>NC_137956.1:46917385-47521240 GCF_963924665.1 Micromys minutus | reverse complement strand
TAACCAAAGGTTGGTGTTATCTCACAGAATATTAGTTTTTCACTCTGGACGTCAGAGCTGGACAAGTTCCTTGGTGACTGGTGCAATGCATTCCAAAGGCAGCAGTGCAGACCCAGCCATGGCAGTGCCGTCTTACCGCACCATGTCAGTGTCTGAAGTGCCCATAAGAGAAGAGCAAAGACAACATTACAGCCATGCAAACAAGTGTGACTGTGGACGGCTTAACAAGACTGGCAGATAGATAGACCGTCAGCACTTTCCTATAGCAGGTCACACGTCTCTAACACTGACAAGAAAAAGGGCCTGAAATCGACACACACTTACACTATATAAAATACTTCGTTCCAGCGCCATGTTTAATATGGAAAAATGGGTCATTTTAAACATAAAAGAGGGGCACTGGTATAACTAAATTGTGACAAAAGTAGACACGGGTCACATTTCAGACAGTCTATGATAGCATGGGACAGGCAGGAAGGTATCAGAACACACGCCTACAGAGTGAGACTACTTCCTAGTGAGCAAGGATGGGGAAGAACAGAATGGAATCACTAGAGTCAAGGGCTGCCACAAAGATAGAGCTGGGAGCAAACCAAGAAAGACAAAGTGGTCTTTTTGGCCCAAGGCCAGAAAGCATTCTCAAGAACACTTCTCACTAAAGGTGAAGACCGTGCACACATACATCCATCCGACCCCGCAAGCCAGAGGCTCCTCAGAACCTGATGCTAACTGGAGAGACATATGCCTCCCCACATACATCCCCAGCTCTGGAGCCCACACAGCACGTGAACTTACAGTTCGGGAAGCCTCTGCTTCTTGCCTGAGTTCCTGGAGTTTATTTTCACTCTCTGTAAGTATGGCTTTTTTCTGCAGTTCTAACTCTTCCAAAGCCAAGGATTCTTGCTGCTCTTTTTCTTGGGTGAGTTTCAAATATTCTGATCGACTCTTTTCCTGTGGCAAAAACAATTGATACTATCTCAATTCCACATAAATCCCAAAGCAACATCTCCTGTGCAGAACCCGGGTTCTGAGACTTTCCGTGTAGCCAGCTCTGAAAACCCTCCACTCTTAGGGCACGAAAACACCCATGGCAAGGGTTACAGCACCTTTAACATTAATTAGCACACTAAACGGTAATTTCTTGGTCATACTCTAATCTTAAGTCTGTTTGTGTTTACTGTTGCTTAAAGAGCAAGCACTGATACAGTATCAGACACACTGTATAGCATGGTGACATGCAGGGCTGTACAAAATGATTTCATAGTACAGGATAGAGTGATAAGAGAACTATCCACAACCTTGATTTTAGTATTTTAGTATACTTTATAGAGGAAGTGTTGAATTAGGATGTTAGATCTCTATGTGGATGGATTTGTCTCTTTTTCCTCTACTTGCAATACAGCCGACAGTGTCAGTTCCCAGAAGGCAGTGTAGACGACAGTGCTCAGTCCACAGCCGGCCATCAGTGCTGTTCCCAGCCCCTTACATTCCTCGTTGTTCTGATTTCCACGCAACTACTCATATTCTGTGCTGAAACAGATATTCCTGTAAGCTACCTTAATCTTTGCAATTTTGTTTTCCTTGTGTTTTGTTTTGTTTTTGTTTGTTTCTGCCTTGTTTTCCTTTTTGGTTCTCTGAGACAGGGTTTCTCTGTGTAGCGCTGACTGTGTGGATCTCACTATGTGGACCAGGCTGGCCTGGAAATCAGAGATGCCCGATTAAAGGCGTGAGCAGCACACCTGGGCCCCGCCGTGCTAGAGTGAGCTCTAAACCCACCTGCCTGTCTCCTTCCAGAGACTAGAAAACATGTGCCTCAGGCAAGAATCAAAACTGCTGGAGATGCTCAAGACAACTAAGAGTCAGACCCCAGATAACATTTCCAACCCTTCTGCATGGAGCATGTTTAAAAACCATACATATTATTTTATGGATGATAATTTCATGTACTTTCTTGATAATTTCATCAAAACGACTTTGTGGTAACTCATATAAAAGGTTCTCACAACTGAGAAAAATTACCTTTTGTTTTAAATTTTCAATTAATGTCCTTTTCAGCAAAAGTCTGAGTCTTTGCTTTACTATTATTTTGTTAGCTCAGTAGTTTGTTAGTTTTTTTTTTTAACTCTATTTTTTAAACATCATATGAATTCAAAATTTTGCTCTTTAAACTTCAGTTCAGAATAAACTTTGGGAGGCTATCAGTACAGCCCATATGCTGGGCTTTGAGACAACTGAGCCGTCATTTCCCCTCCTTCTAAGCACTGTCAAGATGGAAAGGAACAGATAAACAGATTATGGAAGCGGGTACATCAGACACGAGTCTCGCCTACTGAGTACTAAACTAACAGCCCCTTTGCTTCCTCCTGACCTCTTATGCTCCGAGTGATGGTACTGAGGTTTACCTCCAGAAAGACAAGCAGCACTTACAAGAGCTATCCTCATCTGCTCCTGCAGCTCCCGTTCTCGGGTCTCAAGCTTCCTGGTCAGTTCCTGCTCTTTACTGGTCAGCTCCTCTGCATGCAGCTTCTGAAGGTCAGCAAGTTGTTCTTCTGAATTCTTCTGAGAACAAGCCAAAATGTAAATGAAAACAGCCAGAAAAGCCACGTAACTCCACAACCAAGTCACCTTTACTGAGCAGTGACTAACCACACTAGTAACTTGAGAAGAGGAAACACGAGAATAAGCTCAGAGCATAAAGAAACTGAGGGCTGCTTTGGGGTTCTATGGGGCTGAAGCTCCATTTGCATAACCTGTAGTCAATTCCCTAGTGGTTAGGATAAGTAGAGGGGAGGGGAGGAAGGCAGGACACAGGAGGAAGGTTGCTCTCAGATCAGAGCCTAGCTTTCTAGGAAAGCATTATTTGTTTAAGAGTTCTTGGCTTTGTTCGTTCTTGGAAAGGAAAAGTCAATTTTAAAAAATATGAACTTCTCCTACATAAATCTAAAAAGTTAATGTAAGGAAACACCAAAAGAATGAGGGAGGCTATTCAGACTGACGTTTACATGTTAGAATGTCCAACAATTGGGGTCCAGAGAGATAGCTCAGTGGTTAAGACTAGCCAAGAATGCCCCCATCACCACTGCCAAAAGAAATGGTGGGGATGAAGTAGCAGGCAGGGGAGCAGCTACTCAGACTCAGTGACCATATATCAGTGGAGCAGTACAATGTGGCATTCGGGGGGCAGAAGGAACACCTGCCAACATCTTATACATTTATTATGTAATAAAGATAATGACATGTCAAAGGACAAAGGCTATATTATTAAATACATGGGACCCACATAGCAAACAGAGAGAACTCACTCTCTTGCGTGTTCTGACCTCCACACATATGCTGTGGGACTTTTTTATACACATACACAAATGCAAAAATGTTTTAAGTTCTCAACACTTTCTTATACAAATTAAAAATTTTTAAAACATTATATTTTTAAGTGTAACCAGAGCATTGGTAATTATCCTTTAAGGGTCTGGGAACATATGTGGAGTCAAATTTTGATCCCCACCAGTATATAAAAGCCAAATAAATGAGTAATTATCCTGTAAAACATTTAAGTACCCCACCTCGGCTGTGCACTCCCAAGTTAGAGAAGCCTTGATGGAGTTCTGATGTTTGCATTGAAGCAGAGCCTCAGGCCTGCGAGCAAATGAGGAGCGCGGTAACCAGAGAGGGGCAAGGCTTTGATGCATCCTGGACCCGCTAAGCGTGAGAGTCTCTGCCAAAGTGCTTCATACTGTATCCTGAACATCATCAAATGCTCAGGTCTACAGTACAAACTGACTCTCTTACAAAGACCTGGGGAATGAACATCGGACGGAAGCCATGCTGATCAAAGGCATCCTTACTCTCGCCTTGCTGACAGCCTCCTGCCTCACCCGACTCAGTTCCTGCTGAAGGCGGAGGCGCTCCTCCTCGCCTGCTCTCTCCACAGCCTTTATCTGTTCATCCATCTCCACCTTCATTCTTCTCTGTGCATCCTCAGTTTTTTGGGCTGTACTCAAGGCTTTTTCAAGTTCCTCAAAAGCTGTAATGAAAATAGCAGAAAACAAGTATCTCAGGAAATATTATTAGTGAGCTCACGTGTTTCCCAGTAAATCTACAGGCTCTAAGAGCAGCTGCAGCAGCAGGACAGGTTAGAAGACGCATCACTGTTCTAAGCCAAGAGATGCTTCTAGGCTATTCCACAGAGCTTGAGAAGGTGTCCTTTCACTGAAATCAATGCTTTGTTGTTGTTCAATTCTAGAGAAGAGTATAAGGACTGCTTACATGAGCCTAAGCTCAGAACTTTGAAAATTACAGATTAAATCACTGACAGTTCCCTGCTCTGCCCACCACGTATCCTATGGCTAACAGATTCAAGAGCCAGGTCAGGTGCCACTGCTGTACTATGCAGTCTTAACCGGACAGCACTCAGGGTCCATCATCAAAGTCAGATAATGCCAGCATGTACTCACTAGGACTCTTTTCTTTTTTTGCTTTTTGAATCAGGGTCTCAGTATGTAGCTCGGCCGGATTCAAACTTGCAATCCTCCTACATCCTCTTCCTGAGTGCTGGGGTTCCAGTGCCACTATGCCTGCCTCACTAGGACATTTTTAAGAATGGAAAAACAGTTCTTTGGAAAATCTTATTTTCAGACTTTTTAATCATAATATAAAAGAGCATGGGGTTTTGTTTCTTCTTAAAAACATTTACTGGGTGAATCACACACTTAAACAGTTCCTCTAAAATGAAACATACTTGTTGAAGTTTCGAACTAGAGCTATTTTCAGCTAACTAGAAAGAAAACTACCTAACTCAGTGGGATATAAAAAGGAACTTCCAACAGCTAATAGGTAAGATAGACCCAGGCCCTGTAGCCATAACCTCCTCTACGTCTCTCTAATGGGATAATCACTCATTCAGCACCCAACCAAGTCAGACACAATGGGCACAGCAGCTGGTGACTTCGTATCAAAGTGTTTGTGTGAGCCTCCGTGTGTATGTGTATACATGTTGGCATGTGTGTATGTGCAGATCCATATACACATCATGAATAAATACCCTGCAAAACTATTGCTACTGTCTTCTTAGATTATTGACTTTAACCCGTATAGACGTTCTGAGACTTCCTACTATATACTCCATGGTCAAGGGTTGACAATCCCATCAAGAAACTGTCCACAGGGAACATTCACCAAATAAAATGTAGCTTGTACAACTAAGTTGGTTAAGAAATACAGGTGCTTCAACCCAAGGTATCACAGTATAAAAACCTTTAACTGACCCCACGTTGGCTTCAGACAATGGTTTAGGCACAGGAACTATACCTGAGAACAAACACCTACTCTAAAGCAAGTTTTTGTTTTGTTTCAAGACAGGGTTTCTCTGAGTAGCCCTGTCTGTCCTAGAACTTGCTCTGTAGTTCAGGCTGTCCTCAAACTCAGAGATCCACCTGCCTCTGCCTCTGCCTCCCAAATGCTGGCATTATTAAAGGTGTGCACTAGTACCACCCAGCCTAAAAAAACTTCTTAGTGGTAAACAGCATTAGGTACAGAAGGGGTATGGCTGAATTCTGGAAGCATAAGTCAATGTTCAGCAGCAATTAAAAAAAATTAATCTTTCTGGCAACTAATAGTCTTTGATATAAAATGCAAATCTACCCAATTTGTTCATCTTTCATACTTAAAATATAAACTGAGGCTCAAATAAGCTCTGTATTTCAAAGGAATAAAAAGTTGGTAGAAATCATTTCTCAATAGTCCTAGTTTAACTTTACATTTGCCTGTAAATATGAGAATAATTCTTAAGACACAAAGATACTAGAAAGTAATATATCTAAGAAAAACAGCATCTTTGCTTTATGTAGCTATGTTTTTACTATAAATTTCGGTGTCAGACACACAGCGACAGTTATCTATTGCTAATACTAAAAGGTTAGTTTCCTCACTTAAAACTTGGCTTGCATCTGAGAGACTGTCCAAGAGCGTTCACTGCTCAGTTTGTGTTGAAGACTTAAACGTGACAAAGTGGGAGATGGAAGGGGACGGTCTTTGGTGCTCAGAAGTCACCAGCTCACTCTCATTGTCCCACAGAAGACTGTCCACCAACCTTCCAGTCTACACCACAGAGCTCTCTAGGCTAACTCAGTAGGACCTGAACATGGCTGACATTCGTTCAGAATCTAGAAGAAAGGACATAAGGGGAGTAGATTTTAATCTGCAGTTCTTTCACTTAAATTTACTCCCTGATATGACAGAGAACCAAATAATTTCACAGCTAGAAATAACTTCTTGTAATCTTCTAACCTAATATCCTCAGTAACATGCAATAATTTGAGCACCCCAATCTTCACATGAGATAGTAAATCAACCTTAACATACAGGCTGGATGGAAGAACCTTAACATGGGAGAGATGCCCTTGCTTCCCAGCGTTCTGAATCTAAGTATTGCTGATAGTGACCAAGCTCAGTTGAGCAGAAATCTCTCTCACAGCCAGGATTTCTCAACTTGTCACCTACAAGAGGCTTTCAGGTCTCAGAAAAATGGACTGTTATATGCTGACAGACACAAAACCCCTACTGTCTATCAACCCCTACTTTAAAGAAATATTAAGTATTCTTCCCAAAGCATTGAAACAAATCCAAATATCCACATATAATAAACCTATGTTGGACTCTACACTATAGCACAATGAAAACCACTTTCTCACAGGAATTGCTTCTAACAGTGAACCCCAATTCAGTGTTTACATAGGAGGTCATGAGAGTGTACTGAGGAGCCCTGCAAACAGCAAACACAATAAAGTGGTAGCCATGGCCCACAGTAACATAAAGTGAGTTCCCAGGTGACAGCACGCAGAAGCATGCTCTGAATGCTTACGTCTAAGTCACAACAAAGGACAAGTGAGCGAGACAGAAAGCGTGCATCAGCCGCAGCCGAGAGCGTCTTCACTACCATGCAGCAGTGCAGAGAACCAGTCAAGGCACACACTGGACAGGAAGGCTAAGCACCGATGGCCGCAGTGTTGGAAACACACACTGTGTTCTTCCAAAGCAAAATTCAATGTACCTCAGGCAATTTTTATTTTTAAAAAGGAAAGGAAAAATATAAGACTCTGAATATACTTTCAAAACTTTGTAGGCAAAAATGTAACCAACTAAGTGTGTATGGCCCTCTGTGAGCTACATGAGGTGCTGGGCTGTGATGTTACTGCGAACGCTTCACTTCCCACTTCAGATGAGGTGACCCTACACTTACCAAATTCCATGTCTGCCACACGCCACACAGTGTAGGTTAGAACAGAAAATACTTCACAAACACAGCTGAACTAGTAAGTAGACAAAGGAAATTTATGGAAAACAAAGAATACTCAGAAAAACCAGGGTTTCCCACAATCCACCACCTTCCCTGCTCACGGGAGCCCTGTAATCAGCCATTGTAACTCCAGAGTTCCAGAGTGTCACGGCTTGTTCCCATCCTAGAGAGCCCTCCAGAGAAGGCTCACAGGACAGGTCTTCCAACTCAGGGAATAAACAAAGATGCCAACCTCTACATTAACTGTTGACCCTAAGACACGGGGTAACGATTTAAAAATGAGTAAGCTGGGCCTATGTCTTTATTCTTGAGGTTAAAAAAAAAAAAGTTACCAAAACACACGTGTCATTAGGGGATGAGACAAATACCACAAAGTGAGCGAGATGCCAACCAATGCTCAAGAACAAAGTCTCAACAACACTGCCCATCAACAGATGCAGTCTGCAGACACCAAAGCGGGGTCCCATATGGAGCTGGCTTTTTTAATATATTACCTGTCAGCCAACTAACTGTAGACCAAAAGAGGCACAAAAATCCAGTTGAGCTCCATCTTGCCAAATAACAAACAAACATACTAAATTTTATTTTGAAAAGTAGTTACACTTCAGAAAAACCCATGCTAACATGTGATAGGAATATACTTTTATTTTGAAAATAAGTGAGGGGCTGGAGAGATGGCTCAGTGGTTAGAGCACTGGCTGCTCTTCCAGAGGTCCTGAGTTCAATTCCCAGCAACCACATGGTGGCTCACAACCATCTGTAAAAGAATCCGATGCCTTCTTCTAGTGTGTCTGAAGAGAGTAACAGTGTACTCATACACGTAAAATAAATAAGTCTTAAAAGAAAGAGAAAAGTGCAAAGCTTTAAACCATTTTCAGTTTGAATTACTTACTACGATGGAGCTGGAACTGCCCTGGGTTTTAAGTGTGTGAGGAGGTACCTGTCCAAGACTAAAAAGCCCTGTGCTTTACGTGGATGATAAGAAAGCACCACCACTCTGGGCACAGGTAAGTGACACGATGCTCACATGTGAACCAGGCCTTTCACAAGTGGAAGAGACCATGCATCTCCAATTCAAGGCGGCTTCTTAAGCCACTTCCCAAAGCGTGCAATTAGGTTCCTCACTGTGTCCTGACTTTAATACACCTGCAGATCTATCCAGTACGTCAGGGGTTTTTAAACATCAAACACCTTAAAAGTCTCTAACCTTGAGAAGTATCACATCAAAGCAAAGCAAGTCTACAATTCACACTTTTTTCATTTTGTTTTGTTTGGGTGGGGTTAGGGTTTTTTGCCTGAGAAACATGGAATTTTCTTTTAAGGGCTCATTCTAAGTACCCATGATAAGAAAAAACAGAAAGAAAGCCAGCCTTACCCCAGTCCTGTTCATACAAGGCTTGGGAAAGGCACCGGGATTCACTTATTGGCATGTGTGGATGCACAAAAATAAGATGTTCAGTGAGACTTGAGAAACAAAAACGGTTACATACACATCACCAGCTAACACGGCATTAAACACGCAGGTGGTTTTGGCTTGTATCTGTACAATTCTGACATGTTAAATATATAAAGTCTTATTTCAAACATTTGCCCAGACTTAAAGTGCACAAGTTCCTCTGTCTGGCTTATCAGGCTAGGCCACACAAAAGAAAATATAACTGAGCAGTAACAAAGCACAGAATCTTGTGACTTAACCCAAGGTCTTACATGCAGCCAATCATTTAAAACACATAAATTCAGCAAAGGTGGGGTGTAGTGAAAGGAAACAAAGGCTTATGAAAGTTAATGCACTCTGAGAAACCTCCTAGCCCATGTGAGATATTTTACACATTTACATTATTATAAGAAGCATATGTGCATGTGTGTGTCTGTATGCACAAGTACACACATATACTTGTGTATATGCATGTAGATGCCAGAGATTAATCTCAGGTTTTGCTCCTCAGAAGCATTCCAACTTGCTTTTTTGAAACACGTTTTCTCACACTGGCCAGGAGCCATCAAGCAGGCTGAAGTGCTGGGGAACAAGCCCCAGAGATCTGCCTGCTCCCACCTCTCCCACTGGGATTAACAAGTGCAAACTCCATGTCAGCTTCCACAGCTGCTAAGGATCCATCCTCCTGTGGCAAGCACATCACGACTCAAGCTGTCCTACCTCCTTTACTCGGGGAGGGGCCTCATGCTCTGGCTCATGCTTTCTTTAACTGTAGCTATATTTGAATCACCTAACAGTAACTAACAAAAACAAGACTAAGGCCTTATACATAAAAATGATGTGAGAGAAGAAAAAAACCAAAGGTAAAAACTAATCTGTATTGGAGAACCGTTACAGTATTTTTCAAGAGCAAAAGTTTAAAAATGGTTTAAAAGCTACTACTCCTTATCAACAGAGGAAATGGTTAGCAAGGAAATGATATACATTCACTATGACACAACCATCCATCACAGTAGTGCCTTAGCATTATATATAAGAATTCCTAATGCAGCGTTGAGTACATATTATATATAAGGATTCCTAATGCAGCATTCAGTACATATTATATATAAGGATTCCTAATGCAGCGTTGAGTACATATTATATATAAGAATTCCTAATGCAGCGTTGAGTACATATTATATATAAGGATTCCTAATGTAGCATTGAGTACATATTATATATAAGGATTCCTAATGCAGCATTGAGTACATATTATATATAAGGATTCCTAATGCAGCATTCAGTACATATTATATATAAGGATTCCTAATGCAGCGTTGAGTACATATTATATATAAGGATTCCTAATGCAGCATTGAGTACATATTATATATAAGAATTCCTAATGCAGCATTGAGTACATATTATATATAAGAATTCCTAATGCAGTGTTGAGTACATATTATATATAAGGATTCCTAACATGGTGTGAAGTGGTGGCATAAAACCGTACAAAGATAAACACACAGTACTACTGTAACATAAAACTATGGATTCCATAAAGACTAAAAGCAATACACTCAAACAGTACACACGTCTTCATCTTGAGAGCAGAAATCAACAGTCAATGCACAGAGCTTTTCACAGGTGTTCTGTTGAAATCAATGATTTTCAACAAAGCAAGAGTGTTGCAGTGACAGACTTCAGACCTGCGCCTGTCCTTGCCAGGACACTGTTCAAGTGCTAGACACAGACTGCATGTCCTGGTGGAAGTACAGCATTGAACTCATGTCTTAGTCATTTTTACACATGTGTATGAAGCACATGTGCATGTGTGCTCATGTATTCGGGTACATGTGGGCATGTGTAAACGTCTACACATTTGTGCTGAAGCCTGAAGATGGCATCACATGTTCCTCAATTCCTCTCCAGTTTATTTACCGAAGCAGATCCTACTCTGAGTCTGGGGTTTCTAATTGCAGCTGCTCCAGTCAGTCCAGCTAGCCCGCTTACTCCTGGGACCTCCTCTCTGTCTCCTCAACACTGGGATTATAGGTTCCGGCCATGCATGCCTGGCTCTTGTATGGGTTTTGGGAGATCTGAGCTGTGTTTCTCCAGTTTCTAAGACAAGTGCTTTACTTACTCAGCATGTTCCTAGCTCATGCCTTAAAACGTGAAACAGAATTCTTCTTTATAAATCAGAGACTTGACATAGACTTTGTCCTGTAACACGTGGCAGCATCGTTTACAGAACACACATGAGGAGCAGCACGCTGCACCTGAGTCTCAAGACAAGCCCCTGAGAATGTGCTTTAGTCAGTGCTGACACCCAGGAAGAGTAGGTCAACAGAACTATCAACAGTTATCTATCAACAGCCCCAGATCTAGATATACTACCAAAATCAAAATCATTACAGGGGAAAATGCATCCAGATCGTTTCTTTGGTAACAATTTTATGAAGATATAACTGTTTCTAAAACCCCAATAGCCAGCTGAAAGGATGGTACTGTTTCTTTTTATGTCCAAGGACTTTACTCAAGCAGATGTCTAACAAAGCAACTGAATTCTATGAACCCGTATAATGTTTATAGATTACTTATGGAAGCTTTGTTTGCTGACCACTTACTGTCTTCCACATTGAGCACTCATCTAGAGTTTTCTTTTGATTGTTGTCTGTGCCTTACATTTGAAACTAAGAACCAATTTCTGTTGGACAGTTCTCAACTGAGACCATCAGCTGTGGTGCAGATGGTCTGCAGAACTAGTTTTCATCAGTGTGGAATCAGTCTTCCTACAACCTTTGCCACCGCTCTAGATAGTTAGCACTGCAAATGGAAACATGTAACTGACCATGCAGATGGAAACTAAGTATAGTGTAAATGAAAATAGAAATGGCCCTGTTTGACAGGATTAAATGGGAGTAAAAGAGCAACAGTTGTCAACAGAACCTTGCTCTAAGACCCACAAGGACTGCTGGTAAGGACTGCTGGTAAGGACTGCTGGTAAGGACTGCTGGTAAAGACTGCTGGTAAGGACTGCTGGTAAGGACTGCTGGTAAGGACTGCTGGTAAGGACTGCTGGTAAGGACTGCTGGTAAGGACTGCTGGTAAGGACTGCTGGCCACTGCAGGTCTAAGCATGCCAGCAGCAATAAGCACTAAAGCAACTTTGGCCTCTCCACAAAAAACACAAAAACTACGGTCACCTATGTCAGACTCTCTGTAGGTTTAACCACAGGCTAATGACTCTTACAAGGTACTCCAAAGTCTTATCTCCTTCACATACCTACAAGACAATTTCACTGAGAAATCCCATGGCTAATACAAATTCAAAACCTCTTAAACACACATTCTAGTAATCAACCCCCAAGATTCCAATTTAGAGCCCCTTACCACTATCCACTATATTAAAACGTTGGGCATCTTATATTCTAACTTCTCTTCTGCTCCTCTCCCTTGAGCCCCCACCCTAAGCAGCCAATGTGTTCTATTCCTCAAACCCGGATTTCCTGCTTCTGCTTCCAACTTCATTTCCTTTCCACATAAAATGTGAGCTCCTGTCACACGGTGCTCACCTACTGCTTCCTGTTGCCCTATGTGCAGAAGTTTACATGCAACTACTTACATGTTAAGATGCCAATAGCCAGCTTCTTCAAAATCCAACTTCATTTCCCACTTCAGCAACCATGGTTACTAGCTGACTCCCATGGGATCCCCTGCCTGGTCACAATCCTGTGACTGACGTGTCTACAACCACCTCTCTTTAGTTCCACTGTGCAGCTCAACAACTGAGGCTTCCTGACCTGTTCCTGACCTGCTTACTTTCCTTTTCCTTCTAATGGCTCCTTTCTTAGCACCACTCAGAACTGAATGTAATGAATACAACTCTGGCCTGTATTCTATTCAACTGGTGTGTTTAATACCAAACTGTTTGCTAGTACCAGTGGATACAGACATACACCTTACGTTTTCAGTTTACCCTATATCACCTGTAAGGGAGTAGTTATTTTAAATAAGCTCATGCTATGACAACTTGTAAGTTCCTAAAACCTAAATTATAATATTCTAAGGCAGAGGTCAGCAAATATTTTCTGTAATAGTTAGATATTAATACTTCACATATGATCTGTCATATTTTCTTCTACCTATTATAAGTATGTATATATGTATGTGTCCGTGTGTAGGTATATGTGTATGTATGTATACAACACACACACACACACACACACACACACACACATACGGTTTGAAGGCTGTGGCTTGACTTAGTTCCAGCATGGAGGCCTTCTTCAAAGAGCACTTTCTTATCAGGAGTCCTATGGTTAAACATCTATATCAACAATTAACTCACTTGTTAAAATACTTTGACTTTGGGTTGATATCAAATAAAAGCCCTGAGTTCTTACCTGCTCTTTCAGACTTTTCCTTCTGTTCCCGGAGTTCCTCTCCCTGGGTGGTCATCTGTTGGATGTGACTACGAAGCTGGGCAATTTCCTCTTCTTTCAGTTCCAGGGTCTCAAGCATTTGCCGCTTAGTCTCGGTTATTACCATTCCCTGAACAGAAGTGCAGACTCTAAACTATTTGCATAACAAAACAGTATCACCAACAACACACAGTGCAGCCCAAGTGGTGTGGGAAGCAGAGCAAACATCTCTTACTAAGGACAGTGGAAGAGTCTCTTCAGTAGCTCAAACACTCAAGTCAGTCTTCACTCTGCCTCAGCGAATCAGGGTGTGTCAATATTTTAATAAAAGTTTAGTCCCTTAAGCATCAGATACGCTTCAGTTACAAGATTTATTTCATAATCTTACTATAGATGGTAATTTCCATCTTAATAAATAGTAAACAGAACTGAATGTGGCTGACAATCAGCATCTGCATTCACACACGTAAATGCTCCCAGACACTGTGTAGGGTAGCTGCTGTCACAGCCGGCAGACCCAGGCTAGAGCCCAGCTGCGCCTAGTTCTCTTTCCTCATGTGACTTCCTCTGGTCCCATCACTATCCCCCAACTACTATAAGTAAAGGCCCGCCATCCCTCCACTTTTCGAGGGGCTTCTCTTCCCTTTGTGGAGAATCCACACAGAAATGAAGGTCAATGTGTGGAAAAACACTGAATCACCGAGGACAAAAACCACCTAGATAGT
Source organism: Micromys minutus (assembly GCF_963924665.1). Taxonomy (NCBI): domain Eukaryota; kingdom Metazoa; phylum Chordata; class Mammalia; order Rodentia; family Muridae; genus Micromys; species Micromys minutus. Next base: position 47,507,381 of record NC_137956.1, on the reverse strand, counting down.
TGAGCTAGGTCTGCTGACCCCTGCTTTGGAGTATAACTACAGGACAGCCAGTGTTAATGTTAACAACCAAGGAAGTGTGGCATAGTTAAAATATAAAACATGGTGGTAGGTCTCCATCGTCTTCAAAACTGACATCACAAAAGAAAATGTAAGAGAGGAAGGACAGCTAAACCTATACATTAAAAGAAATCTTAAGAATCATATCAATCACAATAAAAGTTTACTTGGTACCTAATAAGATAGCAGATGGTATCATGAGTTACTGTTTAACTGCTAGGTATGATCATTAGGTGGTTGTACTTTTGTGAAAATAAAGGGTACTTTGTTTCAAAGCTAGGCTAAAATACTACATTCATCAAACAAGACGTGAAATGAACACTGTATCACGAAAGGGCCAGAGAACCTGATCGAGCGGGAAAGCCTTGTCTACCTGTGAATCTCTTGGCTGCTCTCTGTCTCAGCCCTTCCTCTGCCGTCCAGTCACCTAGGCATCCTGGAGTCCACATGTACAAAGTCTGACACACACACCACACCTTCTTTACTTTTCAGGCAATGATCAGTCAGTCTACTTCTATAATGTATGAAGAAACCACTGAAACCAGTCACATGTAGCATGTCTTAACCATAAGTAATCTAACTTTTCTCCAAGAGACAGGTATGGACCATGAGCTGTGTCTGTGACGGAACACTGACTGATACTAAAGAACCGAGAATCAGGTTTACTAATGCTAATACTGCACAAATCTATAAATTAAACAGTTTTCATGGAAGCAGCTACAAAATTTTGAAAAGCAGGTGTATATATAAATGCTTCTAACTGCTTTCAAAGCAAATTTGGGGACCCCCTGACAAATTTCATTATCATAAATTTGGGAGTTTTACCTTATCTTGTTCAAGCTGTTCAATTAAGTTCTTTGCATCACGCAACTGAGTGATAAGTTTAGTCTTCTCAGCCATATGAAGCTCCTAAAAAAGTTTTAGAAATTCATTTCCATCTCTAATAACGCTTTGCCTATGAGAACTTATCTAATCTAAATAGCCCTTATGTTGTAATGAGGGAGTACACAGGCAATCTCAGGTGTATGGTAAATGCTAGGAAACCCAGAGCACTTGGGTGCTCACACAGACACCCGCTCTACCCTGTCTGTGGACAGGAGGATGAAGGAAACTTTCCAGAGGAAGCAGAGGCCATGCACGAGCCTGCTGTTCTGGCTTTACACATCAAAACAGAGCAGAGGTCAGGTGTCTCTTACCTTCATCTTTTCTAGCTCCTGCAGCCGTTCATCCAGCTGTTCCTGCAGTGCCTCCTTCTCGCTCATCAGCAGTGCGCACTGCTCCTTATGGGAGCCGATTGTCTCCTTACAGCGCTGAAGTAGATTCTCCTGACGTTTCACTCTTTTCTGGAGCATTTCCAGGGTTTTAGCAGAAGTCCCACCTTCTACAAATGGTAAAGAGCGTCAGCAGTCCTTAAACACACAAGTGATGAGACACATGAGGTGGCTCAGTGGGTGAAGGACCCACGTGCTGGAGAGAACCAACCACCATGAGCTGTCCCCTGACCTCCACATGCACATCACAGCACATAAACACTCACAGACACTAAGGAAATGAAACCATAAAAGAGTGGATGGGACAATGCCATCTTTTTAGGGGTGAGGAGGGCAGGGATCTGGAGAGCTGTGTTTAGTCTTCTGTGAGCTCAACACACACTCTACCACTGAGCTACAGCCCAGGCTCTGCAAAGTCTTCTTCTACACAAGCCTAACTACACCGAGAAGAAACACCCCAGGAAGCAAGTGGCATTCTTCCAATTATTCTCAAGTTACCCTGTGATGTTTAGATAAAGAATTCAGATATAAAATGAACTCCTTACCCTGGAATGGCACAGACACTGGCATTAACTGGATCTAGCCTACTTGACAGTCAAACTGAAGTAAGGTGGATCAACCCTAAGCCCTGATCAGCTCCATCCCAAAAGTACTGTGTGTTCTTCCTAGGCATCCTACTCTCCTCCTGAGAGAAGTTCTGGTTACTATAGGCTTTGTCTCCTACGTTTATGAGTACATCCTCACAGCTACAGAAACTGCAGTGCCTTCTAGGCTCAGCGGTGACTCAGATGGCCAACTGCTCAGCACCTTGTCCCACCTCTCACGGAACCAAAGTCTACTGAGTCTCTTGATGAGAGAACAGAGACACAGGGCAGGTGTGGGCGGGAACCTGTAAGCTGGACTTGGAAGGCTAATGCAGGAAACAATCACAAACTGAGCGATATGGTCACATGACAAGAACCTACTTCAAAACAGTGTGACATCATTTATATACTTCAATTGTTTAAAAATGTGAGCTCCTTAAAGTTTATGCAATTTTCAAGTCTTAAATCAATTGCCTTTTTTTCTGAAGTCAGTTGGTGGTTTGTTTGGTTTTTGGTTTGCTTGTTTGTTTGTTTATTGGTCATTCCAAGACAAGGTTTCTCTGTGTAGCTCTGGCTGTCATAGAACTCACTCTGCAAACCAGGCTGGCCTCGAACTCAGAGATCTTCCTGTCTCTGCCCTACAAATGCTAGGACTAAAGGCAAGCACCACCACCACCTAGCTAAAAAGTCAACTTTTTAAAAACCAAACTTGAATCGTTGAAGAAATGTTAGGGTCAAGGGCACCTTCCTCCTGCCTCCTGAACGCCCTCAAACTGTCCTCTCACTTTTAAATTATACTCGAACACAGGAGCTTACCCACTGGTTCCCCGGCACTCTCCGTCTTCTCCGAGTCACCGCGCACTTCTGCCTGGAGCTCCACTGGAGAGAGTGGTTTCAGAACATCAACACTCATTGGGCCATTCTGTAATCGTTGCTTTAGAAGAGAAACCTAAAAGAAAAAAAGAAAAATTGATCATTAGAAAAAAAAAGTATGACAGAAATATTTTCTTAAAATTTTGTAAGAAGTAGGGTGAAGCCAGGCAGCAGGGGTGCAAACCTTTATCCCAGCACTCAGAGGGCAGAGGCAGGCGGATCCCTAATTTCAAGTCCAGCCTGGTTTACATAGCAAATTCCAGGACAACCAAGGATACACAAACTATCCCCCCAAAAAAACAAAACAAAAACCAGGGCAGGGCAGGAGAGAAAGAGAGAAAGAGACAGAGAGAGAGAGAACAATATGTTCTCTACATGAAAGGCGAGACGGGCCATTTGCTGCATGTGCTGTTCATGGCGATGCCAGAATCAGTCCAAAGGTACAATAAACAAAATATGCTGTTAAAATGAAAGAAAGGCAGAGTTTTAAATCTTTTTTCTCTTTGCATTTGAAATTCTCCAGCTACCTATCACTGTTTTGCTATCATGAGCTTCCATGCTCTGACCTGTTCTTTTACCTGAGTCTGGAGAACACTGATATACTGATCTTTCTCCTCCAAACATGCATCAAATTCTTCCTGAAGATGTTTCTTTGCTTGCTGGTCCATTTGCAGCTCCTATAGTATAAATGGTGTCATAGGTAATTTTCAATATAAAACAACAGACACAAACTTCAAGTTTACAACATCATCATTTCAGACTTGACTCATTTTTAAGATAAAGTATAGAATACTTACAGAATCCTCAATGTTTAAGACATTCATATTTAAAACCTTAACATCAATAATTTTGTTCCTTAAATAATACAAAGGTCTCCAAAGAGAACGTCTTCTTAAAGAACTGCAGTGGTGGACAATGAAGTACAAAGGAAACAGAAGGCTTGAGATAAAAGTACAATTTGGGACTGAGCTGTAGAGGGCAAACAGCGCCAGCAGTGTCCTTCCCATACAGGCTAAGCCAAGCACTCCCAACCTAACTGCTGCGATACATCTTAAGATGGTTAACCTAAAACCAATGTTCATCTCTGCTGCACCAGGTGCAAGAATGACCTCCTCGGTCTGGGCACCACATGCCCTCCGAGTTCTGGCCCTATTTGTCCTCTACAGGATGGTGTGCTCCAGCTCAGCTGTGTGTGCTCTACATTTCTCCCTCACTCGCAGGCTCTTAGAATATCTGAGACTAATATCTGGAATATACAGGTAGAACAGCAAACCCCCTTATTGTTATGGGGTTGCTGCCTCTCTAACTCCCTAAGTTTAGCATGTTCAAAGTCATACTTCAGCTACTGCGTTGTATGGTCTAGTTCTTGTATCACTGTCTCCCCAGTGTTTGGGTTCTGTCTTCAATCACTGTGAACACACCTCAGATCGCTGTCTCAATTTGTCATTCTAACATGGTCCTGGAGAAGTTTCCCATGTCTCCATTTGATTCCACCTATCCTCACATATCTGCCAGAGGGATTCTCTCTGGATACTACCAAGGGCTTATGAGGGACTCCCAAGTCTTGCACTGTTATAGATTGATTAATTCCCCAAACATTGAGGCACTATCTTGTACTAAAGTGCCTGTGTCTCTTCTCTGCGCCTAAGATTATTAACAGGCAGCAAAAAGGATAATGTCACATGTGCTTACCCATCTATTAATAAAGCAGAGATCCACGACCCATTTTCTTGAGGATAACTCCCTCAGTGAGGGACTCCTTTAGCAGAGTGATATGCAGCAGGACAAAAAAAAAAAAAAGTGTTCTGTGTCTCTAGATAAGAGACCTTGTGAGTCCCTCAAAGCTGTGCCCACTTCTACTGCCCATTCTCCAAATTCAGGCAAGGCTGCCCTCCACTGTCAGGTGTATCTGATCATTAAGTGCACAAAACCTCGACAGTGAATTTCTTGTCCCAAAAGAATCGATCAATGACCTTCATTTATTGTTATTCCCAAAGTCCATGAAATTGATCAAGTAATACATTAAGCAGAAAGACATTACTTGTCCCTCTGGGAGAAGCAAAGGTAGCTCTAAAAAAGCTTCAAGGTGGCTTCTCTCCCTGACCACTCGCTGTCCCACAGCAATGGCGTTCCTGCAAGCCAAACCAGAAATGCAGCCTCAGCAGCCTTCACCATCACTTCACAGGGAGAAGGATTATGCCAGGGCTCAAAACAAGTTTCACAAAGGAAGAATGGCTACCATTATCTGTATAGTAAGGGACAATGTCTATTCTTGGTGAAGTTGATGTCTACAATGTTTTAAAGGATGAAACAGTAAGAACTGGGTGCATACAAAATGTAAGAAGAAATTAGAAATTAAACAGGATGTCAGTACAAATAAAATAACAATGTGATACAAGAATTCACATGAGTAATATAGACAATGTGTCATTAAAAATAAGGAATGCTCTAAGGGACAACAGGGCTGTGATGACTCCAGGAAAGACTCTGCTCCTCACAGACAAAGTTTAACTTTCCTTCTCTTTTCCTCTCTTCCTCTACCCCACCTCATACCCAGCTATGTTCCCCCACCTTATACTAGCAAATGCTACTTGCAAACTTAACAATCTGCTACTTTTTAAAGATATTGTTTCTTTTAACATACTATATATCTTAAACTAACAAATTCCACAAACAAAACTCTACCCAGGATATATAAAATTCTAAACTATTCTTTTCTGTCCTGAAATCACCTACTTCAAAGCTCTTAATACTGATACTCATGGAGAACATTCCTACAAAACAGGTAACAAGGCATTTCCAGTAGTACTGCAGCAGGTGTGGAGAAAGCCTGTTGCTGGGCACCAGGCAGGACAAGGCAGAAGAGCAGGGAGCAGCAATGAAGCGCTGTCTGACAAGCCTCCTCACTGCAGAGGCAAAAATACTGCCACAGCGTGACATCAAGGAGCTGAACCCACCCTGCAGTGACTCACCACCCCAAACTGCAGTCACTCTACCTTCAACAACAGCAACAGCTACACAGGAAAGCTACACAAATAAAACCATAGACATGATATGTGAGCTCACAAGCCAGGCTGACTCAAGTCACTTCCTACTACACGCAAGGTCAGCCTAGCGTGTGTAACAAAGCATCTCTACTAAACTAAGAGGTTGATTTGTTCTCAAATTACCAGTCACTAAACTTACCTCTCTTAATTCTGAAATTCTCCGAAGTGATTTATCTTGACTCTGACTCAAAATACCCTTTAATTAAAAAAAAAAAAGTTAAACATCTATAGAACATATTCATGAAAAAAAAGTAAAAAAGAAAATCTAGTCTATGTCAACAGTTACATTTGCTAAAATGCATAGACACAGAAGTCAAACTATAAACGTAACTATATGTTAACTGGAACAGGAAATCTATCTGTAAAGTAAGCTCAGACTTCAGATGCAAATGACTTTACTATAACACAGCACACAGACCATGTTAATTATCATTATCTGTTGTTAAGGTTTATGTTCTAAAATGAAATCCAATTCTCATGAACAGCATTACAAATGGTTAAAATTAGTAACTGTCCATTAAAAAGAAATCAAGTCCTAGAGAGATGGCTCACTGGTTAAGAACATTCTGTTCTTCCAGAGGACCCGGGTTTAATTCTCAGCACCTATATGACAGCTCACAACTGTCTGGAACTCTAGTTCAGGAGATCTTACACCTTCTACAAGCTTCTGTTGACACTGGGCACAAATATAGTCACAAACAGGCATGCAGGCAAAACACCCATACTCATAAAAAGAATAATTTTTAAAAGATAACTTTAGTCAAGTGAAAAGAGTAGCCTACTAAAAGGTGTGTGCTCACACTCTGGAGGGGGCAGGGTGTTTTCACTAGTACAAAGAATTAATGGCCAGCTGCAGTCCATGAAAACAGACTGACTGTGTGCTCCTGTGATCAGACAGAAGTAAAGAGCTAAGGAGGACGAAGGTGCATGCCTGTAGTTACAGCACTCAGGAAGACAGCTATGCAGGCCCTCTCTCAGGAAAACAGAGAAACGGGAATAACTTGTAGCTTCGAGACACCAGAGCAGAACTTAATACTGTAGACTACTGTTGCTCTCAATGATAATCCTTTATTATAAGCACCTTTAGTGTTTATTCTTTTGAACAAACTAAAATGTTGGGGCACACACACAAACACCCTTGTAGACCAGGGTGGCAGAAAAGGTGCTTCAAAGAGGTAAACATCCTAAACCCAAATCTTCTACAGAAGCTGAGATGTGACACAGAAACCATCTCCAGGGCCTCCAACACTCACTCTTTATCAAACCTCTAGCAATGGGAAGACCTGGAATTACATAGAACATTTAAAAAGGAAAGTTAATATTCACAAGAGCTTCTCTAACTTTAGAGCCATGGGTGAGTCAGCGATGGTCAGTCACTCACTTGTAGCTTTTTCTTCTCTCTCTGAAGAGTCTGAAACGCTGTGACCAGCTAAAACAAAGCAACCACCAATATAACATTAGTTATTTCTCAATAAATACAACTCATTATTCTAATTGCTGCTAAAACCCTGCCCTTTATAAATGTCAAAACCAATCAGAACAGTCCTGTGTAGATGATTAAGCCTAATTCAATTCATAACAAATGTAAATAACACAAAAGTCTATTTCTAAAATATAAGATGTGAGTTGACTATATGTGAATCTCTACCCACTTTAGATTTCAACACATAATTTATAGGTGAGATTGCAGCCAACTTGCCTAAAGGTGGAAGGACAACTAAGTGTCAGAGTCACAGACTGACCACATCTGCAACCAACATTATGCAAGTGTTTGCTGGACATAAATCCCGGGGCCTGAGCCAACACTGACTCACTGAGGATAGAGGACATGGTGGAGAGACATGTACCCTCTCGAGGGAACGTGTTTGGGCTACAATATTCAACAATAATGAAAATCCAAGGAAAGAAATACATAGTAGCTGATAGAAATGAGTAATCCCAGCCCTAATCCTAATCTGACTGAACATTCAAGCACTACTTGATGAAGCAATGGAGTAACAGCTCTGTTGTTGTTGTTGTTGTTTTGGGAACTTTTTTGTTTGTTTTTGGGGTTGTTTGGTTTTGAGACAAGGTTTCTCTGTTCTAGCCCTGGCTGTCCTGGAACTCACTCTGTAGACCTGGCTGGCCTTGAACTGAGAGCTCCAATTGCCTCTGCCTCCCAGAGCTGGGATTAAAAGCGTGCACTCCCACTGCCAGGTTGAGTAACATTTTTCTAGCCCTGTAAGCCTTTCACAGCCAATAGTGACATTCAACACACTACTAGGACCTATGTTAGAGCACGGTACAGCTCTGAGAAGCATGGTCCAGTAAATGATTCTTCATCCTCCCTAGAAAGGTAGTTTGTGCTCCTAAATGTCACCACTAATGTTGGAGTCAAGAGGCAGTTAACAATGTAGGGAGAAGTGAGCTGGAGAACAGATCTAAGAATTTGGAAACAAGTTCTGTTTAGGAGTAGAACTGCCTTATTAACTCCAGGCTCAAAGACTACTGCTTAAAAACCAATCCAAACCAAAACCAAAACCAAGAAAACAGGAGCACGGGGAGAAGAGCAGCACCGGAGTCAGCTGCACTTACAGGCTGGCTTCACCTCCCCGCAGAGACAGCAGAGCCAAGGCTGCCACACCCTGAAAGCTGCCTGACTCTGAGACAGCTTAGAATGGGACAGCACCGAGAGCAACTGAACCCCAGATACACTCCATCAACTGTATGGGCCTTAAGTACTGACTTAATCTCTATGGATCACCAATCTGTTCTCTACAAGCATAAGCAAAGTTATATTCACTTCATAAGGATGATACAAAATTAAATGCCATTATAAATGCTAACTATACTGCTGCCCCAGCTTCAGACCTAAAACTGTGGATAAGTCTATAAAAGTACCATAAAGATAAATAACAATTATGACCATTATTAACATTACTAGAAATTTAAAATAACAATTTTTTAAAGTGAAAGAAAGATGACTTAGTCCCACAGTTATGAAAGAGAAACCTAGCTTCAGTGGTCCATTTACACGCCAGAGTCCATGAGAGTCCTTCCTATTTTGCCACCATTTGTAATTTTAATAAAAAGGCAATTTATGTATGTCACCAAGATTTTTGTTTCATCTTGGTTTTGGCAGTGTGGATAGTAAACTAGCTAGGCATACAGAGAAATTTGGACTAACCTTACACCTAACCCTGAAGTAAAATATTCAGTAAAGTTGAATGTAATGTGGGTTTACTAGCCATGTCAAAATAAAATGATGCATATTGAGTATCACAAACAAAAGCCACTGATAACAAAGAACTTCCTGAAGAATTTCTTAACTGCACTTGACAGAAAGGGACTGAACTCAAAGAAGGCAAAACATATGGTTTAGTTCCCACAGTACTTCTTTTAAAAAATAAAAGGCACTATTTCCTTCCTCCCTACAGCAAACAGCACGCCTGGAGCATTTAAGAGCAGTGCTGTGAGGTGCAGAGGCCTGAGCGCTAAGAGCACCGGCTGCTCCTAACCCTGCAGAGGACCGGCTCAGTTCTCTGCATCCACAAGGCAGCCCACAGCTCAACACCTCAGAACTCCAGTTCTAGGGAATCTGATGCCCTCTTCTGGCCTCCAAGGGTTCCAAGCACACAAGTGGTGCACATATATACACACACAAACAAAATAAACATATAAAATAAAAATTAATTTTTTAAAGATTAATGTTAGGCAAAATTTTTAATGTCAAAAAAATAAAAACAGCCTGACAAGATGACTCCATGGGTAAGACATTTGTGGCTAAGGGCACAGCCTGTCTGAGCTCAATCCCTGGAGTCTATAAGGTAGAATGAAAACCAGCTCCTACGAGACTTTCTCTAGCCTCTCCTCCCATATGCTACAGCATGCATTCATGTATGCACATACAAACACACAACAGATGATACAAATTTTTAATTTAGATAGTGGTACAATGAGAATGAGCCAAGTCACTGAGGACATCAGACCACCTAGCCATGACTGAGAAGTCTGTCTGACTTCTGAAGCTACTCTAGTCAGAGTTGCATGGGGAATACAGGAAACAAAGAGAAATGTGAAAACTGAAATGTCAGAGTCTGCTCAAAGGCATCTGGACCACAGAAAGACCTGAACTGGGTCCACCACCAGCTATCTACCCTCAGTAACCAGGATGAGAGTCAGCCAGCCTCAGGGGAGAGCAATACAGTAATGAGAACAGGAGGAGGGAGCGCTCTGCGTAAGCCAACACCCACCGCTCCTACCTCCGAGTACTTCCCTCTGTAGCTACTTAGGCTTCGCTCCATCCTTCGCATCCGCTGAAGCAGCTGCTCCCTGTTGAGACTGTCTGAGTTCCACTGCGCATCTTCAGCCTCGCTCTCCATATCAGAAGGTGGGTCAAAGGTGGCAGCAGGGCAGTCCAGGTCAAGTTGGTTCAGGGACTCTCTGGAAGATGTTCGGACCAAAGACTCTTTAGAAGACCGAAACAGGGATTCCTTTATGGGACTTCGAAACAGAGACTCCATAGAAGGCACTCGAAGCTGGAGCTTCTGCGCAAACGTCTGTGTGTCACCTGACTGCAACCGGAGCCAATGGAACATGAGTTAATACACATGAGTTACATACACAGACATCCATTGCCCTGTCATCAGCACTGGTCTGGAAAAGGCTCTAACAAATACAATTTGCATTCCCGATAAGTAATGTAAAGCACTGTTTTCTGAAAAGTGAAAGACACTGCCAATTCCTGTAAAAGGTCTGGACTGGGCTCAGACTCTCCGGCTGTCCCCTGGCAGCACAAGTACCTTTAGGAAGCCACTGTCCTTCAGTTTGCCCATCTGTACAAAAGGAAGCATGTTTACAGGCTGACCCCATGGGGCTGCTGCGGAGTCCCACCCACCCACTTGCTAGACCCTTTATACACAGTATGCCTCAAGTCTGTTTTATCTAGTGAGTTCATGGATTTAATGATTCCAGATCATTCTTTTCAAGAGACAGATATAGGCTGAGAGAGGGGGTAATGCACTAATGAAACAGTGGAGAGGAGCAGACCAGTAATAACAGGCCTGCTAAAGCTCTGTCCTATGAACTCAAGCTGTTTGTAACAGTACAACCTACAATCACCCAAATGTTCACGCAGAGAACACACTTTGGGATGTATATACAAGTTCACAATGCACTGCTAAATGTAAAAGATCTAGTTAGAAAGCAGTACACATACCATGAGCTCCTTTTGACTTGTTTATAAATATTTTTAATTTGTATTTATATATTCATAGAAGAAGTCATAAAGGACAGACATATGCAAAGGTAAACAGTGTCTTTGTGTGGCAGAATTTGGAGTAGAATTAGTTTTTGTGTTATATTATTCTGTACTTTCTAGGTTGTTTTCATAATGTGCAAGTTCAACCCTTATGGAGGGAGGACCAGAAGGAAGAGGAGGAGTACTTCTTGTACAAAATCTCTGAAAACTGCTTTCCCTGGCAATTCCATTACAGTTACCTCCAGCCCAGGTGAAAAATTGCTTCTGAGTTCTCTAACACACAACATTCTTACAAAAGACTCTGGAACAGACATATAAAGTACACATGAAGACACTTCAGGGTCTCTAGAAGCTAATGACCAGCCAAAGTCTGCACCTGCAGACCCTAGTCACCTTATCTACCATGTCTCCTAGGACTGGCAGTAACGTTTAGCTGGACAAGCGTGTCCCACTCCGCCTCAGCCTCAGTCCCTGAACAGAGTGACTCATCCCTTCAGTGGAAGAGTCAAGCTCACCACAACTCGCCTGTTCTACAGAATCTTGAGCAGGTAGCTCAATAGTCCTGCCTCCTCCTCTGTGAAATGGGGACAGAAAACACCTCAATGACGACAAAGAATGCCATAAAGACTGAGTAAGTTAATACCACATGCAGCAACAATTAGCACCAAGAGGCGGGAGATAAAGAGACAGAGCGTCATACAAAAGCAAATGTGGAAATGAGAGAATCAGCAGGGCGGTAGATATAGCTCACTGCAGAGCAGTTAGTTCTCCTGTGGTTAGAAGACCTAAGGATATTAGCTATGGAAATGAAAAAGGCTGGAAATCATAGTAACAATCTCAAAGTATGAACAAAAGAAGCCAGGCATGCTGGGCATGGTGGCTTGCACTGTAATCTCAGTACTCAGGGGGCAGCTGCTGGTTTGAAACCAGCCTGGCTCACATAGTAAGTTCTAGACCAGCCAGGGTGAGATATGTGACAGTCTAAACCAGTGGTTTTCAACTTCCTAATGCTACAACCCTTTAATACAGTTCCTCTCATTGTGGTGACCCCAACCATAAAATTATTTCATTGCTACTTCATAACTGTAAATTTGCTAGTTATAAGTCATATGTAAACATGTGATATGCAGGATATGTTTAAATATCTGATATGCAAAACCCTAAGAAAAGGTCACTAGATACCCAAAAGGTTCATGACCCACAAGCTGAGAACTGTGAGTCTACAGAAATAGAAGGAAGGAAGCAGTCAGTCAAGCAAATCAGAAACTTTACACAAAGGTCAGATTAACTTGCAGTACTAGAAAAAGAATGGTGGTGACCTCTTAGGATGTGGTAAGGGACCAGATGGAGCTATAGGCTTTTACAACATTAATAATTTCTGGTTCAAGGTTTTTTGTTTTTAATTTTTTATTATATCTATTAATTTTTGTATGCATATCAGGATATAGACCACATAAGTCACAAGACAATTTGCAGGAGCCAGTTTGCTCCCGTACCAGGGGTTCCCAGGAATCAGACTCAGTGGTCAGGGTTAGTGGCAAGCACCTTCACCAACTGAGCCACTTGTCTGCCCTGCTTACAAAGGTCTATTTTGTAGGGTGAATATGTCATACTTTTCTACAGATATCAAAGTTTTATACTATTAATTTTCAATTGATAGTGCTTTAACTTAGGTTCTCTGAGACTCAGTAGAGCTGATAACAGACACTATAAAAGAAAATCCTCGGGCTATACTTTTTGGTATAGCTACCATTCTACTGATAGAATATGCTAAAACAGAGATGTGATTTCCTGAAGGCCAACCTGTGTTTGTAAAGTGGCACGGAGACAGTGGTTATAGAAAAAAGGGTCCTTCTACAACATGCCTCCATCTGTAGTGGGAATAGAAACCGTCCTACCCACCCCCAAGCAAAGTTGCTGTGAGCTCTCAGAGGAAGACTTGAACCACTTAGCATGTGACAGCACCTTTCAGACAGTCATACACTAGACAGACAGGCCACCAGTGTGAAAGGACTGACACCTGTAAGTAAGTAACAAACCTGAGAAGGGGATGACTCTTCTCTGTTAACACCATCTGGAGATTTTGTTGCCTGAGTTGATGCATTCTAAGAACAAGAAAGAACATCATAAAAAAGTGGACTGTAAACTAAAGTTTTAAAATTGTTGAAAAAAAATACTATTAAGACCTAGTATGTACTTTTATCTATTGAACAAAATTAGTAATTGTTTATTAGAATATTTTCATGCAGGGCAAAAGTAGTGGGTTAAGTATTTTTTTAAAAAAATCACTTTGCTATAAAACATGAAATCAACAGCAAAAATTAGTGAGTAGAAAATTTATTTCAAGCTAATCACACACTTCTTCAAGCACTTATGTTCCCAATTCAGTTTCCATGACAAAAATCAACAGAGAGTCAAGCAGCAAAGCTCACTCAAACAGAAAAAAGTCATGTCAACTCTCTACAGTAAAACCATATTCAAATTAAAATTATCTGGGCAAAGTTATAAAAAATAAATTAAAAATTGAAATGTCTCATTCACTTGAAGCCAGCAATTTAAATGAAACCAGTATCAACATTTTCAGAAAAATTCTAGTGAAAATTTCTTCCATACTGGCTCTTTGTTTGCTTCTGCTGGTGAGCCGGGTACTCCAGGGAAGACTCACTGGTTACCTCATGCTGTGGACCGCAGAGATCTGCCTAGGATGCTCTGAGCTTCAGAAGTCTGTCCTGCACACTGCCTCCACCTCCTACCAACCACAGAAGGGGCTCATGGGAAAACCAAACCAACACTGCACCATGCTCATACCATAGGAGTCACTGCCCGGAGTCTGGCATGGTAGCTTCCTCTGCCTTTACAGGTAACCCCAGGGAAGATCAAAGGAAAAATGGGTGCTTGTCTAAAGTATTTTCAAGTTTCTCAGGATAAACTAGGTATTTAATAATAACAAGTTAATCTCTGGAATTATAAATTTCCTGTGTCATATGATTTAACCTTATTTTTCAGGAAAGAAAGCAAAATATTTACAAATGGAGGACCTCTTTGGTATTTTTGTTCTATGAAACAGGGCCTCACTGAGTTGACCAGGCTAGCCTTAAACTCTTATGTTCAAAGGATCTCTCCTGCCTCAGCTTTACAAGTCTTGGTTTACAAATGTGCACCACCACTCCAGCTTTAGGATTTAATCTCCTGAAACTATCCAAAGCGGGGGGTAGTATGTGGAGGTTGGAAACAACGTGGCCCTGAGGTGTGAGATAGGTGGTAAGGGAGGGCACAGATAGATAGGAGCCATGAATCGCCAACACTGGGTAATGGGCATGTGGTGAGAGGGAATATTCATACATCGTTACTATTTCTAATTTATAATATACTTCAATCTTTCCTTAGTTAAACTTTTAAAGCACTTTCTATTCCCTCTAAAATAAGTTAATTTCTATCAATTTAAGAGACTTCTTTAAAACTACACAGGGATCTGGAGATATGTATCAGTGGTTAAGAGAACTGACTGCTCCCAAAAGTCCAGTTCAATTCCCAGCAACCACATGGTGGCTCACGACCATCTGTCATGAGATCTGATGCCCTCTTCTAGTGTGTCTGATGACAGCTACAATGTATTCATATATAAAATACATTTAAATACATATAGTAAATTACATAGGCAAAAGAACTAACCTTCCTTCTTGTTCATCACCATTTCAATGACAATGTAATACATGTGACATATTATTTACCTGGCACTCTAATGCTATACTGTGAGACTGAAATACACTTTAAATTATGAAGAAAAGAGCTCTGTAAAATGGAGGTTGGGGGCACAGTGGCAGCAAGGCGCATGCTCTGCTTGAAGGGATGCACCTGATGCACATCTGCAGCCCATTTGAGAAGCTGCTTTGCAGCTGTTTAAACCTCACAAACTTATAGCATAAAATTCTTTGCTTAAAACAACTCTTAAAACTTTCTTTTCTTTGGACTTTTTGTCTCCTTGTTTGTTTTGAGATGGAGTCTCACAAAGTCCAAATTGGTCTTAAATTCATTAAATTGCTGATGCTGGCCTTGAACTCCTGATCTTCTCTCCTTCACTTCCTGAGTGCTGAGATTACAGGCATGCATAATCATGCCCAGCCTTGAAAATGTTTTTACATGTAAATACTATATTACAGAGCCAAGAAAGTAGAGTACAGCTAAGGAGCACTGGCCTAATACACCGTGTGACCTTGAGTTGGCAGAGCCTGAATTGTCGTCACTATCTACGGAGTCCCCCTTTCTGCTGTGTCCCAGGTTCAGCTTTCAGCTTTCACCGGCCCTTGCTTGTGAAGCTCCATCTGGCTCACCTGCGGAGCCAGCACCCTCTGTGCCGCATCTTTTCTTCTACACTGAGATGCCTTTGTGCTGTACACACACAAGGACGTCTATGTCTCTACGCTGAACCAGCAGTTCTCAGACGGCAGGGCACAATGCCCTGTGCCGGACACTCAAAGCATTCAACAGGCGCTGCTCACATCTTAGAATTCCTTCAGCCTCAGAGCTCTCAGGGCCCTCCTCCCAGAGAGGGGGAAGAGCTCGCTCCACACCACCACTTTCTGCAGGGGATTCCCAGGCAGCAGAAGCCTCTGCAGCTTCGCTTCTCTGCCAAGCTTGTCTTCGATCATAGTGTTTCATTTTTCTGCAATCTGCTCAGTGATACCTGTTTTTAATCTTTCTATAACCACATTTTGGCCCCAGAGCACTAAGTAAAGAGAGAAATATGTTTTTAAAACTAAATTAAGCCCCAGAATGGTGGCATATGCTTTTAACCCTGGCACTTGGAAAGAAGGGACTCTCTGTAAGTTCAAGGCCAGCATGGACTACATAGCAAGTTCCAAGACAGCCAGAGCTAATAGCAGAGATCCTGCCCACCCAATAAATAAATTTAAACCTTAAAAAAAAATAAATTAGGGAAAATTCAGCTCTTGGTGAACTTGTAACTAATCCCCACTAAATTTTTATTATTATATGAAATAACTATTCTATAGTTTTCTTTGTGTCATGGAGAAATGTAAATTATTAATCATAAACATATAAATTTTATATGATTAGTTTTTCTAGTCTTCTGAAGTTTATTCTAAATAAAGTACTCCTTTTTACCTTATAGCGTTTTTTACAATAGACTAGGGATTGGAAATACTTCACTTTGTAGACTGTACTCATGACAAGTGTACCTTCTAAGTTTATATTACTCCTACATGCAATATACAGCCTTTATTTCTTTCTGTCTTCCAGTGAACCTTGTGAAGCTGTGTAGTTGAGACTCCTGACTCAGCTCCACATCTCTGTAAACAGCAGAGTTCCTTGTAGCCAGAGGGGGAGAAAGCAGCTTTCCAGATGCCCCTTCACAACCACCCTCACTGAACTGACTGCACTCTTCTCTAGACCCGAAGACCGCTGCCGGCTCTACCTACACCAAAAATGTTCTGCTTCGACCACTAGCTACCAAGTTAAACCAATTCTTAACCCTTAGAAAAAGTGCAAACCCAGGTCAGCCATCATCCAGGGGAACACAAAAGCTACCCTTAGTAATGAATCCTCCATGGGAACACAAAACTGAGCTACCCTCAGTCAGTGAAGCCTGCTACATTTTAATTTATTAAACCATCAGTTTACAAGATGCTCCAGATTTTTTTTAAAGTCTTCTTTCCCAAAATAAAACATAAAGTTAAAATTAAATGAATTCATTAATTAAAAAGAGACAACTGTTTCTTTTCATTCTTAAAAAACTAATAATTAAAAACACAATGTACTTTGTACTTAATTCTTACCTATAGTTTCTAAATAAAGAACTGAACATGCTATAATAGAGCTCGCCTACCTGTGCAATGTTGTTCATTTTTATTTACACAACACATTGCTTTTCTTAAAAAAATGTCAGTTGGATCTCAAACACTCTTGGCTTCTTCCCAACAGTAAAACAGATTTCTAACCATGTATACTGGGTTTTCTAGTATGAGCAGACATTTCCACAGGACAAAACGTAAGCGCTAATTCTAACAAGTGAAGGAGGCTCACATTTCATTAGTGGATGCTGTTAGTTACCAGTAGTTACCAGAAAGCAGCGGGACACCAAACTCAGCAGGTGTTCTCTGAGGTTTTAGAGCAGGGTTAGCAACACAACACTGAAGACACTCTGAGGGAACGTGAAAGCCACACGAGAGTTGGTGCTACAGCTGCCCAAACGTGGTGATTCCCCACAGGGAATGCAGGAAGCGGTGGAAGGACTCACCACACTGCCAGTCTGTGTTTTAGGCTGTTTGGAGGAATCCAAAGCAAAGATAGTGTATTCAGAGAGAAAGGCAGGCTCTGCTACCATCCCGGCTAGTAGCTGTCTCAGTCAATGTAACAAGCAGAGGTACAAAAACAAAACAAATGATGAAATACAAATCATGGCATGATCTCAAAGCACAGCACCACAACACAACACTACAACCACCATGATCACCCATCCACCCCCAAGAAACTGTAAGCCGCTGGGATGGACGTGGAATGGGATAAACTAGTGAGTTTAGGACTTCAAAGGCCACCGGGACACCACTTGCTAACTGATATGCATATGATGCCTACAGCAGGCGTCATGGCACCCAATATATCTGGCAACATGGTATAGGTCCATTCTAACATAAACAATGCACAAAGTGCAGAGGGTCAGTGGTGTGCGATGAGGAAGCTCTGAAGGTCTACGGAGAACGATGGCCACAGCCAACAATACTGCACACAATACTCCAACTGTTCTAGGGGCTGCAGCCTAGACACTACATTAACTCTTTTGACTGGACACCACTCTCCTCCTCAGCAGCAGCAACAGCAAATTCATGACAGGACATTTCAGGAGGTGATGGATGTGAGGTATAACTGTAGCCAACACTGCCAGCTTCACACACTCATCCTCAGCTCACTCTAGACACCAAATACGGTTATGTCAACCGCACCTTAGTAAAGGGGCTTAAAGATAAATGTCAATGGCACAAACCCTTAGCAGAGCTTTTATAAATACTAAGATGGATTCTTTAGAGACTTAAAAAGACAGCACTGAAGTATACATGAATGATAAAACACATACAAAAAAAAACACTTATATGCAAAATCACTTTTATCAGAAGTACATTCATAAGAAACTTCTGAAATAAAGTCTACAATACTAGTTCTTTTGATACATATTCTTTTTTAAAAGATTTATTTATTACATATAAGTACACTGTAGCTGTCCTCAGACACACCAGAAGAGGGCATCGGATCCCATTACAGATGGTCGTGAGCCACCATGTGGCTGCTGGGATTTGAACTCAGGACCTCTGGAAGATCAGTCAGTGCTCTTAACCACTGAGCCACCTCTCCAGCATATTCTTTTTTAAAATGTATTTATTTCATGTATAAGTCACAGTCGCTGTCTTCAGACACACCAGAAGAGGACATCAGATCTTGTTACAGATGGTTGAGAGCCACCATGTGGTTGTTGGGAATTGAACTCTGGACCTTGAAAAGAGCAGTCAGTGCTCTTAACCACTGAGCTGTCTCTCCAGCCCATTGATACATATTCTTTTGTGCTTTTTCTTTCAGAACCTGTTACACCAAAATAGCGAGAATCCTGAGTTAGATATATACCAACTTTTATTTTAAATGATTCCTTTGCATGTTATGATAACATCAGCCATCTTTTATCGTCGCACTCCACACTATCTACTGAAGCAGGATCTCTCCCAAGAGCTTGGAGCTTGACGGTTCCAGCTAATCTAGAGCTAGCCAGATCACCACACTCACCCGGCTTGTGAGAGTCCTGGGGACCCAGACTACTGCCCTCACACTTGCACAGAGCTTCTGACCACAGAGACTGTATGTCTACCCATGTGTAAAACTGCACAGATTCCTAACACATATGCAAGCACACAAGATCAGTCCATGTAAGACAGGTAAGACCACAGGAGCTCTGTGGCTGTCACAAACTTCTCAATGGACATCACAGAAGAAGAATATAGGATGCTACTATCTGAGAAAACTGGAGAGAGTATACAAGCTGCCCAATGTTTTTATGCATATATAATTACAAAATGAAAATGCTAAAAAATTAACCCAGTGAAATATTAACGACCATTGTTTTTAAGAAAAATATATAATAAAGTATAACATACGCTATGGTTTATAATACACTATAACACAATGCACAATATACAATAAATTATATATCCTATAAAGGACATGTCTGAAAATAAGTATGTATGTGCAAAGGCTTTAAATTTAAAACACACACATTTCCCTGAGGACTGTAAGGCTATAGACACCTGCGAAATCTAATGCAGCTCTTCAGCCGGTGCCACATTAGAGGCCATCCTAATTATAGACAGACTTCTGGGTGATTTGACCGGTTGCTGTGTTAATACACACTCTCAGGTAGTTCAGGCAGGCCTCAAGCTTGCTATGTAGCCAGGGATGACTCTGAACCACTGACTCTCTCTTGCCTCTTGCTGCCCTTTACAGGATTAGTTAGGTGTAACTATGCCAGACTAAGACAAAAGTAGATTAAATCAACTTTTTCATTTTTAAATAATGTCTTGTACATTTGTGTACATATGTGAGTATGTGGATAAATGTGAAGACCAGAGACTCGTTTCAAGGTCTGCCTTTACTGCTCTCAATCTTATTTCCTTGAAACGGGGTCTTCTCACTGAACTGAATCTTAACAACTTTGGAAGACCAGCCAGTCAGCAAGCTCCAGGTATCCCTCAGTCTCTGCTTCCCTGGTCTAGGATTACATGAGAACACCATCACACCTGGTTTTGTACATGGGTTCTGGACAACCAAACTTAAGTCTTCATGTTTCTACATCAGCATTTTACCAACTAAGTCATCTCCTAGGCCTAAATACAGACTTCTCAAAGCTTTTTTTTTTGCAATATTGATGATTAGTACTCTTAGGATAGACTCCAAGAACTTACTATACTAAATTCTAAATATTCTTATCAATTATATATTACACTTTGCTAAATGTCTGACTAGCTCCAAGAATCCCATCTAAATTTTACTGAAAATCTGACTCTGGGGTACTCAGAGGCTAGTCTTTGAATATATGTTATCTTTAAACTGAATGCTATACAGATTCAGATCTCTTAGGCATCCAAAGCTAATTTTTTTAAAACAAAACACTCTTACCCATAAAAGTGAAAAGAAAGAAAAAGCAAGTTTAAAAGGGAGCATATGTGAAACTTTAAAAGACCCCGCTCTGAGCCCATCATAGAGAGATGGTGACCAACATTCCAAACACGGTCAGACAAAAGTGAACGGTGGCTCCCCTGTCCTTATACACCTCCTAGCCTGCACCCTCACCGGCCCCAGCCCACACTGCTCAGTGGTGGAGACTGCACAGCAGGTGCAAGTCTACCAGTTCCATCCCAACACCAAACTGAAAGCAACAGCGCTTCTCCAACGCTCGAAAATACTCCAGCACCTCTATTTCTCAAAATTTGCTAAACTTCTAATCTCAAATAGCTAAACCTAGCTCACCTCTTCTGTGTGGGCCACAGCAGAACAAACACCAGGTGGCATGTGTCCTGTGTGCCTGTCACCATCTGAACCCCTGAATTTTCTTGAAGAATTCCAACCTACCCCTCATATCTCATGCAGCCATCCTTCCACATCTGTGTCTGTCTGTGGTGAGATAGGCAATATTTTTTTCTGAATTCACTCATTTTTCCTTAGATTTTCTAATCAGTTCTCTTTCATTACTACTTATTAATTTTGTTAGGGCTAAATCTTTCCACAATATTCTGTTAATAATGATCTCTTCACTTGTCTCATCCTAACATTCTAGACCATTCTGCTGTTTTAAGTTCTAGAATAAACTCATACCTGAGTGTCTAATCTGTTAGCTAGCCTCTTGGTGTTTTAGAATGTTCTTTACAGTTGGACTTGTCAACCTGTGGGTTACGACTCCTTTGGGCTGGTGACAGATCCTTTTGCAAGGGTGGTCAAACACCATTGGAAAGCACAGATTTCCGTTACAATTCATAACAGTAGCAAAATTACAGTTATGAAGTTGCAAAACAAATAATTTTGTGGTTGTGGGTCACCACACATGAGGACTGTCTAAAAGGTGACAGCATTAAGAAAGCTGAGAAGCATTCCTTTACAGTCTCATTTTGAGAAAAGTAGTGTCTTTGTCATTCATTCTGTGACCTCCTTTCTCATCCAGCTAATCTGCTTACCAAGGCTCCAGCTTAGGTCAGAGACCATGGCAAGAGTCATTGCAACAGCCACTAAGCCCAACAGAGGTATGACTTAGTCCTTAATCATGAGGCCTCCCCAAAGACAGAAGCGTCCCATGACAAGCTGCAGAGAGCCCTGAACAGCAGTGAGCAGCAGCTAACTCTGCAGCTAGAACCTGAGCTGCAGCTGCTGCTCACTGCACTAACTTACCGACACAGAACCTTTGCATGCTCAGCCTCAGCCAGCAGGCGGGACTGCAGGGGTGCTTCCGCCCTGCTCCAGGCTGTGCGGGACCAGGCAGCGGTGCGGTACCAGCACAGACTCTCCCTGGGGAGCTGACAGAACAGCACTGAGCAGGTTTCCTGCCTCTGATCTCAACTTCAAGCCTCTCAGAGACGATTTCAGTCCTTCTTGGCTTATAGGCATTTACCATGTCTGTAAACCAGATACACCCATCAGTGACAAGAGAGAAAAGTCTTCACTTTTGTGTCTGTGTCTCCGGCAGGTAAGAAAGGATGATGGTCCAGGCGAAGTCTCAGCACAGCAGGCCATATGACCAACTGCTTCTCTGAAATTTCCTGAGAAACCACCACTAATTCCAAGAAACTTTCAAATTTCTGTTTATTCAGTCTTTTTCCATGCTTTCATTTTTATTCACAAATCTGACTGTCATGTCTCACACAGAATAATGAGGGAGCCATGCTAAGGAGTTCAGGGTCTCAGAAACTGGTGACCCCTCTCACACCTCAGGTAGACACTGGCATCCAAAGGCCAACTAAAGGTGTGTGTTCTTACTTGGAGCACATGTGCCTGAGGTGACACAAACCCAAGGAGAGACAGACGTGCGTAGATTGAATGAGATTTTTACTGTAATCCTTGCAATTGTCTGTGTGTGAGTCCTCTGCAGAGGACAGGATCCTACACACCCTTTAGCCTACACCTTTGTTATGTGTCCTGTGCAGCACCCACTGCTAGAAAGTCAAAGAGAAACAGCACACACTTGCCTCTCCTGTTCTTTGGGGAAAAATGTCTAAATTAATTCTTTTGGTTTGTTTGTTTTTGAGGTAAGGGTCTCTGTGATGCCCTAGATGGTCTCAGAAATCCTGGGCTCGATGGTATAGTAGGTGTCTTCAGTTGATTTTATATTTCCATATCTGTTTTGCTTCCAGGTTGTTGCTTTACAACAAGTTTTTCTCTCCTTTCGAAGTGCTGCTGGGCATTGAGTCCTCAAGAGAAAGCTGCTCACAAGAGACAACCATCCCAACAGATAAGCAAACTGCAATTTCCACACATGACACACTTACGTAGGTGCCAGCAGACACTAACAATAAGTGAGTAGGGTCAGGAGCAGGGGAGAGACTAGGGAGAGATGGCTTATAGGCTAAGAGCATAGGCTGCTCTTCCAGAGGACCCAAGTTCAAACATGGGCACATGTGTGATAGGCTCACAATCATCTTAAACTCCAGTTCCTTCTTTTGGCTTCCATGAGTACCAGGCACACATGTGGTACACAGATATAAACCATAAATGTAAAGTAATTTTTAGAAAAGGAGTAGTTAAGAGCACCTGTAACTACAGACATAGCAGATCCATTACTCTCTGGTAGCACCTCCTAGAGAGTTGGAACCCCTGAAACTGGAGTGATGACAGTATGTGTCCCCACATAGGTGCTTGGAACTAAACTGAAGTAGACATTTTTGGTTTTCTTAACAGCTCAGTCATGACACATGATGTTTTTCTGGATACTGTCTTGTAAGAGGACATTTGATATTTTGCCAAAAACAACACTTGAAAGGGCCCTGATATTTAGAAAGAATATAAACAGAACCCCACAGAGAGAGGATGCTCTTGCATTGCTGCTTCTTCACTTCTTTACTGGTCTTCACTGGTCTTTGCTGGTCTTCACTGGTCTTCGCTGGTCTTCACTTCAGTAGAAAGAAAGACACTAAAGAACTTCTCATGGTATTCCGGCTGATTCTGGCTGGCCACTTCCATTGTCTTGTGCGGATCTGGCAGAGCCTTGCGGTTTCTGTTGGACTGAGCAGAGCCTCCGCTACTGATTTATGTTTGGTGTTTGTTGTGAATGTGGACTACAGGGTCCCTGATAGCAAAGAGTGGAATCCCCACAAGGAGCTACTTCTAAACAGGTCTCCAACCCCCTTTTCCTATCAACCTTCTTTCTCCCCTACTTCTATTCAGTGGGCTAGAAGGGAGGTTGAAGTGTTTAAGAACCCTAAATTAAAGTAGGTTTTGAAAAAATTAAGCCTACACCAAACGTGGGTCCTGTGCCAAAGCAGCAGATGCTCTGGGCCGAGCGATCTCTTCAATCCCCTTCATACCGCCTATATTTCTATTATACCTCACAGGAAGAAAAGATACAAAAAAGATGAATTTTTTATGCCAGTTGTTTAGTTTCTAACCACTAGCTTAAAAAATAGGGCCTTTCCCTATTTATATAATGCTACGTTGAACAAAACATTACTGAATTTTTCTGATAGCTTTAAATATTTAATAAACATACCTATCCTTTTTAATTTTCTCCAAGAAATAGTTTACAAGAGCTAACTGCTATGAGTGTTAAAAAAAAAAAAAAAAAAAGGAAAAGACCAGTTGAATTATTAGTAAATAGAAATTAAGTAACCGACTCGTCAACATTGTGTCCCCAGATGTCACCATGACCAGCACACAGCTCAGCTTCCTGAGAGAGCATCAAGCACTGCACTAACCTCTCTGTTGGGTGTCACGTCATCAAGCTGATCTGTAAAGGAAGATGTCCTGCTTCTAGTCCTTGTTGGTGTTGAAGAGCTGGAGGAAGCCTACATTTAAAAATGATTACAAATTAGAAAACAGCAGTGACTAGTGTACTGCGCCCTGAGCGGTGCTTTTCTCATCCCATGCCCAGGAACTCAGAAAAGGGACAGATTTAAACATCAGGAAAGAACAACACAACAGAACCAACCACAAGACTTAGCTACTAGTCACTAGGTCTTTGAGCAGATGTCAACTTTAGCACAACGAAAGATGAGGGAGTGGTTTTATTTGGGTGATAGTATTAGGGAGTTGAAGCCCAGGGAAGAGAATATGAAAACTCTACTATCTTTGCCACTTCTCTAAAATGAAATGATTGGAAAATGTAAATTTATTAAAAACTAGAAGGTTATCAATTTCAACTTTAAAGTTCTTGAAACATTCAATACTATGAAATTTACAGTTAAATAGCAGGGCCCATCTCTAGTCAGAAGCCCTTCTCTGAACCTACTTACACAGCACAGCTCCTTACTGAGATGCTAAGAGCCTGGTTACCAGAGCATCAACATGGAGGAAGACACAAAAACCTGATGTCTAGTCTACTGTGAGCTAACTGCAGTCCTGAAAGTGAAACCAAAGCAGACCCTCTGTGCTGTAACAAATAGCTCTGACCTTCCTTACTTCCATATCTACACAGCCTTACAGAGAAAAACTTTTAATAAGTACCTGTCATCCACACGAGCGAACAAGTGTGTGAACACACTCCACAGTCAGGGTGGAGCTGAGGTCATAAGCACAGTGCACACACACACACACACACACACACACACACATACATACACACACACACACAAGCACTACACATACACAAAAAACAAATGTGTAAGCTACACTTCACATCAGAGCACATGGTGCATGAACAGTGGAAACAGTTGGCCATCCACTCTGGAAAAGATAGGAATGTTTGTCCCTGAGCAAGAGTGATGTTTGTGTCCAACAAGGACACGTTCATATAACCACGCTTAATAATTTTCTTTGGTAAACAGCTTGAAACTTACTAGCTCAGTCCTGCCTTTATCTGCAACAGGGAATTTGAGATCTATCATCAGTCACACCCACATGAGGCTGAGTCACAAGTAAGAAAATAGACATGTAGAGTTTAAGGTCACCCTTTAGTAAGCATAGGGACAGACCTGGAAAGGTCAAGAGAGTACAGTGCAGTGGGAGGTGCCATGCTGGTGCCAGGTGTGAGCATTTTAACATTTTTATTAAGAGTCCAGGATATAGCAATTGGTCCAGGCTACAGAACCCTGGAGAAACTGTCAACTGCCAAGTATTTATAATAAATTCCTCTTCCTCTTGCCTAAACTGAATTCTAACACATGTCCCTTCTAAAACTGACCTGAAAATCAGCATATAATTCACTAAAATTAGCTATGTGCAAGTCACCTTAAGGGACAAGCTATCCTCGACCATTCAAGACAAAACAATGTAAAAGCAGAGCATACAATTTTTAAACAGGTAAATAGGTGAATGTGACATAAAGCCATCAATGGCTTAAGAATCTAGAATACACATAATGAAGTCTGTGTAGGTTTTGAAAAAGGCGCCACAAAGCCCTGCTTACTCCACAGACAGCTTTCATCCAACTTGAGTGAAACCCAAGAGCTGGACACAGTGCCTGCTTTACAAGCATGGAGGCCGGAGGTTTGGGGGCTCGGCACCCATGTGAAATGTGGGCATCACAGTTTACATCTCTAGCTCTTCTTATACCTAGAGCCAATTTTCAAACCAAGCTGGCTGCAAAAGCTGAGAAACTACAGAGGCTGCCACTCAGAAAGGAAGAGCTCCTTGCTGAACTGAGGTGATAAAAATGTTAGAACAGCAATTAGAAACTACTGCCTAGAGGAAATAAATGCCTCCTGACCAACAAATTCCCTGCTGTGATTCTATAATGTACAAGAAACCTTTGGGTTATTAATTCAGTAATTCAGCTCTCCAAATACCCAAATGCCAAAAAGGACCAGATGCTGAGAGAGAGAGAGAGAGAGAGAGAGAGAGAGAGAGAGAGAGAGAGAGAGAGACAGAGAGACAGAGAGACAGAGACCTTTACTCACTTGAAAGTCTACCTCAATATAAATTCTAAAGTGGGCCTTACAACTCAGCCTGCTATGTGTCTGATCAGAAGGCCTCGTCAACCGTGGGTAGACACAAGCAGTGATTTAAACTGTTAACCATATGCACAGATGAAGGATGAGCACTAGAACACCCTATGCCCAGAAAAGTACAGCACCTGGCAAGGTTCAGCCTAATGGCTGACTGATCACTCTCTGAAGCTACAAGAGTCACAAGAGCAGCAGTAGTCTCTGGATCTTTAATGGGCTCCTGTACTTAGAGAGTCTAAAGGGAATTTGAAGGGCTGGAGACATAGCTCAGTGGTAGAGCACTTGCCTAACATGGACAAAGCCCTGGGTTCCACGAGAGACTGCGGGTGTACAAGCTTTTTGCTAAGAACTGACACTGCTCTCCACGATCACATCCATGTTCCCCTGCCTGACAGCTTATGAGTTAACCAGAGGCCTCGCCTTCATATGAGAAAAACCAGTCTGGTGTGGTAGGTCCCACATGACCCTTGCTCTATGAATAACACAGCACTCTCACAACTCTATTACCATAGATGGAAAGAGGGGATTC
The DNA here is from genome assembly GCF_963924665.1 of Micromys minutus. NCBI lineage: Eukaryota > Metazoa > Chordata > Mammalia > Rodentia > Muridae > Micromys > Micromys minutus. The sequence continues at coordinate 47,480,641 of NC_137956.1, read as the reverse complement.
TGAAAGCATGACTTTTAGCTGAAAATGAGTTTACTCTAAATTAAAAAAAAAAAAAAAAAAAAAAAAAAAATGCCCAGGTAAGTTTAACTGCTTTAGTTCTTGCTATGCTGAATAAAAACAAAATGTCTTCAGGAGCTGAAAGCCTCCTCGGCAATGCTCACAGATATCAAGCCCCCCACCATGCCCCCCAAGCACTGACTTAACTCTACTATAACCACCTGGGCACAAAGAAAAGAAAACAACCTGGACAACACCTTGAGAGATCCAGTTCTGACCAACAAAAGTGTGCAGTCACTAGGCTAAGAGCGCTCAAGCTGTGGCAACTTCCTTTCTACATATGAAAATGAGCAGGGACCTTCAGGATGATAAACTGAGTGCCTATCCCTGTCCTTTGCTTTTCATTACCCATCAGAGGCTCCTCAGGTGTTGCTCCAAGCTGCCTCATAAATATTTCCCCACAGGCACACAAAGTGTCCTGTGAACATCATAATACTGGAAGCCCCAGTCTCAGCCATGCAAGGCAAAAGCAACACCCAGTGCAGCACCTCGTAGGCCCTGTTAAGTAAAAACACTGTTGACAACTACAAATGGCTTCTTGTAGTCTCTCCCTTTGGAACTTGACAACCAATCTGAAAGGTACAAAGAGTACACAATATCATACCCATTCCTGAAAAGATTAGATACTCAGAATGCTTACATGGCTTGCCCAGGTTAGACACTTCAAGAACTAGGTTAGCACACAGACCTTTTAACTCCCTGTCTACCTTACAACCTCATTTTAGATGACTAGCTCTTGAATTTCTCTGGGACTCATAGCAGTAATAGTAGTAGTAGTAATAATGTCACCATACTTCTACACAGTTCTAGAGACACCCCTAAAACAAAAGCTTTTACCAATACTTGTTTTATTTAGTGCAGGGTATAGAAGCTAGGCCTCAAACCCAGGTGTTCAACATCTCGCTGATCTCCCTCCCCACTGTTGAGCTATACATCCAGATTTTACAGCTAGTAAACTTATATCATGAGATATATTCTTTCTCTTTTCTTTTTTTATTCTTGACTCATCAACACACACAATAAAACATGATCATATCCACCATCCATTTCCCCTCCCGCTCCTCCTCCCCCATGCCCCCTCTAAGCTCAGCCAGTGTTGCCTATCTGTGTAGGGATGTGAGCCATCCAGTGCAGTGTGAGAAGCCTACCATGAAAACTTCACCGACCTGTGAGGAAGAACTCCCCCGAAGCTATCAACTGCCAATAGCTGCTCACTGAGGAGTGGATCCTGCAGACCCTCCTCTAATAATCTCTGTCTTCTAGCCTGTATTCTCATAAAACACAAGAGGAGAGAGACTCCCAGGTACGACTCACAAGCCACCTGAAGTACTTTCACTGCACCATGTTATCTCTGTAACAAGGCTCCTCTACCTGGCAACCAACTCCCAAATCTACATATTTCAATATATTTCATATTTTAATGATGGTTTTTAAAAATAGGAATTAAAAGCATTAATTCTAGGTGGAGAGATGGCTCAGTGGTTAAGAGCACTGACTTTTTCCAGGGGTCCGAGTTCAACTCCAAGCAACCACATGGTGGCTCACAACCAGCTGTGATAGGATCTGGTGCCCACTTCTGGTGTGCAGCTGTACATGCAGATCAGGCACTCATACATAAAATAAATTTGAAAAAAAAAAAGCATTAATCTCAGGTTGAATAAATCCCAGGTTGATTTAAAGATAGAAAAACACAAAATTTGAATATTCATATTAGTAGGATATGCTATATTTAAATTTACTGTACTAGAGGCTGCATTACCTGGAAGGTTCACAAACACTCGAGAATAAATTGTTTGAAACACAGGTGCAATTCTGCACTTTCAAATCTCTTTAGGTATCAGTAAAGTTTAATTACTGTGAATCAGTAACTTTCTGGGATCAACTAATCCCAGCTTTCTAAGAGAGAAAGTAGCAGCATTTACAGTATTTTTAGTCAGCTATTTACTACAGAAGTTCATCTACTGCAGCCTGCTACTAGGAGCTGCACTGCTCTAAGTATTGGAGCTGTAGACAAGTACGAGAAATCTCAAAATGAGGGATTTTAATGTTTTCTCACGAGCAATTCACAGCAGCCATGGACTCACTGGCAGGACGCTCAGGAGCCTTTAGATTTAGCTCCTGCCTCTCAGGGAGGAGGAGCAGAGCATAAGAAATAGGTGTGGCTTCAGGCTTGCACCAGCATCAGCACACCTGCTCAGTAACTCCTACACACACCTAGGCCAGGACCTGTCCTCATTACAACACTGTAATTTCAGTCACTAGTGGGAGCTTTTCAGCATGCCCTTAATCAAGCATCTTTGCCATTTTGCAGTCTACCAGGTCGTTTCAGGAATGAGCCATCACTTTTATGGCATAAATACTTCACCTCCTAAAAATGCTCTTCTGATATGTGAAATTCAGTCATCCAAAAATAACTTAAGGCAACTTCCAGTTAAACATGGCGTCTTCTTCAGTAAGTCTCAAGAATTTTTAAAAGGATGGAGATGAACAAGAGGCAGAAGAGGTACCACAACTCAGCACAGCTGAGGTACCACACAACCCCAGGGTCCACACAAGGTAGTGCTGCCATGAAAACAAAGCGATGGTCATCCCAGAATCTTAGAAAGCCTAAGACTTAAAGCAAAAGGCATATAAATGACAGCTGCGGAAATAAAGACGCAAGATAAAAACAGGACGAGTTACACACCTTCCTTAGCTCTCCTGTCTCTATGCTGCCAGTGGAACATCAGGCTTCTTTCCTGGAACAGTGAGGCTTTAGACAGGGTGACACTAACAAAGACGGGGATGAGGCAAAAGTGCTTAGATAAGGCCAGAGGCCTGAATGGTTCCACACAAAGTGAGGAGTGGAAGCTTCTGCTCTCTCCCTGAAGATAGTCTGCAGCGGGGAGGGTCTAGAGTACTACAACGGAAGACTTGCACCTGCTCCTTCAAGAGATTCAGGATTTCCACAACAAATAGGTGTCTCAGGTCAGCAGCCCCAGTGCAAACACAACTCCAGAGATACAGTATAATGAACCACCCTCTAGAGCGTCACTGGTTGGAGCTGCTGACAAAGGAAAACAATGTGGCCAGTTTCTCTGAGAATCTGTGGTCGCACACTGCAGTTCAGATTCCAAGATAAGTGTCCTAAGCACTCAGTTCCCTTTCCATCTCAGTAGTGGAGCACAGTTCCTAGCACACCAAAGTCCTGGATTTGATGGTCCGTGACACACACACTTAGAATGTTTAGATGACACTTAATTGTATTGTCAGCTTTCTAAGAGTGTCTTTGTTAGTGAGGAAATTGAGATGAACTAGTCCCCGTCCCTACACAGACACACAGATTTTAGCTCTCTAGACGGGACTAGCAGGTATCAGTCAGCTAAGGAAATCAAGCTCCAGGATTTCATTAGCAGAAATGAACCACCAAAAAAAAATGAGACTTCCTTCTAAAAATCAAAACAAAATCTGAATAAGATGATTAACATGAAAGACCCATAAAAATCTAGTGAATCAAAATGTCTACATGGTTAATTTTTTTTTTTCTTTTCTTTCTGAGTCAGGGTCACTCCCTATGTAACCCAGACTGACCTCAAACTCTTGATCCTCCTGTCTCAGCCCATGTTCGAGATTCTAGATGTCACCAGGGGTAGTTCTGGGGTAGGGGTCTTGAAACCTAAAAAGGGAAGGAGAGCTCTGGCCCAGAAACCTCAGTCCCTAGGACTCTCACCAGAAACCCACTTACAGGAGGGACGAGTAAACTGCAATCCTGTGACTCCGGCTTCCATTTATCAGACTGTAAGTCCTCCATGGCAACTCCAGAGCCACATCATTATCTCACTCATCAAAACGAGGGAGAAAATCACAAGGGTTCTCAGCAATCTTTTCACACAAAACTAAGAGCCACCAAAGCAGCACACATAGCTGCTGTGGAGAGCTGCTCATCCTCCCTTGAGAGCCCATCTCCACACACGGTGCATCTACTTCTGCAGCTCTTCAGGCAGCTCTTTTTCTTCCTTCCTTTTTTTAAAAAGAATTATTTATTTTATGTATGTGAGTACACTGTAGCTGTCCTCAGACACACCAGAAGAGGGCATCAGATCACATTACAGATGGTCGTGAGCCACCACGAGGTGGCTGGGAATTGAACTCAGGACCTCTGGAAGAGCAGTCAGGGCTCTAACCACCTAGCATTCTCTCCAGTCTCAGCCTCTTTTTTCTTAAGCCTTGTACTTAAACCTGTATCATAATATAGTTAATAAAATCTACAGCTCTGTTCCTAACTAGCTAGTCCTGAGAGTCTTTCCAAGTGTCAAATCCATAAATCCTGGTTTGGTGTGAGTCAAGGTCCCTAAGTCTAGGGAGGTGGTTCTCAACGTGTGGGTCTCAACCCTTTTGGAGGGCAAATGATCCTTTCATTGAGGTCATCTAAGACCATCAGAAAACAATGTAAATATCTATTTACAATATAATCACAACAATGAAAATAATTTATGGTTGTGGGTCACCACAAGGAGCTATATTAAAGGTGGATAACCACTGGGCACTTCTCAGGCTAGGAGTATGGAGTTGCCGGTCCCTCCCCTCTCTGCTGACAGCTGCATGGAGGAGTTTTTTTTAATCACATAAACAAAGATTGTGTTTATTAAAATATAACAATGTACTCTTATGTCAAGAGTTCTCAATAAGCACCGCACCCTTGCTGGTAGGACCCAGATTGTAACAATCAGGAAAACTCAGATTCTTCCCATCTCTCTGCTCTCTTCGGGAATTTAAGATAATTAAGTTAAATAAAAGACAGAAATGTTCTGTAAACTCAAATTTACAATAAAGTTACAGCCCTTCAGGATGGGACTCCTCTGCCATCTGTGAGACATCTTGCTGGGACTTTATGGTTTGTTTTTAAAATTTCTACTACATTAACTATTATTTCAGGGCCCTACTTAAAAAAACTCTGCAGGCTTCAAACAGGGCTTCTATGTTGGATTTTTAAATGTGTTAACTGTGATAAGACAGGCATCCTGTACAATTTACTGTTCTGAACATGTGTAAGTATACAGTGTGAGGAAGCACATGAAGTACATTCACACTCAGATATTCACAGCCATTCATTTCCAAAATTTCCATTCACACTGTAAGGCAGCACAGCACTCCACAGTAATGTACGCCGTCCCTGGGGCCAGCCTCTCTGCTCGTGCCTGAGCCATCTGGCTACTCTTGTGTATTTCATGTTCATAAACTCAAATATTTCTCCTTTCATATCCTCATCTTCATAATACTTAAGGAATTTTAGTAATAATAAGAGAACAAACATCAAAAACTGTTTTTACTTATGTAACACACACACAGCACACATGCACATACACCCCAAAATCTATCATATACATACAATGCTAGAAACAGAACCTTGATCCTCAAATATTCTTGGCAAATACTTGTTTTGTTTTGTGGGGAAGTGTGTGTTTGTCTGTTTGTTTACAATACTGGGGATTTAACAAGGGGCCTTGTCAGGAGGCAGGCACTAAACCAATACCAATCTAACTACTTTAGTTAGTTAATCCTATAGTTAGAAAAAAAAAATCCAATACACATGTGTTCCTTAAAAAACAAATTAAGCAAAACTTGACTTGAAATATTTTAACTTTAATTCACACTTATAATAATAGTCATACAAATAATCAGACCTGATGAACAAATGATTACTTAAAATAATGGCCACAAAGAAAGGATTCAAACAACCTTAGCATCAACTAACAGAAATTACTAGAAATTATAAGACTATCATGTTAAATTATTTTGAAGCCTAGGAAGGAAGGAAGGGAGAGAGGGAGGCTGACTGGCCCTATCCACTTTCACTATTGCTACTGTATGGAAGATTTGAAAAGTTTACCCAAAACTACCAGTATCTGTCAGGATTTCACTGGAAACAAATATATCAAGACAATCAAGCTAAGAACCAGAAAGCATGCACACAACAGCTTCTTGAGAACCAAACTGAATGACCAAATTCAGGTTATTACACTAAAATGCACTAAAGAACCCCTCAGGTGATTACTTTTAATTCACACAAAGTTTATGTGTGTTATTTCAAAGCTCACAGTAGCTCAGAAAGCAGAGAGAAGATGGACAGTACATAATGAAAAACATTACAAAATACAAAAAGTCACCAAAAACAAGCAGAAGCTGAAGTGTTGATTAGCTGGTTAGAGCAAGGGTGGGCAAAAGCAAACTTAAGAGTGGACAAAAAAGGAGTCTTTCATATCTCATTAAATCCTTCAAGAGAGGATATGTCACAGGTGTTTAATCCCAGCACTCAGGTGGTAAAGGCAGGTGAGTCTTTGAGGCCAGAGCCTGGTTTACAGAGTCCCAGACCAGGGCTACACAGAGAAACCCTGTCTAAAAACTAAAAAGAACAATTAGTTAATTATTTTAAAAGGTTATCTTAAGTCTTACTTACAGGATTGTGTCTGACCCAGATGCTTGCTTCTCTAATGATATTAAGCTAAGGAACTGGAGCTTCAACAGCTTTTGTCTGTCATTACTAAAACTCCCTCTGTACTCAAGAACTTCAGCTTGTGTTTAAAGAAAAGCTCAACATTAAATATGAAAATGTATATTAAATATCTTAGCAACACTTTACCCTATTAATACCTTACAGCATATTCTTTTAAACTTGTATTTTCACTACACACACACACACACACACACACACACAAGTGCACGAGTGCACTTTTACTGGGGAACATGGGCTTGGTGTGTTGCCCAGGCTAGATCTGAATATGAAATCCTTCATACTACCCAAATTCTGAGGTTACAGGTGTGAGCCACTATGCCACGTATTAAAATACAATTCTTTTTACCACAAAAACTGGGTCACAACTCATAGGCTGCATGTCTGTTGTAACACCTATCATTCCATGTAAACAACACTGTCTGCAGCTCTGACACTATGTAGCAATTAGGTTATTTGGGGCCTCATCACATCTTCAGCTATAGGAGGAATAATATGTACCTCATAGATTTGTGAGGTTTAAGTAATCTACTTAACTAGTAAATAAAATGTAGAGCAGAGATCCAAATCAGTGTTTATTTTCAAAGCTGCATGACAATCAGCTGCCTGGTAAGAATGTATTCAGCCAATTCTTTACGGCCCCAGTGTTACCATTAAACCAGCAGCAGGGCTAGCACTACAATTCAGATGGTAAAGGGCTCACCTGAGCTTCATCTCAGAATCCAGGTTAAAAGGACAGGTGTGGCGGCACACTCTTGTAAGCCAGTGCTCAGGAGGCTGACAGGTGGACTCCCCGGACTTGCTCCCAGGCCAGAGGGTGTGATGAAGGCTCAGGGGTTAAGAGCACTTGTTGATCTTGCAGAGGACCAACCAACATTCAGTTCCCAGTACCCACACAATGGCTCACAACCATGTATTACTCAAGTTCCCTGGGATCCAGCACCCTCTTCTGGCCTCTGTGAATAGTAAACATGCACATGGTATACAGACACACATACAAACAACACACACACATAAGTAAATCCAGAAATAAAAAGGACAATACCTGATGAATGGCACCATGGTTGTCCTCTGGCCTACACAGAGAGAGAGAGAGACAGACAGACAGACACATACACACAAGCATACACACCTACACACACACACACACACAGACACCCACACACACAGAGACAGACAGACAGACACATACACACAAGCATACACACCCCCCACACACACAGAGAGAGAGACAGACACACACACATACACACACACAAATTAAAAAGAAAACCATGTAACTAAATCTATTTGTATTCTAAATCTCAGAATATGTTTCTAGAAACAGAAAGCTGGGTCGTTATATTTAAGCACCCGAACTGCTCCCCAATTAGCCAAACTGCGACCTTTCTTGAACCATAGGCTTTCTAATTTTCTAGGAACCATAAAAGTAAAGAAGTTCGTGATCAATCCACTGATACTCAGAATGACTGGGAAGAGAATCAGCAGAAGCCCCACACCACCACCACCACCTCCCGTCCTCAGCACAGAAACCCTGAGTGCTGGGGAGCATTAGTTTGCTTCCACGAACACGCCCCCTTTTCCCACCCCGGAACCATACTCCCTTAAAAGCTTCCTGAAAAGATGCAAGAGCACGGTTGCTGACAGGCTGCCCGTCCTGTTCAGTGTCTGCCTCGGCGCCCTGTGTCCGCCATCACCCAAGTTATGCGAAGTGACTAACTCCAAGTGACTAACTCGTGACAGGCTGAATCGCTGGACCGCCGCCCTCGGCTCCTGCGAGCAGCCTGGCCCGGGAAGGCTCCACTCTACCTCCACCAGGGTTTGGAAGCCGGAGACTTACAGGAACCTGGCCATTCCAAGTGCAATGTCCAGTGAACGCATAGGGGACCTCGGATAGAGGTCAGAGATCAAATACCACAGGGGACCTGGGTTGCCCCGCCCCCGTCACCACTCCAGAGTCAGGGTCTCTCACCGGCAAGAGAAGCTCCCCACGTAGGACCCAAACCCATGGCACCCATCTGTCACACCCGGTCGGTTCCTGGGGGGCGGTGGGTAAGACTCCGAGGTCAAATGTCACGACGGGTCCCTTCACCCTACACAAGGACGGAGTTTGGGAGAAACCAGGCCAGGGTTCCTACACAACCTGGACAGTCCAAAACCTTCCAGGGATTCTGTTTGGCGGGGGGTGTGGGGAGATGCCCTGGGGCGGAGGTCAAAGGTCACGGAAGAACTTTGGCCAGCCCCCTGGGCCTCGGCGCAGAGGGGAGGCGTACCTGAGCAGGGGCCAGCGCCTGCTGCAGCTGCTGCTGCTCCTCGCTGATCTTCTGCTTCAGCTTCTTGAACATGGCGCGGCGAGGGGCCGGCGGCGTCTCTACCTGCGGGGCGGCCGGGCCCGGGCCTCACCGCCTTCCAGTGGAGCTCGCGGGCACCTCGGAGCGCTCGTCGTGCGGATGTCGGCGTCGCCGCCGCCGCGTCTCTTCTTTCTGGGTGCCCCTGGCTGGCCTCGGCCCCCCATCCAGCCCCGTCAGCAGCGGCGGCGGCGGCGACAACGGCAGCAGGTGAACGCGCTCCGGGCGCCTGCGCGGCCGACGTGGAGCCTGCCAAGGGCTTGCTACGGAGCGCCGCGGTGGACAATATGGAGGTGGTGTGGGTGAACGCGCGTGCCCAGTAACTAACTCCTGCACCGACTAGCTGGGGTCTTGGCTCTGTGCAGTCAAAGAAGGAACATCCCACCACTTAGCACCACAGTGAAGAAGGAAGGAGTGAGAGAGGATAGATCTAGAAATGCAGGAGTGTAGTCAGTGTCGTTTGGCACAATAATTTTGAATTTTCTCTAAGGGTTTTTGGATAGTGGGTTGGTTGGTTGATTGGCGGGTGGATGACTGGTTGGCTAGTTGGTTGGCTGGCTGGCTGGCTGGCTGGCTGGTCGGTTGGTTAGTTGGTTGGTTTAAAGAGAAAATCTGGGACTGGAGATGTAGAACACTTGCCTAGCATATGCAGGAGGGCTTGGATCTAGCCTCAGCACCGCATAAACTGGGTGCGGTTGTGTATACCTGTAATCCCAGCACCTAGAGATAGAAGCAGCAGGGCCAGAAGTTTAAGGTCATTCTTGCGTACATAATGAGTTTAAGGCCAGTCTGAGCTACAGTGAGATCCTGTCTCAAAAGTAAATAAACAGTCTGGCTGTGTTAGGCAGACTTGTGAGCTGAAGTGATTTCCTGCTTCCAGGATAGCTGAGGCCTTCATCTGCACAATTTCCTACCGAGTCAGAATTATCCGCCTTTAGAGTTTCTACCCTTGCACGATGGAAACTATTGCTGTGACCTCTGCTCACAAAGATTTCAAAACTCCGGGCTTTGCACAAGCCACTACCTGGATGACATCCATTCCATTCTGATTCTCTGGACAGAACATTAAGAACCAGTGCATGAGTGGCGATACCTTAAATTCCAGCACCTAGGAGGCTGAGGCTAGTCTATTTCTGTGAGTTCCAGGCCAGACAGGGCCACACTACATAGTGAGACCCTGACTCAGAGAGAGAGAGAGACAGACAGAGAATACCAGATCCCACAGATTTAGGCCCACAAGACTGCCCCCCCCCCAACTTCCAGTGGCAGTCACATGCCAGAGGAGATTCATAGCCAAAAACCTAAGTGAAGGAGTCCTGTCTCTGGGCATGTATAATACCTTGTCTTAGTTTGCCTGCAAGAGTTCAAGGCAGGAACCTTGAGGCAAGAACTGAAGCAGAGGCCAAGGAGGAATGCTGCTTACTGTCTTGCTCCCAGTGGGTCATTCAGCTTGCTTTTTTATAGGACCACCAGCCTAGGGGTGGAATCACCCACAGTGGGCTAGAACCTCACACCATCAATCATTATGCAAGACAATTCCTTCAGACTCGCCTACTGGAAAAGTTATGAGAGCTTACATTTTAAAGTCTTAACCAGGCGGTGACGGTGGTGCACAACTTTAATCCCAGCACTAAGGAGGCAGAACTACTTGGATCTCTTATGTTTGAGGCCAGCCTGGTCTACAGAGTGAATTCCAGGACAGCCAGAGCTAAGACACAGAAACTGTACTGTGTCTTTAAAAAAAAAAAAAAAGCAAGAACCACAGCAACAGGCAAACGAAAATACATTAGCAAAAATAACCAGCGGGGTGATCCCACATTAATAAAATTAGAGAAAAAAAGGAACATTGCAGTGGATACAACGAACTCTAGAGGATCGTCAGGGGAAACTCTGAAGACTTCTAAAAAGAAGAGTTAGAAGAAATGGATGAATTTCTAAACATACAACCTACAAACATTAAGAAACAAATATGTCTGAAATGACCAATGAGGTTAGGACAGGGGTTTAGTCAGCGTTCTCTAAAGGAGCAGAGCTAATGGAAGGGATATATAGATACAGGGGCTTTCTAGGCTGACTGACAGACTGGCCTGGGCTGGCCAACAAGGGCTGTCCAGCTGTAGTTGATAAGCACAATCCTCCATCACAGACAGTGATAAAGTCACAACAAAGGAAAGCCCGGAACTACACAGACTCACAATTGAACTCTGCCATACTTTTGAGAAATTGGCAATCTCAACAACCTTGAAGGAACACAACTCACTAGTATTATACGAATGCCCAGACTAGATAAGGACACATACGCAAAGAACACTGTATGCCGAGTTCCCTGATGAACATGGGCACGAAAATTCTCAACAAAGTACTTACAGATCAGGGGGCTGGAGATGGCTCAACAGTTAAGAGCACTCATTGCTCTTGCATGGGACCTTGGTTTGGTTTCCAGCATCCACATGGTGATTCACAACCCTCTGTAACTCCAGTTCCAGGGACTCTAAAACCTTTTTTTTTCTTAACCTCTGAGGATAGCAAACACATGATGCACAATCAAAATGAATGCAGGCAAAATATACACGTAAAAACTATGTTTTTAATGCTTATAAGCTACGAACATTTAAACAACATTATTCTAAATGGAGGAAAACAGGAACGTATCCTGTAGGAAGTTGGGAGCACAGCATGGGGGCACTAAGAAAGAAGAAATAAAAGGGATTCAGATAAGAAAGGAAGAAGTCAAACTTCCCCTATCCTCAGAAAATATAATCCAGTAACAAGAGACCTGAAAGACTCCATCTGAATTCTTAGAGTGAAGAAATACTTTCAGTCAAGTCATAGGATACAAAATGAACATGGAAAAATCTGTAGTTTTTCAACATAGCAATGATGAACTTTAAGAGGAGGAGATCTGGGAAAGATTTCCTTTACAGTAACCAAGCAAAACAAAGCAAACAGGCCACCTAGGCGGAGAGCTAATCAGAGGGGTGGGTGAGAGACTGCTGCAAGGAAACATCTGAAAACACCGAAGAGAGAAATTGCAAAGGACCTCTTCCAGAGGTCCTGAGTTCAATTCCCAGCAACCATATGGTGGCTCATAACCATCTGTAATAGTATCTGATACCCTCTTCTGGTGTGTCCGAAGAGATCGACAATGTATTCACACACATAAAATAAATAACTAAATCTTAAAAAAAAAAAAAAAAGTATCCTTAAATTTAAACATGTATTGACTGCATTTTCTTTACATACTAAGTTCCCTAAAACTTTTATCTTACCAAGGAAGAAATTACACATATACATTCATTCATATGCACATGTATGTTACAGAAGGGAAGACAGAAACCACTTGTGTGTGTGAGTGCATGCATGCGTGTGCTGAGGAAGAACTCTGGGGCCTTGCACATGCTTGACTACCCTAGACACTGAGCTATAACCCAGTGTTTATTAGAGTAACTAAGATCAACAAAAGCTGGAGATCACAATATCTGTACTCTTATCTGCTGACAATATTTTTCATTTGAACATTCACAAGCATTTTTGCATTATCATGGTAAGACTATGAAAACCGCTGCTATAAAACCTTGGAAAACCTCTCAGGCCACTGCATCAGTGTCTAAACTTAGATGGTGACTGTACCTGGAGACTAACCAACTCTTTGGCCTAGAGTAACTTTTCTTTAGAGGTTTTTTTTTCCCCCCTACTCTTCATTTTTAATTTAATTTCCATGAGACCAAACATGAACAGACTAGGAAAAGTGGGGGCCTGTATGATTACATCATTGCCTCTATTCTATGACTAGGCACAAAGTTAAAGGGGAGAAGGGGTGACTAGTGAGCAGGTGCCACCTCTTGTCACTTATTCGGTCCCCAGCTGCAACAGGTTTAGTACTTTCTCATCTTCTTTGAGATACACCTGACTGGTTTTTGTTTTTTTGTTTGTTTTTAAGCTATTCAATTTAATTATTAACAGTTTGGTATTTAGTTACATGGCATGTTCCAGAAATAGATGTGAAGCTAATGACTCAAAAATTCTGTTACAACAACCATTTGAAGGGGAAATCCAACCCACAGAGCTGAGATGCAGGTCTTTTTTACACATGAGGTCTTTGGCTGGGTGGCAGTGGTGGTGCACATTAATCCCAACACTCAGGAGACAGAGACGGGTGAATCTCTGAGTCTGAGGCCAGCCTGGTCTACAGAGTGAGTTCTAAAACAGCCAGAGCTACACAGAGAAGGCCTGACTCAAAGAGAAAAGGAAAAAAAGGAAGGAAGAAAGAAAAGAAGGAAGGAGGGAGGAAGGAAAGAAGGAAGAAAGGAAGGAAGGAAGGAAGGAAGAAAGGAAGGAAGGAAGGAAGGAAGAGAAAGAGGTGGTCTTTTGCTAACTGGGGTTGATGGGGTGAGACAAGGTAAGAAGAGACATTCCCTGTTCCCACATCAGCATGTGTTATCCAGACCCTAGAGCACGCAGGTTCACTCTTTAAAACATTTAAACTCTGGGCGATTTAAAACCAAAAAAAGCTTGCTCTATGTTGCTGTTAGATTCTATAAAGTGAGTATGGGGTTAGAGAGGGGATGGCTCAATCACTAAGAGCACTTGCTGTTCTTATCGAGGACCTGGGTTCGATTCCCAGCACCCACATGGCTGCCTACAGTTGTTTGTGACTCTAGTTCCAGTGTATCTGGCCTCTGGGGGCACCAGGCACACAGATGGCGCACACACATAGATGCATATATAATCACTTAGAAACAGAGAAGGGTGTAGTGGATGACCCTGTTGTCAGGACCATCAACCAAATTGACAGGAAGTCAACGAATGTGTCTGAGCCCACAAGCTGGCTACTTTTCACCTCTGATAGAAGAAAACATTCGAGCTCCAACACCTTCCTCTTTCTGTCTTTTTTTTTTCTTTCCATCTTTATCTTTCTTTAAAAAAAACCAAAAACAAAACCTGAGACCAAGGTGCATTGCCCAACTTGGTTGCAAAAGTCTGGCCTCAGCCTCCAGAGTCGATGGGACTCGAGGCGCTCCCTACTTTACCTAACTTTTTTTAATTTCTTTTTTTAAACTCTAAAATAATGACCATCACAAAACTCCTTGGAGAATAAAGTGATTATTATGATTATAAGTTGCCTTAGAAGAATCATTCCCTACTCCTAAAAATGAAATTATTGAAGTATGAGAAGGCCGAGGGAGCAGTTTAGGGTTAGAGTGCTTGCTTCACCTGCTCTGGGCCCTGGGTTCAAGCTCCAACACTACGGAAAGATATAAAATAGTCTTAAAGGACTAGAAGCCAGATCTGGTGGCATAAGTATTCGGAACCCTAGATACTTAGGACACTGTTGCAGAAGGATTATGATTTAAGGTCATCTTGAGTAATTTAGCAAAACCCCAACTCCTAATAAAAATATTTCAAATGAGATGGAGCTATAGCTTAGTGGTAGAACATTTGTCTAACTTTCATAAGGCCCAAGACTTACTATTTAGTTATGCCAGTACACAGACACACACACACACACAGAGATATACACACAGACACATACAGAGACACACACAGACACACACAGAGACACACACACACAGACACACAACCAGACACACACATACACAGACACACACACATACCTGACTGTGTATACTGATATATAGTCAAACTATTATTTAAATAAAAATATATGTATGCACACAAATATATGAGCCTTAGAGAATTTTACTTTAGGTGTTTATTTTATATGGCTTAATATACATCTTACAGAACTAGTGATGTGTTTGTCCCCAGCAGAGAGACTAGACAGCTGGAAGGGTCAGCAGTGGAAATTACTTTTACATCTCTCATATATTTTAAATTTACACCCTAAGCATGCTTTACCTTCTCCAAGATTTATCTTAACACATTGAAGAAGAAAATAGAGCAATTATTTTTACCTTCTGAATAAGTAGTATGTGTATGTCCATAAATGCTTAGAGAAAATCATAGTTATGTACTATTAGTGCCAAGCATGCTAACCTTGGATGGTGTAATTTCCACTTTGTGTCTTTATGTTGTGTGTTTTTGTACACTTTGCATGTTTATAATGAGATTTTAATACTTTTGCCAACATGGAGCTAAACAGGGGAAAAGGGCATGGCTGAAACTATATAGTGAACAGTCTTTGCTAGTCTGTGAGAGGCTTAGCATCGCATAGGAGGCATGCCTCTGGCTGTGTCTTTGAGGCCATTTCTGGGTGGTTTAATAGAGGAGGGAAACCCACCATGAATGTGGGTGGGAATCCTGTGGGCTGGGCTCCTGGGTTAGATGAAAAGGAGAAGGCAGGCTGAAAGCTTTTGTTGCTCTGTTTCCTGTGAATCTGTGCACCAGTGGCTTCTACATACAGCCATAATGAATGGTGTCCCTAAACTGTGAGCCAAAGTAAACTCAGAATAGTTAACAAATACGGCATTTCACCCCAGATGATCTTATTAAAAAATGTCTTAGGACTGGAGAGATGGCTCAGTGGTTAAGAACCCTGGCTGCTCTTGCAGAGGTTTGATCCCCAACATCCAACTGGTGGCTCACTGCTGGTGAACAACTCCAGTTCCAGGGGGTTCCATCCCTCTGCTGGCCTCTGAAGGCACTGTATAGTGCACATACGTATATGCAGGCAAAATGCTCATACATCCAAAAATAAATCTAAAAAATAAAAGTATTTTTAAATGCCTTTTTGAACAGTGCCACCCTAGCACACCCACAGAGCTGCTATCTAATCCTCTCCAGTGGACTTCCCTTGTTGGGCTCAACCTTCTGTCCCAGACTTGACCCCTTCCCCCATACACACCCCTCTCCCCTTCTTCAAGTCCTGTATTCTTGCATCTGCTACTGGACTCTGCCCTTTAGTCCAGAAAGGCTAATGTTACCCTTGACAAACAAAAGAACCTCTAAATTCCTTTATTTTCTTTAAAAAGTCATCTATACTGCAGTGACTCCTAAATTATTTTCAAAGGAGAAAAGGAAGATCTTTTTTGTCATTGATTTTTTAAAGTGTCATTCTTATAACTTAGAAACACCAAACAGCAAAACAAACAAACAAACAAACAAAAAGAAAACAAAGACTTCTAAGCAGACTGTTCCTCCTCATAGGAAATAAATCCATCAACACCGAAGGACCTTTGATATTAAAGATGGTTTTTATGTGCTACACTGCTACAAAATGAGGGGCTGGCACTCTTCCAGAGGGCCCAGAATTTGGTTTCCACATGGTAGCTCACAACTAGCTGTAACTCCAGTTTCAAGGGACACAATGCCTGTTCTGACCTCCAAAGGTACCGAGCACATATGGGTACACAGACCCACGTGCAGGAACACGCACACACACACATTTAAATACATTGTGGGGGTTTTGTTTTTGTTTTTGTTTTTTAAGGACAGAGAAAGTCCAAGTTTGGTAAAAGAGTCAGACTTGACTTGGACCCAAGAGGGAAATGGCAATGCATTCTGGGAAAGTCAGAGAAGGAACATGTGTGCCCTCCTATCAGTTGCCTTTGGTGGTTCTTATGGTGGCTGGGGGTCACTCTGTTCACCTGTAAGGCAACTGCTCCACCCTCTCCACACCCATGACAAACTACACCTCAGCATTCCTTCCTCTAGACTGCCCTCAAGCAGAACACACTCCAGTTTGTCAGCTTCCACAGTGCGTCCACCCAAAGACTTCAGTTTCACATTCAACTTCCAGAGAGACTGACAGATACCTAAACTGGTCGATGGATAACCATCTTCTAGAACTTTCCATAAGCTCAGACCCCTCAGCTTTGGCATTTGATGCTTCAAATGCAGCACAATCCTCTGTCTGGATCATGAGGAACTTAATCTACACACAGACATGCAGGCAATGTTCTGACACACACACACACACACACACACACACACACACACTCCACTTGAGGCTTAGTTTTCATGACATCACATCTTGCAGAAAACATACTCAGCAAGCTGGTGTCTCATATTTCTGCTCTTCTCCTTTTGAAAGTCCATTATTCAGGGTGCCCTGACCTGATTCTGGCTTGAACGGTCTTTGGAAGAAAGAGAGTCTCTCGTATCTTTTTCTATTATGTGTGAGACTTGTTTGTCCTCCCAAGGGACCAGGAACAGAGGCCAGAGCCCATCACTGTGGGACGACTGTGAAAATGTTGACATTTAACAATAGTCCCTAACCACCACCTACTGTGACAAGTGAGCAGTTGGCCTAACCCAGACCGGTTATGGGTGCAGCCAAAGAAAATGTCCCCAGTCTGTTCCAAGATAAAGATGTTTCTGTTGTAGCATAACTCCTCCGACACACACACACACACAAACACACACACACACACACACCACAGGCAGCTGAACAATAGCACTGATTAGCATTCATTGAATGTCACTTCTGGGAGACCATCTCCCTCCGCTGCCTCACCTTTTCTCTGTCCATAAATACCTCTCACCCTCTGCCTTAGGGTAAGGGACATTATTGTGAAAGGAAACTGACGTCAGATGCCCAGAAAAATGCTCGCAGATGATCCTTCTTCCTACGCTCCTGGTTTCGCCTAGGGTGCCTTTTGTCTGTCTGTCCTGTGTTCATCTTCTCTTTCCCCACACCCTTGCTCTCTGATATCTTCACGTATCAGTCAGGATCAACAGGCAAACACACCCATACTACCCCGAGCTCGTTATCTCCGTGTTTAGAAAACCAAACTCCAAACTGGGTGGTGACATAGCCCAATTGTAGAAGGATATCGCAAAGGTGCTTTCTAGTGCATTTTAAAGACGATTATTCCTTTATTTGGTGTGGGGGAGGTTTACACATGTCACGGAACTTTGTGTGAAGGCCAGAGATGATTCTTAAGTATTATTTATTTATTTATATTGGCGTTCTGCCCGCATGCCTGTCTACTGTGTGGGAGGGTGTCAGATCCCCTGGAACTGGAAATGCTGACAGTCATGAGCTGCCAGTGCTTTTAAAACCCCTCTATCCCCAGCTGTCTCTCTAGCCTGATGGTCAGAGATCTTGCTTTCCACTTACTCGGGGCAGGCCTGTCGTCCTTTTTGCCACTGTACACCCCAGGCTAGCTGACCTGTAAGCTCTGGCAGATCCTCTTGTCTCTCCCTGCCATCTCCTCTGGGATCCAGACATGTACTACTGCATCGTGGGCACCGGGGATTTAATTCGGGTAGTCGAGCTCTCTTGGCAAGCACCATTACCTACTGAGCCAGCTCCCAGGCCCTACCTAAACTGATGTCAAGTCATGGTCTTTTGTCACTGCTGTCTTCTTCTCTCTAAATAGCACTGAGGATTATAAATCCAAGAGGAAAATACCCATTAAGACCCACATAAGGAGGCTGGAGAGATGGCTTAGAGGCTAAGTGCACTGGTTGTTCTTCCAGAGGACCTGGGTTCAATTCCCACTACTCATATGGTGACACTAGCCTCTGAGGCTCTGACTCCCTCTACTAGCCCCTGTGGAAACCAGGCTTTTTCTGTTCTCCATAGCACCAAACGTACATGCAGTATAGAGATATCCATACAGCCAAACACAATACACATAAAACAGAACAAAACAAAATGTAAAAAGAAGACCCACATAAAATAAAACAATTAATGACAAAGGACATTCTAAAAAAAGTCTCCAAGTTGTAAACCTGCAATTCCTGTGTGTGTGTTATATTTCAATAAAGCATCTACCTTAAAAAATAAAATAAAATAAAACAAACAAAATTAATAGGAAAAACCCAGCAAGATGTCTCAGTGGATCAAGGTGCTTGCTACCAAACCCGATGATCTGAGTTTGATCCCCGGAATCCAAATTGTAGAAGGAGAGAACCAACTTCCATAAGCTGCACTCTGACCTCCATCCTTGCAATGTGGTATGCCCCCTCCCCCCACAGCCACACACACAACAAACAAACATTTTCTTAAATGTTAAAAAGAGTGTGGGGGGGGGGGAGATCCATCCCAATAGATGCTTAAGTCATAGCACAGAGAAACAAACAATAAGAAAAATAAAGCCAGGCTGAAGAGATGGCTCAGTGGTCAAGAGCACCAACTGCTCTTCCAGAGGTCCTGAGTTCAAATCCCAGCAATCACATGGTGGCTCACAACCATCTGTAATGAGATCTGATGCCCTCTTCTGGTATATCTGAAGACAGCTACAATGTACTTATATATAATAAATAAATAAATCTTAAAAAAAAAAAAAAAAAAAGAAAGAAAGAAAGAAAGGAAAAAAAAACTAAAAGAAAAGAAAAATCAAGCCGGGGTTGGGATTTAGCTCAGTGGTAGAGTGCTTGCCTAGCAAGCGCAAGGCCCTGGGTTCAGTCCTCTGGGGGGGGGGGGGGGGAAGAAAAGAAAAAAACAGAAAAATCAAGCCAACAAGAAAAGGATTGCTCAAGATTCCGAAACCATCAATATCAATCTGGCGGACTGACTGAAACAAAGGAGAAACAGTTCTAATCCATCTATAAAATATTGCCAGTTGCCAGACATAGGGGTACAGCAGACACCTTTAATCCCAGGAGAGGCAGGCAGATTTCTGTGAGTCTGAGGCCAGCCTGGTTTGCATAGTGAGTTGCAGGACAGCCAGGGCTACACAGAGATACACTGTCTCAAAAACCAACCAACAACAGAACAAACCTTTTCAAAGATGGTTCAAACAAATGTATTATAGACTTAGTAAGGAAGTGGGGGGGGGGCGGGACACACATAAAGTAAGCAAAAGGAGTGATAAATACCAACCCAAAGGAAACAGCTAGAAACTAAACAACAAAAGCAAAGAAGTTGGGAGTGAATCAATCAACCACAGAACAGCTTAGAGTTCAGAGGTTCAGCCTGTCATTGCCGTGGTGGGAAGCGTGGTGGTGCGCAGGCAGACAAGGTGCTGGAGACAGAGCTCAGAAGTTTCTTTTGAGACTCAGCCCAACCTCTTAACCGCAGTCCCCTGTAAAATCAAAATGAAAAAAGCAGATCACATACCTCCAACATTCAGCAGCACAGGATAACGTTACTATCCCAAGGGGGAAGAAAGGAGACATAAATGCCAAAAACCAAGGAAACAAAGAGTATCAAAACTGCAAGACAGAGACTTAAGTCAAGCTTATCAGAATAATCAGGCCTCTCGGTAAAAATCTTAAAAGGTAGCAAGCTAGGACGCTACATCATATACTCTGAGTAAATAGTTGTAAACTAAGAACTCAGGTTGCTAGGCTTAAGTAGCAGGTGTCTTTGCCCATTGGGCCATCCCACTAGACCTTGAGTTTCTCTGTATTTGTGTGTGTGTGTGTGTGTGTGTGTGTCTGTCTGTCTGTCTGTCTGTCTCTGGGTGTCTCTTTTTTTCTCTGTATGTGTCTGTCTCTGTGCAGCCTGGAACTGATATGTAGGCCAGGCTACCCTCCAACTCACAGATACTCGCCTGCTTCAGCCTCCTGAGTGTGAGGATTAAGGTGTGTCCTGCCACTCCTGGCTTGAGTTCACTTTTTTTTTTTTTTAATACTGTGCTTTGCCTGCACGTACCATGTGCTTGCCTGGTGCCTGGGGAGACCAAAAGGAGGTATTGGATCCCATGGAACCAGAAATACAGATGGCCGTGGGCTGCCGCATGGGTGTTGGGAACTGAGCCTGTCGTAGTTGCTTATCTGTAGCTGTGATAAAAAAAATACCCCAGCATAAAGCAACTCTAGGGAGAGTGTAGAAGGTAGGTCCAGTTCTTCCTCCCAGACCCATGCTCCCAGAAATAAGATTCAGACTCAAAATATACTTACACATACTCTGGCCACACAGCTAGGCTCTTCTATGACCAGATCTAACTTAAAATATCACATTCATTTTAGCCTGCATTCTGCCACTTGGCTGATTACTTGTGCTCGGGTACTACGTGTCTATCTCCTCACATTTTCTGGGACAAATCTCCCTCTTGGCTCTATCCCAGAATCTTTCTTTCTACAGGAGAATGGGTTTATTGTAGCTTTCAGCTCCGGGTTAGAGTTCATCCCTTGTGGGAGCTTCACATCACATACAGTCAAGAGCAGAGAGAACTGAACGTGTGGGTGCTCCCTTGCTTGTTTGTGCTCCAGCTCCGTCTCTCTACTCTCATACAGTTTGGAGAGGAGTGGCTGCTAGGGGATGATGCTGCCCACAGTGGGCTGTGTAGTCCTTTATTGATAAACTTACTGAAGACACTGCCCCCACAGACTTGTCCACAGGTCAACTCAGTGTCCCTCATGGAGACTTTCTTCCAAGTGATTCTAGATTGTACCAAATTGACAATGAAAGTCAACCATCTTAGGCACTTTCTCTATCTTGCTCATTTGGGGCAAGCGTTCAGTGCTAGAAACAAGTCTGTAAGAGCAGTTGGGACTGCTCAAGTGCTGAAGAACCAGGCTCGCGGTCTCATTTTCCTGATACCCTCTATATAGTCATGAGATGCAAATAGCGATTGTAAGAAAGCCCACAGGGGCATTTAATAAACACAGCTATCCAGAAGACTCAGAGCCTGAGAGATTACTTTCAAAGGAAAACATTGGGATGATCAAGTTTCCGATTACCATGCAGTTTCTGTCAATCACTCTCTGTGTGGTGCTCCTGCATTGTAAATAGGCTCTATTATGAAAACGCTTCTTAAAGCAATTCTGAAACACAGGCAGGCAGAGGCTCCTCTATTGAAACACGAGTGCATTAAAGGGGGTGGGGGGGGGGGATGAGGCTTTCAAACACCAGAACGAGAGTCTTTTTTTCCGACCTCTTTTATAATGTTCATAACAGTAGTTCTGCAGCGGAGAGACTCAGAAGACCCCTAACTGTGTGTGATCTTGCATTCAGAAAAAGTTACACCAGCTGGGAAGCTGCAGCAATTGCTTTAGTGGGTTAAAAAAATGATTGCAGCTCTTGGCATGGACCCCAGTTCTGTTTCCAGTATCCAGATCAAATGGCCCACAAACACCTGTAACTCCAGCTCCCAGGGATCTGATGCAATCTTCTAGTCTCTATAGACGGCAAGCATGCACAAAGTATACATACGTATGTGAGGGCAAGCCCTTCTTAGACACAAAAAGTAAAATAATCTTCTTTCAGAATAGAGATATCTGCATGCCTACAGCTATGGGGTCAGCTTAGGTATGTCCACCAACAGATTAGCTGACAGGGAAAATACGGTGTGTTTACACAAGGTGGAATTATTCAGGCATGGAGAAGGAAGCGTGTCATATACAGGAAGACGGCGCTGGACCACCCGTCACCATCGGAAGGAAAATAAACCAGATAGAGAAAGACGATGTTTCAAG
Source organism: Micromys minutus (assembly GCF_963924665.1). Lineage (NCBI taxonomy): Eukaryota > Metazoa > Chordata > Mammalia > Rodentia > Muridae > Micromys > Micromys minutus. The sequence goes on along the minus strand of NC_137956.1, from coordinate 47,458,474 downwards.
TTTCTTCTTCCATGCAGAAGCTAGGACTAGAAGCAAAGAAAATGCCCTGGGTTGTACAGGGGTCTTTGGGTGGGGGATGTGGGTGAGAGGTGGAGATGAAGCGTAGTTGGGAGAATGGCATGCCCGAAGCACTTTAGTACAGGTGTGTTTGGAAATGTCCCAGTGAGAGCCATTAGCATGTCCAGTTAACATAAAATAACGATTATTGCTGTAAATAAAACTATCAATTTAACCCCAGCACTCAGGAATCAGAGGCAGTAGAACAGAGTCTGAGGCCAGCCTGACATCCACGACAGCCAGGGCCACACAAAGAAACCCTTCAGTGTCACCGATTGAGCAAACAAACCCGAGCAGCCGACATTGCAGCCAAGAAAGCCGGTCTAAGGGTTTAAATCCTGGGCCCCCTCCCTATATCAAGAAGCTTGTAAGCTACTGTAAGGCTGGGATGAACAAAGACACCTACCTGGGTTCTGCCCTCTGTCTAGTGGGAAGAAGTCTGGGTTCTTTTTTTCTTTCTGGGAATTACTCGCTGCGGCCACCAGATGGCGGAGAGCACCTGCGGCTGGAAGCAGAACGGCCCAGGCAGCGAGCTTTAGAAAGTCATCCGCACCCAGAGACCCAGCTTTGTAAACTGGTGTTTGAAAGGGGCAGGGGTGTGCGTGCTGCCTAAGATAAACAGCTACCCTGTCAGACATCGGCAGCAGAGCTTCATCTGCCGCAGAGTACTCTGGGGGCCAAACTTCCCCCAGAGAGCTGCGTGTGTGTGTGTGTGTGTGTGTGTGTGTGTGTGTGTGTGTGTGTGTGTTTCTCTCACGAGGTGGCTCACCCTTGTAATCCCAGCATAAGGGAAGTGAGACAGGGGGATTACCTTGAGTTTGAGACCAGCCAAGCCGGTGTTCTAGTGAGACTCTGTCTCAAAAAATGAGAAGCAGGAAGATGAAGAGTTCAAAGTCATCCTCAGCTGCCCAGCGAAGTTAAAGGGCAAGCAGGGCTGCTTGAGGCCCTGTCTCAAAACAAACAAGTAAAACAAAAAACCAAGACATGCCCCCCCCAAATAAAATGAGAAAATAAATAAGAAAGAAACAAAAATAAAAGGAAGAAAAAGGAGGAATCAAAGTGAAGAGAAGGTGTCTGCCACGTCACAGTTTCAGACTGTAATCGCCCAGCATGAGCGCTGGGGAAAGGAAGCCCACCTTGGGCTCGCCCAGGCGGCTGGGACAGGCCGGCCAGGCGTCTGCGCCGGCGGGAAGGGATCCCGTTACCCACGGACCACAGCAGGACCCGTCCTCTCAAGTCAGTCTAGAGGAGCTGTTATCTGAAAATTCAAACTTGAGACCTGAGGGTGTGGCTGGGGGTGTGTGGAGGGGTTCCTTCGGGTGCAGCAACGATGTTTTTGGTTTGTTTGTTTGGTTTGGTTTGGTTGGTTGTTTTTTCAAGTGCGATTTTAAAATTCTCCTGGTTAAATCTTCACCGGGTGAAAGCGTGAATTCTGAAATCTAGACGCAGCGGAGTGGACAATCGTGTCCCATATGGAAGCAATGTTCTCCAAATGCGTAAAAAGCCAAGACTTTAAAGCCAGGACTTTATTGTCCCTACCGGAGGCAGAATGTGGGTAGAGTATCTAGAATGTTCTCATTCGCCACACACACCTGCAGGGAATCACATTTCCCGGTGTGTGTGTGTGTGTGTGTGTGTGTGTTGTGTGTGTGTTTCTGTTTCTCTCTCTCTCTCTCTCTCTCTCTCTCTCTCTCTCTCTCTCTCTCTCTCTCTCTCCCTTTCTCCCTCAGACTCTATTGCACCACCCCCCCCCGCACCCACCCTCTACCCCCGTTTGGGCCTCCTGCGCTTTCTTCATTTGGTCTTTAAAGCTTAGTTAGGAGGAAAACAGGGTGAGGCTAACAGGAAACTGGGACCATCAGCATCCTTTGAGGTTGGGGCAGAAATTACAGCGGTGAGTCGGCTCCAACCACAGCCCCAACACCGGTCAAGATGAAGGTTAACCGACTAGCAGCAGTTTGGACCCCAAACTCTTGTGAGGTTCTTTCCGCCTTTCCCGGTTTTCCTTCTAGGCGTCGGAAGCATCCTCCCTCCCACGCTCAGGGCACCTCCCCTCTGCCCCAGCAATACTTGGCTTTTTGCACCGCAACACAGAAAACCTGCATCCACTGAGAAGAAACCTGCGCCGGGATGAGGGCGGGAGGTCCTGTTCCGAATTTCCCCCAAAGCAAAACAATTAATACGGGGATTGTTCACCCGATTTTTAATACCGTTCCTTTTTATCTCGAAAACCAAACTGTTTAGCGATGAAGACATATTTCCAACCACGAATCGTGTTTTGGGTTTGCGCCGACTTTTTACCCTTCCGTTGCAGTTTGTCTGTTTAAGTTAGTGTTTTTGTTTATATCAAGAGCTGAGGACAAGCGAACTTGGGCGACGCTGCAGACGCCTCCACTCATCCCCAGCCACGGTTTCAGCTTCGCGCGGGAGAGCCGCCCTGTGCCCGCGCAAAAGCGCGCAGGGCCCGGGTGGGGAGTGTAAACAGGCCGGCCGGGTTCCCAGCCCTTGATCTTTATTTAAATGGAGGCTTGTTTATCGGTGTCATCCTAGGAGGATTAATTAGATACATCTCTTCACAATTTGGTGTCTGACACTCCATCTTAGGAATGCCTTATCACAAGGTGTTAATTGGGGCCACTCAGCCTTTTACGTTTCTATTAAACACTGTGAGGGACTTTTCACAAGTACCGGATTCTTTTTTACTGTACGGTGCAAAAATATACAAGACTTGAAATAGACTAGGGCCAGAGTCCTCTTTATCCCGGCGTGAGATTAGCATTTTCTTTTTCTTGAGGACAGGAACATCAGAGCATCCTTTGACACTCCGGGTACCCAACCGTTGGACGTGGGTGCAGTAAATTGGTATTGACTGGGTTGGGCCAACTATACGTTTTTCTACCAAATCCGCTGCCCACACAAACACACATTAAAAAGCAAAACTCTTAGAGACTACACACACCTGGTACTCCGGGAAAAGTCGGGGCTGCTTTGCCAGAGAGTCTTGGAAATGCGGGGCTAGTGGGTCCCCGAAGTTCGTGACGGTGCTCTGGCCCCAGAAGTTTGGAGGACAGGAGAGATTGTCTTCAACTCAGGTATATCTTCTGGCAACCTTAATTGGGCGCAGAAGGGGAGGAGGGCCGGACTGAGTGCTTGCCTCCCTACAGCTAATCCTCTTAGCAGCTGCATTTCCGCGCTCCGCAGCTAAAACGACCCTCCCAGCTAGACCTTTACCCAGGATGAGAAGGGGCTCCAAGGGCTTGCAAGCTGGGCTTTAAGCCGTCTGCAGATAGCCCGGCGGGACGTCTGGCAGGGGGCGGGAAGGGCCCTCTTCCCCTAACTGCTTAGTCTTCCGCACACCTAGGGTTCAGTGAGGGCCTGGGGTGCCCTTCCCCGTCCGGGATTACTAACTAAAACGGAGATGTACAGCTGTCCAGATGCTGTTTGCAGAGCTGCAGTGTACCAGACACACGGAATACTTCTTTGTGACTGCCGCGCCCAAATCCTGAATGAAATTTAACCGAGGGTAAAGCGAGCGAGGACAACGGCTGCACCAGCCGCGGAAATCCGCAGATGGGCGCAATAGGGCGCAGGAACATCGCGCCCCCGCGGTGCTTAAGGGACCCGGAACTCTAATGACCACGGGGGTTCCTTGTAGCTTCCGCGGGTCTAAGAACTGGTCGTCTAAAGTAGACCCAGGAAAAGAACTGAATGACTAAGGGCCGGGGCGGAGGATAGGAAGCTAGGATTAAGCCCGCAGAACACAATCTTGCATCTCCAGGGCAAACAGTCTTTCCCCGCCCCCACCCCCAGCCAACACCCATTGTCCACACTTCCTAGTGAGGCGAGGAAGTAGGTCCGGTTCTTCTCTGTGGTTGAGGAGATAAACAGAAGCACTGACTACCCACCACTCTGGATCACAGTAGAGATTCTAGAGCCTTCTAGGAAGGGGGCAAGGTGAGGGGAGGCTGTTCACTCTAGAAAAGGGCCAAAAGAAAGCAATTAAATAAATAAAATCCATAGTACAGAAGACAGAGCTATACCCATTCCCTTATCGAACCACATTTATTAAAAATGACTTACGACTGTACATAAAAATCCAGAATCTCTAAAAAGCCTATAGGGACTGTGACGCCATATTGCATTTTTTTTTCACATTTACTGAAGGGGAAGTGGGGATGACCAAGGAAAGAGGATTAAGCAGGGTTTTTTTTTTTTTTCATTAAGCGTGCTAGAAGTGCGTGTGGAGGCAGCTGAGTAGTTAGCTAAGTAGACAGAATATCTCCAAAATATGAGTCCCTCCTCTTTAACACTGTTTCTGAACAATCTTTTCACAATGCCAAAGCACCAGTTTTACATCATTTTATCTGATACCTAGGCAGTTGAATTTGTACAGTATATTCCAGATTATTCTAAGGTGTCTAAACATATAATTGTACACTGAATGTCTCCCTTTCTTTCTGATCCTCATGCCTTTCTTCGGGTCACCCCTGCCACACAGAGCCAGCCCTACAACAAATAGTTTATTCCAGAATTCTGCAAGGAACTGCAGGCAGCAAATACTAGCTAGCCACCTGAACATTATCCCCCCCTTGACTCTCAGGCTCAGCCTCTTTAGCCCACAGCAGAAGGTATCTGTGAAGAGTCCACAGTTGGAACTAAGGCCCAACCCTTCTCTTCCTGAAGCAAAAATATTTCAACCCTCTGGACTGCTGTTTGCCTAAAGATTTACAAGGAGAAATGAGAGCCAAAGTGTTTGTTTTTTTTTTTTTTTTTTTTTTTTTTTTTTTTTTTTGTTATGTTGTCTTGTTTTTGAAACTCATTTAATAGCACCCGGCACTCGCTCTGCATAGCCTGCTTTTTCTGAATGTTTCTGGTTTGCCATACATGGATCCAGCACCTTGAACGACCTTTGAGTTTTAAAGGACCCAAGTCCTCGTTAACTTTATTTTACAAAGAGAAAACAACACTAAGTCGGCTTCAGTTAGTTCACCTGCGGCCACGGCAAAGCTTTGGCACCTTCTCTCAGAGAATTGCACAAAACAGAATACATCAAAGGTGGAAGGCAAAAGTCTTTTTGGTAACCTAGGCAAAGAACAACAAAACACCACCAGGTTCATCTTGGAGAAAAACGGTAGAGATTAGGACGACTCCTTAGGGAGTTGTATAAAAAGCATAATACGATCCCATGCCTTTTGAGGTGTCTTTACTGTACTCGTCAGAGTTCATGTCCTCACACTTTATGGGGGGCGAATTTCCATTGCTGGAGGTGCTGGGAGACAGACGCTTTCTCTTGCAAGCGCTGTTGTACACCCCGGACTCGGTGGAGTCTAGAGACTTGATGGAGGGCGGAGTCTCCATCCAGGAGGAGCTAATCTCCTCTTTGACTTTTTCCTTGGCAAGCGGATCTTCTGGGAACACAGGTGGGCTCATTCTGGAGGTCCAAGGTAGTCCAGATGCCATCTTCCTCTGATAAGCACCTCGGCCTCCCCACCCTGCCATTGCTGGGAAGGTTGGGTCAGGGTAATATCCCAGGGCGTGGGATGTCTGGAGGGGCAAGGACTTAATACCATATGGGAGCAAGGTACTGGAAGTGTACTCAGATTCATAGGGACCGATGTCTAGCTTGTTGGTCACAGGTTGCTGGACAGGCGTAACAAGCCACCGCTGGGGAGGGTTGGCCACCTCTTCGCTCTGTTGGGGTGAGAGGAGGCCGTTGGTCTGTGGCACTGTTCTCTCACCGTTATAATATCGGGCTTGAGGCAAAGTGTTCACAAAGGGCTCCGGGAAGAAGTTTTGAACGCCGTACCGACCTCCAGGGACAATCTGATGGGATCTAGGAGAATCCGTGGGAGATGGAGTTAACCTGTCATTTTCTGAAGCGGTGTACATGCTACAATACAAAGAGAGACACTTAAAAATAAAAAAACAACCCTCGTGTTGTCCCCAAACACGATGCCTCCCAGAAACTGGAGCCTTGTCCTGCTGACTGTCCGAGTTGAGCAGGCTGGTGTGCTGAACAAGGGGACAGAGAGGATTCCCCACTCCGTAAGAGGACATTTTCTCCAGGGGTCAGATGTGGATATATCACTGGGTAGAAGGTGAGCCTTGTCAGCATGGACAAAGGCCTGGGTTCTGTCTACAGCGCGACATAAATCATACAAGGTGGCAGAGGCCTGTAATCCCAGCTCTGGGGAGGCGGAGGCTGGAGGTCAGAGGTAAAAGGTCATTGGAGTCAGTTTGATTTTGAGGCCGGACTAAATGACATGAGACCCTGTCCTAGAATAAATATGGAAAATCTACAAGTGCTCAAACGTGAAGGACTGGAGCAACCCTCCCTAATCAATGGGGAGGATCAATGAGAACAGAATGCTGGCGGGCGGGCGGGCAACGCAACCGTGACTGACGTTAAACACTGTAAACAACACATCCTTTTTCTCTTGAAACACAAATGGAGGGGGGATTCTGCTAGTGATGCTTTCTACAAGTTGGATCAGGAGCTGGAGAGTCAAGAACTGCTTTTGAGGAAGACTAGGGTTTGGTTGGAAGCATACATCAGCTGGCTGACAGTCCCCTGAAACTCCAGCTCAGAGAGATCTGACACCTCTGGCCTACTGGACCCATATGCAGGAGCACATACCCACACAGAGACACAAATACACACAATTAAAAATAAAAATAAGACCTTTTTTTTTTTTTTTTAATTAAAGTTGGGCTGGAAGGTGACGGCACCTGCCTTTGATCCCAGCTCTTGGAGGGAGAGGCAGGTGGGTCTGAGTTCGAGGCCAGCCTGGTCTACAGAGGGAGTTCCAGGACAGCCAGGGCTACATGGAGAAACACCAACACAAAAAAAGTCAAAAATAAATAATACATGTTGGATCAAATGAAAAGGAAATGGACATAAATAATGGAGATAAAAAAATTTAAATCCGTATTTAAGTATAGAAAAGAAAAAGAAACTTCATCTCTAAACCTTGAGCATTCTTTAACAAAGCTTGTTTTTTAAAAAAAAATTTGAAGCAAGATTGTTCAAGGCCAATGTATGGTGGAGTGCTTGCCTTGCATGTACAAGGCCCTGAGTTCAATCCTCAGCACTGGAGCGCTCTGTGTGTGTGTGTGTGTGTGTGTGTGTGTGTGTGTACCCGTATGTGCTCGCGCACACTCATGAACTCATGTGTACACGTCATGTGTGTGTGTGAGCAAAAATAAACAGGAAAATAGGTAAGAAAAAAAAATCCCAGATATAAAATGTCATACTAAATACGTCCTCAGGGAAATGATGATTCATTTCCTGCTCAAAGGTGACCCAGCAAATGGGCTTGAAGAAGAAACTCGACTGACTGAATGATTGTCTAGCTCACACAAAGCCTGGGTGTGGCGGTCCATGCCGCAGAGCTCAGGGCTATTCGGACCGAGGCAAAAAGATCCTAAATTCAAGGTCATGTCAAGCCCACAGCAAGGTGCAGGCAGCCCGGAATAGATTGTGTCTTTTAAGAGAAAATGACCATGCTGGGCGTGAAGGAAAGCAGTACTTACGAATCGTAGTTGTCCCGGAAGCCTTTGGCAAAGGGGTTATGGTCGATCTTTAGCTGGGTTATCTAGATAGGGGAGAAGAACAGTAACTGAGTGCTTTGTCTCCCTAGACCTAGCTTGCAGGCTGCCGCAGCTCGGAGGGCACTCACATCCGTGTTTTGGTAGGCAGTCACGGCGATGAACTGAGTCTCTGAGAAGGTGAAGGTCTGGGTTTTGGAAGGCTCGTTCAAGTCCTCCACACCATCCTCTGTGACTTCCACGATGTGCAGTCTCGGCTGGTATTTGTGCAAAGACTGCAACACGATCATCTGGGGAGGAGACAGAAAAGGGAGACTTCCTGAGTCCTCAGAAAGCAGGTCTTAGCAAACTGTACCTTTTGAGATGCGACTTCTGCTTGCTCCCTACCAACTAAAGTTTGCTTTTTTGTTTTTTGTTTTGGGGGTTGTTGATTTTTTGGGTTTTCTTTGTGGGGTGTTGTTTGTTTCTTCAGATTCTTTTTAAGATTTTTAAGATCCTTGGGATTAACACTTTGGAGATTTAAAGTCCTAACTGTGAACCTGGAATGGCAGAGCACATCTGTCTGTAACAGCAGGATCTGAGACTGGGAGGTAGGAGGGTCAGCAGTTCAAGGACAGTTTGGGCTACATACACAAGACCCAGTCCCCAAGATAAACAACCAACCAACCGGAACAAACAAAACAAAAACAGAGTCTGTATTTGACAGTCTTTCCTTTTGCCCCCCCCCCCAAATTCTGATGTTTCTATGCATAATAGTAAAAAAGTTCAAACGACAAAGGAAGATAAGTAACTTTAAAAGCGACGACATCATGACTGTAAAATAGTTAAGCGCCACACTGACCACAGGGACAAAAGGGTGAGCTGTCCCAGAGGCCAGGCAGAAGACTCAGCTCCTCCAGCCTCCCTACCTGTGTGTTGTTGTTGTTGGCGCCTTTGTTATTGGTGAGTTTTAACTTCCCAAAGGAAATCTCCTGCCTCATCCAGTGGGAGCCAGTATTGGGAGATTCGGGGTGGACGTACATTTTATTGCCTAGGAGGAAAAGGAAAGGAGACATAAGCAAGTGAAAGAAGCCAGGCTTCACCCAGCTGGAGGAGAACGTCTGTTGGCCAGGCTTGGGTTTGCTGGAGCTGCCTCCTCCTGGGGGGTCGGCCTGAAATCAGTGGGTCTCAGCGGGACTCAGGTCACTCCCTCCTGGGCTGGGGTGCTTCCAGCTTCCTTAATCAAGGTCTTCCAATCGTCAGCCTCCTCAAACGTAAAAACACAGTGGAAAGAAAGGAGAGGAGATGGCTCTTGGATGGCTGGTCTGAGGCCTTAAGCTGGGTGGAAGCACCTCATCGAACACTTAACTTTTATTGATTAAGTTAAATGCAGCCTGGGCTTTCTCGAGAGAATTCTAAAATGCCAGGAACTTTTCCCAAACCCAGAACTTCATTTGGCTATTCGTTTCTCAAACGTAGCCTCGCAGGGTCAAGGTAAAGGTTTGGTAAATAATGAGAAACGAGAAAGGTGACGGAGCACATCTCTTCCCTTAGCAGAAGAGGGCTCCTGCTAACATCTCCAGGCCCCAGGTTGAGGTGACAAGCTTGATTTAAATTCGGCCGGCCCAGCACTGGGGCTCTGATCTCTTCCTGGCCCGGGCCTTCCCTCTCCTCACCCTGCATGTTGTTGTCCGCTTTGCCGCAGGTCACCCACTTTCCCCCTTGGAAGCGCCAGTGGTTAGGGTCCGCCAGTACCACTTCCACGAACACATTGTAGTGGGCGGTGGGATTGAGTCCGTTTATGTTGAAGCTCAGGAAAGGGAACATGCGCCTGTGTAAGAACAGAACCAGAGGAAATGATTTCAGTAGGGAAGTCCAGGAGTCTGCAATAAACAGCAAGCAAACAAAAATGGCTAACACGGCCTGAAAATGGCTTCAAATTGACATTTTTTGAAACAGTCTCCAAATCAGTGTTTTCCCTAATTCCCGTGCTTCTGAGACATGCATATACTCCTTAGGGTCTTTCAGCTGCCTACTAGTTTTCTTTCTGAAAATCCGAAAATTATTTTTAAAGGCACAGGCACTGAAAACATTAGGCAGGTGCATGCCCGCTTGTACACACACACACACACACACACACACACACACACACACACATACACACACACACACACACACACACACACACACACACACACACACCCCGAGTCTTCTTCTTTGAGTCCCAGTCTCTCAATATCCACTCTTTACTTCCTCAAGAAGTAGCTGTTAGCAGTTCGAAGGTGTGCCAGAACTTTCTGGTCCCTTCCCCGCAAGCAGGCCCTCTTTCCCCAAACACCTGGCTCCAGAAATTGTCTACCTACCCGCCAGCTCAAACCCGACTTCTTTCTGCTCTTCTTACAGAAGCGTCCCACCAAACCCCAGAATTTTAAACATCCGCATTTCAAACACTTGTGCGCAGGCCGCAGCCAGACCTCTTTACCCATCCACAAATCGCACGCTGCAAACCCAGGAGCCAAGGGGTCACGTAGATCCGCCCTCAAGGGTCCATTCCCAAATTTCCATCTCCGCCTCCTCCTCCTCCCAGTCAATGCTGGTGAAGGTGACTAGAGGGGAGAGTAACGAGGGCGCGGAGCCCAAGCCACAGGTGTGCGTTAAGGATGGACGGGAACACGAGTTTGGAGACTTCAAGTCCCCTTTTACAGCACGCATTTTAACACTCTAAGCAGAGCGCACAGTGAACCAACAACCCGGCGCCATGGGCCCCTCCATCTGCACTCACCTGCCCTGTTTGGTGATGATCATCTCAGTTTGGTGCCGATGGAATTTGAGCCATAGGGGCCGGTTGCACAGGTAGACATGAGCGCGGAAGCCGGAGCCAGGCACCCCTAGGCTCCCCAATCCTCCACAAGACCCGGCCGCTGAGGTTCCGGCGTATGGCCCATAGAGCGGAGAACCCTGGCCATAGGGATAGGCGCCAGGACCGCCGGCCCCGCCGCCGCTGCTACCCGCGCCGCTCCCAGAGCCCGCCGTAGGGCCGAACTGCGCCCTCGCGGGCGGGCACACGGCAGCGGGGAATCCACCGGGGGGCAGCATGGAGCCATAGGGGTAGCGCGCGCCATTGGACGCCGGGTACACGGATCCGTGGGCCGCTCCAGCCGCCGCCGGGTACTGGAAGAGCGAGCAGGGCGCGGCGAGCTCCGAGCCCTGCGGTCCCGGCGACGGGAGGTAGTAGCGCTCGGAGCTCAGGCTGTCCATGGAGTAGCGCGCGGTGGCCGCGGCGGTGGCGGCGGAGGGCAACTCCTCCTCCGCGCACGGGGAGCCCTTGCGGCCGTCCGGGGGCCCGGGCTTGGCCACCGCCGAGGCGCTGCCGAAGGTGTCCCCGGCGTCCGCGTCACTGAGCATGGCCGCGGGGGCCCCCGCGCCGGTGCCTGCAGGTTCTGCGTTCCCCGCCTGGCACGGGAGACTGCCCGGAAACTTCTTGGACGCTTTGTCTAAGTCCAGCCTCTGGGGCGAGGGGGCAGCACCGGGGAGGAGGCTAACGCTCCCTCCACCTCCTCCTCCTCCTCCGCCGCCTCCTCCTCCTCCTCCTCCGCGAGCACTCTCCAGCGAGTAGAAGTGCGCGCCCGGCAGGTTCACGGAGCTCACCAGGAGCTGCTCTCCCAACTGCATGCTTTAGCAAATCGCAGACGGCAGCCGGCTGCCTCCTCACCTCTCGCGGCCCGGTTATAAAGGCCGGCTGGGGGAGCCAGCGCCCTCTTCCGAGGGGAAGGTAACGTCCCCTTGCTTCCTCGCCTGGGTTACCCACCTGCAGACCTGCGGGGCGGCTTCAGCGCGCGCCCCAATCCTGAGTCCTTTCCGCAAGGGAACAAACCCGGGGTTATAGATGTCCCTTTCCTTCCGCAAGGGAACAAACCCGGGGTTGTAGATGTCCCCTTCCTTTCTTCCTTCTTTCCTTCCTTCCTTCCTGTCTTCCTTCCTCCCTTCCCTAACCTCTCAGGACCCCTACACTCACACCAAGGAAGAAGAGGACTTAGCTCTGAGTTCCCATTTAGCAACCAGCCTTTTCCTCTCGGCTGGCTCGGCCAAACCCTAGGCCTATTTGACCGCTTGGAAACTTGTGAGCTGTGGTTGGCTGCTTATATATGTGCGGCCGGGGAGGGGCTTCGCAGCCCCATGGCTAGGCGACTTTGCTATTGGCTGTTGGAGGTGACACTAATTCAATTAAGTATTTATTAATTGGATCGGGTCGCCGGCGAGTTTCTTTTTCTCTTAGCCTGTTTGGTTGTTATTGCTGGTTTGTTGTTTCTTTAAGTGTCTTTGGGGGACGTATATCCCCTTGTGAGAATCGATCCTGAAGTCCCCGGTGTCTATGTGGCGCTGGAGAAACGGGCTTGAAGTCTGCGAACGTGGTCTACCTTAGGCATAGGAGTCATTCCTGAGCCCGGGTCTGGTTTGGCAGGTCCTAGAGGCCCGGGCAGACGTCTTTACCAGCTCTCTGCTCGCAGGAAGGCCCAGGTCCCCGGGGGTGCAAATCTGGGGGAGGGTTGGAGAGCGACCTAAAGTATCTGCGCACACCCTCCTTCTGACTTCCTGGCCTTCAACACACAGGAGACGCTTTTTGTTCTTTCCCATCTTTTTACGTAAAGAATTTGTGAAGAGAAACCTCGCGTTCAGCTTTTGGGATTCCAGAGATGGCGAAAGGATCCCGCGTCTGAATCAGAAACCCCAGCTTCTATCCTCTGAAGTGGGCTCCTGAAGACCCAACATGAGCCAGACCGAAAGAGCCTAGTACTCAATATTAGAACCGCGCTTAAAAAAAAAAAAAGAAAGAAAAAGAAAAAAAAGCTTCTCGGAGGCAGTCACTCCCATGGCTTACAATTTAAACATAATTCCCTCTGTTCGGTTTTCCTTGAACCCTGGATCTTTCCTTCCTCCCCCCCAACACCCGCTTTCGCCAACATCTTTGGTGGGGACTGACACCAAGACACAAAGGTTCCCTAGCAGCTGTGCAGTTAAGATTCCCTGCGCCTCTCTGCGGCACAATACAGAAGGCAGAATAATTAGTGAGATAATCAGTTTGATATTGAATTAAGCTCCTTTGCTCCAGCTGCCTGTTTTTCCCCCCCTGCGTTTCCGCAAACAGTCAAGGACGGGGGGCGTCATATTTTATTGTTTTACCATTACCAGAAGGGGAACACGTCTTGTTGAAGATGAGAAGCCTGAACATTCTCCTCTAATAAGCAATTACGGACGTCTGCAGTAGTCGCTCCAGGAGCGCATTTTCCGGTCGAGATGTGGGGACTCTGCTTCCCTCAACCGAACGCGATCACACGGGAAACTTTTGCCTAGAACAGATGAGGTGGCCGCGGGATCTGCTAAGCGCTCAGACGCCCGCAGTAGAACCGCGCTAAGCTTTCCAACCTGGGGCTCCGCCAAGCAGGAACATGGGCGCGCCCGGGTTAGGGAGCCGAACGGTCCTTCACTGACTCGGACGCTGTGTCGGACTTTGATAGGATAGTGTAGTGGGTCTTGGGCGCTCGCAAAGGTTTTCAGGAGATTTAGAACGACAACATTGTCAGTTTTGGTTCAAAGAACCCGGGAGCTGGCAACCTACGCACTCAACCCTGAGATCCCAGAATTTGGTCTCGGGCGCTGGCATGGCAGCCTACTCAGGCTACCTGTTTTTTTGTCTTGTTTTAATGCAGAGAACCCTTAGGGGTTAATTTTTATTCCCTTCAAAGAGTGCGAGATCTTCAGCGTGAAGATTCCACAGAGGGGATGCGGGTTCCAAGAAAGGGCCTCACTGCGCTGGCGACTCAGCCCGGATTGATGCTTAAGTCTGTGTTCGCCTTGTTCTGAGCTGCAGGATGTCTGAGGGAAAAGGAGGTGTGAGACTGAATCTCACGTTATCTGCAGGTGGGGTGACTGAAGTTATATGTCAGTTTTGCGTTATCACGCCGTCAGAAGTAGGGTCCCTTCAAAAATACTTTGAAGAGACCTGGGAAACGCTGGCGTGGCACAGTGCCACCACAGGCAATGGGCACCGTTCAGACCCACTCTGGCGCAAGTAACGCAGACCAGCTGTCCCCCTTACCACATCAGAACCGGGTTCATTCTATCCTACCCCTGGAGCGAGCTCATGGAGGAAGGCGCATAGGTTCATTGCTAGTGCCATCAGATTATTAACTCGGTATAATTTAGTTTGTGTAACTAGGATTTGAATGGATTCCTGGGACCCCTCACCTCAGTAAATACAGTCTCAACTAATTTCTGACTCATCTTACAGTTGGAGAAATAAAGAGAAATCCAACAAGAATCAAAGCAAGAGCGCTAGGAAACTCTTTTGGAACCCGGGTTTTTTGAGATACGGGGAAGTTATTCATATTAAAATTATCGTTGTTAATATATATTCGTGTAGCTGTCGATCACGTGATGCTTTCCCCCTTTAAAATAGCGAAATGCACCGTTTCAACTATAGCTATTTTTCCTAGCTTCGTAGAGAAGGAAAAGCAAATATTTCTATGTTAATTAACTTCTCTCTTATTACTATTAGTATGGACTACATTAGTCCCAAGTGCTGGAGCACTGTGGAAGACAAATCTGTGCTTTTCTACTTGGGATGGGCTTCCCCGCCCCCCCGCCCTGCTCAGTAATACTTATAGAGAAATCGGGGTAAAATCAATGTTTTCTTGTATCCCTCCCAGCCACACTTTAAAATCCAAGTCCTCTTTTCCAGAAGTAAGAAGAGAAAACAAAGCGAAAGCACATATGTGAGGCAGGCACCTCCCTCAGCCTGGGTGAGCACATAGCAGGACCTTCCGCTCTGTTTGCTGTTTGATTTCAATTACACCCCAAGCTTCATGAAATCCAAATGAGACATTTATTGAAAGGTGCCTGGTTTTCTGTGGCTTAAGGGACAGTGATACACTGAACAAAAACATCAGCAGTGGGGAGGAGGTCCCTGGCTGTACCAGACCCCGGTGGTGGCTGGGTTAACTCAAATGCCTCACTTTGCAGCCTGAGATGGAGCAAGTAGGAACCTCTGGAGGCTGAAAGAAGCCAAAGCCAAGCCTAGGTGTGAGCATATTAAAGACCTCATACTTGTCCCAAACAATACCAACTTTGTACCACCAGATCTTGGTGATGACACCGACTCAGCCTGTGGTCTCCTGTCTTTTCCTCTCCTTACAGGTAACCCATAACAATGCTTAAATTTGTTAAAAGTAAAGCTAAGTGGCTTTGGGGACCACAGCAATGTCATGCAACACACACACACACACACACACACACACACACACACACACACACACAGCATGAATAAATTACAAAGGGGAATTATAGATCAATGCAATGATATATAGTTTAAAACCCATCCACTCCCCATCCCCCAGACAACCAAGGGGGCCCATATAAATGCCCCAATAAATTCTATTATTTTCACCCCCACTAAAAATGTGTTATCAAAACACGGCCCTTGTTATTCAAACACTTTGTAAATTCTGAACAGACTTGCTGCACGCTCTCCTTTTAACCCTAGGAAAACATTCCAACCTTAACGGGTCACCAGCACTTTGCCTGGACTCTGGGAAAATGTCAATGGGTTTTTTGTAGCAAATTGGTCCTTTTACTATTTATCTCTGGCCCTCTCTTTGTTGATGTTACATTTTATTTCACCGTCTCAGGTTCACTGTTTGGCCCTTTGTTCTCTGAAGGCCAGGTCCACTACTTCTGATGTTTCCCAAAGGGAGAGGGAGCTTTCTCCACTGTAAGCTGGCTTGTCTTCCTTCCTTCCTTCCCATCCTTCCTCTCTGTATCTCCCCTTTTTCCCTTCTAAAAAATGCCCTACAAAATAAACATCTTGACAAGGACAAGTAGTCCTTGAGAAACCTCGTCTATACAGTTTCGTTTTTTGTGAGGATGTTTTTAAGGTTTTCCCTATGGGGACACTGAAACAAATGGATTGCTTTGCTTAAAAACAAAACATTAGTATACATACTGAGGTGGATCACTCATACATACACACACACATATATATGGGTGTGTATATATACGTATCTTCATACACACATATACATACATACACAATTAAAAGGAGGCCAGAGGGGGGACCAGGGTAGGGTTAGAGGGAGGAGAGGGAGAAAAGAAAGTGATGTAATCGTATTTATTTTAAAAAATAAAAATAACTGAATCTCTAGACCTAGAGATCCACTGTGTGCAGCAAAGGATTATGGTAAATTCACTTATCCTTTTCAAACAAAAGGAAGCAAGTGAAATTGTTATATTCACTACTGTCATTGTAGATCACTGTAAAGGCACAGAGAGAAGGGAGAATCCTGGGATGGAAGTTAACACATATGATAGAAGTAGCTTCTTACAGCTGATAACTTTTCCTATGGTATAGTATATACAGTACATGTAGTCTATATACTACATGTATACATTATATGTAATATTATATACTATATAGGATATACATAAAATATATAATATACTATATATTATTTTTACCTTACCCTTACTATATTTTATATATAGTATATTTACTATATTGCATATCATATATATGTTATATATTGCATAAAATATATATAACATATAGTATCTAGCATATATAGTATATATTATACATAGTAAATAGATATAGTATATATATTATAGCATTCTATAGTATAGTCAGGAAGCTCTGACAGGAGGCCTATAATCTTCATTTACATTTCTTATAAAGGTTTTTTGTTTCCACAGCAGGATTTCTCTGTGTAGCCCTGGCCATCCTGGATCTCACTCTGTAGTCAAAGCTGGCCTGGAGCTCAGAGATGCCCTGCCTCTGCCTCCCCAGTGCTGGGATTAGAGGCTTGGGCCACCACTGCCCAGATGTTCTTTTCTTTTCCTTCACTATCCGTGAATATCAAGATTCAGTTGCTGCTCAATTATCACATCTCTCCTCTTCGTCCTGTCTTGGGAGAATTTTTATTCACGTAACTAAGAAAAGCCTTGTGAGGTGAAAAACCAAAATGCTCTGAGCAAATACATTGTTTAAACATTTGGTTCACTACTGCAACCCTAAGGGACAGGCATTTCGTGAAGCCCCGGATGTCCTCCTTACCTTTCCTCCTTGCATTTGCTTGGCCCTTATCTGCCAAGGGAGAGCGAGTTGGCCACTCCATCAGAATAGCCAGTCTAGCCCCTATTCAGGCTCTCTGCTCTGTAACAATGGTCATGGTAGTGACTTCTTACTTAATAGAGCAAGAAAACAAAGCCTTTCAAATTAATAGGCATGGCACTTTCATCCTATTTAGACAGAAAGATGAACACCGTTTTTTAAAAGACCCTTTCCACCCTCAAAGACTGTCCATGTGCTCCTGCATGTCTTTTTTTTTTTTTTTTTTTTTTTTTTTTTTTTTAATGTTTCCTAAAGGAATAACGGAGGGGTGCAGATATTGCTGGAATGATTATAGTATTGATTGTTAAGAGTATTGGTTGTGTAGTAAAGTGTTGATTGTTAAGATTGTCTCCAAGTACAAATAACTTCCCCCGAGTAACTAGACTGTGCGTCACTGGTAGAGGAGGCAGAGCCTTGGAAATGCTCCCTCAGACGTCTGTCCTGGTTCTCAGGATGTCTCTGCACATTGGGTACCCACCCACTCCCATTCCATTGAACCAAGGCTCCAAAATCACATGGGCAGAGAGAATCTTTACCCAGGACCTGAGCTGGAAATGGAGAGAAGGAAAGTCTGTGTTGGAGGCAAAGACTTGGCACAAGTACCAGCCCCCTCAGATAACCAAGGAAAAGAGAGAGACAGGAGGTGGAAGAAGCCAGTTCACAGTTGGGGGTGGGGGGCTGAACAAACAAAACAAAACCCCCAAACCCGACAAACACAAGGATTGTTCTTTTTCTCTTTCTAGACTCTTAAGACAAAAGCAGCACTCAGCAGTGCGAATATGTGGGGCTCTGATCGGGCACCTTAAATAAACCACAAGTGCCTCTCTTTGGCCCGTGGTGTCGCTCGCCTTTAATCCCAGCAGAGGCCGTGGTAGGCAGATCAGGCCAGGCTGGTTTCCAGAGCGAGCTCCGGGACAGCGGGAGAAATCCTGTCTGGAAAAACCAAGCCACACCAAAAAAAAAAAAAAAAAAAAAAAAAAAACCAAAAAACAAACCAAGAATCTGTCAATTCTCCTGTCGTAATTCGCTGGTAACACAGTACACGGTGAGAAAAGGACCAAGCCCAAAGGAGAGCTCGATTATTTTCCACTAGAAGAACACCCGGCCTTTCTTTCCTTTTTCCCTTTCTGGCTGAGACTCGAGGCTAAATGAAGATAAGCAAACTCCAGTCTGTTTCTTCCCAGGGACCCCCTAGTCTGGTGGGGGGCGGGGAAGAGGTCAAAGGCAACAGGAAGCAGGAGTAACTCTGAAATGTAGAAGGGCGTCCCCAGCTGTTCTGCCCCCCCTTTCCATTTCTGGGGTGGAGGGCTGAAATTCTGAGACCTCTCTGGGGAGCAGGGCTGGAAAGATGCACTTCAAAGGCAAGCAGCGGTCTGGGGCCCTAACCCTGCCGCGCCTTCCTCTACTTTAGCATCCTGTTTTTCCCGGGGCCTCCTTCCACCCCACCCAAACCGGGGACTTTGCTTCAGGAAATGGGACCTTAAAATTAGGGTTTCTTCTCCACCTATTATGGGTTACAGGGCAGACCTGGAAGAGGTTGAGAAATGGGAAGCTCGGGGTGGAAGCTGGCTTCAGAATGAACCCGGAATGGGAAGTGCAGAAATCCTTCTGTGAGCTCCTGTGAGCCTTAGAGGTAGCATCCTCAAAAGGAACCGGGCAATGAAGATCTACCCTAAGGCCAGGATGCCCAGAAGCCTTGGTAGTGAAGGTGCACAGGGAAGGAGCACTCGGTCAGGTCTTCCCAAGCTTCACTGCCCATTCTTTGGGAAGAACGTCAACCCATAGATATTTATGTATCTATGTGTTTGAGTCTGTATGCATGTATATGTGGTATGTATGTGTGTATGCATGTATGTGTGTATGTGTTTGCATGTGTATGTATGTATTGTGTGTATGTGTGTATGTATGCATGTATATGTATGTGTGTATGTATGTGCGCATGCATGTATGTATGTGTATGCATGTGTATGTGTATGCATGTGTATGTATTGTGTGCATGTGTGTGTGTATGTATTGTGTGCATGTATGTGTGTATGTATGCATGCATGTGTATATGTATGTTTGTGTGTATGTATATATGTGAATCTGTATGCATGTGTATGTGGTATGTATGTGTGTATGTGTGTGTATGCATGTGTGTATGCTTGTATGTATATTTATATATATGTACTTTACCAGGATTTCACTATGTAACCCAGGTTGGCCAGCAACTCCAGAGGTCTCCCTGCCTTCTCAGACACTTGGATTACACATGTACCACACAATGACGAGCTTGTAACTCCAGTTGAAAAATCTCCAAGCTAGAAATAACCATAAAGTGAGGGCCGCTCGGCCTGCTGGAACTAGGCCAAGGTCTTCGCACACCTTCTCCCATGAAGTCTCTCCTTTTACCTGTTACATACCTTCATCATTTCACACACAGGAGACCTATTTCAGGGGTAAAGAAGCTGAGGGTGGGTGACATGAAGTGACCAACTGAAGGGTGAGAGGGAGGGAGGGGGCCTGGAGATCTTTTGTGGGGTGTTTGCAGGAAGGCAATGTCCAGTTCACTCTCAGACCCTCCCTTCCTCCAACTTCTTTTTCTCGTCCCTCTCCCGGCCAGGGGTCTCCACCTTTGACCCCTAGGCTTGCTCCTAGGCTGTTGGCTGAGGCAGACAGCAGGGAAGCCAGAGGCTGTCCCTTGCCCTATTCCAGGGACTGTGCATTTGGTAAGAATCCCTGTGCACTGTGCAGCGGTGGTACAGAGGTGTTAAGCCAGCTTCAGCTCCAGCTCCTTCCCGCACTAGGAGGGCTCTTAGTCCGGTCTGTTCCGGCAGTGGGGTGGGGGTGTCCAGTCAATCACAGCCTTGGGCTGGAGCCTCGGCTTCCAGCGGTTAAGTCCACTGTGCAGAATGGGGGGCAGTATGTGTGTATGAGCACACCCCATGGCTTACGTCTTTGAACGCACACCAGTACTGGAGCTCCCCTTTTACCATCCCCCACAAACGCCCACCTAAATCAGATTATCTTGATTGTAAAGGTATGAGAAACAGAACCCTGAACATCTCAGTGAGGTTTTTTTTTTTTTTTTTTTTCTACCTCCATGGCAGATGGTAACTAGAATTGTTGTTGTCCACAACAATCGGAGAAGCTAACAAAAATACAATATGTTATACATAGTAACATCTTAATGAAAGATAAATTTAATAAATACTTAAAATACACTTGATAATGTTTGGCAGAAATTTCTTCCTATCTTTTTCTTTTCTCTTCCTCCTGCTCCTTCTTCCTCCTCTTTCCCCCTCCTCCTTCCCCCTCCTCCTTCCCCCTCCTCCTTTCCCCTCCTCCTTTTCTTCTTTTCTTTTCATTTTCATTTTTGACGCCTGGTTATTGCTTATCCCAGTGTCCAGAACCCTAGACAAACAGGATTCATTTCTGATCGTGTATCCTTTCTGAGGCTTCTTTATATAGGACACAGATGCCCCTGAACTGTCCCCCACCCATCTGCTGGCTCTTGCACCCGCACCTTGCACAGGTTTTCATTTAAAATACATCTTGTGTTGGAACCTGGGAAGACCTGTGCGCTTGCACATCTGGGCACACAATTAGGATCGAGTTGAAGGTTTAGTAACGGATAAAAATAGGTTGTATGTAAATATTTTTAATTAAACAAAATTTTCTATTCGCTCGAGGATTTGAGAGCCCCGGGCGCAGATGCGCATCCCAATTGGGGGTCCTGTCCCGAGTGCTGCACGAAGCTCCGGGAGAATCCAGTTTTGACCCGAGTGCTGCACGAAGCTCCGGGAGAATCCAGTTTTGAGCTACTCGAGGTGCTGCTCCCCACTAGCTCAGAGCGCACAGAATCCCCACCTGGATCTCACTGTAGGAGTTTCCCTTTCTAAGAGAAAACCCCATTGTTTGTTCTCTGAGACACCCAGAAGCTGGTAAACAAGGTCTGGGACTAGGTCCTGAGCTCCCAATGCTAGAGGGAGGAGGAGTTATCTGCTAGACAGCCCCCCTAAACTGCCCCAGGTCACATCAAAGTGGAGAGCCTGGAAGAGACCTTCAAGAGTGTGAACATCCCGCTGGGCTGGGCTCGGCTGCTAAAGGTTGAGTCCTGGGAGAGACACAGCAACTTGGTAAATCCCACCCCAAATCCTTCTGAGAGGTAGAGCACCCTACACCATTTTAACCTATGGAATAGGGTATGTGGCGGCCATTGTGGGGTGCCAGAGTGCAAACTGCACTGTGGAGAGGTCAAGCCCAGGTCCTGGGGAAGCTGGTGGTAGTTACTGATAGCCCCAAGTCCACGGATGAGAGATGTAAGAAATAGTCAAACAGGGTAATACAGGGGCTCCCAGTTTGGGACTATATATTATAAAGATAAACTGTAGTTACCAAAAGTCCCAGTGCCTGGGGACCACTCCAGAAAAATAAAATCAGAATTTCTGTGGATGAGACCCAGGTTCTTGCTTTTGCTTTTGTTTTTTAATAAAGATTATGACTTGCGGTAGAGTTGAAGATGGCTAAGTTTTTGGGTTTGTGGGCTGGAGGAGGCCTGTGGGTAGAGTTGACCTGGGGAAGGGGAAGGGACGACCAGGAGAAAGCCTAAAAGAGCTCCTGGCCCAGCCTGCATCTGCTGGTAATCTGGTATTGGCAATTGAAGTGAGAGAGGGGGTCACTTATTTACTAATTTATTTTCATTTTTAAGACAAGGCCTCATGTAGACCAGGCTGGCCTCCAACTCATCATGCAGTCAAGGATGACCTTGGACTCCTGATCTTCCTGTCTCCACATTCTGAATGCCAACATGAATAACACAGGTTCTAGAGCCACCATAGGCTATTAGCATATGACAGTGACAATTTCAACATTTGGATTTTCTTTTAAAAGGGTTTGACTATAGCCATGGAAAAAGTATTATTCCCTCTGATGTGAGATTTTACTTTTATTATTTTATTTTATCTGTAGTGTGAGTACTTTGTCTTCATGTCTGTCTGTGTCGTACGCCTGTGGGTTGCATCCCCTGGATTGGAGTCATAGAGGATTATCAGCTACCATGTGGGTGCCGGGAATTGAACCAGGTACTCTGGGAGAGCAGCCAGCATGCTCCTAACCTCTGAGCCATCTCTCATATCCATTTATATAATTTCTTCCCTGTTAGTCTTGGGGGCGGGGGAAAAGATCCTAGTTCGAATCTCTAAACATTCATGAGCATGTGTCATACTTAAGTTTAGCGAGAGTTCCTGGGTATATACAGAGCTGCATTTCGTCGTGTGCTGCAAACATTTCCTCTTGCTTTATTATCTGCCTTTTGACTAAGGAAGCTTAGCATAGGGGCAGCATTGTTCTCAATGAGACCCAAGGTGCTACTATGGTTAATTAAAATTTTGACTTGTTGGAATTTAAGCTGATATTTACTTTTATAGGTATGTGTTGTCTCTGTAATGACGTAATGAAATGGGTAGTATTTTTTAAAAAATATTTGATAAAAGTTTATAACTCTTCGTTGAAATCCTTTATAAAGAAATATTCAAGCTGAGCTTCGTGTGCTGTGCCCGCAAGCCAGCCTGTGGAAGACTGATGCAGGAGAATTTTAAGTGTAAGGTCAGCCTGAACCACAAAACACAAGTCCAAGACCAAGTCTGACTCAAAACAAACAACCAAACAAACAAGTCATCAAACTTCTCTTTTTTTACTAAAATAGTTAAGGAAGTAAAATTTTGGTTTTTGATCACTGAGAAGAAAATTAAACTTAGCAATAAAAATTTGAGTATTTCAAACAATAACCACTTAAAAATCATTAAAAAGAAGATGTACCTCTCTCCCTTCCTAGTATGTATGTGCTGCATAGGTTTATGTGTGTATGTGTGTGCATATGTTTGTGTGTATGTATGTGCATGTGTATGTGTGTATTGTATGCCTGTGTGTGTGCGCCTGTGTGTGCCTGTGTGTGTGTGTGTGCAGAATCCAGAAGAAGACAACTTAAAATGGCTCTAAGAGGCTCTATCTTTGGAATGTGGCTAGATTATGAGAATTGAGCCTTCATGAATGTGATCACTACTCCCACAAAGGAGGTCTGAGGGAGCCTATTGGTCCCTTCAACCACATTGAGAAGCAGGAGGACGGCATCCAAATCATCTATAAGGAACTAGTCTTTGCAAAATGTTGTATCTTTCAGCACCTGGATCTTAGACGTCTCCGATTCTGGAACTACCAGAGATAAATTTGTCGTTTATATAAAAGGCATCCCCGCCCCAGCCTACGGCACTTTGTTACAGCCTGGATAGACTAAGACACCAAAGATTAAACAGGTTTTGGAGTATGGAGGCCTAAGATAACCCAGAGGTTGGATCCAATTTAAATCTTGTGCAATGTGGGGACTCATCTAGAAGGTCAGTGGGCTGCACCCGAGAGAGACCAACTGGATCTACACCAGATGACAGTCTGGTGACAAAAGGAGAGAAGGTGCTTCCTAGATTCATATGCATGGCATTGCCCCTGATGGGATCTCTGAACAAACTATGACACATCTGGGGACAAGACCCACCCCCCACATTGACTCAGTCCTGCACCATCAGAGAACAGTGACAGGCAGGTGAGGACTATTTTCTCCTTCACCATATTCTTTCTCTCCCTGTTGCTTTGTCCCCATAAAGAGATGGAGAGGAGGGGGCAGAGAATTGAACAGGCTCACTGCCTCTGATGCCTCCAGCATCCAGGAAGGACTTCCTTCTTTTTGCTGTTGTTTATTTGTTTTTCCAGAGAAGAGGTATCTCTATGCTGCCCGGACTGGCTTTGAACTCATATGCTGAAGCAGCTCTCTTGCCTCTGCTTCTAGAGTTAAGAAGGGAGTTAAGTTCTAACTTAAAAGAACATTCTAAGCTGCCGTGGTTACATTCATTAAGCTTGGCTGAGCCTTCTAATTTAAAATTGTTGCAAGTCATCATCTATCTGCATATCTTTCTGTCTCATTATCTTCCTATCACCCATCTTATATCTGTCATATTATCAATCTATCTACTATCTATCATCTACCTATCCATCCATACATCAATCAATCAACTTCTATCTACCATCTATCATCTATCTAACATTCTATCTACTCTCTACCAATCTATCTACTGTCTATCATCTGCCTATCTATCTATCATCGATCTATCATCTATGTATCTATCTATCTATCTATCTATCATCTATCTATCATCTATCTACTATCTATTATATATCCATCTACTATCTGTCATCTTATCTATCATCACTCTAATCTATCTTCCTATCAATATCAATCTGTCCTCTATCAACCAGTTTCTCCCTGTCACTCTATCACCTAGTATCTGTTTTCCAATCATCTACTTATCTATCCTCAGAGTTGTCAGAATGACCAAGAGCTGACAACTTGAGTCTCATCCAGTGGCAGAGATAAGTCACACCATAAGTTTCTTCTAGTGACAGACTCAGAGACCCAAGTAAAGGTGCTTTCTGACCAGAGGCCACGTGTCCCCAGAGCCTCTCATCACTTAGGCTTTTAAACCACATTCAGTTGGGATTGCGTAGTTTAGAGCTAAAACATGCTAATGTATTGACTTCCCCAGAGATTTTGTTTAATAAAGCTAGGCGTCTTATTATAATCCACAGGACCAGTTTTAGTTCCTGACAGTGCACATTTAACGTTGACATCGATTAATGGCTGAGTCATGTATCAATATAACAGGAGTATTCATTTGTCAAAGCATTTTAATTTTAGTAATTAAAAGGAAAGGACCACGATACATGGGAAGATCCAAAATATTTTAATGTCACTAAGAAATGAGAATGAAGGCATCGTGGAATTGCCTCTACCTAGTTAAACAGGGTTATGCAGAGAATGCGTGACTATTCACTTTATACTATGTTTTGTCTTGGTGCTATCCCTAGTTTTGAAGGGTTTATAATTGACAGATGGTAGCCAATGCAGCCTTCTCCCCCTGCCTATTGTGAAGAGGAGACCTTTGCCAAGACTTTACAATGTAAAAACCATTCCTGGTTCCTAAAGGGCAGAAATGAATCACTTTCTTTTTGGAACAAGCTGAGGGTGGCCCAGAAATACCAACAATATTGCCTACATGCCAGGGTCCTGGCATTCAAAGACCAGTGTGTATGTGTGTTTGCATGCACGCACACCCACGTGAACAAGCACACACACACACACACAAATGTACAAGTATGTATGTAATATTTGTGGGAGGGTGGGTGGAAAGAGAGAGGAGGAAGAAGAAGGACAGAGAAGGAGAAGACGGAGAAAGAGACAGAGATAGAGGGAGGGAATATTTTCTTCTTTGACACCGTAAAACAGACAGTTACTTGTACCTTAAAGCAGAAGGCACTCCTCCCCAGGTCTTCCCAGAAGAGTTAAGGATATTGAAACCCTCTCTTTAGAGCAAGTTTTACATGGCTCTGTTACTGTTCTGAGTAGAAGTGATGGGTTTAGTTTATGGTGAAAGATCAAAACAGTTCAGTTTATTCCTTTTTAATTTAATAATGCATTTTGTCATTTTATAATTTCATACCTGTACATTATCTATTCTGGTACCTCTCCCTCTGCTATCTCCCCCCATGCCTCTAGCAGTCTCTCACCATTACCCCCCCCAGCTATGCTTCTAACAGCCTCTCTCCCTTATCTCCCCGCCACGCCTCTAACAGCCTCTCTCCCTATAATGTTTTCCTTCCTTAGCTTAAGCTTATGTTTCTAAATATTTTGGTTTTTAAAAAAAAAAAAAAGAAAGAAAGAAAGTATCACCTCCAGATTTTTTTTTCTTGTGGCAACACATTTCAGTTTGGTATTAGATTCTTATTTATTTTGAAAATAATTATTATTTTTTTAACATCAAGTCTCACTATGTATTGTTATTATTATTATTATTATTATTATTATTATTATTATTATTATATTTTGAGATAGGGTCTCACTAGGTAGTATTGGCTGGTTTGGAACTTGCCACGTAGACCAGACTGGCCTCTAACCCACAGAGACCCACCTGCTTCTGTCCCCCGAGTGCTGGGATTGAAGGTGTTGTACCACCATGCCTGGAGAAACTTTAACTCTCTTCTCTATTTCTTTTTTGAGGCAGGGTTTCAAACATCCCAGGCTGGCCTTGAACTCCTAAACTGAGGATGACCTTGAACTCCCACTCTTCTCTTTCTCCTCCTCCACCTACTTCCTCAGCGTTGGGACTACAGGTCTGTAGTACTATGCCTTTAAATATATATATTTTTTGATTCATGCTTGCTCAGTGTGATTTCTTACACAATCCAGGACCACCTCCTCATGGGTGGCACCATCTACAGTGGACTGGGTCCTTCCACATCAATCATTAATTAAGACAATTTCTCAACACACAGATCTGATGGAGACGTTTTCTGAACCTAGGCTCCTGGAGATGACTCTAGACTGTGTCAAACTGACAAAAACAACCGAGGGGGGGGCAAACCCATAACCTAGAACCATTCCACCTTGGAGGGCGATAAACCTAGAACCTAGAACCATTCCACCTTGGAGGGGGATAAACTCAAAACCTAGAACCATTCCACCTTGAAGGGGGCAAACCCATAACCTAGAACCATTCCACATTGGAGGGGGGGCAAACCCATAACCTAGAACCATTCCACATTGGAGGGGGGGCAAACCCATAACCTAGAACCATTCCACATTGGAGGGGGATAAACCTAGAACCTAGAACCATTCCACCTTGAAGGGGGATAAACCCATAACCTAGAACCATTCCACCTTGAAGGGGGATAAACCCATAACCTAGAACCATTCCACCTTGAAGGGGGATAAACCCATAACCTAGAACCATTCCACCTCAGCAGACAGGGAGACTTCTGTGAACATTAACCATGAGAGTCGTGTACTTCCTAGAAATTAGTCCTAATAAGAAATGTTACTGATCAAATAGGATAATGGAAAAGTCCATAAGATGGTCATGAATCACCCCTCCCATCATTCTTAAGGAATTCCCCATTTCAACATCTCAGCCGTGCTTCATTCCACCCACCCCCTTTTTTTTTAACCTCTAACTACACCACAAATTGAACCTAGCATGCTAGGCAAGAGCTCTATCACTGAGCTATTAGTTAACTATCTACTAGTCCTCCACAATGTTGCCAGAGCTGCAAACCTGACTCAAAATCTCCACGGCCCTTTTACAAAGTAGTACCTGTAATTAAAAACCCTAATTAGACCAGTGCAAGTCTCTGCTGATGAGGACACCCAAGACAACACGAAGCGGGGTCCTTGTGCTTTCGAACACGCATTATCAAAGAGCTCTGTAGCCAGCCCGGTTTCCCTAAGAGTTTTCCATTGCTCATCTGTTAGTCTCAGGAAATTCACCATGGGCCCAGCAGAGAGGGGGAACGGGGAAGAGTGGAAGGCATTTGTGTCATAAGCAAATCCTTTCTAAATCATCAAGAGACTGCAGGACTGGCCACAGAGAGATTCCATCAGGGTTTTTAATACAACTAAAATCAATCTGTCCATTTTATCTGCTTTGAGCATACAGAGGCTGCAACAAGAAATG
Source organism: Micromys minutus (assembly GCF_963924665.1). Classification (NCBI taxonomy): domain Eukaryota; kingdom Metazoa; phylum Chordata; class Mammalia; order Rodentia; family Muridae; genus Micromys; species Micromys minutus. The sequence continues at coordinate 47,431,189 of NC_137956.1, read as the reverse complement.
TCACTAGGAGTTAGAGCTGCATGGGAACCTTCAAGGTGTCAATTGACCATATTTTTAGGTGTAGAAATGTTACATGGGCATACCACAGACTCACAGTGATTTACTTTTTAAAAATCGGCAACAAATGGACCTAGAAATCTACAAGGGAATAAAAATATCATGAGAGCCAAGCTGAGTTGAAGCAGGGTAACTCAGAAATCAATATTTTGCTTTTAAACTCTTAAAGGGAGACCCAGGAGGGCTGCACTCATTTTGTCCTCCTGAGCGACACTCCTCAGAGGATGGGGGGAAAGTGGTAAGTGCACCCCATACTTCAGCCCGGACAGTCTGCTACCAACAAGCCACTTGTTAGAATTCTCAGCTTCGGTTTCCTGGCTGAGTAACTTTTTAATTGTTCTGCTATCTGATGCTGGTTTTAAAAAGATGTCGCATTATGCATTCCATAGGTGAGATTTTGCCTGTGCACTTGGTGGCTAAAAGGATGGAATAAAGGAGGAGAACCCTCTTCTTAGATGCACCTGGCAATACAGGAGCTAAAGTGGTACCTGCTGCAGCTCAGCTGGAGTTTTTGGAGGGTTAGGGATTAGAATGTGCTGTCGTTAATTCAATCCCTCTTACTCCCCTTGTACATTGGGAAGGATGATGTTTACAGTATTCTCCTGGTGTCTTCCATAGATGCAAGTGGTAAGCTGAGGGCGAGCCATTGGGGCTTTCTTTAAGAAGGAACCTGTGGAGGTTTTTACACCAATGGGGTGCTATTACTTTCCCTTAAAGATCCTATCTAAAGCAAAATGTCAGATGAGGACTGCAGCTATTAGGGATCACGGATGCAGGCCACGATGCAGAGTGAAGCATCATCCTTCAGCATAGTTCTTCAGGTACTGTCTGGCCTGTGAGCTCACACCCCCTAGTGCTGCTGTGCAAGCCATTTCCTACCTTGGCTAGGAAGAGACAACCTTGCCTACAGTGGTGTGTGCATGTTTGGCATGCATGAGCATGTTTGTACACTGTGGGTGTGGTATGCATGTGCATGAGTGTACACGTGTACACTCGCATGTGGAGGTCAGCATTCAGCCTTGGATGAGGTTCTTCAGTCTCTTTCCATTTTTTCCCCCGAGGCAAAATTTCTTACTGGCCTAGAGCTCTCCTCTCTGAGTAGGTTAAGTTGGTTGACCAGTAAGCCCCAACAATCCTCTTGTCTCTGCCTCCCGAGCACTGGGATTATAGGCACATGCTACCACACCTAGATGTTCTAGCTCAGATTGTGAGGATTGAACTCAGGTTCTCATACTTGCATGGCAAACTCTTTCCCAGGGAGCCATCTTCCCACTCCCCAGTTCTGTCCCTTCTTGTTGATGAGAAATATTGGAACGAACACAACAGAAGACGAGTAAGGTAGACACAGAATGAATGTCATTCATATATAACAGTAGCTCTTACAAGATTGGAGAAGCAGGTCTAATGGTTATAAATGCTCTTTTTCTGTGAACATTACAAGGCGTCATTGGAGTCCACAGAAGCGCCCATTGCTGATCCATCTGATAATGGAAGGATTATAGGGGGAAGAGGTGAGGGGGGAAGCTAACCAAGTGGTCCCAAGCACAGCAGGAGCCAAAGCCACCTGAAGTTCTCTTGCTCTTCCACTCCGCACCTTGGAAGGACTTCAGGCTCTCAGATGAGGCATCAGTGGAGGGAAGGAGGAGGCCACGATCACCAACGTTAAACAGTTACTCAGTACATCATGGAGCTCAAATGTCGACAGACACAGATATTTCCAGTTAGAGCACCCCGAAAAAAGCAGAATAAAGACAATCACATGGGACTTCGGAAAAGAATAAACAAAGGTATGTATATACGTGTGTGTGCTGTGTGCTCTCACCCACATGTTTTCCTCCTGATTGAAGCCAAAGCTATTTCCATCACAGCAACTTTATTACTAGTGATTGTTACTTAACTACGGCAAACAACATTATAACAGACGAGTTTCTGCCCTTAATAGAATTTACACTGCAGGGGTGATGAGATGATCAGTGCTACTGAGCCAACAACCTGAATTTGATCCCAGGACTCACAGAGTGGAAAGAAAGAACAGACTCTAATAAACTATCCTCTGACCTCCAAGCATGTGATGGGGCATGTTTACACACATGCCCATGAACACAAGTGCATGTGCCAGTTCGAGTGCACACACACACTTAATAAGTGTAATAAAATTTTTAAAAAATAATTTGCATTATAGTTCAGAAAAAAACAACAAATAAGATGACAGACAAATACCTAGACTATGTCTGACTTCTCCTATCCACTTTAGCTTAACTAATTATTTTATATTTAAATATTGTTTTAAATATTTAAAAACAATAAAATATAAATGAATAGATGTGGACATTTTTAGATACCTATTTAGTGCTCAAGGGTCTTAGGAATTTATCCTCATTCTCTGTGTCCTCATCAGGTGTGGTAGGTCACTGTCCCCCATCGACCGGACTGGGTTGGGAGTCAGCCAGGATGCTGGCTGCCCAGGCTTCTCTGGAAGTGAATTCATCTGTTGCTTGTATTTGCGGCAGAGCATTGAAGTTGTCAGGGTCTTATTTTTGAAATTCAGGGAGCGAGTGATGATAAAAACATTTGCTCTCTTTTCCTAGGAGGGGAGTCACAAATAAAGATCAGTGGGGATTTCCTCTACGGGCAGGAAGAGGTGCTGGGCACCCAGAGGGGGGTGGAACTCAGTACTGTCTCTGGAAAGATCAAAGGGTCAGGCTCACTTCAGGTCTCTTCCTTGCACAAACCGGCTGTGGGTGCGGTTGGGGGGCACAGCTGAGGTAGGGCAGGGAGCTAGTGTGTGTGCTTTGAGAGAGAGAGAGAGAGAGAGAGAGAGAGAGAGAGAGAGAGAGCTCTGAGGAATGGGTCACACACCACTATGGTACCCTGGGTACCCTCAGAGCCACAGCCACAACAAACCTGGATGCTAACTGTCCCTGAAGGTGACACCTTCTTCTAGGCATGTGTTCTTTACTTTTCCAAGGCGGTGGAGCTGACTTTTCTCTTTTCTCACCACCCTTTCCTCTTTCCCTGTACCACAGTGTGCACCCCTCCACAGTGAGCGCCACTCACTGTGTGTGCAACGTGGTGCCTTCAACTTGCGTGCAAAAGCTGAGAGCGGCCATTTCCCATCTTGCCTTTTACCAATTCTGTTTTTTTTTTTTTTGCACTCTAAACTGACTCATGGATTTCAGCTAATTTCTGTTTGTTTGGTTACGTAGGGAAGGTGGAGAGTTCAAGGCAGGGTCCCTCTGTATATATAGCCTTGGCCATCCTAGAACTCACTCTGTAGACCAGGCTGGCCTTGAACTCACAATCAGCCTGTCTCTGCATCCTGAGTGCTGGGATCAAAGGCAAGCATGAGCACAGTGACTTCTGTATTTATCAAAGCTGCTTGGAACACTTCTATTTCTTGTAGCTTGTGATCTCTTCAGGCACACCCCTGGTCTGACAGTCTGACTTGTAGCAATTGCAGAGGCTGACTCTGGGACTCTGGGGACTTAGTTCACAGAGGTACTAAGATCAGCCTCCTCCTCTACCTTCCCCTCCCCTCCCCCTTCCATCTTCCCCTCCCCCTCCTCCTGGAGGCAGTCACCCCCTTCCCTTCTGAAGGACGTCTGGCAGTTTATCTTCTCTCCACAGTGGGGGACAGGTCCAGCTTCCCTTCCACATGGCCGGGCCTGTGCCTGGCCGCTACTGCCTCCTTCAGTGTGGAACTGTGGCCTTCCCGTTACTTCCTGTTTCCTCAAACCGTGTGTGGAAGCAGTGCTCTACATTTCCAAATGACCAAACAGACTGAAGAAAGGCTGCCTTCACTGGAACCAGCCTCACCTCTGGAACAGACGGGGTATCACAGTGCCTCCTACAGAATCCCTTTCCAGTCCCTGACAGCGTCTGAGGTGCAGATACTCAGAGATAACGTGAAAATGAGGGCTGGAAACTGGCCCTCAATAGGATTAAGCTTCAGGTGCCCACATTTGGTAGTTGAGCTGATAGTATGTCTCTTGACTGCTGTTGCTGCTCTCTCTCTGTCTCTCTCTCTCTCTCTGTGTGTCTCTCTGTCTCTCTCTCTCTCTGTGTGTGTGTCTCTGTCTCTCTCTGTCTCTCTGTCTCTCTCTCTCTCTGTCTCTCTGTCTCTCTCTGTGTGTGTGTCTCTCTGTCTCTCTGTCTCTCTCTCTGTCTCTCTGTCTCTCTGTCTCTCTCTGTGTGTCTTTCTGTCTCTGTCTCTTTCTGTGTGTGTGTGTGTGCTTAGATTGGTGTGTCTGTCTGTGTGGGTTCACATATATATGTTCTGTGTGGAGGTCAGAGGTCAGTCTTGGGTGTTGTCCCTCAGGAGCTGTTTTTCTCTTTTTTTCTCCTTTAAATGAATGAATGAGTGAATTAGGGCAGCATGATGGTTCCAGCAGATCAAGCCTGACAACCGAGATTCCATCCCTGGATCCACATTGTGGAGGGAGAGAACCAGCTCCTCACACAGGCACACACACATGCACACCACACTCGCACAAAAAGGTGGAAAATGAACGAAAACAAAGGAAAAAGACTGTGTTGGCATGGTTTTAAATTTCTCTTGTAGAATCGTGTGGACACACACAGACACATCACACACACCACACACACACACACACACACACACACACTTGTTGAGGAGGGAGGGGAAGAAGGAAGGAAAGAGAGAAAATGAGGAGTCCCTCCACAGTCTCAACCTATTGACAGTTCAATAAAACCATTTTGCTAAAATAAACAAGAATTCCTAGCACTTGCTGACTCTGTAAATGTGAGAAGTCTGCTGCTGATGCCAAGAGTGAGCAAGCACTGTGACAAAGTCTCAGACAAATATTGATACGACCATATTTCAGTTTGCATGGAAATATGTTCTCTCCGTATGGGCAAAGAAGCCACAAGGAGAGAAACACAAGCAACACATCGAAGGCGTGTCGGTGCTGAGCGGCTCTCTGCCAGGGCAAACCATTTGTCTCCCTCTGTGAATTTTCCCCCCAGAGGTTGTCATGAAATTTTCTAACGTGACTGGAAAGCCAAAATTCTTCCATTTAAGGAGAAAAAAAATGGCAGATTTCTCAGATCGCTGCTCCATAGGCTAAAAACACATGGCGCAGAATAGTTAAGTAATCACATGATTAGAAAGTCACATACATTTTATGCATTAGCATAAAGAACTCTGAGTGGCATCCTTCTCCTTATTCCCTTAAGGAAGAATTCAGGTAATGAATCAGTGTTCCCACAGGGAATTCCGCTCAGTGGTTCAGCTCTTCCTACGGCAGATTTTAGATCAAGAAATATCAGAACACGATTGTCTTAGCCGCCTTTACAAATATAAAAATTACTCAGGTAGATGGATGAAAAGTTTCTGTCTCCCTAAGTCTTCTGCTAAAACCCAGCTACCAGTGTGGGGGTGTCTGAGGTGTCTCTGGGAAATAAAGAGGTTATGGAAGTGAAGTACCAGGAATGGGGCTATTAATGCTATAAAAAACAAAAAACAAAGGTTCACAAAGAAGGTGTGTACAAACCCGAAAGCATGCTTCACGGGACACCAGCCTCCATGGGCTCTTTGGCCTCTAGAGCCAGAAAGCTTAACTTGCAGTTTGGTTTTGTTGTTGTCCGTTTAACAATTCATAATTCACATAACATTTTTGACTTAAATTCACCCCTGAAAATTCTGATTCTCCAATTAGGCCCCTAGCTGTTCTGCTCCCCCCAACTTTTCCCTCCAAATAATATAAAAAATATTTCATATATTATATTTCTTTAATTAATATATATATTAAACCCATTTGGTCCACTTAAGCCCTGCCTGTGTGTGCACAGGTGCAGGACCAGCTACTGGGGTATATTTAGACTGTCAGGGACTGTCTCCCAGAAGAGAATGGATTTACCCTCCCCCCAGAGCCAGCAGTAGCCAATAGCTTCTTAGTTAGGGGTGGGACTTCCCCTCCCCCATCCCTGCTGGGCTTTGGGCTGGCTGGATAGACTTCTTGCTTACGTCTCAGGCATGCAGTTATGTCTCTTGGTTGATTTTTCCCCTTTCTAACCTACAGAATCTTTGTATGGAGTCAACTGTCCTCTTATTAAAGAATTGATTAGCTACAGTTTGTACATTTGCCATTTAGTGTGCATCTCAGTGACTTCTGACAGGTGCCTGCCACATTGTAACCACTCAGAGGTCATATTTCCATCACTGAACCGCCTGAGAGTCAAATGCTATCCCAAGTTCCTTGACAACCACTGGTTTGTTAGAATTTGGCCTTTTCCAAAAACGTGACGGAAAGAGAGCCATAAAGTAGGTATTATTTTGAGTTATCTGAGTTAAATATTTTAGACACACATTTTTCTTTCCCTGTCGTACCAGGATGATGGTGATGGATAAAGTGAGAAGACGTCTCTGGGGTCTTTCTCTCACTCAAAGACTATTTTCTCTTGTGGTACATTGAAATATAAGCAAAACCCCAAATTTGGAAGAGCACAGAACACTGGCTTTCTCCTGGTCGCCTTCCTACCCCTCCCACACAGAGGCACGGCAGAGTTCTTACCTGCTGCGAGCCAGTGGTCGGTGCCAGGATTATTCGCAATCACTTTCCTCATTATTAAGGCATTAAAAAAATGTCTATTTTATCTAGTGCATGCCTGTGTATGATACATGTGTGAGTGGGGGGTGCATGCATGCTACAGAGCATGTGTGAGGTCAGAGGGTGCTTGTAGGAACTGGTCTCTCCTGCCCATGGTGCGATCCCAGAGTGGAGTGCAGGTCTTCAGTCTTTTTACTTCCTGAGCCATTTACCTTACTTTTTGGACAAGCTCTGTCTCTGAACCTAGAGCCTGCTATTTTCGCCAGACTGGCTGTCACGCCTCGGAGATATGATCAGCTCTGACTCTCCCCAACCCAAGAGCCAATGCTGGAGCCATAATGCAGGGGCGGCGCTCACCTTTTTGCGTGGGAACTTTGGATCTGAACCACAAGCTTTGGTGGCAGGTACTTTCACTTTGAACAAACCCACGGTACTGCTCTCTGAGAAGTAAAGCATTAATGTGTATCCCCCCTCTTAATAACTAAAAGTAGAAACATCACCATCTGCCCCCGACCCCAGCGTGTTTATTTCATAGGGACCCTTGCTTTTCTGTAGTGACCCATGCGCACCAGCCTGCGCCTCCTCAGTCCGGCTCATCTCTGCAAGTAGGCACGGATTCGACTGACAGGCTCACACTGTCTCCGTACATGCTTCCTGGCAACAGACTGAACTGAGACCTGCCGAGGAGAATCCGTGGACAGGAGGGACTCGGGGTGCCCAAGGAGCAGGAGGAAATGTATCAAAATCTTTCCATTTTGTTTCGTCATTGAAACTCGGGGACTTCAAAGCTGGCCTTCCAGCTTTTACTGCAGTCTTAAACGAGGGCAAATAAACAACAACAACAACAACAACAACAACAAAACAGGGACACGAAGAACTGTGATTTCTTTCCTCCCAGCTCGAGTGGAAAGGGAAACACGGGCCATGATCAAAGTGGCTGTATGAAGTGGGATTTGGAGGCATTAAAGCTACAGAGGGTTTTATTGGTTTACTGGATTTATTTTTCTTTAAAAAAGAAGATAAAAAACCCCAACAACATTTTATTTCTTTTGTGTATGTATTTCTGCATAGTGTATATGTGGAGGTCAGAGGACACTGTGTGGGACCTATTTCTCTTTTTACGTTGTAAGTTCCAGAGATCAAAGCACAGGGCCTCAGGCTGGGCAGCCAGCTCCCTCACCTGCAGAGGCCATCACAGGCACTGACACGACTTTTCTAAGCTACAGTTCTAGACTTCACGCATCTCTAAATCTTTCCTTAACGTTTTCATGCACTCCCGCTGTTATGACTTGGAGTGGATCTTCAGTATAATTCTGTTGGCAAGGTGCCCATCAGATGGGCGGATTTGTCCTTTAGTATTTCTGACCGCTGACTAGGCATGGAGATGGGCCCACAGTGTGACCGGAGTGAGCCATCCAGCTACTGTCTTACAGGATTTACATGCTAGGGATTGTGGAATAGCTTATAAATTGATTTTAACCCACTAGACTTCTATGTCATGACTCTGTGTCCTCATATAAGCACCTTCCAAGATCAGTCTTTATTTTATTTTTAATAGCCAGAGGAGCACATAAGAAGTGTCCAGGGCCAGTGAGACCATTCACCGAGTAAAACACTCCTATCCAGGACTGATGATCTGAATTCAATACCCAGGAGCCCACAGTGGGTGGAAAAGATAACTTACATACATGACTACCACATATGCAGTGTAAGGCTCTGGTCCTAGTAATAAGGGCTATGGTAGGTTTTTCTCCTGTCATCTTTTGGGGAGGTCTACACTATAGACCTTCATAGGTAATTGCCATCTAAGTCAGTCCTCACATTTGCCCACCCGGGACGGTAAAACAATCTATCAAGCAGTCGGTGTCTTTAGGACCCTCTATGTGCAGACACAGCTCCGGGTACAAAAAGTAACCAAACAGCTTACTCCTTCAGAGGAAGCAAGAGATGAATGGCCTATGTGCAGCAGACAAGCAAGTTACTCTTTGGGATTTTTTTTTTTTTTTTTTTTTTTTTTACCAGAGAGTTTCACATGCAAAGTTCCTCCTCTTGTCTCTGACTTGGGAAGTTCACTTGTTGATCACAGCCTGATATAGGGGCGTGTGATATGTCCTTCAATAGTGCACTAAAGGGCATGAGGGATGTCTTAGGGTTAAAGGGGCTAGCTTCCAAGTCTAATGACTCTGGGCTCTAGCAAGTTGAGCTCTGACCTCCACATGCACGCTATGGCCTGTGCACCTCAATAATAAATGGATGAATGTGCAGGGCAGTGTTGGCACATAGCTTTAACCCAGTACTTGGGAAGACAGAGGCCATGAGTTCAAGGCCAGACTGGTCTACAGAGTGAGTTCCAGGACAGCCAAGGCTAAAACAGAGAAACCTATCTTGAAAAAAACAAAACAAACAAAACAAGCAAACAAACATCAAAAACGAAAAGCAAGGAGAAGAAAAAAGAATAAAGGTGGTTTAAAAATTAAAAGGTAAAGTTTCCATAGATAAAGCACGCATTGTGGAGCTGTCTCCACTGCCTGTTGTTCTTACCGATGATAAACTGCTTATACAACTCATAGCTCTTTACTCCTGATGCATATTTTCTGCAGTCTGACCGGCCAGGTACACGGGTAACAACTCATTGCTCTGTATGGAAAGTGATTGTTAAGGACCTATGTGGGGTACAGCCAAAATCAGACTGTATGTCACAGGAAATGACCTCATACTGTATGCTCTGTTCATCCTTACTGGGGTTTAGTTTCTTCCTTTGTACTAAGTGTCAAAATAATTGTTTCCTGTTTCTTACTGCTATCCATCAATAGTTACAATGTTATAACACTGAAAGAATCTTAGTTGTCATCTACTTGTATATAGTTAATATCATCTTTTGACATAGTGTTTCTCCAACTTAAGACATCGAATCATACCTTGTATCTTGATCTGACTATAAAAAATTGTCATGAATATTTCAGGCTGAAGAATATTAGCAACCTAAATAGGTTGAAAACTGAGCTTGGGTTTGGCACTTAATAGAATCCTGCTTTCTGAGGAGCGTCTAATGAAAGCAAAGCTAGCTCTAGCTGAGTCGTTTGCACCATGCTGACGCTGACTCGTATCCGAGTTGAAAGTAATCACAATGTTTACATCAGTCATTAACCTGCTTTCTACTTCAGCTGGAAACAAACCTTGAGTACAGACTCCTGTCCCCCAGCTGTCCTGTGGACAGGGTCTGTGGCATGTTAGGAAGAAACATCAACTGTATCATATTCAGTTTGAACATAGTGGGCAATCAATAGGAGTTCGCTGGGAGATACAGACCAGCTGAGTGGATTCTAAAGCATGATACAGTGCTGGGGAGGTGATTCAGAGAGTAGAGAGCTTGCTGTGCAAGAGCAGGGACACAAGTTCAAATCCCGGAACTCACTTAAAGCTTTGGAGTATGCTTTTAAAATGCTGAATCTGTCTGGAATATGTTATAGCTAACACATACACAGAGAGAGAGAAAGAACAAGCTAGAAGTGACAGGGAAGGCTGTATTCTGACTGCCACACACCCGGGCATGTACATACAGTACAACAAATGTACACATGTACACCCCGCCCCCCCCCACATCACACACACAAACACACATGCATCACACACACACATCATATGCACACAGAGAGATTTTCTTTTAAAAACTCCAACTATTTATTGTCAGAAGCAAATTTTATTGACAAAGTCACACACAAACTTTCTGTAAAGGGATGAAATACCTTGTACCAATCGAGCAGAAACTGAAAACAACCAAAGATGGCTATTCTCCTTCCCTGAAAAGTACGCTCTAGGGAAGAATTAGTCACTGCATGGTCTTCATGTGGGTCCTGAACAACTGGGGCAGGGGCTATCCAAAAAGCTGTGGCCTGTCCGTGGGATATGTTCTGCTATCTGAGCTGCCTTTTCTGACCTCAGTGGGAGAGGAAGGACCTAGCCTCGCAGAAATTTGACGTGCCAGTGTGAGGGAGACTTATCAAGGGAGTCCCCACCTGCTCAGAGGAGAAGGGGAAAAAAATGAATGTTTTCTCTTACACATTAAATCTGCATTAAAGAAAAAAGTCATTGTTGTAGAAGGTGACATACTTGGGAGGGGGGTCAAGTGAGGGATGGGGGGTGGGTGACTGTGATTGGAGTTCATTGTATATGTGTATATAAATGTCAACTTGAAGCCATTACTTTGGAGAAATAATGTACATTAATAAAAAGGAATTTTGCAGGGGCCCAAAGAGATGGCTCAGGTGACTTGCACAGGACCTGAGATCGGTTCCGGAAACTCACATGGAAGCTCAAAACCATGTGTCACATCAGCTTCAGGGACCCAATATGTCTTTCTTGTCATCCACAGGATAAATACACATGGCATACATCCATTCATGCATGCAAAACACATGCATAAAATAAAAATGAACATGCCATAGAAAAGAATTTCGCCATAAAAAGAAAAGAGAATCCAGTATATTTATTTTCATTCCAACTGGCTCAGATTTCTCAAGGTGCTGTTTAAAATGGTAGCGTCCCATGGGGACATGCTAGATGTTTGTGGTGACTAGAATAGAAGATAAAGAACTGTTTTCCAATTATCAATTTTCAAGCTTAAAAATGACTGTACTTGGGGTTGGGGATTTAGCTCAGTAGTAGAGCGCTTGCCTAGCAGGCGTGAGGCCCTGGGTTCAGTCCTCAGCTCTAAAAAAAAAAATAACTATATTTTTTTATTCATTGAGCTGATGAAAAGCTAATTGTTGGGCTGGAGAGACGGCTCAGTGGTTAAGAGCACTGACTGCTCTTCCAGAGGTCCTGAGTTCAATTCCCAGCAGCCACATGGTGGCCCAGAGCCATCTGTAATGGGATCTGACGCCCTCTTCTGTGTGTCTGTCCAAGAATCATGATGCTTTGTTATAGAAAGGGGCTTTAGTTGGGTGTTCGTGTACATGTATGTTCATGTATGGATGTGTTCACAATGAACATGTACATGTGGATGTGAGCGTGGGGACTGGGGTCAAGGTACGGTGTATTCCTCACTTGCTTGCCACCATTTTTTTTTTTCTTAAATAGGGTCTCTCACTGAATCTAGCCATCACTGATCCTGCTAGGCTGGCCGTCCAGCAAGCACAAGGGATTCTCCTGTCTGTTCCTCTCCAGGCCTGGGATTACAAACACGTGTCACCACGCCTGGCTTGTAACTGGGTACTGAGTATCAGACATGGGTCCTCATGTTCGTGTGGCGAGACCTTTATCAACTGAGCCATCTTCCCAGCCCCTGAGCATATGAGATGCCAATGTATCAGACAGCGTGAAGGTGGCAGGGCCGGGACAGGGTTTCACACTGCCAGATAGTAGCCCAGTGTCTTTCGGGATCAGCTGTTAGTCAATCACCAAAGCTGTAATAGATCCCCAGGTCAAGCAGGGGAAAAAAAATCTCACTGTGAAGGTAGTTTGAGAAAGTTAACAATTTCCCCAGGCCTTTCTGATGTCATATCCTTTGCAACTTCTCACAGGACTTGGCAATTTTTAAGAACTAAGTAAATGGATGCCTAATGGCTGAGATTGGCCATGTGACCTCTTTGAAGTAGGCAGAAATCCTCCTGGACCAATTGCTGAGTCAAGACCCCTGTTGGAAGCCTCGCAGCCTTCCAGCCGCCTGCACATTGGCCTTTAGATTTCTCTGAGGTCCCCATGTCACGACTTTGACTTTGCCCAGCACTGAGGTGGCATGGTCTCCTTGAACATGCTCAAAGCAAGCAAGCAATCTGATTGGCCAAAATACAGACAGGGAGATATGCTATTTATTCTTCATCAGAGTCTTGATGGCACAGCAGAGGGACCCACAACACACGGGGACTCCGGGTGATTCTTTTGTCTCCTCTTCCCCCGAAGCTGACTCAGCAGATGTCCACTGGCTGATGACCAATTCAGAGTCTCAGAATCATTTTTTTTTTCCTAACTGCAAAAGGAAGACTGGGTCGTTTGGTGAAAACGAGGGTTCCAGGAAAGCAAGGACATATATGGGAATTAAGTCAGGCTTTCAGATCTGAACCCACATCTCCACCATGGTTTTAACATTAACACTGATCATCTGGTTCACAGTTTTCAGTCTTTTTAAGTTTAATTTTTATTTCATGTGTTTATGTGTGTGTGTGTGTTACATATGCATGCATGTAAAAGTGAACACACACGTGTGTGTGAGTGGAATCCAAAGGAGAACACTGAGGGTTCTGCTGCATCTGTCTTTGCTTTATCCCCTTGAGGCAGGGTCTCTCTGAACCCAGAGCCAGGGCGGCAGTTGGCAAGCCCAGCCATCTGCCGATGTCTGTACCATACAGTGCCAAGGTTCCTGACACACAGGTGGCCGTGCCTGGCTTTTTACATGAATGCTTGGGATTTGAACTCATATCCTTATGATTGAGCAGCAAGTGCTCTTACCCACGGAGCCATGCACACCAACTGTCCAACGACTTAGTTTAAGCTTCCCTTGGCTGGGAGTCCACATCCCACCTCTTTACCAGCCTTCCTCACCGATTTCCCATCACCGGATTCCAAACGCAGAAGGGCAGCGCAAAGCACATCCTATTGGCTCATCTTTTAAAATTGTCATTGGGTACTTGAGGATTCAGGAACAGGTCTTAACTGCTTCCAAACTTCTGAGGCACCAACACCCTTTAAGACATCCTGAAATGCAGGCTGTTCACTCAGCGGAGGGAAGAGATTTCTGTTACCGACTGTCACCTGCCCTGAAGGCTGGCCAGACAAGCCAACGGTGGAAATTGCTGGTTGGTAACCTTTGGGTTTTGAGGGGGTGCAGATGAGGATGCTACCACACAGAGCAGCTCGGGGACCTTAGCAGCAGTGGGGGGTGGGGGTGAACTTATCCGCAGCCAGACTCTTCAGCCTTAGTTCTCTTTCCACCTGAGGTAAGATAATTATGAGGGAGGGGCGTTGTGCATGGTGGGATGGTAACAGCTCCTCTTGCCTCTGAGTACCAGGTACCTTTCACAATCAGCTCCTTGCCTCTGGTGTCTAATAGGTATCTCCAGATGTTGTCTGGGAATCAAACCCCTACTCCAGAGGGAAGTTACTGCTAAAGAGAGATGTCCAAGGTTAGCTGGTTGCTGGGCTGCTAAACATTTCTGGGGCTGAAGACGTGGCTCACTTGATAGACTGCTCGCCCACCAATACACAAAGCTCTGGGGTTCACTCCTCAGCCCTACATGAAGTGGGTTCTGATCCCAGGCACGTGAAGTGGAGGCAAAGCAGTCTGTAGACAGACTCAAGGTCATACCTGGTGACCTGTTAAATTTGAGGCCCTGCCATCTCAGAAACAAAACAGAAAACAAACAAACAAATAAACAAACAGGGATCTGGAAGCTGAGAGATAGCTCACTTCTATGCAACCACCATTATAAACATGGCCTTTGTCAGACCTACTGTAAATGCTTCTGTTAGGAAGAGCTGGGACCTTAGACTGCTTTTGACTTAGGTTCTCCAGGGGCATTGCTCTCTCTAACCCTTCTTCCCTCCAGCCTGAGGAAGAGGACCCAGATCCATGCTTCCTTGGCATGTCTGAACATTTATTCACAGACACCTTCAGAGAGCTCACCAGGACACACATGGGAGCCCCCACATGGCTGAGCGTGGGGCCAACCGGTGGTTACATAGTTTAAGGTTTCCTCTGGTTTTCTTTGCATGCCACAGCTGGGGGTTTTACAGCTGTCTGATTCTCTCTAGATTATATCCAGCCATTTCCAAAGCAACCTTACCCAGTCCCTATGAGTTATACTTTGTCTGAAGAGGAGGAAACAGGCTCAGGAACTTGAATAACACCCCCCAGTGAGCGCTCATGGTTCCAGGCTTCTCACACAGGCTGTTGGGGCCCCTTAGCATTGTGCTGTCTTCTCCCTCTAATCCAGTTTTGACCTCTAAGGACTTGGAAACTGAGAGTAACTGAGACACACCCAGATGTACAGGGAGCAGGTTTCTCTGGAAACAGCCGGAATTTCTGTAGATCCCCGAGTTCAGGATTATTTCTCCAGAAGCAGACCGACAGAGCTTGCAGGTGTCAAGTTAATCATGTCTTATTTCAGAGTCTTGCAAGGCCCTAAACAGGGAAGGGAGGCTACAGGACTGCCTGAGGCAGAGTTTCATAAAAACGATATTTTTACCATTCTGCAAAGAACATTTCCCTCCTTAAATATGCAAAGCCACGGCGGCAAGTATCACGAACTCATCCTGGCGCTGCAGCCGGCGACACTTAATTATCAGCTCCACCAGCAAATTAGGTGAGAAAATTACTTGTCTTTTTATATTTATTTTAAAAAGAATTCAAAGAAGATAACGATTTAACCACCGTGGCATATTACACCCCCCAGCTTCTCCCCTTCATCTACATCTGTTGTCCCCACCCCACCCCCGACCCCAGTGTGCACACTGCTTCTCCTTGTTGCTTTGTGTGGGTGTCCACTACAGGAATCTGAGTCTTCTGGAGGAATTTCTGGGCCTCTCAGAAAGCTGAGGTAACCAGGCCACAGGTGCGGCCCAGAGCATCCTCCCCCCCCTTAGACCTGCTTATGGCACACAAGACAAATGCCCTGATGACTTGGGCTCACTTGTTCAGATGGCTGGCCAGAGAGGAAGCCTTGAAGGCCACTTGAACAGTTAAGGCCAACCCAGAGTCCCAAAGCTCAGTTCCACGCCATCTCTCTGAGGCGTTCTGAGGTCTTGTCGCTTTTGTGAGCTCACAGAGAGAAAGGAAGGGCAAAGAGCCCATGTATCCCTGGAGGTTGGATCCTCATCACCTTTTCATCCTGAAAGTGTCTAAGAGGCTTCTGGAAGGAAACGTAAGCCTTTGGCTTCCCTGAGACCTAGAGACTTTCTAGGAGCGATAAAGCCCACGCCAGGAGCAACTCTGGGGCCTGGCTTAGTGTCCGTATTGTGAAACCCCAGTGTGTGGCAATCAGAGGAGGGAAGGAATGTGGCTGGAGGCCTTTAGGCTCCTTCCTGGAGGACAGCAGACATCCCCTGTACCTTCTTGCCGCCTGATCACGACCTGCACCCTCAGCAACGCTGGCTCCAGTCCCCAACCAGAACAACCTACATTCAGAGTCATGTGGCAGGACAAGACCAGCCCTAGGGGCCTGCAGGCAACAAAGCACACGCCTAAAGGCCTAGCTGCCCCAAACTCTGTCAGACTGTTTCATACAGAAACAGAGTTCTCAGCTGACAGATCTTAAAAAAAAAAAAAAAAAAATCCTCATTTTCTCTTGAGGCAGGGTCTTTGTCTGGCTGTGGATTAGCCATGGAGACCAGGCTGGCCCGGAATCACAGAGATCTGAACACACGCCTTTTCACTCTGGGGTCATCATGCCCTACTCAAGAGTCTGGATTGTTTTTTTTTTTTAATGAAAAAATTCCACTGAGTTGTCGGTCCTGCTGTCTTGCTAAGGCCTTATACATGCTGGGTGAGCATTCTCCCACTTAGTTATAGTCAGTACAAAATTTCAGCTTCCTATTTTAAAAAAAGTCTCTCTCTCTGTGTAACATGTGTGCCAATGCCTGTAGAAGTGCTGGGAACCAAACTTGGGTTCTCTATAATTATAGAGTAGCAAATGCTCTTAACTGCTAAGCCATCTATCTAGCCCCCAAATGCCATATTTTTGAGAAGAAAAAAAGTGATTTAAATTTAACACATCTGCAGATCGGATAGGCCAACAATAGGCCCCTGCTTTTTTACTCCTGTTCTAGATCAACACCAAACTTTCCAGAAGAGTCTCCCAGAAAAGGCATTGTGTCTCACCTAGCCAGAGACTCTTAGTCATAGGTAAGGATTGCCCTGTTTTTAAATTTTAATTTCCTAAAAAAAATTATTTGTTTTTTTATGCATATGAGTACACTGTAGCTGCCTTCAGACACACTAGAAGAGAACATTGGATCCTATTATAGATGGTTCTGAGCTACCATGTGGTTGCTGAGAATTGAACTTAGGACCCCTGGAAGAGCAGTCAGTGCTCTTAACCACTGAGCTGTCTCTCCAGCCCCCATCCTTGCCATTCTAACCTCCAGTGTTTTGGTTATTGCCAACTCAAAGTTCATCACATCCAATGGTGTTTATGACCTTCCCATGTACTAATAACCCTGCAGAAGGACCAGACTCCCTTCCTTCCTCAAAAAGCCAGGAGCTCCCAGCTTGTAATGAGTCTTCTCTGGAAATCCTAAAAAAATGTCTCTCTGAGATTGGCAATGTTTACCATCATTGTCCAGTTGAGAATATCCCAGACTAGAGAGATGAAGTCTTTTTCCCAAGGTCACATACAACTAGGACATAGAACAAATTAAATCAGTGTTTTCTGACATTAGAAAGCAAATTTTATCTCCTCTCCTCGCCTTCCTTTCCCTCCTTCACTAACTGGAGTCTGTGGCTGTTTAGTCTTGAGACACTGAGACAGGCAGGAAAGTCTGCATTTAACACATGTTAACACTTTCTCGAGCTTTTCCTGGTAGGCCCCGCAGTGACGGAGGTGCCACAGCACAGCACTCAATAATGCAAAGATGGTGATAATCATTTTCCGGGGAATAAACCGTAAGGAAGGTGCAGCGTCGTCAAGACCATGTTAGAGAGGAGAATGAGAGCAACAAGCTCGGTTAAGGAGAGCCTCGCAGTCAGCATGCTGTCAGTCGGCAGGCTAACGACTCAGAAAATCTCCGTGGAAGCCTAGAAATGGGGTGTTGAAGAGATGCTCACCTTGCAAGGGCCTGAGTTTGATCCCCAGGAACCATGTTTTTTAAAAAAGCTGAGTGTCATATCATTATAATCCAGCACTCTAGTGGACCAGAGACAAGATTCGTGTGCCTACATATACAAGTGCACCTAAACATACAAGCACACACACATACACATACACACATACATATACACACATCCACACTCACACACATGCATCCACACATTCATACACATACACACATGCACACACCCATACACACATTCATACACATATACACATGCACACACCCATATACACATACTCACACACATGCCTGCACACATGTGCACACACATATATACCCATATCTACACCCACACACATTCATACATACACATTCACACACAAGCACACATACTCATGCATACATGCACTCATATACACATGCACACACATGCACACTCACTCATACATACATACATGCACTCATATACATATGCACATAATACGTACATACACACTCATATACACATGCACACACCCGTACATATACACTCACTCACATATACACACATGCATACACATATGTACACACACAGAAATGAGTTGCTTCTAAAAACACATTTGTTCTTCCAGACACATGGTGAAAACCTACTATCTGATTAGATTCTGTTTTACTTGGGGTGAAATAGGCCCAAACGATCTGTCAGTTAGCACCCTGGTTTCCTGTGTAGCCCCCAGCTCCTCATTATCCATCTCTAGCTCTCCTATAGTACATGGTCCAGTTTCCTTCTGGAATTTATCTGATTCCTGTGTAAGCATCAAACCTTTGACATTTATCATAAAAGGTCCCAACTCCTCACCTGACAATCAGGTGCCCTCTGGGTGTGCTGAGGACACTGTTCTTACCCTGTCTCTTCTCTTCAGTAACCCTTCCTTCACCTCAGTATCTCAGGAAGTGCCACCCCAATGTCATACTCCATAAATGCTAGTCTGGAACAGTAGGAACCCATGAAAGGACTATTTCCATTTTAACCAAATCTTTGTCAAGTTCACTAAGTTACAGTATTTGTATTCGGTTTGGTGGGTTATAACTCTTGGACAAAGCTTTAATATCCTTTTCCATACCTCCGCCCTTCCCGGGTATGTGTTTGAGATGTGTGTGTTTTGTGTGTGTGTTTGTGTGTGTGTGTGTGTGTGTGTGTGTGTGTATGTGTGTGTGCTCATGTGTGCATACACAGAGGCCATCAGAGAAGAGGACACTTGAGAATCCTCTACTACTCTCTACCTTTGAGGCTGGGCCTGTGGGCCCTCCCCCAGTGCTGGAGTCTCAGGTGTTACATCGGTTCCTGGGATTTGAACTTGGGTCCTCAAGTTTGCACAACAAGTTCCCTCACTGACGGAACCACCTCCCAGCCCCTCGGCTAGCTCTAGATTCCACCATTTCTTCTTGCCATGAATTGGCAAATAAGCAGCGTATCTTTTTAGGCAGGAGAGGTGGTAGATGGGAAGAAAAGAAATTTTGTAAAAATGTTCTCATTGGCTCAAAAGATCAGAAGCGTACATCATCTCTGGTGTACGGCTGTCTCATACACATCTCTGGTGTACGGCTGTCTCAGCCCAGGTGATGGCGTTCCGTTGATGAGTTGTGTCAACATGGCGTCTGGGTGATCCTGAGGGAATAAAATAATGACTTGGAATGTTTAATTATTAATTATAAAATATCCGCGCAGGATACTGGAAGAAGAATGAGGGAGGTTCTGAAGACCCAAATCACAAGCAATAGAACCTCGTGAAAACTTCTAACACTGAGATCGTTAATCCTGGAAAGGACTAGGCTGAAAATACTGAAAGCTACAGAAGTCTGCTCAATGATCCAGCTGTGAGGTTGAAATCTATCCCTTCCTATGTTGATATCTAGAGGTTTTGGTCTATGACTGAGCTTGTTCTAAACAAGCCAGTTAATACTAAGACATCACAGCAAGAAAGCACACTTGCTGGTCAGTGTGCCGAGAACAAATGGCCGTTGAACACTCCATCGTAAGTGGGACAGCTACACCTCACCCCACCCCCACCCTGAGGCTCAGGGAACATTGCGGAAGAAGGGAGGAAAGAAGGTTAGAACCTGAGGGTTGAAGGGCTACAGTGCTGGGAGATACTGTCTTCTGGACAGGAGGAACCATCACACACATGGGCTTACGGTAGCCACGGTTTCCTGCACAGGTCAGTGAATGTTCTTTCAGAGGGTTATACCCATGCAAGAGGAGAGGACAGGAAGGTGGGAGGGGATGTGTTAGGGTGCATCCAGGGGGGAGCTGGGTTGGGGTAGATATGATTGATACATGTATTTATTGTCAAAGAATAAATAAAAGTGTTGGGTTCTGGTGGCAGCAGACTACTTAAAGGTGTGATTCTAGAAGGCATAGATTCATAGAAGGCTGGGAGACTATCATCTTTGAAGAGAGGCCTCTGGCCAGGCAGTGAGGGCACACACCTTTAATAGTCCCAAAAGAGGCCTCTGGCTCATTGTTCTTATGCTAAACCCGGGCTTTCCTGCTGAGCTGCACCTTAGCACCAGCTTCCCTTGCTTTTTTTTTTTTTTTTTTTTTTTTTTTTTTTTTTTTTTTGAGACAGGGGTCTTGAATAGCCCAGGTTAGCCTCGAGTTAGCTATGTAGTCAAGGATCACCTAAGACTACTGAGCTTCCTGCCTTCATCCAGTTCCTCAGCACTGGGGTTACAGACACCAAGGACCACCACATCCGTTTTATGGGACAGCGGGAATTGAACCCAGAGCCCGGTTGGAAGTTAGACAAGCTCTAGCAGCTGAGCTATGTTCTTAGCCCCTTGACATCATTTCTGACTCATTACACATGAAGTGACTCTGTTCAGCCTTCAATATGATCTTCTTGGCTCCCTTGCTGCTCTGTGTCAGGTCCAAGGCTTGCAAAAGCTAGACAATCCCAGGCATGTGCTACTTAAGGGACTGAATGTCTGGGAGTCACGACCAAGGAGCCATTACAAATGTCTACCACTGACAATCTTTTTTGGGAGGGGGGGTTAGGGTTTCAAGACAGCATTTCTCTGTGTAGCTCTGGCTGTCCCAGAACTCACTTTGTAGACCAGGCTGGCCTTGAACTCAAGAGTTTCACCTGCCTCTGCCTCCCAAGTGCTAAGATTAAAGGTGTGCACCGCTACTGCTCAGATTACTGTGGACAATCTGTATTTTTGATGATTTTATTTTTATACGCATTGGTATTTTGTCTGTCTGTGTTGCTTGTCTGCATTATCTGTCTGTATGTCTGTGTGAGGGTTTTGGATCTCCTGCAGTTGTAATTACAGATAGTTGTAAGCTGTCATGTGGGTGCCAGGAATTGAAGCCTGGTCTTCTGAAAGATTAGCCAGTGCTCTTAACTGTGGAGCCAACTCTCCAGCCCTCATTTCTTCACTATTCGTTTTGTTTCCGTGTGCTTACAACGACTCCCTGTTCTCACTTCTGCAGCGTATGTACTGAAGTCAGAATCAAACAGAGCTTGCTCTGCCACTGCCAAGGGTGACAGGTTCCTGAAGCACTCCACAGTTTTTAAAGGTTCTCTGGGTGCTATGTAGATTCTACCTGTATGAGGCATTAATCTTGGTCAGGGGTTCCTCTTCGTGTGTGTGTGTGTGTGTGTGTGTGTGTGTGTGTGTTATGTGAGTGTACATGTGTGTGTGATGTGGGCGTGTGTGTGCATGTGTGTGTGTGGTATGTGCATATGCGTGTGGTATGTGCATGTATGTGTGTGTGCATGTGGTATATGCATGTATGTTTGTGTGCATGTGGTATGTGCATGTGTGCCCACCCATGTTTGTGCAGGTCCTGAGGTTGATGTCATGTATGTTCTTTCATTGTTCTCTTAAGGAATCTAGAGTCCATCCAGGCCAGTGAGCAGCGAGAAGCCATGTGTCTCCGCCCTCCCTCAGTGCTGGGATTAAAGGTAATGCTCCTCAGAGGGCTTTTATATGGGTTCTGGGATTTGAACTCAGATCCTTACGCTTATAGTGTACCCCAGGGAACCTTCTCCCAACCCCCAGAGATGCCTTTTTTCCTCTGCTTTTTCCAAGGCTACCACTACCCTGGTTTCTCTTTCAAAGGGCTCATCAAACATTGGAGTGAGTGCATTGTGTAGTTTGTAGGATAAAGTAGACCAATCCCACTTGATGACCACCATCTGAATGGAAAAGAGATAGAGAGAACCCCTTAACATGGCCTACAGATAGCATATAGGCTGAATGTCTCTACCTTTAACCCAGGTTGGGGGTGACCCTCTTCTGTGGCCCACAATTACCATGTGCTGTTAACAAATACTATTAAATGTTGCAGCAGCTTAAACTTTCCTGATACCATACTTGACTTCTGAGCATGTGTAGATGTGTGTATGTGTGTGTGTATGTGTGTGAGTGTGTGAGTGTGTGTATGTGTGTGAGTGTGTGTATGTGTGTGAGTGTGTGTGTGCATGCATGCATGGGGGTGGTTCTCAATGATTCTATTTTCTTTATTTCTTCTGTAATAATAAAACCCAGATAGACATGAATTCTGATGGCCAGAGTCTTCAATAAAACCAAGTGCACAAGATCCCCTGGAATAAGTCCCAAAGTTGGCAGCTGAGATGGCTCAGTGGGTAAAACCATTGAAAGGATAAGCCTGGAGCTCACATAGGGTTGGAAGGGGAAAAAACAAACCAAAAAACACTACACCAACTTGTCCTCTGACCTCCACATGTGTGCTGTCCTTTCTTTCTTTCTCTCCCTCTCTCTTCCCCTAATAAAAAATTTAAACATTTAAAGGGTAACAAAATAAGAGATTTTTTTCTTGGTAAGTCACAGTAAGACTTTTTCAAGTTGTCTGTTTTTGTGGGGTCCCTCCCGCCTCTCTCACCTCATCTCCTAAATCTTCCTTTAGGAATTGGTTCATGGCCTTTTCTGTGGAAGTCAGTCTACCGGTTTTGCTTTGGCATGCCCACTTTCGTGGCTCTGCCTCCCCTGGCATCTCGCACTGGTGGCTACCATTCACCAAGCACCTCCTGACTCAGAGACACTCTGGGAAACACCTATCCACCAGAACGGAGGTGTGATGGCGTCATTTCCCCTCGCCAGTCTGGGTCTTTTCAAAGGAATGCAGCGATTGCACAGTTATGTTCTAGGTATGGAGCTTGGAAACTGTTTATACAGAGACAATCAAAGTTACTGCATTCCTAGCCCTTGGAGGGAGAGGAAGCTGAAATGAAAGACTATTGTTAATTCAAGGCTAGCCTTGAGTATATACCTAGTGAACTCCACGATGTGTTGGGCTAGAGTGAGACTGTGTCTCAAAAACAAAACAAAACAAATATAAACTAATATGAATGACAAATATCAAATTCAAAATCTATCCAAAAGTCATCCTGCTAAAAATAATCATCAGCCCGTGTATACCCCGCCTTACTTCTTCATTGTGCATTTCTGTTAAGATGGAAATAAAGATTTGCTCTTAACACACACTCAGCCCATTTCTCAGTTGGAACTCTCAATGCCCTGGGAGGACTGGCAGAGTCCTTCCCGCATTCCGCACTCACTGCCGCCAGTGCTGTGTTAAGGTTACAGATGAGCCCCTTTAGAGACACCGTAGTGAGAAGGACACGCGTAACTTCATCAGCGTTTGTTGAGTGTTGGAGTCCAGTCCACCAAATGCGCCTCGGAATCAAGATTCACAAAGCCATCGCCCCTGGGTGGAGAGAACGGTACCTGTATGCTTGGCAGGCACAGAAGATGGCGCCTGCAACCCCCTCACTGCCTGAGGGCTGCAGGACCGAGTCAAGCATGTTCCCTGTGTGCAAACTGTCAGGGAGGATCCATCAACCCATTGCCCAAGAAAACCACTTGGGGTTTGTTAGCAAAAAGCAGCTTGATTAGGGATGGGTGAGCAGAGGTCCCGCTGGGCGGGGTGGCTCTGATACCACATTTCATGAAGGAAGCTTGGACAACCGTCCTTAAGTAAATGATACTGACCTCCGGTGAAGGCGGCGATGAGAGCCCGCCCACATATCAGAAACTCCAGAACGTTCTGCTCCCGATAAATACAACACATTGATATCTCAGGCTTATATGCACGCACATTAATATCCACACGTTAATGTTTAAATGTATCGTGTTTCAAGATGTTTGAGTAAACATTTTAGTGCACAAACACAACACCCATCTCCAATACGCATATACAACACAGATACACAAACAGATATACAAAGGCATGCACACATGTACACAGACACCACGAACACACACACATACACCCACCCCCTCATCCAATTATTACTTAAATGTCTGACAGTATTAGTAGATCAATTATATACTTTTTATAACAAAATTACAATATCTGTTTATTCAGCACATGATATTCAGGCCCGAGTCTGGATGGATAGATATACTTGCCAGAAGTAGCCTGGTTTCTAAAATGCTTTCTAATAATTATTATGCGTTACTTGGTTGTCTCTGCAAAGGAAGGGCTTACATGTTATCTGACCAAGCTTATTTTGAAGAATCACAATAGCAGTTTTAAATCCTTATATTGACAAAGATATCTGAGTGTCCAATGGCTCATTCAGCTCACAGATATGGCTGAGTGTCCCACAGTGGCCTCAAATCAACACACTGAATCACATCCATGGCTGGTCCTCAGATTTGGCATTCAGAGTTTTTCATCATTGGGGAGATACTACCTCCTAACCAGCTACGTAGCGGGAAAATGGGGAAACCTTCATGTCCTCTTTCTTGTGTAGAAGTTGATGGATTCTCTACCTTCTTCTACGTGTCCTAGAACCTCCCCTTTCTGTGGTCATCCTGGTCAAGTACCCCGAGACTCCTCGTCAAATATATCTGACAATTTCATTAGCTTCTGCCTCCCACTCTGTTTGGCTCAGCTTTTGGTGGGCCCTGATCTTTTCTAGTGTGGATTTAATTAGCTGTTGTGTGGGTGTTACTAATTATATGCACTGACGAAGGGCTCCCTAGACAAAACTCTAAAGAACCCAGCAAAGGAAAAAGACCACTGAGACACAGCTGGGAAGTTTTAGTGGTCTTGGAGAAAGGACATCATCAGGTCAGAAGACGTCACGAGAAAATGTGTCCAGCCCTGGGGGGGGGGGGGTGGTAAATCACCTCAATCCTGTAGATGCAGTCATAGATAGAGCTTGAAGCTTCTCAAAACTGCTCCCAAGTCCTTACCTCTCTGGGAGGCAAAGTGGGCTCTTCCCTTCTTCTCCTCAACAAAGGGAAGTGTGAAGAGCCAAATGGCGGTTGTTCTGAGTCTCTTCATCTCTAAAAGGAAAGTAGGAGAAATCGGGACAGGGAGACTGGTCCTGTCTACACTCAGCTTCCTCTCTTTGCCCTCAGTGAAATGCCAGGCCAAGTTTTAGTCTTGGATCCCTGTTAGGACTCAGAACACTTGACCACAGCAGCTGAAGGACACCACAAAAAAAAGGTTAGTCTCTTCCTATCTCTCCTTAAAGTCTTGCCCACTAGAAGTTCCCGCCTTTGGTTGAAAGTCTGGGGCCAAGAATTGAATCTCTCAAATATCTTGGGAGGGACACAGAAGGCAGCCTGCTAATGCTATATTCTCACCCTCTTTGTCTTTGTCATTGGTGAAAAACATGTTGGTGTTCTTCCGGATTCTCTTCCTACTCCTACTAGAAATGGGTGCTGCCTCCCCGCCCCCTTCTTCTTTAAAACATGTTCTGTTATTTTTAGGGTTGCACAGGGTCATTTTCGTGCAAATGCAGTGTGATGTAAGCAGATCCCCCTTCACGCTGCCACTGCCTATGGAAAGCTTCTGGATCGCAGGCAATCAATAAACACACATGACTTAATTTATCTGGGGGCTGGACGCTTGGTATCCCAGTCTTCACAATGACGGGATCTCAGCAAGCCTTGATTTTCTTTTTAAATAAATAAATACTCCCCCCCCTGTGTGTGTGTGTGTGTGTGTGTGTGTGTGTGTGTGAACTTTAAGAAGTTAGTTGTTTTCTTCCAACATGTGAAACTCATGAACAGGTCTCAGGCCATGAGGCTTGGTGGCAAACACTTTAGTTTGCTAGGTCACCTTGAAGATGTTTTATTCTCAACCCTTTTATAAACAATCTTGAAGGTATCCAGTGAGGCTCTGAGATCCAATTAGAGACCCAAAGAGCTTCATTTCATTTCCTACCTCCCCATGTCCATTCCTGAGAGGCAGCTACCAAGGTGGACAGCAGCCAGTCTGCTACCTGTCTGTCTGTCTGCGCCCATTTCAGCACTACAAGATCCACAGGAATTCCCAATGATAGCCAGACTTTAACTCTCCAGTTCCATGGTGGGATATCTGGACTCACTTGGCAGGCATCTATCTACAAACAGCTCAGGGACCCAGGGATGCTTTCAGGGAGCCCGTTTCTTTTCTCATGGAGACAAGGGGCTAAGTCTGTATGGTTAAACCCTAAGTGAAGGGCTGGGGAGATGAATGAGGCAATTGATTGGGTGGTAATGTTTGGTGAGAATTAGAGAGGAAGCCAGACTCCCGCCTGGAGGCAGCCCATCTCCATTTTAGAAGCCAGGAGCTGCCGGTGGGGCTTTTAAATGCTGAAGAGGGTCTATCCGACTTCCACCGTGCTGGCTTACCTTCACCTCTTTTACCTGTGGCTTTGGTAGAATATCAAAGGGACCGTTCTCTTGTGGATTTGGAAAAAATAAATGAATACCAATTGCTCTTTAAGTCTGCAAGTTCTATCTTCTTCTGGAAAAGGCTGCTTTTGTTGTTGTCTGAAAGGAGCATTTTTTTTTTTTTTGAACTGAAGAAAACAGTTCTTATTGTCTGTCTTTCCCCTTTCCTTCCTTCTGTCCATCCTCCCTCCATCCCTCCCTTTCTTCTCCCTCTTTCTTCCCCCCATACTTTCTAGAGGGTTTATTGTTCAATTCTGTTTACTATGTAACATAAAAATGAGAGAGAGAGAGAGAGAGAGAGAGAGAGAGAGAGAGAGAGAGAGAGAGAGAGGGAGAGAACATCAACCAAATCCTGGTCCCTCTTTGAAAAGCAAGTCCTGCAGGTAGCAGCTACTCCCACTCCTAAACCTTTCAGAGTGCTATAGCCTCAGTGTGTAGTAAAGGTTTCTTTCTCAGCTAAAGCCGCCACACACAACGTTCTCATCCAAGTTTTACCAATCTGCAACAAGCCTTTCTTTTATCAAAATTTATATTTCAGTGGGACTTGGTACGTCAGGCTCAGAAAGTTGTTCAAAAAGCTATACTGTGTAGATATTTATATTATGCAAATCCCACTTACCTCCATTTTAATTCCAATTAGCAATATAGTACATATTTTCTTTTTTCTTTTTCTTTTAGTCTTCACTTTTTAATTCTTTGTGCACAAAGACTAGCATGATCCGGTTTCACTGGGTAGGCAGGCAGTCGAATAATCCATTCAAGGTGGCTTAATCCAACTTGATGAAGCCTGTGTCCTTCGAGTACTGCCGGAAGCACAGACTGCACGTGTTCAGCCCGTGTTTACGGATCAGACCGTGGCGGTTGGAGCAGACGCGGGAGAGCGAGAGCCCTGGCCAGACTTCCATGGGTGACTCCAGTAGAGCTGCTGGTGACCCACCTTGCCTTCAGATGCGCCACGAGGAAAAAGGCCAGTACATATTTTCAAACGCACATTTCTTGACATCCTGTGAGCAAGTTGCACAGGAAGAACTGCCATTTTTGCCTATTTGTGTGGACATGAAAACTTGGACAAATTTTATTTCAAATAGAAAGCCTTAACGAAGACCAAAAAGAGAGTGTTTTTAAAAGTCATTTTAAAGCAACTGATTCTCTTAGACAAGATAGGCCGTGTGTGCCAAAGCATGAGCCAAAATTCCCTACACATCAATGTAAGAAGATTGTGTACTTTAAGCATTACAACCTTCAATATTTAGGCTTCTGATTACCTATTCTTAGGCCAAAAGTAATGTAAATATAAGCTATACATACGCGTGTGTGTGTGTGTGTGTGTGTGTGTGTGTGTGTGTGCGCGCGCACGCACGTAAGTGTAGGTGCCCACAGAGACCAGAAGGGGGCATCATATCTTCTAGGTGCTGGAAAAGAACTCAGGACCTCTGGAAGAACAGCCAGTACTATTCCTCCCTGAGCTGTCTCTGCAGCCCTACAGTGTGTTTTAGCAGTATCTATATTTAGTCAATGTCTACATGAGCTAGTTGGGGCTGAAGAGATGGCTCAGTGTTAAGAACTCTTACAGCTCTTGCAGACGACCCAGGATTGATTCCCAGCACCAGCACAGATGCTCAGAACCATCTGCAACTCATGGTCTCTGGAACCGGATGCTAAATTCTGATCTTGCGGACGAGTTTTAAGTCACTCAAGAATCTACTCAATAGGTAAGCATAGTCTTCCTTCCCAAGAGCACAGGTGTCAAGTTCTTCCATCCGGCTAGGTAGCTATTTCCCATCACAAAACATAAGTAGATAGAATAGGTTTTTTTTGGGGGGGGGGGGGCTGAAGATTTTAGGAGTTAGGTGTGCTTTCTGACTTTTTTTTTCTACTATCAGGGTGCAGAAGGCTCCACAGTCCCAGGGGACAGTGCTGGTGCTCAATTATCCTGACCATGGGACTCAGTGCTAAAACTGTGACATCTCCAAGAAAAGTGGATGACTGGTCACTCTAGGAGATGCTGACTGGTCGAGAATGCCACCGTAGGATGATTGTGTGAATAGTAAGTAAGTCAGTAAAAATTTGCAGTTACTCTGTCACCAGAGAGGGTGGGATGTCTTCCACCACCCCCCCCAACCCTCCTGTAACAAAGTAGACTCACATCTTGAATTATTTAATCGGCGTTTAATGGAACCCAAAAGCTTTCAGACGCCAAGACCCTTTACCTGGGACGAGTGTATTTGTGCTTCCGTTTGAGGAAGAGCAGATAGCTGTATAGATTATAGATTCGCAGTTGGTGATAGATCAGCAGGGAACCCTGCAAGGCCTGTCTTCTCAGATTCTTCTCCACCTCTCTATGCAGCATTCCTTACCTCCGGGGATGGGGCAGAACCTTCTGGAATGACTCTCTGCCCCAGCTTTATGGCTTGCTTTAGGGGAGAGAGTTCTAACCCCTCCAACTAGCCTTGGGGAGAAGAACTCTGGTTCAAAGGCTCCTCTCAGGAGACAGGGGCCTGGAGAGAGGACGGGAAAAGGTCAGAGTCTGAGATATTTCTCATTCTTTTGAAAACACTCAGCATCCGAAGGTCAGAGATCGCAGGGCACCATGTTCTGCATCCCAAGAAATGCAATCCGCCAATCAAACTCCACTATGCAAAGGAATTGTAGGGCAGGTAGCCATGTTGGGACGGAGACATCAATGGGTGGATGTGTCAAACATCAGGAATTCACCCCAGTTCCCACCTTAAGCAACCGTGGAACCTGGCGCAGGGTCTTGGCCTGCTATTCTAGTTGGAATAGATTAAGGATTCTCAAAATTTGGTCCAGCAATCATGAGGTTCCCTGACAGCCTTACAGAGTGTCTACCACAAGGACAAGACTGTAGGTAACAATGCAAATCTCTTGCCCTCAGAGTATGTGGTGGGGTTTTCTGGCATTAAGGAAAGGAAATCGGTGACTGGTTCGTTCCGGTGCTTCCAGGTTTTCTTGCCTTTAATTTTTCCAACTCGAAATCTGCCTTAGTTGCAGTAACTGGCAAAACCCAAATCCCCGTGAGTTCAGTGACTTTGTTTAAGAGTATCAGAGCTCCCAAGGGCAGGATCCTTGAGAGAAGCTGGACTAGACCATTTCTAAGGTTTTCGTATAATTCTCCAAGTTTATGAACTAGAGGGATATACACGAAAGTGGCTGTGGGAATGTTATGTTGCTATGTCCCTGGGTTTTATTGGCCATCTTTACACATGTGGGGTTCAGAGAACAAGTGGTAAGAATCATCTCTCTCCTTCCATCACATGGATCCAAGGGATTGAATTCGGGTTGTCACGGCTGGTCATATGTCCCTTTACCCACCGACCATCTCCCCAGCTCTCACATCTGTGTAAAGAATAAGTATCTTGGAAATCATTCGTAACTTGCTTTGCAGATCGACAAACACTGGTTGTTCAAACAATAATTTTATGACGATAGTCTGATCGAATAAATATATCCTGTACTCTGATCATGCCTCTGAATTCTGATTTCCTGTCCTCTGGTTTTTCTCCTTCCCTCTTCCTCTCCATTTTCATGGCCAGTGTGTGTGTGTGTGTGTGTGTGTGTGTGTGTGTGTGTGCATGTGTGTCACATATACCTTAGATTTTTGAACCCATTCTCAAGAGAATTCTTTCTAGAAGTGTCCACACCTCCTATTTTATGTGTGAGGAATTATAGCAATTCTGTGATGTGCTGATTGCCTGAAGTAATTCATAAAATAGCAACATTAAAGTCTGTTTTTCCTTCTTGGGAAAAAAAGGTATTATGTTCTCTCAGCATCCCTAGACACATCCCTACTCCAACCACGCAGGAAGCCAATGCAGACTTGATGGTGCCTCTCTGTTGCCTATTAATGGCTTCCCTGAGGTTCTCGGCAGAAAGGCTTAACTTACACTCAGCCCTGCAGGCTCTTCCTCTACCTCTCCCCACTGGCCAGACCTCATCTCCTTGTGATCTCCCTGAGGCTCTTGGTTGAACTTTCCACAAGCTACTGTACTTGGGCCCTGTCCCAACTCCAATTTCAACACATTTCTTCCCTCCACCCAGTTCACAGTCATGATGTATGTGTTTTTCATAGCCCTCAGCCACTCACCTGCTGTTCATACTTCCTGAATGACCACTGGATCTGGAGGGAGGGAACTTACCCATTATCTACAGGATCTTGATCCCGGTATGACTAGCCCCTGGCAACAAGCTCCACCCACAGCTGATTTTGGTAAGAGTTGAACTAGCTTTCTTCTTCGTCTTCAATGCCACTACCATCATCATCATCAACAACCTATTCAACACCATACACTTATCTATCTATCTATCTATCTATCTATCATCTATCCCCTATCATCTATCTATCATCTGTCTATTATCTATCTATTTCTTCATTGTGTGTGGTTCACACATATGAGTAGGTATGTTCATACACAAGCATATAGAGACTAGAATAAAATATCAGCTGGTTTCCTCTGTTGATCTCTGACTTTGGAACTCGAGTCTAGAGTCTATCACAGAATGGTAATCTCACCTGAGCTATACTAATTGACCAGCAAGCTCTCAGGATCTGCCTGTCTCAGCTCCCTAGTGCTGGGGTTCAGCCATGAACAGCCCGGCCTGACTTTTGACTGAGTGCTGGGGTTCTAACTCAGCCAGAATTCTATCCCACAGAGCCTTCTCCCCAGCCCCAGCCTCATCTGCTTTACCACTGAGTTCTCTGGGATGGTACAGTCATGGCTGAGAGAGCAAATCTGAAAGCTGTCTTAAGAGTCTTTCTTCCATCTGTATGCGGGATTATACTACGGTACCTTTCATGGTGCATTTGAGTTAGCTTAGTAGTTCACGTGAAAGAACTCCCTGTTAGTCTGAGCTTTTGGTTTTCATGAGGAGAGCCAACAACTCAGGATAAAGTGTGTTTCATCTAACTCAACACAGCTCCGTCCAGTTCAAACTGCTAAACACCCTGAGCAGCGCTTAGAAGTGGGGAAGATCTTAATTCACATGTTAGGAAGTTACTGTCTCCGTGTTTCTGGGAACACAAGATGTCTTGGGGATAGCAAATGGACCACACTAGACGTCAAGGTTGGAGGTGACATGTGCAGGCTGCTGTGGTACACCAGGGCCCAGGAGGAAGTAGCCGGGAAGAAGTTCCAGAAGGAAGAAGATAAACCTAAAAATAGTTATTTTTATTGTATATTACCAGGCCCAGTAGACCAGAGGCTCAAATGATTATCTTAATAATTCCTTAAGGTAGTGAGATCTGGGAAGCTAAGATGGACGAGAAAGCACAGGAGTTTGAGAATATGCTGTAGAACGAGTAAAGCATGGAGACTTAAGATAGGCCTGAGAGACCTAGCATCCGAATCCCAGCATTCTGGAGGTGGGGGCAGGAGGATCAGGAGTTCAAGGTCATCCTCAGCTACACAGAGCTTGAAGCCAGCCTGGGCTACGGGAAGATGAATTTTTTTAAATGAATGAATGAATTACAAAATGAATGAGTGAATTAAAAGTGAACAAGTGAATTGTAAAAATGAACAAATGAGTGAGTGAACAAATGAAATGAAAACACATTAAAAATAAAGATGGCGGGATTCTGGCGAACGAACGCTGTTGGGCAAAGGGAGACAGCTGACTGGGAGCATACTTACTTTGAGGCATCCACATGGTTAGGGCTTTGGCTGCCTTTATTCTCTAGAACATAAATGTGCACCCCAGATCCTTCTTCAAGGAGGGTGTGCCTCCCAGCTGGGAGGGCGTGGTCTTCTGGAACTTACCGTGTAGCTGTGGGTGACTCTGAACTTCTGGCCCTCTTGCCTTGACCTCTCAAGTCAGCATGTTGGGTAGCATCGGTTCCTTTTTAAAATCTCTGTAATTGTAATAGCATCAGGCACCGCAATCTCAATCACCATTCACCTTCACTGCACCCGAAACTTGTGGGTTGGGTAGTCTGGCAAGCCAGCAAGCTTCGAGTGTCTTCCTGTCTCCACCCTCCTGCTTCTGGGGTGTCCTCGGGTCTGAGTGACAAGGGCTTTAACAACTGGACCCCCCTCCTCAGTTCTTGTAACCGTTTCCAAGACACAGACTCATGGCGCCAAGACTGGATTCGGACTTGCCATGAGGGTCTGGATGACTCGAGCCTCCTGTTCCTTCAACCATTACTTCCCTCTTAATCCTTAATGACTTGCTTAGCTTTGGACTTTGGAGACCTTAGCCTGTATGTGTAGTGTGTGTGTGCTCGCGTGTGTGCGTGTGCGAGCGTGTGCATGTGTGTGCGTGTACGTGTGTGTGTGTGTGTGTGTGTGTGTGTGTGTGTGTGTGTGTGTGTGTGGTTCTTCCTCATGGGAAGGCTGGGGGGTGGAGCCGAAAGACTCCACATCTCCCAAGGCCATAGGGCACAGGAAGAGCGAGCCAGCTTTGAATTCACCTGGCCCCTCAGGGCTTTCTCTCGAGAAACCCCAGCCTGTGGTGCTGTGAGCTGCCTCCCTCGTCCTGCCTCATGGGCACCTCCACAGGAGTCTCTGCGCTGTCAGATCCTTGTCTGTAATGCCCGGAACCACCTGTGCCTCCTGGAGGCCAAGGCTCCACACTGCCCAGTCTTGGCTTGTTTCTGTCTTTCAGGTCTCCGTCCTTGAAACAGAACAACGTTTTCTGGTTGGCACCTTTCTCTGAAAACTTTCTACCTTTGGCCACAGCAGTGATCTTTTATTTCCCCCTGCCTAGGAACTCTAGTTCCACTAGGGAGCACCTCCGGGAGGGTGCGGGTCATCCCTCACCCTCTGAGCACTGAGCAGTCTGTATTCAGTAGAAGCCCCAAACGCTGTCTTATTTTCATCAATATTGGTTCCACTGCTGCTCACAACTGTTTGGTAATCGAAACTCCAGGGGATCCCGGACCTTCTCTGGCCACCATGAGCATCCGCACTCACGTGGCACACAGAGAATTTTAGGATGTACCATGATGAGTATTAGTTATTAGATTATTGTTGCCTTAAGCTATTTCCAAAAGGGATTTAGAGATCAGTGGCCATTGTGAAACATCTCTCTGCCTCGGTTGCTGAGTCATGCTTAGTGCTTTGCAAGAAGCCCAGAGCCTCAATTGTCTTCCAGAAGTGGGAAGTCCATTGCCTTCTTCAAGACCCTGTCCCCAAGGCCTGGAAACCCTGTGGAGGGTGAACTTGCCCGGCTTGCTACTGGGCCCGTGAACTCAGTCTGTAAAACTGAACGCCTAGCGACATCCTCTGACCTCATTAAGAACCCATAAATCTTCTTCTTGTGAACATATTTCATCCTGAAATGTGGCAAAGGTGTGAAATGTTGACGACCGGCTCTCTCCAACACTTGCTGCCCTCGTGAAGAGAGAGGAGCTCGGGCATCGCCAACGCCGGCCACCGTCCGTTCAGTGTGGCTTCGCTCTGTACACGCGAGGGGCTTGCAGATTCAGTGTACAGACTTTGTAGCTTTTACCTGTTGAAAACCGGCCCAGTGTTTTCTTTTTTACATAACAGACACACGTTGTCAATATAAATCTAATGGACCACTCAGCATCTTGAAAAGAGAAAACTAGAAGACAGTCGGATGCTCAGCTATCTCTCACATTTGTGTCTGCGGTGGTTAATCTGATATCTAGAGAATGTGGCGTGTGAAGAAAAGAGAGAAGCTTGGCAAAGGGTTTTCTTCTTAGGTTGTTCTAGAAGCAGTGCGTGTGTGTGTGTGTATGTGTGTGTGTGTGTATGTGCGCGCATGTGCGTATGTGTGCACGTGTGCACCTGTGTCTCTGTGTGTGTGTAATGTAGTATGTATGCATATGTGTGTGGTATTGGTGTGTGTAGTAATCATGTGTATGTGTGTATGTGTATATGTGTCGTGTATGTGTGGTATATGTGTGTCCTGTGTGTAATGTGGTGTGTGTGTGTTCATGCTTATGTGGTGTGATATGTATGTCTGTTTGATGTGTTAAATGTATGTGGTGTGTGTATGCATGTGTGTGTGGCACACATGTTTATGTGTGTCTATGTGCTAAGTGTGTGTATGTGTGTCTGTGTGTATGCACATGTAGTATGCACATGTGGTGAGTGTGAGTGTGTGAGTGTGTGTGTGTGTGCACATGTGCACATGCTCATGTAATCTACTAGGTTTGTGTAGTTCAGAGCCTGGGCATCATCTGTCCCCTGATCTTGCTTGCTTTATGCCCAGTGCTTAGAAAACACTGCTGTGATTGGACAGTTTTATGTCTTTAACACTCCCTAAGCAGTTAGCCTTTTTTATTCCATGGATTTTTACCACAGTAATCATTTCTTTATAAAGATTTACTTTGTATGTGTTTGAGTATCTTGCCTGCATATATGCCTGTGCAATAGATGTGAGAAGTAAGTGCAGGGACCAGACCTGAGTTACAGAGACTTGTGAGCTGTGAATCTAACCCGGGGCCTCTGCGAGAGCAACCAGTGCTCGTAACGCTGAGCTGTCTGTCCAGCTGTGAGTTTAGAGACTTTTCAGTCCCCACTAAAGTTCCCTCTGAGGTGAGAAATTGCCAGTTTTGTACCGAGAATAAGTTGATCCAGAAACCCCCTTTTAGCTAACTGGAGCCTGACTGGGGTCATTGAGCCTGCAGTGCTTGCCCCCCCCCCCCAGAGAGCAGGAGGGGTCTCTTGAGGAATTAGCCTTGGCTAGGTAAGGTCGGCTGCGAAGCAAATTAGCCCATGGATTGCGTTATTAACTCTCCTGGACCACAGTGCAAGAGTGTGGCTATGTGGATAAAAGCATGTGTGACTGGGTGCCAGCAGAGGCCGGGAGAGGTCCCCAGAGTTGGAGCTATAGGTGTTTGTGAGTTGCCCGATGTGACGCTGGAAACTGGACTTGGGTCCTTTGTAGGAGCAGCAGACACTCTTGGTTAACTGCCCCTTTTCAGCCCCTTCAACACTTTGTATTCATCAAGAGCCAGAACTGTATCTGCCTTCCTCCTTTTATTTTGCAATTTTGTTATTGTTTAAGGATTCGATAGGTAACAAAGGTGTGAATCCAATTATCTCTGGAATCAGTTGACAAATTGATTACTCACATGGTTGAAGGTGCTAAATTCTCTTGTTGGTTTGGTAAATATTTATTAATCTTTTTTTTTCTTTTTCTGCATACCTGGCTCTATCCAAGGTGCTAGAGACACAGCAGTAACCAAGGCAGAAAAACAAAACAAAACAAAACAAAACAAAAAACTACCCCATAACAAACATATAATTACATGTTGTGCTAAGAATTCTGAGGGTCGCCTTGCAGACAGAATCAGGCTCTAGTGCAGTAAGACAATCGCTTCTAAACACATCTGTGCATAGTTTGGGGGAAGTTTGAGGATCAGAGCATTCATAAAAATCTTTGGAAGGGCTGAAGAAGTTGCTTAACCTGAGGTGCTTAGGAATCTGACCCTTAGTAAAGTAGATGAGGTGACTCAGTGGATAAAGACAGTTGTCACTCAAGCCTGGCAAACAGTTTGATCTCTGGAAGGATGGACAGAGAGAACAGATTCTACAAAGTTAACCCCTGACCTCTGACATGCGTGTTACTCTCCTATATCATACTTCTACACATATACATGTGACAGTAGGACTACATAAATAAGGAACACGTCTCTCAGAACTCAAGAATGGGTGTTTTAGGGAGACTGACTTATGGGGTACCAGGGTGAAGAGCCCAAGTATAGGGTGGACACCCAAGTCTATGATACATGGTTTAGGCAGCCAGCTAGAGATGCCACTGTGGCTTCTGGTGGCTTTGCATCTACTGTGCATTCTTGGGAGCCATAGAAGGCAGTTTTAATACAGAACGTGGGAAATTACCACTGGGAGAGAGGAGGTAAAGAATGAGAGTTGAGAAATCAAAGTCGTCTTGAAGCTTGCCTTTAAGTCAGTCCTGAGGCTTAGTGGGTCTTATTACACCCCGGAGGCTGGCTTCTGAGAACCAGCATTCCAAGAAAACCAGATAGATCCGGTTTGCCTTGCCTTTGGAGGGCATGTTTCTGAATTGTGTCTACTATAGTTACATGCTCAGAGTCAAGGCCAAGAAACAGGTTCAACCTTTTATCCACATTTATTGTTTTTTTTCTCAGTGTCTCTGTGTCTTTATTGGACTCCCGTTTCCATTTCCTGTACTGATTTTATGTATTTTGTGTGTTTTTAATCTGTTATTATTTTATGCATAGGGTGTATGTGGGTGTTTTGTTGGCATGTATGTCTACCATGTGTGCCCAGTGCCCGTGGAGTCCAGAAGAGGGCATCAGATCCTCCGGAATTGGAGTTGCAGACAGTTTTGAGCCATCATGTGGGTTCTGGGAATCAGACCTGGGTCCTCAAGAAGAATGGACAGTACTCTTTAACCACTCAGCCAATTTACTAACCTCTGTCCTGAAATTCTCTCTCCCTCTCTCCTTTCCTTCTTCTCTTCCTCCCTCCCCCCTCTCTCCCTCCTTCTCTCCCTTTTTCCTTCCCTCTTCTTTCCTTTAACTCATTTTTTTTGTTGGTTTTGTTTTAAGACAGGGTCTAACTATGAAGTTCTGACTGCCCTTGAACTCATTATGTAGACCAGATTGGCCTCAAACTCATAAAGATCCGCCTGTCTCTACCTCCTGAGTGCTGTGATTATAGGTGTGTGCTACTATGCCGAGCTTAAGTTTCTCCTTTTTCTCTTCCTCCTTCTTCTTCAGCTGTCTTTTTGGATTAGTTTGTCCTCCTTGATTTCATTAACTACGCCTAGAATCCTTCTTCTAAACCTTTGTTGGAATTTCATGCCCTTAACCATCCCTGGGAGCCACTACAGTGAGATTGGCATTTGATTTCAAAAACGAGAGCTATCACACTGTCTTGACTTTTACTTCTGTGCTGGGATCTTCACAGCCGAGGTTATTTCACTGATTGGCTTTTAAAAATATAGATATTTGTGTTATTTTATATGTATGTTTATGTGCCTGAGAGAATGCATGTGCACCACTTATGTGCAGGATCCCAGAGACCAGAAGAGGCATCAGATCTCTTGGAACTGGAATTGCAGACGATTGTGAGCTGCCGTGTGGGCTCCTGGAGCTGAACCAGAGTCCTGTGGAAGAGCATCCTGTGCTCTTAACCACTGAGCCTATTTGAGACAGTGTGTCACCATTTAGCAGTGTGGTTCCGGAGGTTGTAATGTAGTCCCAAATAGCCTCAAACTCACAGATACCTTCCTGCCTCTGCCCCCTAAGTGTTGGGATTAAAGCCGTGCCTTTCCACACCCTACCATATTCCCACCATAGAATATCAACTCCTGTCTTTCTTTGACAAAGGAAAGTGTTTTAAGGCTTGATTGAAATGTCTCAGGGGATGGAAAACGATTAGAATCCCATCACCAAATATCCAAGCTTTCTGTGTATCCAAGTCTTCTGCTTTATTTTTGAAACATGCTTTAGTTTCATGGTTACCATCTATTGCTATCATCCAAGATATGCTTTTCCTACTTTTGCCCATGACTCTCTTACATTTCTAAGGTGTCCTGTCGTAGTAATTAACGCTATACATTAATACCTAGATAGTTCTTGCTGTCTAGCAGGCATCTGATGTATATATTTATCATTGAATAACTTAATAAACAAATGTGGGATTTAGTGTTAAGAGAAGGTGTTGGGACTGAGGGGGAGGCAGACAGCACAGGACGCCACATCTCCACGGATCTCTCTTTGCATTTGAACATCAGGAAGCTGGATGTTTTAATTCCACCCGATTCTGCGGAAAAAAATATTTTCTTCCATGAAATGAATTGAACCTAAGGGTCAATAGGAGTTGCACAAATCTTGAATGGGCATGGATGTATCGTCATTAAAAAAGAAAGAAAGAAGGAAGGAAGGATGAAGGAGGTAGGTGACCGGTGACAGCGTCTAGATGGTAAGGTTAAGAACGATGCTTTTGGGTCTGGAGCCTAACACCACCCAGCCTTCCCCACTGCTGCACAAGATCTGCACAAGCTCAAACCTGACAAATCCCCCCATGGAGGGTGTATAGGGCACGAAGTCTTCACCCTATCGGAGGTCAGTTTTCTGTAAGGGCGTGGCTGCTGGTAGGTTGACCACACTGCAGGGGAAAGCCACACAGCCGGGAATATAAAGGCATCACAAGTTGAGCTCAATTCTTTTTCCTTATAGAAGAGGATATAAAGTCTTGTGGGTAAGAATGGGGGTGAATCTGGAGAGTAGAGGAATGGGGAGAAATGTAATCAAAGTATATTACGAAATTCTCTAAAATTAATAAAATTTCAAAAAAAGGAACGATGTATATATGATCCCCTTTCTGTTCAGTAGTTTACAAAATTGGTGTCAACAACGAGGTATATTTATAGAGGGGTGGGGGAGGAACCAAAAAAGTGAAAAACATTTGTGACTTTAAATCTGCTGAAAACAAGCATCTTACTGATCATGTCAGAAGATATGGATTTGAGATAGACCATCGATGGCTTTGTTAGGCTCAAACCAGCTGAACTGTGGTCCCCTGATGTCAGTACAATTAGTGACATTTACACTTTCTCCTTGGTGTTGGTACAGTGAGTAAAATTTGCATTCTGAATCAGCATAGTACTTTTTCTATATTTTGAGAGTTTCGTATTTTTACTAATTCTTTGAGAACCTTATCCTATGTATTTTGATCACGCTCACCCACAACTCCACCCCTTAACGACTCTCAGATCTGCCCATTTCTGTATCCCCTCCAACTCAGTGAGAAAAAGGAGATGATACCCCGTGAAATGTAGAGCTCTGATCCCAAGCCCAATGCTGGAAATAGCTTTGAGGGCCATGAGTGTGATATATGCTCTTTTTTTTTTTTTTTTTTTTTTTTTTTTTTTTTTTTTTTTGCTCTTGCAAACGGAACTCCATGACTAGCATTGGTGTGTTAAGAAAACTAAATGTAATAGCATTTCCAAGCACTGAATTAGAAAGTCCCATATACATTGGATAATAGTATTTATTATCAACAGATTGGTTGGAAGACTGGCTCCCAGAATCTGGCCCAGCACTCTCAACCCCCTACCCCCACCCCCCAAATGGCCACCTTCAGTTCAGAACCCTGGCTTACCTGTTTTTAGATCAGAACGAGGTAGGAGCTTTCTAGTCTCCTTCCTGAGCTGGGAAGAGTCAGTCTCTAGGGCTTCGGTCAAACGCTAAAGATTCCAGATCTATATTGCATCCTGGAACCTTTACCACATGGCTCGCTGGGAGCTCCTGGGGACCACAGACAGCCTCCATGGCATTGCCTTACTGGGCTGCTACCCTGGAGACACCCAGCTAAGAGAACCACGGAGCTGGCTGTCCTCTCCAGAGGCCTCACACGGAGAGGAGAGCCTGGGCAGGCGCTTCTGGTGACAAGAACTGTTAATGCTTTGGGATCTGATCTTCTAGTACGTGGAGCATAACCAATACAAAGAAGGCACATGCCACATGCTGTGTCTATGGGGTCCTTTGGTGTATGAAAAAGAATCTTGTGAACACCCCATACTAATAAGTGTTCACCTCGCAGTCTCTCAAGTCCAGTGTGCTTAAGAAACATATACTCTGTATCCCTCCTCTCGTCCACCAACAACTAACCATTTTCCAAAAGCCCTGTTCCGGGCGCTGGTGTGAGTGGGTAGAACCAGCCTGAGTTCCAGTTCTAGTGGGGAGGAAAGAAAGAAAAAACAAAATAAAAAAAAAAATCAAGCAAGAGAAAAACCAAGGTGAGATATTGCTGTGGCAAAGCAGAGAACAGGGCCATTGGTTGGGGAGCGGCAGGGGAAGTGCTCTGCCTCCTTAGAGCCATGGGAAGGCCTGTTGGGTATGACGTGTAAGCTGAGATCTGAAACAAAGCAACGGATGGAAGGGCCATGGGCCTGTGTGGCTAGAACATTTCAGAATGTGCTGGTCTTGATGTGACTGGAGCAAAAGAAACTAGAACAGAGTTGATACGGTGCAAAGGGAAGTCAAAGGGTTAAGAGTGGACCGAGCAGGCATCCCTATCTTGGAGGACTTCAGATGTTTCCACCAGAGCTCAGAGAGGGAGCAAGGAGACCAGCGTGGGTCTGATCCAGCCCCAGAGCCCTTGAGAGGACGTACTGGCGTTCGATGTTTCCTGTCTGTTAGCTTGCGCTGTTCTACCAAGCCTAGGCCATCGTCTGTCTCTAGGGTTACCCAACTCTCTCACGCTGAGGCCAGAGCAGGGCAGCTCGGAAAGGGGTGGGGTGTCTGTCTTCTGGGAGTCTGTTGAGTGTTAAGTCTGTGTGACAGGTAATCAAAATATGTAAGAGTGACTAGGCAGGATCGGAGGGTGTCACTCTCAGAAGTCAGTTTGACAAGAGTTGGTCTAGCACTTACCGGGCTGTCAAGAACACAGCTCTAGAGAAGGAGCAGAGTAGAGGCTCAGAGTCCCCAGTGAAGGGAGCCTGAAAGAGAGGTGACAGACACAAGTGCTACCAAGTCACTCCATATTTAATCTCCGTGCTGAGGTACTTGGGAATCTATAAATGACAGCAAGAAACAGCTCAAAATGCGGCCTGTGTCCCATCTGCCAGTAAGGAACTAGCTGGAAGTTTTTCCTCAAATCTGAGTCATCACTTTTGGTTATAAAAACTAAGCAAAGTGGGTTCAAAGTTCAGGCATCAATCCACAAATCAGCGAGCAAGTGACCAAGCAAGAGGGGGACAGCAGACAGACAGCAAGCACTGTCTGTGTGGTACTTTGTTCGAGAATGTAAACCCCATGAGGCCAAGGCTTCTTTTATTTGAAAATGGTTTCACTGCCTTTCTTCCCTGGGGCCCTCTTCCTCTCCTCTTTGTGGACACCTGGTGTGATCATGAGCCAGGAGGCAGTTGACAGTGACCAGTTCTCTCCTTCCACTATGTAGGTCTAAGGGATGGGACTCAGGTCATCAGAATGGGTCACCTGCTGAGTCACCTCACTGGCTAGCTCCAGGCCAGTGACTCTTGCTCACTTGCATATTTCCAGTGTGGGAAGCTGCAGGTACTGTAGTAGGTCTCATTACTAAGTGGGTCAAGTTTAATCTCCATCTTCTTTCTCTTTCCTCCCTCTTCCCTTCCTCCTTCCCTCCTTAACACCCCCTCTTTCTCTTTCTCT
The DNA here is from genome assembly GCF_963924665.1 of Micromys minutus. NCBI lineage: Eukaryota > Metazoa > Chordata > Mammalia > Rodentia > Muridae > Micromys > Micromys minutus. The sequence goes on along the minus strand of NC_137956.1, from coordinate 47,390,026 downwards.
CTTTTTTCTCCCTCTTTCTCTTTCTCTCTTTCTTTCCCTTTCTCTCTTTTTCTCTCCCCCCTCTCTCTTTTTCTCTTTCACGTTCTCTCTCTGACTTTCTCCATCTCTGTATTTATTTGCTTCTTTGTTCTTCTTTCTCTGTCTCTCTCCCTCTTCCCCCCCCCCCTTCCTTCACAGCTCCACTGTAGAGCTTAAGCTGGTTTCCAGTTGTCAATCTTCTTTTAGAACTCAGTAAAATTTAGATAGCCCTGTCTTGTAAATGCTGGGATTGCAGGCATGTAGGCATCTTTGATGAATTTTAAAATACTTTAGAGATTATGCGTACATGTATATACATACACATATGTGTGAACACACACACACACACACACTTCTGTAAGCGTAGTGAGTATGAGATCAGTTGTCTTTGTCCCCTTCCTTATTCCTGCACATCCCAGCCTTGATGACCCACCCATACTTCCCTGAAGTCAGCTGCAGATAGCTTGCCACATAGCTGGGCTTCTAATGACTTCCGCCTCCGTGTGTTTTCAGGCCTCACTGGAGTGCTTTGGTCTCCATATTCTAGGTGGACCTTCAACCACTCAAGAATGTGATTTGGTAGATAACTGCTCAGACTCCTTGCTTTTTGATAGAATAATTCTTTTTGCTTGTTTCTTTCTTTCTTCCTTTCCTTGCGGGTAGGCAGGTATCTTGAGTCACTTGTAGTCCAGGCTAACCCCCCGCTTCCGTCTTCTAAGTGCTGACATCACAGGCTTTCACTGCCACTTCTTGTTCTTAGTTGAATAATGGTACTGCAGGCTGGGCCCCATGTTTGCAGTGGCTCCCAACCTCTCCTTACTTCCAGTCCCTGGGACTCCCTAACGTAGCTACGAACCCCCAAGTATAGCAGGAGTGTACGCAGTGGACTCCAGACCACAGAACTTCTCTGCAGTGCATACAGAATGTGAGGTTGCCCATAAAGCCTGAGGTGAAGCCTTTACGTCAAGGCCCAACTCTCGAAGAAACCCTGCTTGGCTACCAAGCTTGAGGGTGCCTGGAACATATTTACAGTACTAATATCTGAGAAAATTTTTCTTTCTTTCTTTTTTGTTTTCGTTAGTCTCCAAGACTCTCACACATGCACATAACATATTTCTAATTATATTTATTTCTAACTTCCCTCTCCAACTTCTTGGATCTTCCCATGGCCCCTTCCCAATTCTGTGCACACACCCTTGTCACCGGTGCTGCCCACATGGGTATGGGGCCATCCACTAGCGTGTGCTCAGTCTACCAGGGATCACATCCCCAAGGGAAGCTGACTCCTCCTCCCCTAGTCTCTGTCAACTGTCGATTGCTTTGAAAAAGAATGTTGAGGGGGAACCAAGACATGACAAAAGGTATTATGATGGAGTAGAAGGGAAGCAAATGCCATTGAAAATATTGACCAAGGGCTGGAGAGGTGATAGCTCAGTGGTGAAGAGCACCGACTGCTCTTCCAGAGGTCTGAGTTCAAATCCCAGCAACCGCATGGTGGCTCACAGCCACCTGTCATGGGATCTGATGCTCTTTTGGTGTGTCTGAAGATAGCAACAGTGTACTCACATACATTAAATGAAAAAAATAAATCTTAAAAAAGAGTAGCCAAAATCGGTGAATGTTCTAGGTGTTGACCTTAATAGGACCAGTTACATAGGAAGTAGGGTGACCTCATAGGACACGTCTGTTTGTTTATCTAAATGAATGTGCAGGATCTGTTTTGAGCTATGGCACTGACACTTTCTGTAACCGAGTGTCCATAGCTCACATACGGTGATACCTGCCAGGATTTGCTGGCATGTTTTCCAGTGCAGGTGTCATAGATAAGCCACATGTGTGTCTAACCGTGCACAATACTATTTCCAACAGTTCTTTGACTTTCTGTCATTTTCCCCTCTGCTTTATGTTTGATGAATTGAAATCCTTTCCTCCACAAGTGGGCTTTACACCTTGGCTAAATTGATTTCTCTCTTGAATGTAGTTTGGATTCTCTGTAGGTTTCCTTAGATTATGAGGGAATGATTAAATCACTGGAAATTTAACTATTTTCAAATCACTCTTTGACACTCATTTAAGTATCAGTCATTCATACACACACACACACACACACACACACACAGATACAGATGGACACACAGATAGACATCAGACACACACAGGCACATAGGTACACAGTCACACAGGCATATGCACACACACACAGGAACCCACACAGACAAGCATAGACAGATGTACATATACACAAATCTTGCTTTTGCTCTCTTGATTCCTTTTATTGGGCATTTTACATATTATCTGTCTGACTCTGCCAGTAGATTTTATCAGCTGGTCACTGATTTTTTTTCTCAACCAAAGAAACCTTGCTGATGTGAACTTCCCTCTCGGATGTTGCTTTACTAGTGCAGTCCATGGGCCTTCGAGCGTGCCAGCACCTAGTGTACAAATGTGTGCTTTCAGAAAAAGAACAAGAGTGGGATTCCATCCCAAAATTTCCCAAGAAGAAAGACAGCTTTGAGTGTTGTGGATTATGCCTTAAAATCCTTGCAAGGGCTGGCAAGGTGACTCGCTGAGTCAGGGCACTTGCTCCTAATAACGAGGACCTGAGTCTATTCCTGGGACCCGTACCCACATGTGTGCTGTGTCACATGTGCTCAAACATGGACACAAAACAAAGTCAAACGGGAAACTCCTCAGCTGAGTGACTAGGTCTTGTTATCTCAGCAGCAGTATGAGCTCAGAATGACCTTTGACACACTCTGATAACAATGCAAAAACAAAGCCAAGTAGAAAGGCCACGTGAGGGTCTTCACTGTAAACTTTGATCTGATTCTAAGTCTGATTTACAATGTCTCACCCAAAATAATGTCTATCTTAACTGTAGGATGCCAAAGACCAAGTAGCTTCCAAAGAAAGGGCCCATTACAACCACTGCCCATGAAGGAAGATCTAGTGTCAATGATGAACTCAGAATTCCCCAAACCCCTTCTTATTGTCATTGTAGACAATCACACATCCCGAATGACCTCACATGTCTTCATGACCGAATCACTTTCCCTTCCTGTACAACTGGCACCCATCTTTCCCCAAGTGACTGATGTAGTGATGTGTAGGTACTATTTCATATCAATTGACAAAGATATTTTTTTTAAAAAGGGGGTTTTCAATATTTGCAAGCGGCGTTTCCATAAATTACTAGCAATCTGATGTTTAGAAAATTCACAGCCCCATCTCCACGCTTCACCTCCTCTTTTTTCCCTTCTGCAAAGGTCTCCGTAAAAACACTCCATGGTGAGAAACTCCCACTGTCAGCCAGCCCACATATTTCCACTCCAAGTGGGCTGCTCATCTCTCAAAGCAGTTTTTCACATGGTCTTGGCTTCACACTTTGGGTTATCTGTTGGGTTCTGTTTGTTAGAACAGGTGGAGGTCTTTCTCTATCTTTCCAAAGCAGGTGAAATGGAAGGAAAATACGGTGCTTCTCTTCTAGAACAGCAGATGGAGGAGGAATGGAGACCGAGACCAACGGACGTGAATTCGTGCTACTGCAGACTATCTTGGACACTTGGATGGGTCAAGAATCTAGGTTAGGGGTAAAAACCTATGATGTAACCAGGGCTGTGGCCAAGGGCAGGTTTATCTTATCTTAATTCCTCCCCCTGGAGGCAGCTCATCCAGATTCTAGTGTGAGGCCCTTAGTTTAGTTGCATCTTAGTGTGGACCGAATGATCAGAAAGATCTGTGTCATCAGAACTCTGTAAGGCTGGGTGTGGGGAAACATGCCCCTCATACTAGAGAGGTGGAACTAGGAAGATCGTGAGTTCAAGGTCAGTCTAGGGTACTGGACTATAGGGCTGAACTTGCTTTACTTATTCTCTGTAAACCAGGAGCTTAGTTCCTACTCGCCAGTTCTCAAATGACTGTCCTATACTTTCGGGTGCACCAGGGCCAGCAAAAGCCTCCTACATCCCAGAGACACTGAAACCTGTGGTCTCGGAATAGAAGATGCCGCCCCAGAGGCCACGGTGTTGCCAAGCAAGTGAGCAATTGCTGAGAAGTACAGATGCCAAATAATCTCTGAGCTCACATGGGAAAACCCTGGTTTCAAAGCAACACAGGGTTCGGTCTGACAGGGGCCCAGACTCTGCATCTGCAGAGAGAGTAGAGAGGGAGCTGAGAGAAAGACATAGCAAACGTGGTTATCACAGTTTTCTGAATAATGTCATATAGGATATTTTTAATATTTCCTTTTCCACTGTCATGACTCCTGTTCTATACTAGAAAGCAATGGGAGCCTGGGACAAAAAAAATCAACAAAAGCCCGGAGGCCTCCTGTCCCCAGTAAGGAGCAACACAATGGAAGGCAAGTAAGCTGGTTGGTTTTGACTGTCAGTTTGACACAACCTACAGTCGTCAACGAAGAGATTGTTACCATGGGCTCTGGGGATTTGAACTCAGGCCAGTGGGCTTGTGCTGCAAGAGTTTTAACCGTTGAGGCATCTCACCCGTCTGCTCTCTCTCTCTCTCTGAAATTGTATATGTTTAGCATATTGTCCTAGGAGTTCCTCCCAGGTCACTTATGGTAAACATCGGGCCATGGTTTCTTCCTTCTGTAAGTGAATGGTGTATTGGCATTTTGGGAAACTATATGAAATCACCTCTAGAATCCATATGTTTATTTGTTCGTGTGTATGTGTGTGTGTGTGTGTGTGTGTGTGTGTGTGTGTTTATTTAGCTCATTCCCAGTCTCAGGTTTAATAAAATTTGAGAGAAAAAGAGAGATGAAGATTATTAAAATGGCAACTTTTAAGCAGTGATTAGAAAAGTAAAAACAAACAAAACCGGGTCTGCAAAATGACTGTGGGTGGGGCTGGAGAGATGGCTCAGTGGTTAAGAACACTGACTGCTCTCTCAGAGGTCCTGAGTGCAATTCCCGGCAACCACATGGTGGCTCATAGCCATCTGTGATGAGATCTGATGCCCTCTTCTGGTGTGTCTGAAGACAACTACAGTGTACTCACATACATAAAATAAACAAATCTTAGAAAGGAAGGAAGGAAGAAAGGAAGGAAGGAAGGAAGGAAGGAAGGAAGAACAACTGTGCTGTGGAATACAGAAGAGGCTGTATCTTAGATAATCCACTGTCCCATAATCCAGGAGAGCTGGTGTTTCCTACGTGCTGACCTGCTCAGCCACCAGACCTCTTCCTCAAAGGGCAACCAGAAAAGGTTTACAGATTTATATAAAAGAAAGAAGCGTAGGTTTCCTTTCTTCCCATCTTAGGTCATCGGGGAGACTCGCCCCTCATCTTTGCTTGCTTTTTATATGGAAGGAAGTTTTGTTTGTTTAATTAATTTATTTTATGTCATGCATCTGAGTATCTGACAGCCAGTAAGTATGGGTAGTATGTTTATGTATGGTGCCTGCTAAAGTCAGGAGAGGGTGTCAGATCCTCTGGAACTGGAGGTGTCACTGGAACCATGTGTGTGCTGGGAACTGAACTCTGGTCCTCTGCTCCCAACTGGTGAGCCTTCCCAACACCCTGTCTTTTCTAACTCATCTGGGATAAATCATTTCTGGTGTTGTATCAAGAAGACCTTACCTCCTACTCTTGCCTGGACTTTATGCTCCTCCCCCTTGGCATAAACTAGAACATTCCCCAAGAAAAATCAGTCAATGGAGCATTTTTTCCCCCTCCATGTCTGTTGCCTCACCTAGAAAGCCATTAGCAAACTCAAAAATTAACTAAATAATGAAGGAGGCATGTGAGGAGATGAATGAGATTCCTGTGGTTCGAATGACTGAGCTACAGACGGAGGTGTGTGTGAGGCGGGTGGATACCTTCCAAGGTCGAGAAACTGAATTTCAGCACGGTAGACAGTGACCATGGGGAGACACTAGGTAGCCCAGACGTAATAATCAAGAGGCTAAATCTTTAAGTGTTCCTTGACCTGATATTCTCTTTCCTGGTCATAGAGAACAGCCTTAGGGCATAGCCCATTCCTAGTTGGGCAATGTCTGCTTAGTGTTGTAAGTACAAGGAGGGAATTGTCAACTCTAAGTAGATATGTCTATGAACAACCCCAAGTCCTTGTTATTATATCATCACCATCAACTCTAGGTAGATATGTCTATGAACAACCCTAAGTCCTTGTTATTATAACATCACCATCATTATCGTCATCATCAACATCATCATTATTTACTTGGCTTTGGTTTTCTTGAGACAGAGTTTCACTGGGTAGATGTGGGTGTTCTGGAACTCACGCTGTAGACCAGACAGGCCTTGAACTCACAGAGATCCTCCTGCCTCTGTCTCCTGAGTGCTGGGGTTATAGAAGTGCACCACCACCTCCAGCTCAAGTCCTTATTTTGAAAAAGTTACCCTTTCATCATTAGTATCCATAGGCAGTGCTAGGTTTCACCATGGCATTTGCATACGTGAATACTGCAGTTCGCATGTATTTACTTCATAGAACCTGTGCTTGTCGCCTCTTTTCTTCCCATCTGGGATGTGGTTGGGCCAGGGAGAAGTAGAAAACGAATGACTCATGAACTACAGTGTCACATAGCAAGCTTTCCAAAAGGTAACTGTAGACAGGTGTGAGTCTCGGCTCAGCCATGACTATGCATGTTGACCAGAACATTAGTCATGTTCTTTCACATGTCTAATCTAGAAATAGTATAAAAATGATTTCTCCCTGCCAGACAGTTTCATTGACATCAATAAATAGCTTGACTGCATTAAAATACAAAAGGAACCGTGAACATTTCTTCTGTACAGTGGTGTAAGGGACAAAGAAATAAATAACTGTCAACCCACGATGGACTCTGCAGATAACCTCTGTGACCCAGCTTCTGAGTTCACTGCTTTCGAACCACGTGACTTCGGTCAACTTTCTTAACCTGTTATCTCATCTTCAAATTGGAGGTAAAAAGACTGAACCTGACTTCATCGTGAAAATTTAGGGGGTGGGGGAGAATTCCCAGCACCATGTCTAGCACATAACATATGGCCATTAAAACCTGCACGCTGTTAGAAACAACCCTACCAAACTGGGCTACAAGACCCAAACTTTCCCATTCCAGGGGCTGCCAGAAATGATTCCTCTCCCTTATTCTTATCCACACCAACCGCCAATAAACTCACCCTTTAAAAGCTATGTTCAAAGCTGTCTTAGCCTGGATCTCTTGTCCAGTTCCTCCTCTGAGTGGCCCCTGGTGTCCTCTCTCCTGTCTATTCTGTGATGGTTTGGCTCTGAATGCTTTACCTCCTTCAAAGCTGTCCTATTGTAGCACATTTTTTAAAGTAGTTGCTTTCAGCCGGGGTAGTGGTGGTGCACACATTTGACCCAACGCTCAGAGACAGAGGCAGGTGGTTCTCTGTGAGTTCAAGGCCAGCCTGGTCTTACAGAGTGAATTCTAGGACAACCATGACTGCACAGAGAAACCCTGTCTCAAAAGCAAAATAAAATAAAAAAGGGTTACTTCCATATTTAAGGTCTGTCCTAAATTAACCTTGACTTAGAGCCTGTTGTTCATCCTAGCCTTTCCTTCCATGAGAAGCCTACCTTTGCCTTATCTTCTCTTTATGCCCTTCTATCAAACCTGTTTCTTTGCCACAGTGTGATTTGTTCCGAAGAGGAAATGAGGGGTTACAACAGGAGCCAGGTTACACAAAGCCCTCCTCCGTGTGTTTTGGGGGTTGGCTTGTCTCTTCCATGAGAACAGACTCTGGATTCCTGTTGACCCCTTTAGCCCTGACTCTGAATTTAGCACTCAAGAACAAAACCCCAACCCAACCTTCAGTCTGGAACTAAACTCCCTAAAGGAGGGCTCCATGAGAGAAAGCTTCCAGGCAGGAACAGCCGAGGTCTGAGGTGAGCCATGGCTGAACTGAGGGCCTGTGTGCTTCATCACAAGAAGCAGATAAAATGTCCCACTGAAGTTGGCAGGCTCAGGATTGTACTGAGCTCTGGGGAGCACTGACCAGTTCAGTTCCCACCCTCTTCGTTTCCATTCACGCTTACATATCACGCTCCTGCCGATTAGCATCCTGAAGATGCTCCTGGCTCCTCATCACAACTTCTGTACTCAGCAGTCACCACGGTGGTTTCTCTGTAATCTGTTGACTCTAAAGGCAAGCCACCGTATTATCCTGGTTTCTAGTTTCTTGTTTTCCTTTCCTCCCGTTTATGGTTCAACTCCACCATCAAAGAAAGATGCCTCCTTTCCTTTCTCTTTTGTTTTCTTTCCTTTGCTATCACTAACCCGGGCTGGCCTCCAACTCCCTAAGTAAGCCAAGGATGCTCTTGAATTTCTGTTTCTCCTGTCTCCATCTTCCACAGACTAGGGAGACAGGCACGCAGGACTGTGCCTTTTTCAAGGTGCTTGCACGTGTACCCGAAGCACTCTGCCCACTGCTGCACATGCCCTTCTGGCACCATTGCTCTTTAGTAAGGGCTTGATATCTGTAGAAAACCTCCAGGTACCAGAATCCTGATTTGCATTTAAGCGTGTGTGTAAATTTGTGTTCATGGGTGTATATGGGTATTAGCATGTGTGGGTGTGGAGGAGGCTACAGGTCAGTCTTGGGTGTTCCACAGGACACTATCCACTTTTACTTTGGGAGACAGGATTGTTCACTGATCTGAAACTTGTCATTAGGCCGTGCTGGACGCCCATGGAGCCTCACAAACCTGCCTGACGCCACCTTCCCTGAGATAACCATGTGTATCATCATGTCTGCCTTTAAAAAAAAACATGGTGTCTGGGGATTTGAACTTGGATCCTCACGCATAGATGGCAAGCACTTTCTAGACTACGTCATCCCTTTAGCACACTTCTGGTGGAGAGAAGAAACATATGTCCAAAGGTAGAAATTATTTTCTTCTTCGGTCTATGGGAGAAGACTACTAAGAAAGAAGACTTTGGGAATTGCTTCAAAATGAATACAGTGGAGGATAAGATTACCCCCCTTACTACTGAGCTTCTCAGCCATAGTTGTTGAGGTGTGGTCCGTTGCTATACATTGTAACGCTAAATTCTGTATCCCAAGGTCTTGTTTCCTCTAGATGAGTGTATTCTCTCATAGACCAGCTTTTGTTGTGCAAGCCCTGCTCCCTCATTTAAAACTATCTGTTGAATAAGGATGTCTACAGCCTGAACTATTGGTTGAGTAAAGATGCCTGCAACCTATAGTTGGGCAGAAGAGAGAGAGGGTAGATGGATCCTTGGTTCCCAGGCTTGGGGTCTGAGGTGAAGACCACAAAGAGAGGAGGGTGCAGATCGTGAGCACATGGCCACAAGGGCTGGTCTGTTGGAGAAAGAGCAGCCCAGGCAGAAGATGGCAAGTGCTATCTCCGGGTTACTGTCAGGGAAGCAGACAAAACAGCACAGAGGACTGATGTCCACCCAGCTCTAGTGCCTTAAGGCTTATTATAAGTATAAAGGTTTTGTGTCTTTGATTTGGGAACTAATGAACTACATAATGTTCACTACAACAAATACCATCTTATTTTTGCAAGTATGACCCTCGCAGATGAATAAGCAACAAGCTCGTCAGACAGGTTAGTGTAATAAGTAATAATGCACGTTTTAAGTGCGAAGAATCTTCTAGAATATTAAGTAGTGCATAACACTTTTCTTTTAAAGAAGCATTTCAAAGTGAAGATTCTAAGCCATAAATAACCCATGCCTCCGTCACCCAAGGCCTGCTTTAAAATATGGCCAGTGTTTGTGTCTTTGAGTTCTATGGAACTCGGAAGGAAACCACAGAACAGCCACCCCAGGATGGCAGAGTCTGGCCCGAGCCCACAAAAGCCAAAAGTAGCAAGGCTGGAGTTGAAAGTTTGGCTTGACACTTTGTCTCCAACTCACACCCTGGCACCTTCAAGGCCTTGTCTTTTTTTAACAGCAGAGTGCCAGCCTCGAAGTTTTAGAATCTTAACTCTGAATCTCTTGACTGGTGTGTTTAAGATAGATCTCGCATGTTGCTATTTTGAAGTCCCCGTTTGTCAGAGCCAGAGAGACAGGGAGAATCAAAAGGGTTCAGGGTAAGGAAGGTGCTTGTCTAGGAAGCGCAAGCTACCAAATCAAGAAATTTCTAGATTTTGACAAGCCAAGTTTCTCAGCCTTTGCCCTGTTGGCACGTGTAGCTGAAGTTCTTTGGTTTGGGGAGCTGCCCTGTGCAGGTGAGGTTAGCAGCTACTGGGCCTCCAGTGGTGCCGATTTCTCAGGCAGCTTTTGGTCAATCTTAGGTGGGGCGCGACTGCCCAGCTTGAGCCCCATTGTTCTAAATGGTGGACATGCCAGGCTGGGTAGGCCCCTCATTGGAGGTGAGCTGATGGGCATTCAGCAAGGGAAGCTGTTGGGGAGCTCTGCCTTGGAAATTCCTGTCCGAAATCTTATTTAGTTCCAAGAGTCTAATGAAAGCCATGCAGTAAAGGGAAGGACTTCACATCATTATTTATTCTGAACTGGCAGAAACTAGTTACAGTGTTCTGTTTTAGACAGGAATTGAATAAGGATGTAGTAGGCTGAGGAGGATGCTGGATGTCTTGTCTGACTTCCTTATGATGCTCCCAGAAGAGGAGACCCTTTGGTAAGGAGGTGGGGAGGGGGCCTCCCTGGGACCATGAAAACAGGACGATACAAGCAAGAGCAGCTTATCTTTCTTCATCACCTCTTCCTCCTCTACCCCCTTTTTCTCATATACCTCAGGCTGGCCTAAACCTCAAGGGTAACCTTGAACATCTGACCTTCAGTAGTCTCTACATCCCGTTGCTGGGTTGTGATGGTTCGACAGCCATGATGTGAATCGGTTGCTCTTCTCATTCCTGGTACAAAACACGTGACCGAAACAACTCAAGGAAAAAAACACTCATTTGATCCACACTGTGAAAAGCTATAGTCTATGCTGCTGGGGAAAGTAAGGTGATGCAAATGGTACCTTTGGTAGTAGGACCACAAGGCGGTGGACCACAAGAGGACTTGGACCTCCCTCAAGGAGGCAGTTCACCTCGAATCTACAATTAGAAGCAGTGGTCCATGCATGCTGGCATTCGGATTACTGGATTACTGTCTCTGCTGTTCCTTTGTATTCAGTCAAGGACCCAGGCGATGGATCATTGTTGGCCTTCCCAACTTATTCAAATCTCTCCATCAGAAAGCCACCCAAATGATCCATCCAGCAGTTTTATGACTACAGATTTATCCAAAGGAAATCAGCCCATGACATCTGCACAGCCACATGTGCTGCCACAGTATGTATACTGACAAGACATGCGACCAAAGGATGAAATGCAGAAAAAGATGGCACACATATGATTCCATGTATACATAACGCACATACAGATTTATAAAGTAACACCATGCAGCCTTTAAAACAAAGGAATCTCATCTCTTCCAGCTTTATTTATGTTGCTCCAATTCAATACATTCACCCAACAACTCAGGACAGGAAGGGGTTTATTTGGCAACTTCCCAAACTGTGGTCCATTATTTCAAAGGAGTCCAGTCAGGAACTCAAGCAGCTGATCACACCATATCCACAGTTGAGAGCAGAGAGGCATGAATGTACCCATGTGCATACTTGTTCCTTCTGGCTGTCTTTTGTCTCATTCAGGTCAGAGGTCTCTGCCTAGGGAGTGATGCCACCCATAAAGGGCTGAGTCTTCCCATATCAATTAAAAATAAAAACAATTTCCCATACACATGCCCACAGACAAACCTAATCTGGGCAGTTTCTCAAATGAGACTGTCTTCTTGGCTGCTCCTAGGTAGTGTCAAGTTGACAGTTAAAATTAAGGAGGATTCCATCTTTCTTGACAACAGGGATGGACCAGGAAAATAAGACGCTAAACAGTGTAAGTACCATCTGACTCTTCAAACTTTAGATGTCCTAGAAAGGCGTCAGATGCCAGTGCATATGGTCTGTGTTGACTCCTTCAAGTGTGAGTTAATTAAGACTCACTTCTATCTGACAGTTCCAGGATCTCTAAAAACTCTGCTTGAAGACTCCGTGATTATGCATAAGTAGGGTAGGATGGTGGGTCAGAGCACTCAGCACCTCAGCAGTTCTTGACGAACATTCAGTTCTCTGTGTGCAGTGCGTGTGGACACTTCCTCACTGGACTTGAAGCAGAGGCAGGTCCAGCTCACCCAGGTTCTATAGGATCCTGGTGAAGAGGTTATCACAGCATGGGAGGCACCCACAGCTGAACTCTCTCCAGAGCTTGTGACACCCCCAAATTCTCCCTTCTTCCTCCACCTTTATCTCCTGTCTCACACTGTTGATGAGGCAGGGGGCCTTCAGTGTCATGGAATGGGTGTTAAAAATGTAGCTTCGTGGTGATTCTGCATATTGAGATCCCTCCTTAAAGAAATGATAAGTTCTAAAGTGAGAAAGGATGCCAAGCTGGTCTACATAAGGCAGGGACTTAAGGGAAGGGCGGGAGATATCACCAGAGATAACTTGCAACCTGTTTAACCACAGCTGTACGCTCAGAGTCTTCTGGCATATCCATGAGTGACTAACTCTGCCTTCTTTGGCACATCTTAGGGGCTATTTCTAGTACAATATGCCCATTTTAACACCTAGCTAGCCCTCAGCCCACCTACTACTCAAGCATGTGCAAACAAAACGTACTATTTCTGTATACCACAGGCTTACCTCCTGTCTCTCCCCACTTTCTAACCCCTACCTTGACCTCTGTCCTTTGGTTTCATCATTAATCCAACTTCTCCTATGTGAGTTAAGCCTTTATACACTTAATGAAGTAGCAACAAGTAGCTTGGAGCACTTGTACAGCAAGCCTTCTTCTTCTTCGATGGGCCCTCCTCCTGATGTCTTGTATTCAATTGTGACAGCGGATGCTAGCTGTCCCTGATATCCTCAGTGTCCCTTCACATACTCTATCATTTCTGTTTCTTAGGCAGCACAGCACATTGTGTAGAAAGACTTTCTCTTGATACCCAAGCATCCGAGGTGACCGTTAACAGACAGATGGGCAGCTGAGACAGAATCATAGCTCATGGTTGTCACGGGAATGAAAGTCAATACCTAGAAACCAGAGGGATTTAGAAACCTGAAAGCCTTTGTATTTAGACAGGTGTGGTGGCACACACCTTTAATCTCAGCACTTGGGAGGCAGAAGCAGGTATACCTTTGAGTTTGAGGCCAGGCTAGTCTACAAAGTGAATTCTAGGACAACCAGGGATACACAGAGAAACACTGTCCCAAGAAACCAAAATAAACTTTCATATTTGTGTGTGTATATATATGCATGTATATGTATATGATATGTAAGTGTGTGTCATGTGTGGGGGACTGATATACAAATGTGTGTGAAACGATGTGTATGTGTCTTGTATATATATGGATAGAATGTGTTTATGTATTATATATATATATACACGCATTCGTATATATGTACAAACATATGATATATATAGTGTGGGAATGGGTGTGTGGTACGGTGTTCATATGGTGTGCTACACAGGAATTATATAATTGTATACATGTGTATGTGCTTATTTAATGTGTAGTGTGCATATGAATGCAGGTATTTTATGTGTGTGTGGTATGTATGTGTACATGTGAGGCAGTGCACAGCGTAGGACACAGTGTGCGATGTGTGTGAGGTAGTGTACAGTGTGTGCAGTTTGAAATAGGGTGCAGGGTATGGAGCACTGTGCCATGTGCAGTATGAGGCAGTGTGCCATCTGTGTAGTGTGTGGCCCTGTGCTGTGTATGAGGCAGTGAGAAACAGTGTGCAGTCTGGCCCTAGGTAGTGTGAAAAGCAATGTTCAATGTGCTGTGTGCGAGGCAGTATGCAGTGTGAGGAAACATGCAGGGTTGGCCTTGTGAGGTGTGTGTAAGGTATGAGATTGTGTAGGGTATGAGACTGTGTAGGGTATGACTGTGTAGGGTATGAGATTGTGTAGGGTATGAGACTGTGTAGGGTATGAGATTGTGTAGGGTATAAGACTGTGTAGGGTATGACTGTTATGGGTATGAGACTGTGTAGGGTATGAGACTGTGTAGGGTATGAGACTGTGTAGGGTATGAGACTGTGTAGGGTATGACTGTGTAGGGTATGACTATGTAGGGTATGAGATTGTGTAGGGTATGAGACTGTGTAGGGTATGAGACTGTGTAGGGTATGAGACTGTGTAGGGTATGACTGTGTAGGGTATGAGACTGTGTAGGGTATGAGACTGTGTAGGGTATGACTGTGTAGGGTATGAGACTGTGTAGGGTATGACTGTGTAGGGTATGAGACTGTGTAGTGTATGATTGTGTAGGGTATGAGAGTGTGTAGGGTATGAGACTGTGTAGGGTACGAGATTGTGTAGGGTATGAGACTGTGTAGGGTATGACTGTGTAAGGTATGACTGTATAGGGTATGACTGTGTAGGGTATGAGACTGTGTAAGGTATGAGACTGTGTAGGGTATGACTGTGTAGGGTATGAGACTGTGTAGGGTATGACTGTGTAGGGTATGAGACTGTGTAGTGTATGACTGTGTAGGGTATGAGACTGTGTAGTGTATGATTGTGTAGGGTGTGAGAGTGTGTAGGGTATGAGACTGTGTAGGGTACGAGATTGTGTAGGGTATGAGACTGTGTAGGGTATGACTGTGTAAGGTATGACTGTATAGGGTATGACTGTGTAGGGTATGAGACTGTGTAGGGTATGACTGTGTAGAGTATGAGACTGTTTAGGGTATGAGACTGTGTAGGGTATGACTGTGTAGGGTATGACTGGGTAGGGTATGATTGTGTAGGGTATGAGACTGTGTAGGTTATGGGACTGTTTAGGATATGAGACTGTATAGGGTATAAGACTGTGTAGGGTATGACTGGGTAGGGTATGACTGTGTAGGGTTGAGATTGTGTAGGGTATGAGACTGTGTAGAGTATGACTGTTTAGGGTATGAGACTGTGTAGGGTATGAGACTATGTAGGGTATGAGTGTTTAGAGTATTAGACTGTGTAGGGTATGACTGTGTTGGGTATGAGATTGTGTAGGGTATGAGACTGTGTAGGGTAGGAAGCAGTGTAGGCTAGGAAGCAGTGTAGGGTTTGACTGTGTAGGGTCTGAAGCAGTGTGCTGTGTGAGGCAGTGGATTTGGGTGTCTATTTGAGTTTCTTTGCTTGGGTAGAGGAAGCAAGGATAGACCCCTCCTGTGCCCACTGTTGCCAGTCCATCAGAGCAGAGCACTTTCTGAGCACCCAATGCATTTGTAAGAATCTTTTAAAAATACCGGGAGAAGTTTTCTTTAACATGGGTGTGGGCCACATACGTACCTGTAGGCTGGTCATTGGGCTGGGTACATATTGTTTACAGAATCAGCTGTCTCCTCAAGATCTATTTGGTCAGCCTTTAGAGAAGAGACATTCGAAGGGGGTCTGTTCCTGCAAAGGTGAGAGAGTCTCTGGGCAGACAAAAAAGACTACAAGTTTCCATGGGGGGGGCTTTTAAGATTTCTAAGGTGGGTACTTCCTGTTTGCATGGCGCAGTCCTTCTGTGGTTGCTGCGGAAGGTGGGCTAGGCTAATTGCCAATCTGTGTCTGAAGGGGGGAGGCTGGGCTTCTTTCATCTTGAACTTTTATTTCTTATGTGTGCCATCCTGATAAACCTACTTACCACATTCTCTTGATGGGTCCTGGCAGGCTCCGTGGTCTCTTGTGTTTCTGTTGAAAATCACATTCACCCATGTGTGTACACGTCTCGATTATAAACAGTTTTATTTCTTGCCACTTTTTCCTTCTTTTAACCTCTCTACCTTTGGCTTCCTCAAACCCGTTGACTCCCCTACCAGGTTGCATAAAACAAAGAAAAACCGCCTTGAATGTCGGGAATCCAAAGCCAGTGCAGAGGAAGCCCAGACTATACTTGCACGACTCGGAGAGGCTGTTTAAGGAGTGTAGGGCATTGTGGTTAGTAGGGGCAGGAATCAGGGAGATCAACCTGACCATTAAGTTGCAGAGCAGGAGAAGGCTAAGCTGGATTCAATTTTCAGAACTCACTTGATAAATAAGTAATGTAAAGAATGTGGCATAGGGTTGGAGAGATGGCTCAGCAGCAAAGAGCACTGACTGCTCTTCCAGAGGTCCTGAGTTCAAATTCCAGCAACCACATGGTGGCTCACAACCATCTGTAATGGGATCCATTGTTCTCTTCTAGTGTGTCTGAAGACAGCTACAGTGGACTCATATACATAAAATAAATCTTAAAAAAAAAAAAGTCTGGCATGATAGCACTTAGTTATAATCCCAGAGCTAGGGAGGTAGAGACAGGCAGCTAGATCCCTGGGGCTTTCTTTCCTTGGTGAGTTCAAGGCCCATGAGAAACCCTGTCTAAAATAAAATAAAAAGTGAGTGGCACCCAAAGAATGACAGAAATTGTTTGGCCTCACACACACACACACACACACACACACACACACACACACACACACACGAAAGAGAATCCAAAGACGAATGTTGTTTCACTATGTGTAGCAAGTGTTGAAGAGGCTGCCAAGGGAATGAGCCAGGAGCTTTCTGAGGGTAGGAAGGAGTTTTCAGAGTGGGAGGGAGTTTGAGTACAAGGCCCAGGTCTGATTCCCAGCACCGAGGGGAGTGTAGGAAGTAGTGGGAAAAAGCCTACAACCTAGGGGGCCCGATAACGTATAATAACTCTTTGTAAACTATATGGTTTAGTTACAAAGATAACCGAAACCGAAAATAGACAAGAGTGCCCGTCCTCAGCCAGGACTCTCCGATTCTGACTACCCTAGCTGAGGAGCTGGGGCTGTCTCTCCTGGTCCCTTATCATCCCCACCTCCCACCCCTCGCTTCCCAACCCTTACTCCACAGAAAGCACCCAGGAAATAAGAGATTTAAGGTCTGATATCTGAAAATTGTCATCTATGCTGACCTGTATCTGCTCTCTTGGCCCGGAATCCTAAACTGGAAACCACCCTTGCTCAGAATTGCTCCAGTGATGTTCTCCCTGCCGCCAGCGTTACGGAGAACTCTGAAGTTAACTATTGCTTTTCATTTTGGAAGCTTTGGAATATTTCCCCCTCCAGTTCTAGCGC
Organism: Micromys minutus; assembly: GCF_963924665.1. Lineage (NCBI taxonomy): Eukaryota > Metazoa > Chordata > Mammalia > Rodentia > Muridae > Micromys > Micromys minutus. The sequence continues at coordinate 47,372,921 of NC_137956.1, read as the reverse complement.
TCAGAAGCAATGCAGATAGTGCTTAGTGGAGCTTTTCTTTTTTTTTTTCTTGATAGTGAGCTCAATATTTAATTATGAAATTTTAAAAAAGCTTTTAAAAACTTTTTTCTGTTCTTTCTGTCTATAATTTTATTGAGATGCTTAGCCTTTTTTTTTTTTTTTCTTTTTTAAACAAAGCTGAGGACTTAGACCCAGGGCCTTGGGCATGGTGAGCGAACACTATCAGGACCTGTATTCCCCAACCTTGTTTCAAGGGTCTTCTTCATTTTCCAACTCGTTCCTTCCAGGTGCTGGGATTCCAAGTGAGCTCCATCATGCCTACTTTTCTTTGCTCTGCTAAGTCAGTCACACACACACACACACACACACACTCCTGGGCTCTAGCCACCCAGGTCTCATTATATTCATAAATGGAGAACTTTCTCACAGACGGAATGTCAACCATACCGTTTAGCTCTCCTCTTCAGTCCAAAGGACTGCTTCCAGCGTCCTCTGTTGGTCAGCAACGCTAAATGAATGCTTAGTGTGGGGTGTGTGTGTGTGTGTGTGTGTGTGTGTGTGTATGCACGCATGTGTGCAATAATTATAGAAGTCATGAACTTCAGAGGGGAGTTGGGGTGGGAATAGTGTAAATACAGTATTCATGCATAAAACACTAAAATAAAATTTAATTAAAAATATTGAAACGGGAAAAAAAAAGCCTGTCATGGTGACGCCTTCGTTGGAATGCAGCATTTGCAAGAGAGATAGGTCGCCCGACAGAGGAAGACAGGAAGACCAGGAACTTGCCTAGTTATCCAGACTGACTTGGTCCTGGTGACGACCATATACAAGAACTCAGGAAACACCTTAGAGGCTGGGGGTCCCCATGCGGCCTCAGGAGGGAGGCCTTTCAGGTTCTCTCAAATCTTACTTCCTCTCAAGTCAACCCTTCCCCTACAGTGAGCCACAAACCAGAATTCCAATCCCCCAAGGCTAGTCATAAGAGTCAGAACTGCTCCACCTGAAGGCACTAGAAACCTAGACTGATTTTTCTCCCTTCGCCATAAAGTTCCACTCCCCGGGACGCTCCCATGCCCCTAAGCAAGGGAAGATTGCTTCACTGGAAAGCCAGGAGAAATCTGGAAAGACAGGCCTGGCGGGCTTTTCCCTGGAACCCATCCCTGGAGAGCGTGAACTGTGAGCCTTTGGGTTCAGTCACGTTCTACCCACCGGTCCACTCTCCAGGGCACGGAAGCGGATGTGCAGAAACAGGTTTTCTGGAGTCTTCATCTCGGAGGGCTCTAGGGCCACACTGAACTTTTGTTCAATAGGCGTACTATGGGCTGGCCCGTCCTTCCCTGTAGAAGTGTCCTTGGGACCCACATGGTGGGAGAGGTCACCATACACTAACCCCTCAATGCTAGGAAAGCGCAGAGCCATGTCCTAAGACAGGCCTGAGCTCCCTCTGTTACCACCCCCTCCCTGTCCATTGTCACTCCACACCTCCTGGATCTCTCTCCTGGTCCTCCCCCAGTCTGTGAGAGCAGTTTGGAGAGTTAATATCCTCTCCCTCCACCTCAGTTTACCACGAGTTGCTTCCTGTACCTTTTAAATGTCATGTGTCAATCTCTCTCTCTCTTTTTTTTTCTACCTCTACGTTTGTCCTCGCTACCTTGTCTTCCTGAGAAAAGTAGGTGAAAGGGGCTGGAGACAGCTCAGTTGGTGAAGTGCTTGCCTCGTGAGCACTACACGGAGGACGAGTCCCCAGTACTCTTAGTAAAAAGCCAGACAGGTCCTGAGAAATGGCTCAGCACATGCAAACAGGAGCCTCACTCACATGTTTGGGTTTGACCTCTGAAACCTATAATGGAAATAGAAAACTAACACTAGGACGTTGTCCTCTGACCTCCACACGTGTGCCGAGACACGTGTGAGCCCATAGTCACACCCACCTCTAACACAATTAAATAAATAAATAAATGCTAGGCACGGAGGTGTCCCCATGTATCCAACGGGGCTGGCTGGGAGTCACAATCACAGGGGTTCTCCCATCAGCCTCTCTAGACGTACTGTCAAGCTCCAAGACAGTGAGAGACCCTGTCTCACAAAACAAGGTGTTCAGCTCCTGAGGAATGACAGTTGACTTTACAACCATATACACTGTCCCCCCGCACCCCAACAAACACTCAAAAGCAGGGACATACTGCCTTCCCAACAGCACCTTGTAAGTGCAAGGGAAATCGGTTAGCAATGACCCAGGTCAAAGGCACTGTCTCCAGAGACTCCTTTCCTAGAGGCCCAGGGGGAGGGCTTGCTTACTTTGCCTGCAGCCAGGACACTGTTCTGTTCACAAAAGTGAAAGTAACTTTAAACCCGGTGAGATGAAGACATCTGGTTGAAGACAGCTCCGTAACTAAATTCTCACCTCAACAACTTTTACAAGCTAAACCAGAGAGAAGTAACTCCTTCAACCTGTAGGCCAGCAGCAAGGTTAGAACAGCAACTCTCTACACAACCCAGGGAAGGTGTGAGACTGTGTGAGGCCTTAGACCCTAGGAACATCTGCTTGACACCCCTCTTCTGCCTCCCTGCACCCCACTTTCTTCTATTTTTGTAACCTACAGAGGAACAGGAAGAGGTCTTTTAGACTTTGTGTTTTTAAGCACTCTGGTTCTGCCTGTGTTCTAGAAGTTTATGATGCTGAACTTACCACAGAGAAGGAATATAACCCCGGGCAAGGGCTTCAGAGGCTTCCAGACCGGCAAGGGGGTGAGAGAAACTTCGGCTCAACTGATAGCACACACACATCCAAGCTTAAAAATGACCCCAAGATCCTTCCACCAATGAGAGAGACAGCAGCCACGCTCCAGTTTGCCCAGCTCCAGCCTGTTCACGGCAGCTGCTTTGGGGGCACAGCACTCTCTGATGAGGAGCTAGCTTTTTCTCCCAGAGGCCAGGAAAACCCTTGGGGACACATGGATCAGGCAGGGCCAAAAATGATGAATCTGGTGGCTGTGACTAAGTCCATTGCTCAGTGGTTTGAAAATGGACATGGTTTCAAATGGGTCTCTACGTGTCCGTAGAAGTAGGACAACTGTGTATGGTCTCCAGCGTTGCTAACTTTCTTTCCTTTGCTTTCTCCTTCATGTAACCACCTCTGGCTGCTTCTTTATTACTTCTACTTAGCTTCCAGTTCATTTTGTCTTTTCTTTTTAAAAATGTATTTATTTATTTAGGGTGAGGGTATGCATAATCTCTCTTTCTCTCTCTCTCTCTATCGTGTGTGTGTGTGTGTGTGTGTGTGTGTGTGTGTGTGTGTGTGTGTGTGTGTGTGCGCGCGCGCGCGTGTACGTGTGTGAAGATCAGAGGACAACCTGCTGGAGCAAGTTTTCTCCTTCCACCTTGGGGATCCCAGGGAGCAAATTTAAGACTTTGACTTTATAGCCAGTGCCATTATCAGATGAGCCTTCTCACCAGCCCCGATTGCTTGTTTGTTTTTTTCCTACTGATTAGTTTTTTACTCTGGGTTTATTACATTTCAAGATGACAAGCATAGTCACAATTTGAATTTCTGATACACATAATATGTTAATGTAAATATGCCTCACATAATCTCCCATGTTATGTTAGTGTACACTTAAGGCAAATGTCATTTCTTTATTTTATCTTGTGAGGCTTGTTAGTTCTGACTCTCTGTCTCTCTCCATGTCTGTGTGTGTGTGTGTGTGTGTGTGTCTGTCTGTCTGTCATATTTTTTTGAACATTTCTCCAACAATGAACCTTTCTTTAATCCAGGAGAAGATTTAGAAATGTAGCCAGCAGGTTAGTTTTCAATTTGACCTTGTACAAGGGGTTCATAGTGTACTCAGGAGTGGCTCCTGACAACAACAGGGTGAGCGAGGGTTGTTTTGCCTGCTTTAAAATCGTTCCCTCTCCCTGAGAGTGATCAGCGAGCTGGAATAACCTGAGCTCGCTCACAGCTCCCTACCTAGATGTGCCGAGGTAGAAAGCCAGGGCTAAGGATGAAGTTTTTACAGAGGACTGAGAGATCGCTCTTCTGAAGATTTGCCAGAGCCTCAGAAGGATTTTGGGAATGAATGTTAATATATGAATGAGAGGCCAAGTGGTGCTAGAACAGAGCTTGAGACCGTGACTTTCTCCATGTCCTAGCATCTCTCCAGGGCAATAATAGTCATGACGTGAGCAAAGCATTGTAAAATGAAAACTAACATATTATATGGGAACCAAATACCGACAATACTTCATAGATTTTCCCCTTTGAAAACGGTGTTTTAAAGTTTACAGACTGGCAGGGCGGAGGTGGCCCATGCCTTTAATTGCAGCACTTGGGAGGCAGTGGCAGGCATATCTCGGTAAGTTCAAGGCCAGCCTGGTCTAGTAAAGTCCAGGACACCCAGGGCTACACAGAGCAACCCTGTCTCAAAAACTCAAAAACCAAAATCAAACAAACAAAAGTTTAGAAAGTTTTATATCCCAAACCCAGATAGCCAGCAGCTCCTCGAATGAACAAATGAGCCTTTGGTGTCACGGCCTTACACGGACAGGACTTCCCACATCTTGTGTCTCTGGAACCAGATGTTTTTTAAAGCCAATGGCATTTCACGGCAGCTTTTCTCCAGGGTGACGTGGGAGAGCTAGAAGGTTTCAAAATAAATAATTTATGTATGACAAGCCCGAGCGATGTTAATGTTCTTCAGATCTTTTTACTAATATTTTTGGTTAGCATACATATAGACTGTGTTTCAGTGGGACACAGTTTATACATATTTTCAATATACTTCCTTTTTGGACCTCTTCTCTCCCAGAAGTCTCCTTTTACATGTGTGTGTTTGGAGGGAGGGCTGTGTATGTATATGTGTGTATGTATGTATAATGTGTGTGTGGTGCGTAGTGTGTGTATGTGTATGTGGTGTGTTTGTGATGTGTGTATGTGTATGTTGTGTATGGTATATAATGTGTGTGTGCTGTGTATCTGTGATGATGTGTAATGTGCATGGTGTGTGTGTATGTGTGATGTGTGGTGTGTGTGTGTGGTGTGTATGTGTGTGTGATATGTAATATGTGTGTGATATGTGTATGTGTGTGATATGTAATGTGTGTGTGCTGTGTATGTATGTTTATATCTGTGGTAATGTGCATGTGTGATGTGTGTGTGTGTGTGAGAGAGAGAGAGAGAGAGACACTTATAACTTCAGCATTAGAGAGTCTGAGGCAAATGGAATGCTGGTATATTAGTTTACTTTCTAATACTGTGCTAAAAGACCTCACCCGGTAGTAAGTTTAGGGAGAAAAGGGTTAACTCAGCTTACCCATTTCACAGTTCATCACAGAGGAAAGCCAAGGCAGGAATTCAAGTAGGGCAGGAAGCTGGTGGCAAGAATCAAAGCAGAGACCACAGAGGAGCACCTCTAGCAGACTTGTTCTCAGGCTCAGCTAAGCTTGCTTCCTTATACAATCCAGGACCACCTGCCTCGAGGTGGCACCACCCCCAGTGACCTGAGCCCTCAAATGTCAATCATTAATCAAGAAAATGTCCCACAGACATGCACCCAGGGAAATCTTAGGAAGGGATCTCCCAATCAACAGTCTCTCCTCCTGGGTGACTTTGTTTCAAGTTGACAAAAGAGTAACCAGGCCAGCCAGCTACACAGGGAGACATCATTTCAAGAAACAGACAAGCAAACCAGGCTCGTGGTTGAGTCACGTTCTACCCTGAGCTTAAGGCATGGTCGGATTATCTTTCCCTTAAAGATGGGCATTTAGGCTGCTTTAATTCATTCTGCCCCATGGGTTAGAAACAGGATTTTTTAAAGCTGGGGTAGGTAGAATAGATCCATAACTACCCTCAGATACTTGGGAAGCGGAGGAAGGAGAATCAGGAGCTCATGATTGGCCTACTCAACAAAATCTCATAGAACCAGAGAGTTTCAAGTTGGGCAGCATCCACCAGCACTTAAAGACCCCAGGAAGATCCTGACTTCAAGATTGTCCAGACCGCACACTGACACCTTATCTCAAAAATGCAATAAAGAAGTTCCAGGATGAAAAGTATACATACTTAAAACATGTCTGCAATTTAATTAGGCCTGTATGTATTTTTGCTTTAAGCTTTCTCACCGAAGTCTGTTATGTGTCAAAGTTGGGTTTTGGCTCCCCGGAGGGAAAGCCCTTCCTATTTGACTGACACCCACTTCTTTACCAGAGATCATAAGAACACTAAAAGGTACTCTTTATAAATGTCACCTTAGAGACTTTTCTGAGGCAGTTTGGGAGGCATCAGTCAACCAATCAGCTTCACTTCTTAAACCCTTGATGTATTTTCAAAGACTTTCTGTGCTTGAAATGCCACACAAGCCCTCAGAGTTTCACCTGTCAGACACCTGGGGTTGGAGAGATGAAAACAGTGTGGACTTGTATGAGGAATGACCTGTAACATGTGCCAACAGCCTAAGAGGGACACCCCCACCTTGTCAACAGTGCCACAAAGAAATTTGTTATAAGTTAAATATGTCCATAAAATGGAGTAACAAGGCATTAACTGCAAGTAACTTTGTATCAGTGGATATGTAAAAGCCAAGAACACTGGCTCCTACCTATAAACCAAGCACTTGACAGGCTGGAAAAGAACAATCTGGAAGTTCAAGGTTATCCTCATAGTTTGAGACTAGCCTGGGGGCTGGAGAGATAGCTCAGTGCAGTCCCTAACACCTACGCCATGGTTTATAGCCACCTATAATTCCAGCTCCAGGGATCTGATACCCTCTTGTGACCTTCACAGGTCTGAATGTGGTGCACAGACATGCATGTAGGCAACATACTCATTCACATAAAATAAATAAGTAATTTTTTTTAAAAGAGCCTAACTAGGGTTACACCAGACTGTCTCAAGAACAAACAAAACCAAACAAACATCTCAAACATAAAGGGAAGAAAATGAGGTCAAAGTTGTGTAATAAGAATTTATAGATCCAGGGTGGATTTCTGTTTATGGGGTATGTGTGTGTGTGTGTATGTGTAAGTGTGTGTTTAGTTGAAGGAAATGGGGCAAAAAATGGTCTGAAGACTATCACTTCTTTATTTCTATGCTTGGTTGCATTTGCTATGGTCGTGTGTGTGTGTGTGTGTGTGTGTGTGTGTGTATGTGTACATGTGTGTAAATGCTGGGGAGGCATAAGTGCCTCAGCCTGAGTGAGGAGGTCAGAACTCAGTTTAACAGACTCCACTCTCCTTTAACTAAGGTCAAGTTGACTCAGCAAGCACCAGTATCTGCTGAGTCATCTCTCCAGCCCAGAATGATTTCTTCAAAAAAGTATATTCATGGAAAAACATCTGAACAGGAGCAAGTAAATTCTCAGCAGTCAAATGTGCATTTTATAGATAACTTAATTTTCTTCTTTTTGTCTGATATCTTTCTAAGATTTTTGACTTGGTTTTGGACCCTGGACTAGGGACTAAGATACATATTTTACATACCAAAGCAGACCTGGCCTCCAGGTTCTCTTAGCAGCATTCAGTCCCTTCCCGGCACACCCAGCCCCAACTCTGAACTTTCCTCCAGAAGGTCCTTCACACCCACCCCCAACTCTGAACTTTCCCCCAGAAGCGCCTTCCTACATAATCCAGACATTGTGGTCTCTTTCTTCTTCTCTTCTTTTTCTCTGTGAGCCCGCCTTTCTCTCTTTCTCTTCCCCTTACCCTTGACAGCTCCCCTCGCCTTAATCCTTTAGGCCAGTGAACTCACCCTAGAGCAGCTTCCCCATAAACCCACCTTTAATCTAATCTAATCTGGCTTGAATTGGTTTATTTAACCTCCGGAGAGATAGCCTATCAGTTTTATGTTATAAGCATATATTATCTTTATAACAAAATGCACCATCAGCATATTACTCCCTTTCTTTCTCTCCCTTCGGTAGCTTTGCTATCCCAGGGGAATTCACTTGGCTAAGGCTTGACCATCGCTTACTGTGAGTTTCTATCAGCTTTCAAAGGTGGGCGCTGTGACAGGCAAACCGAGCTCACTGCATGCCAAGGGTTCCATCGTGGCTGATGACACTCAACTCCACAAGAACTTCCTTCCAAAGAAAATGTTACTTTCACAAGTCAACTGCTCATGGAGACCGTTTGCTTACCAGCGTCCCGGGGCCGGACCTAGTCTTACCTCACAGGAAGTGCACCAGGATACGAGCTTAAGACTCTCCAATGTGAAAACATCGGTTCTAAGGTCTACAGACTCATAGAGTTTTAGTCAAGGAAGGAAGCTAAGGGTAAAAAAAAAAAAAAAAAAAAAAAAAAAAAGAGGCCATGTGTGACAACCCACATTTGTAATCCCAGAACTCCAGAGGTGGAGAAGTGAGAGTTCAAAGCCAGTCTGTGCTACAAGTGTGAGACCCTGTCTCAGAGACTTGTCAACAGATAAAGAGAAAGTTCTCTCTCTCTCTCTCTCTCTCTCTCTCTCTGTGTGTGTGTGTGTGTGTGTGTGTGTGTCTGTCTGTCTGTCTGTCTGTCTGTCTGTCTGTCCACCCCAGGACATGAGAACAGACTGGAATAGTGAAGACATAGGGAGGAGAAAGAAGGATGGGAGCGAAGCGGACTCTGGTGAATACAGTTAAGACACACGAACACGATTTTTAAAGACATCGTTTATGACGCCCAAACACCGAGTACGAAGAAATGATGTGCCAATAAAGAAGAAAGCAAAACCCAAGAAATAACAAGGACAAAACCCCCAATCCAACTTGGAGGGGCTTAGAGCTCAAAGACCTCCCAGAGGCACTGAGCTCATAGCCAGGATGCCACGCCAGGCTCTCCGCTCCTGGCTCTGTGGGCTCGAGGCATAGAGACCCCAACACTAGAAATGAGGCAGAGCTGTAGGGACCAGGAGGCAGTTTTGCCACGCTGGGGAGGAGGTTAGGAAAGGGGGCCCGCCTGCGGCTGCTCCCTCTGCATTCCAGACAAACAATAGCTTTGGAAGAGGTGTGAATGACACCCCACCCCCACCATTAACCTCAAAGAGGTGTTAATTTCACAGCCAAACTGAAGACCATTTAAATTCAGGCACTGTCACAAAAACAACCATTTATTTGGAAGCAAAAGAACAATTTGTCTCTTTCCTTGTGCATGGCCTGCCCATTAATTTCTCCGGGATAAAACATCTTCAAACAGATTCTCCTTGATCCAACCCACTCGAGACCCTTCAACAAAAAGAAAAGCCACTTCCTCCCTCTCGAGGGAGGAAGAATGGAAGCCGCTTCAGAGGAATGCCTCGCCTGGAACCAAACCGAAGGCTCTGCACTTGTCAGTCTGAGAGGCCCCGTGACACTTGTGGACCGGACGACACTCTTTCTCTCATGTTGCCCGCTCCATTATCTGGTTTCGGGTGGTTTCTTTATTTTGTGGTTTCGGCCTCGGAGTGGCTGCCATTGGACGGCTCTAGAACGATGATGGGGCAGATAGGATTGTCCTATCCGTCCCAGGACCTTCGGCAGCGTTCTCTCACATCTCCCCTCTAGCGGGCCACGCAGCCCCCTCCCAACCTCACTTATCACAACCCAAAGTGTCCACAGTTGGGAGTGCAATCCCAGCCACCAAGTCACCTTGAGAGGCGACACCATCCTAGCCTTCAAAGGCACCCCAAAACCTTTCCTAGAGGGAGGCTCCACATTTCGTGGCTATGGATTCCTGACCTTGGTAATAGGCTACTGCACCATCTACAGAAAGGAAATTAAAGGAACAAGAATGTTGGTCTTTGGGGAAATCATGGGATATTTTAGAAACAAATAGATGTTTTCCCCACTACTTCTCTGTTCACTGCATTTCTACCCCAAGCCCTTCGCATTCCGCCAACACAGGCCTCTGTAACCTAAACATGCTTCCATATTCCACAGTATAATAATAACCCTTCCAAGAACGGTAACCTAGCAAATGGGCTCTGGCTGTCGTGACGCTCTGGCCAATGTTTACTGTGCCTGTGTCACTAGAATCGACTTTATCAATATACCTCCCAAGTTATTGCACAGTGAGCGGGAATATAATTCAAAACGAATCAGCCGGGGCTGTAGTTTGCTTGGCGGAATGTTTGCCTACCATGTACAGTCTTAGGTTTAATTTCCAGTACTGCATACATCAAGTGTGGTTACACATGCCCTGCGTCCCTGAAGTCCGGTCACAGGGTCGCTTAGAGCTAGCTCAGCCTGAGAAGTTCACAAGTCCCTGCACCTATCCATGAGACAAGATAAAAAATACGAATAAAATAAATACAAATAAAATAAATTGGTGGTTGAAGTAATTTTTTACTATAGATCTTGGACTTCCTAATTTTACAACAAAAGCATGTTTTTTCTTGACTTTTCCAAATTGATTCGAAATATATTCCTCTGGAGCTGGTGAGATGGCTCAGTGGTTAAGAGCACTGGCAGCTCTTTTAGAGGTCCTGAGTTCAATTCCCAGCAACCACATGGGGGCTCACAACCTCTTCTGACATGTGGATGTACATACCGCAGCATGCTCTCACACATTAAATCAACAAATCACATATATGATATGTAAAAATCATAGATACACGGCTCTCTCACTGTCTGTACGTACCCTTGCATCTCTGATCTTAGCTCCCTGTTTCTGCCTCAACCTGTTATCAATGTAGCGACTGGGAAATCCCAGAAAACACAAAGCAGGCCAGATGATTCTGCCCGCACACCGCCCTTCCCCGCACCCGCAACAGCTCCAAGTCCTTTCCCAGAATCCTTTGGTGGTTTGGGACGTTCTGTATGAATTCTTCCCCTGGCTTGCTCAGGTCCTTCTACATTGTGTTAGTCGTGTCACTCTGAACGCACAGGTATCCCGAGTCCAAAATACTTACTCCGTCTCATATTCTGAGCCCCCACAGTCTCATGTTCTGAACGCTTAGTCCCCGCAGGTGGCACTATTTTAAAGACCGAGGAGCCTTTAGGATGGTGGAAGGAGAGCTCTAGGAACGGGTCCTCTGAGAGTCTTGACTCCTGCCCTGCCTCTGTGGATCTGTGACCTTTAAGCTCCCACCTCTGTGGATCAAACCTCTTGACTTCACTTTCCCTGTCCCGGCGAACTGTGATCCTCTGAAACACAAGCGAAGCTGACCGGCGAAGTTGTTTCTGCCGGGCATTTTATTGCTGAGATGGATGAATAACTCCACCAAGCACATCCCTTTAGAGTCTCCATGTCCCCAGTCCCTCCGCCCCCCAGAGAGGCGTTCCCCTCTCTGAAGAGCCCATCTGCTTCTTTCAAAGCTTCATTCCAGGGTTATCTTCCCAGTGGAAGTTCCTCTGGGCGCTCTATGGCTCCTCTGTGTACCTTGTTACTTAATTTCCCTTATTTCCTTTATCCCCTGCTACTCTTGAACGCAGACTTCACCAAGGAAGGGCTTACCTTTTACTTGGCTTGCAGCTAAGCCGCTAGAGACCAGAATGGGTGTAGGGTAGTGTCTTAATGTTGATTAATTGTTAACAGAAAAGAATGAATGAGGACAGAGAGATACCTAACTGAAGAATCAGGATTCGAATCCGGGTTGCCTGCCTCTTGCCCTATTCTTTAAAGGAGCCTCAATTACGATGTGCATTAGAACCACTTGGTCCTTGGATTTCATGCTGGACTTCAACATATCATGATGTATAGAGTACTTGGGATATGGTATCAAGAATTCCCCTGACTCCACCTTAGACAGAGAAGAACTGGCAACCAAAGACTTCAGGAAAGAGAAAGAATTCCTCTTCCCACTGACGAGCTCCCTGATTGTTTATCCAGCACCACGGCAGTCAGCCCCGAAATCATGTACATACAAGCAGCAGCAATGGACCCAGTGGATAGATTTATATTTCTATGCACGAATATGTGAAACAACAGCTGTAACAGCTGTAACAACAACACCAATAAGAGTAATAAAAGAGGTCATCGGTGTGGAGGGTAAGAGGAGGAGAGGACACAGGAGGAGTTAGAGGGAGGAAATTCCCAGGAAGTCCAAACCAGTTTCTATGCTAACTCCAAGAGCCTATCAGGATGGCTTAGTGGGTAAAGGACTTGCTGTCAAGTCTGAGGACCCAGGTTAGACTTCCAGACCCCAGAAGGTTGAAGGAGAGAACCAATCCCTGAAAGAATTTATCTGTAGAATCCCTGTAGAAGTTGTCTTTTGACTTCTACACATGCTCTGTGTTTTACTCACACAGACACACACAGTATAACATCTCCGAAGACTATCAATGAGATCTTATGTGTAACACAGGTGTGTCCTAATTTTTTTTAAGAGTTCAGAACCTGAGGCCAGTCTCTCAGGCTGAGAACCCCTACTGGAGCCAAAGTTCATCTTCTACAGGATCCGTAAACACTGACAAGGCTCAGCGACAAGGCTCAAGTACGATTCTTCCTGGCTAGTCATGATCTATGCAAGTCTGCAGAGACAATAAGGTCGAAGGCAATCTCCCCCAAACTTTTGGGGTCACAATAGCAGGAACTTAAAGAGATTTAAAAAGTGCTTAGGAATTTTTACATAGCCTCATTAACTAAGTATGGTCCAAGGACCAAGAGAAGCCATTGTTGAGAAGCAGAGAGGCATCAGATGCAGACTCTGTCTGGTCCAGAGCTGTGGTACAGGGACAACATCCTCAGGTCAGGAACATGGATGATGTGAGAAGGTACTGATACAGCCCCACCCCCTCTCTTCTGTGAGAACTGGATGTTAGAATTAGAGTGAAGTTTTGTTTGTATGTTTGTTTGTTTTGACAGGGTGTTACGATGTAGCTCTGGTTGTCCTTTAGACCAGGCTGGACTCACAGAGATCTGAGTGGCTGTGCCTCCCAAGTGCTGGAACTAAAAAAGGGGTGTGCCACTACACCCCGGATGGTGGGGTTTGTAAAAGCATAACCTCTGTCAATCTTCGTAGGCACCCCCTGCCTGTGCTGAGTTAGGAGAAAATGGAGCCTTCAAGCTAGGCTCGAGCTCTGAAATCTTTATTCCTATCCATGGGGAATTAATGTCCAAATCTGGATGGTCTCCCACTATCATTTAGAAAATAAATTCTATCACATATATTTACAGAAAAGCAGACATTTTACATCAATATGAATATGTGCGTATGCTATCTCACCTCCAGCATAACAGGTTTTACCTAATCAAGGAGAGAGAGGTTAAAATTAAAAATCGAGAAAAGGAGGAAGTCTCTACCCATCACACGGACATGCTGCTGTGTGTGTGGTGTTTGCTCTTGACTCTTGTCTCTTGCTGGCATCTTGGCTGCAGCTCGACCCGGAGGGTGGCTGCATTTGGCCTGGCGCTGTTTTGGTTGTCCTTGTTTGGTTTCCCCAATTTAGACTGCTGCTTCATATTCTCCGCTTTGCAAGCTTGTTTTCTACGGGGAATGGCTAATTATCTCAGATCCTTCCTATTCACTGTCTGGCACTCGGCTTGCAGAGATAACCTGTAGCCTGCCTCCCCTGTGAAGATTACACGAGATAAGGAAGAAGGGGCTGCTTTGGGAAGGATAAAGGAGCTATAACCCCAGGAGACAGGAAGCGTCTTTATGAAAACTCCATTTGCTGAGAGCTGATAGGGCAGGCTTTGGATAGTTAAAATATTTCACATCCGATGTTCACCTTGCAAAGTCTTCCTTTGCTCTTTTGTGGATGGGAGGCTCTGGCTCAGAGAGATGTAGGGTGAAGTCAAGGTCACCAATGACTGTACTCAGGAGAGCAAGCCAGTTTGTAACCACTTCTTTAAAAAAAAATTAATTCATATGTTTCTTATATGAAGCGGTGAGTCTTCTAAAGATGGTTTCCTTCAAGTGCATGATCGATTCCGACCGTACTCACATGCTCTTCTCTGTCTCCTCCGTTCCCCTTCCGCCTGGTCTCCTTCCTTCTCCAAGTCTCCTTTTGATTTTCTCTTCCCCACCACATGCACAAACACACATGCATGTACACATATGTCTGTGTTTGTGTGTATACACAGCTCATAGTTGCAGAAGAGTTACGCTGTAAATTGGAGTTTAGACACACATATGTGGTCTGTGTTTATTCAAATGAGAAATTATGCACTATTGGTCTCTGTGTCTGGCTTATTCCACTTCATGGGACAGTCTCCGACTTCATTCTCTTTCCTGAAAATGTTCTTTATGGTTGACTATAACCCCACTGTGGAGAGAGTCAAGCTTTAAACACAAAAGTTCTCAGCACTAAACTCACTTCTGTAGGCAGCCCGCAAGAGCTGGGTCTAAAACAATAGGCTTTGTAGAAAATGCAGTGTCATAGGAACAGGATAGGCTGTTGAGCTGCGGGGTGTGTGTGTGTGTGTGTGTGTGTGTGTGTGTGTGTGAAAATAAACTGAAGTAGCTCATATAGTAGTGGGTATGGGGCTTGTTTTGTAGCTAGATTTCAAATCAACGTGGCATCCTGTGTTTACATGACGAGAGCATTCCAAGTAGATCTCGGAGAAGAAGTTGTCAGACATTGACTAAAACTTTCAAAGGTTACCTAATTTTGCAAACTATAAAGATCTGCCAGGCATATAGTTCTAAGACGGACAGCAGACAGACTGGGCTTTGTAGCACTCCAAAACTCTAAAACATTTTCTAATTTCTTAAAGAGGGATGCGTAGCCTGGGTGTGTAACTCAGTTACTAAAGTGCCTGCTTAGCACACAGGAGACCCTGGGCTGGAGCCCTAGAACCCCATAAATGAGGAACATGTCTGCCATCTCAGTTTTTGGAAAGTGGAGGCAGGGGAATTAGTAGTTTGAGGCCATCCTGAGTTCAGGGCTAGTCAGGGGACTTCACAATTTGTATTTAAAAAGAGAGGGATGAGGAGGGGAGAGGGAAAGGAAGGTTGGGGAGGGAGAAGTTTTTCTTTGCCAATCTCCACCCCCCCCACACTCACAAACTCACATAAGTACACATACTCACATACACATACACTCACATACACTCACACACACACTCACATGCACACACACATACACTCGAACATGCCCACATTCAAGTAAGACATTTTTGGTTTTGGTTTTTGGTTTTGTTTCTCTGTGTATCCCTGGCTGTCCTGGAACTCACTCTATTGACCAGGCTGGCCTTGAACAAGTAAGAATTTTTCCAAAGAAACCAAATCACTGGAGAGATGGCTCAGCAGTTTAGGGCGCTTTTTGCTCTTGCAGAGGACCTGGGTTCAATCGGGATCTGTGACCATCTGTAAGCCAGGCAGACAGGCGGGCACCGAAAATGGCACAAGCCGAGCATCCAGATGCATAAATAAAGCAAACCTTCAAAAAATAGAAGGAAGCTAGATCTCAAATGAGCAACCTCACCTTATACAAAAAAAAGCCAGCAGCACTTCTCAACCTGTGGGTCTCGACCCCTTTGGAGAATGAACAACCCTTTCACAGGGTTCCCCTAAGACCGTGGGAAAACACAGATATTTATATTACAATTCATAACAGCAGAAAAATTACAGTTATATTATGGTTTGAGGGGGGCTACCATAACATGAGAGACGGTCCCAGTATTGAGAAAGTTGAAAAACACGGAGCTAGAGGATGAAGGACCAAAGCCTAATGTTAGCAGAACCGTAAATGAAAACCAGGGAAGCAGGGGAAATGACAAAGGAAGCTGGGAGGTGATACTTGGGAAGGATGAACAGGTTCTGCTTAGACTAAGACGAAAAGTGACTCAACTTCATGACATCAGAAGGGAAAGTGGGGAGTGGAGAGATGGCTCAGTGGTTAGAGCACTGGCTGCTCTCCCAGAGCTCCTGAGTTCAATTTCCAGCAACCACATGGTGGCTCACAACCATCTGTAATGGGATCTGATGCCCTCTTCTGGTGTGTCTGAAGACAGCTACAGTGTACTCCTATACATAAGATTAATAAATCTTTTTTAAAAAGCGAAAGTGTGTGGGTGTGCATTCGAGTGTGTGTGTGTACTACCACCAACGGTACAGAAGAAAAAATGTCTCAAACAGAAAATATGAGCTGGTGTGTAATGGAGCAGAAAAATCCACGTGAAATAGACACATTCTTAGAAACACGCAAATGACCCAAACTCAGGACACAGAAAATCGAATTAATCGACACAAGGCAAAGTGCTGTGGTTTAGCTGTGATGTGCACCCCTGTCCTCCTTCCCCCAGATATAAAGGGGATGGTAAATGATAAGTTGGCAAAAGGCATGGGTATACATTGCCACCCCCAAAGTTGTATATTCGGGCACAAATCACAAGGAAAGGTGGCCGGTACCCCTGGTCCTTAAGGAAATGGTGTTGAAACCTCATGAGGCCACTTCATACTGGACAGTGGCTGAAATTCATGGTAACAAGGTGTCCAAACCCTCACACTCTGAGAGGAGATGGAGAATCTGCAGCCTCCGCCTCCATGCGAGACAAGGTAACAGGGTTACCACACGACCCAGGGAGTCCCAAAGAATCGAACACGAGTATTAAATGACACCTTAGTTTTAGAAAGATTTAGTGCTTTGTGTGTGTGTGTGTGTGTGTGTGTGTGTGTGTGTGTGTGTGTGTGTGTGCAGGCTCTTGAGAAGAGATCAGCAGAGATTTTAGGAGAGTTTATTCTCCTCCTACATGGCCCTGCTTGCGGGCACTTCCACTGGGTCTTCTGTCTCATCTCCCTGTAGCAGTGCTGGAACTAGAAACCCAAGCCACCGCATACACCCAGTTTAAGTGTGTCCCGGGACCAACCTCACGTTATTAGATCTATATTGCAAGTGCTTCTACCCACCGAGTCCTCTCACGGATCCCACACCTGGGTATTCAGAGTGGCTTAATTCGAGATAGGTCAAAGATGAAGACAATTCAAGTGTTGAATTCAGAGGGTGAATTGAAAACAGCACGCATAACAGGGCTTTGGTCAGCTACAAGATAAAATCACATAGTGACGAACACTAGGCTGAAATGAACCTTGAGAACATTCTAGAAGCCAGACACGGAAGCCAGGTACACAGTGCACATCCAGTCCTGTGAAATGTCCACAGTGGGCTAACCCAGAGGCAGAAATCAAAGTTATGACCTACAGGGACACGGGGGCTGGATACTGACTAATAACTGCTTAGTCAATATGGGCCAACTTATGTCACCGTATGTGTGTGAGGACAAAGCTCTGGAATCGATGTCGGGTTGTATGGTATAGTGAGGTAGTAACACTACTGGGCTGTGCTCTATTCTATTTTGTTTTTTTCATGACAGCAGCCCTGGCTGTCCTAGAACTAGCTCTTTGGACCAAGTTGGCTTCAAACTCAAGGATCCCTTTGTCTCTGCCTCCTAAGTGCTGGGATTAAAGGTGTACAACATCATTAAAGGTGTGCACTATCATTAAAGGTGTGCACTATCATGTCCTGCAGGGAATTCAAAGGAATTCATGCCAAGTACTGCAAACCTAGCAACTATCCATAGCTGTGACATCATGGAACCTAAGAGAGAGCCTGCTATGGATACTATGATGAATTAATATAACTGCTAACTGTATTTGAAGTACTGATTCCTAGACTTACAGGTCAGTGTAGATCTCCTTGATTGAAGAGGCTTCTTTCTGCAGGAGGTGTAGACCATCCCAGAAATTCATAGCTAGTTAAAATGCAGAGAGACCAGGGGGTGCTTGTTCCCAGGACATCTACAGCACTACCCCTACACTTAAGGATTAGGAAAGAAGAGAGGCTAGGACTAGTGTAGGAGCCAGAGCACCAGGATGCCTGCTGCAAGATAGTGCTGTAAGACTGTGTCTTCTATATTAGACAGGTACCTGCTGTAAGGAAATGTCTTCTGTATGTGACAGGAAACTGAGCTCATAAAAACTAACATATATGGTTGCCTACACAAGACCTGTACAATTACACCCCCAGATGACATGCTAGTACAGATGGGGTAGAGCTCATGGTACCCTACTCCTAAGTGAGGAGCTACAGGCAACGGAGAGAGGGGAAAATAGTCTTCTCTGGGAACCAAGTCACTGATAGGTTATCTGAACCCCAAGTGGCCAGCCCTAAGCATACATACAGACTAGCAACACTGAGTAGACTCATCAGGGTGTATACATACGTACACACAATACATACACACAATACATACAAACAATACATACACACAATACATACACACAATACATACATATACATACATACACACAATACATACACACAATACATACACACAATACATACAAACACATACATACACACAACACATACACACAATACATACATATACATACATACACACAATACATACACACAATACATACACACAATACATACATATACATACATACATACACATAATACATACACACAATACATACACACAATACATACAAACACATACATACACACAATACATACACACAATACATACACACAATACATACACACAATACATACATACATACACACAATACATACACACAATACATACACACAATACATACACACAATACATACAAACACATACATACACACAATACATACACACAATACATACAAACACATACATACACACAATACATACATATACATACATACATAAAAATACATACATACATACACATACATATACACATACACACATACATACACACATAAATCCACACACATACATACACACATATACATACACACATACACACATATATACATACACAAATACATATGCACACATACACACACATAAATCCACATACATACATACACACATACCTACACATACATACACACATACATACATATATACATACACAAATACATATGTACACATACACACACATAAATCCACACACATACATATGCACACATACATACACACATACATACACACATACATACGTACACACATTTGAGAATGTATGTGTAAAACAATATCAATGACAAGAAAGTTGGGTTCATATGGAGGAGCTGTAGTAGGAAAAGAGAGGGTTTGAAATAATATGTATATAGTAGTCAAGTATGGAATTCTCAAAAAAATGTTAAGAACCAAAAAGACTAAAATGGTACCTCACATTACATGAACTTCACTCCCCAACATAGTGAAACATGCAAATGCCCACAAAAAGAAGTGATTTCTAAAATCCACTGACTATTAAAATGTTTATTTCCGTATTTTGTGGGAAGAGGGGGCGTTTTTGCTGTGGCGCACATCCCCTGACTTTGCAGGCACCCTGCAGAGGTAGCTAACCTTCCCAGAACCCAGAGGTTTCCCTCATAAGCTTCAGAGGAACCTGACTCTTCAGCCGTTCAAATCAGAAATCAAAGTGTTCGGCAATCTGCCACACTAAAGTCAGGCAGACTCCAGCCAGATTCAGCAGGCGTGAAAGAGAATCTGTCTTCACACGGGTGTTTGTCATGACGAGTAAATGGATGGGAAGGGACAGAGGTGACACCAGGGACCATTATGATTGGTAGTGACTCAGGGAGACATTCCCACACACATGTTAGATTTCTGATAACTCAGTGAGGCCAAGCTCCAGCTAAGACCGATGTAGCTCTTACAGTAGGGGCTGGTTCTACACAGCTCAGTCTTGTGCAAGATCTTTAAGAGCAGAGGCCTCCGAACTGCAGCTCCCCAGAGCTCTCTGGCTCCTTTACTCTGGTTTGTACACATACTGAGATGTTCTGTCTGACACACAGTAAGTACTTAGAGATATGGTGACTGCCAAAGGAAGATGGCGAAATACTTTTTAATTCTATGTGTTTTCCTACAGCAATCAAATGCAAGGTTATGGCACATTGCCCTTTATTGGTATGTATTTTCCCATAGCAACCAAATTTCTCCAGAGAAACCTCCAGTACGAGGTGTATGTGCATGTGTTTGTGTGTGTGTGTTTATGATACACACATATACTTGGGCACATAGGCATGCACAGAGCTCCTGTTTATTTAGAGCTTTATTTTAGGAAGTTGGCTCATGTGTTGGTGCTCACCAATGCACCAACACCGTCTACTGCATGGCAAGTTTGGAGTCCCTCGTGCAGGTCAGCAGGCTTGAAACTCAAGACTTGACTTCATAGTATTGAGATAAAGTTTCCTCTTTTCCAGGTTTTTTTCTTGTGGCCTTTAGTGGATTAGATGAAGCCCACTGGCTCAGCTAAAGATCAGTCCCCTGGATGAAGTCAGTAGATTATGAATGTTCACCATGTGTAAAAAATACATTCACATCAGCACATATAGATTATCATTTGATTAAATACCTGGCTATTATAGCCTAGCTGGTATTGATTAGGACCCACGCCTCTTTATCTGACTTATAAATCAGTGGCCCAGAGGCTGGAGCACAGCTTCAGTTAGGACTGTGATGTACACTGGCTTCTCTCCACACCTCTGCTGTTTTGGGCTCCAAGTCACTACTTCGTATAGAAATGTCTGCAATCATTTTCAGGGTTCTATCTGTGGAGCAGGGTGATATTTCCCTCCATGAGTGATCCAGCAGTACACTTTGCCTGGTACTCGACTTGTTTCTGAATACTTGACCAACATAAGATTGTATGATAGTCTTCTATGCCATGGCTACCACATTCAGTTACAGAGACCAGGACAGTGGGATTCACATCCAAGACATGTATAAAAAACACCACAGGGTATAGTGCTACAACACTAAGCAGACAAGCATCTTCCAAGTATCTATCCATCAATCATTCATCCATCCATCCATCCATCCATCAATCATCCATCCATCCATTATCCATCATCCATCCATCCATCCATCCATCCATCCATCCATCCATCCATTCATTATCCATCCATCTATCATCCATCCATCCATCCATCCATCCATCTATCCATCATTCATCCATCTACCCGCACCCCCACCACCATAATACTTGCACCTGGAAATCCATATTCAATACTTCACTCTTTGGAGAAGATTCCAAAGGCATGAGTACACCTAAGTTCTAAGTACCTGAGCACCTAAGGTCAAAGCACTCTTATCTCTGCGAAAGGAAGAATAGCCAAGTTCCTCCCAATTTCAGTTGTGAAAAATTCAGAATGAGGTGCTTGAACATCAAGCTGATTGTAGCGCCTCCTCCTTCTCTGGCTTACCTGCTCCCTATGCCCCTATGTATTTGGCAAACACTTGCCTAGTCCTTGCAGTTTATCAGTCACTGCATCAGGCCCTGGCCTTTTGCCATTCAGCTCTTTTGGTCTAGTCAGCCATCTTTTCAAAAGAGTCCTTTCACTGTGGTGTTTCTGAAACGCCAGAGACAACTGGCAGAGAACTGGTATCTCTGGGTTGAGACACAGAAAGATTTCTGGTTTCTTTAAGTGGCTACTTATCACACAGGGTGATGAGTTTTTGCAGATTGGGCATGTGGAAGGCCTGAGACCACAGCCAGTGTGGCTATGTGTGCGCACAAATATGGCTGTCTCGGGAGATGTTGGAGTCCTTGCTTTCGTGACAGCCAGCCATGGCGAATCGAGTGAAAGAAGATGGATTGAGAAGATTCTGTGAGGAGGGAGCCGAGCCTGGTGGGAGATTTTGCTGTGGGTTCCTTTCCCTTGGTTTGTGAGCCCACAAATGATATTCCAGTGGAGCCCAGGAAAGTGTCTTTCTTAGTCTGATGGATTGTTCCTGGGGTGGTTAGGGCTGGAGCTGGTGTGATGAGCTAGTTCATTGTTCATCCAAAAAGTTGTCTTCTTCCCAAGACAGCTGAAGGAGTAAAACAAACAAACAAACAACTTGATGTGGATTGCACTAAGCAAAAAAGAACAGGAGGAGAAAAAGTGGAAGGAGAAGGAGGAGGGGGAGGAAGAGAAGGAGGAGGGAAAGAAGGAGGAGGAAGAGGAAGAAGGAGAGGAGAAGAGGAAGAAGGAGGAGGAAGAAAAGGAGAAGGATGATAAAAAAGAGGAAGATGAGGAGGAGGAAGGGGAGGGAGAGGCTAAAGGCTGCTAAGCATGAAAAAGTTTGGCCCCTGTGCTCTATGTGGTGGGAGGACATAATGGGCTCCTAAAAATTGTCCTCCAACCTTCACATGTGTGTCTGTCTCTGCCCTCGAATAAATAAAGGAATGAAATTTTAGAAATTAAAGACAAAGGGAAAGTAAGAACAGGCCTTTATGCGTCGACTTTCCCGTTTTCTTTGAGCCTTTCTGCAGGACAGACTCCCTACAGCTTACGGACCCCGTGCTATTGTTTTCTAACATCCATGTTTTCTTCACATTCTCCATCTTTGAAATTGAGGATGCTCTCATAGGACATCGTAGAAGCTGGAGACTCAGTGCAGTCAGTAGGCTGAGGCAGGGGACAGTACAGCCAGCAAGCTCTTGCCATGGAAACACAAAGGACCTAACTTATTCCCAGAATGTGTGCAAAAAGCTACGTGTGGCAGCATGTGCTTGTAACTCTTCCTCACGCCCCTCCCTTACACCTTTCCCATGCCTGCACCGGGGAGGAGACAGGCAGGCATCTGGGGCTCTTTGGCCAGGTAGCTCAGCTGAATTTTCAAGTTCTAGGCCAAGTAGGTCAACAGTATTCCTAAGGAAAGATACAAGAGGAGGTCTGCTGGCTTCCAAACACACATGCACACCACACACACACACACACACACACACACACACACACACACACTCACACACACACACACATGCTCGCACACGCACTCACACAATCACAGCACACTGACAATAAACACACACACTCACAGTAGATAAGACAAATGAGATGTGGTCTCCCCACATTCTAGGACTGAAGCTATACCTCATCGGTTCATATGTTTTGATTACTTCTGATGGCCATATTTCCATTTTCTAATTACTACTGCAAACTTCATGCTTTTGTCATTACAAGGCAGGGTTTCTCGGTGTAGCCTTGGCTGTCCTAGAACTCACTCTGTAGGCCAGGCTGCCCTAGAACTCACAGAGCTCCAACTTACCTCCCAAGTGCTGGGATTAAAGGCATGCACCAACACCTCTTGGCATATTACAATCTTTTTGAGGGAAGAAGAATACCTAGTCACTGCCAGGCCTTGGAGACTCCATTTAGAGTTATTTTAAGCACACACTTCACTAAGAAAGAAACTGGCTCAGGGAGGTGAAGTCACTTGCTCGAGTTCCCACAGTCAACTTAGAGCTGCAGGATCAGAGGCTCAATGACAAAACCAGCGTCCGCTGCAGGGAGGCAAGTTAGAAGTCTGTGTGGTTTTGACAAGGGTGGGCTAGAATTTACCCTGGAAATCTTGACTAAAATGTTTTTGTGGGTCTAGGGCACAGTTGGGTTCACACCTAGGAAACTCTCGGAGGGCAGAGCCACAGCGTGGTTAAATTGGGTGACTCACAAGTGTGAAGGTTCATATTTTAGCACCTGGCAATCAGAGGCAAAATTAAAACCACGTAAAAATGAGCAGACGAAAACTCGGAGCCTTCGCAGGGGCTGCAGGCCACAGCATGCATCCCACAGAGCCTTCACAGGGGCTGCAGGCCACAGCATGCATTCCACTCCTAACTGCGCCAAAAAGCTGAATTACTTCCCAACCCACCTTTGATTCAGGTTTAAAGAAGGAAAAACAACGTTGGGGGCAAGAATTGAGGCCTGTTTTGGGGTCCTAGGCTGTCCTTGACCAGGCTCAGTTGCAGAGCTTGGAACAGGGGAACACTGAGCTCCTGAGAGCCGAGGTGCAGCTCCTTCATATCCCAAGTCCCTGCTCGGCGGCCTGGAAGAGTCTGGCAAGTTTTTCAGAACTTTAGTTTGACTTCTGATATCGATTGTGTTTCTGCTTGGGAATCTGCCAGGGCTGGTGATTACAGTCTAGGTCCGAGAGTTAAAGATGGAGGATGCTGTCACTGTCTTGCTGGTGACAGGTATGTGTTTGTGCCTATCTGTTTACAATACCCTGATAGCCAGTCCTATGGTCCTGTTGATCCCCGCACTTTGTAAATGAAGACCAAAGAGCAAACACTTGAGAGTTCTCGCTTTGGTCAGGTTTTCAGTCTCTCCCCACATTTCCAGCTCTTTAGAGTGAGGCTGGTGTTCATGCTGTAACTGAAGGCGATGTATTAGTAACATAGTTGCCAGGCATCCACTGTGCTGAGACCCTCTCAGGCTGAAGAAGGACGGGAGGAGAGTCTTGGTGCCTGAAATTAGAAAGAAGGTATCTTAGTCGGGATTTCAAACATCATGACCAAGAAGCAAGCTGGGGAGGAAAGGGTTTATTCAGCTTACACTTCCACATGCTGTTCATCACCAAAGGAAGTCAGGACAGGAACCCAAGCAGGTCAGGAAGCAGGAGCTGATGCAGAGGCCACGGAGGGATGTTACTTACTGGCTTGCTTCCCCTGGCTTGCTCAGCCTGCTTTCTTATAGATCCCATGTCTACCAGCCCAGGGATGGCACCACCCACAATGGGCTGGACCCTCCCTCCCCCTTGATCACTAGGTGAAAAAATGCCTTACAGCTGGATCTCATGGAGGCACTTCCTCCATTATCATCAAGGTGGGAGCATGGCAGCATCCAGGCCGGCATGGTGCAGGAGGAACTGATAGTTCTGAAGGGAGCCAGGAACAGACTGAGCATTCTCAGGCAGCTAGGAGGAGGGTCTCCAAGCCCCACCCCCACAGTGACACATTTCCTTCAACAAGGCCACACCTTCTAATAGTGCCACTCCCTGGGCCAAGCATATCCAAACCACCATGGCAGAGATGCCTGAGGACAGATATTGAAGATGCCCAGTGACCAGCCACTCACCATCCTGCCTCCATAATAAACTGACTACACCCACAAAATAGAATCCCAAACACACTAGTCCTCCCTAAAGTTTCTTCTGTCAGGTGTCTTGTCCCAACAGCACACAAAGAAATGAACACACTTGAAACCGCTGAGCTCTGTCAGGTCACACTAAGCAGGCAGACTCAATGCCCAGTATGTGACTTCTCCAATGATGGCTTGGAGCACTGCCCCGGGTACTAAGGCCTGTGGGCAGAATTGAAATGGATGAATGAGGTTCCTTTCTCTCTTCTTGCATGTCCACCAACAATTGTGAGTTGGGCTTTGCTGAAGAGAGCCATCTGATTTAGTGAGATGGGATCACGTATACATATGTTGGGCTAACGCACTGAGCTATCGGCACTCCAAGATGGGACTGTCATGGAGCTTTAATTTACATCTCCTGATGACTAAAGATGCTGGACTTCTTTAATGCACTTATTGGCTATTTGCAATCCGTTTCAATTTTTCTTCCCACACTGAAAACCTGTCTGTAAGACTGACTAAACATGCTGATCTCTAGCTTCGTTCTTTGTCCCCAAAATATCATGCCTTTGCTTTTTTGGGGGCTTCCATAGTTTGGTTCCTGTGAACCCTGCAGCAGACATGGATGTGCAGGTGTCCCTGTGGAATGCTCACACTCCTCTGGGCACAGCTCGGCACTGGTGTGACTGGTTCAGAGAGTAGCACATTTTCAACCGTTTGAGGGGTTTCTATACTGGTTTCTGTAATAGCTGGACTTTCCTACCAACAGTTCCTGGCCTTGTACCTCCTTATAGGCACTTGTCTTTTCAGTTGTTCATCACCTTGTCCATGGCCACTCTGACTGGTGCCTGAAGCAACCTTGGCAGTGTGTTTAGTTTTATTCTCTAATGGCTAAGGATATTGAAGATATATATATGTACAAATACATACATATATGTAGTTATACATATTATTATATATTATATAACAAATATATGTATTTATATATATTTATTATTATATAATATATGATAAATATATGTATTTGTATATATTTATTATTATATCATATAATAATAAATACATGTATTTATATATTTATTATTATATAATATATATAATAAATATATATAAGTATATATAAGTATATATTTATTATTATATAATAAATAATAAATACATGTAGCTATATATTATATAATATATACTAAATATATGTATTTATATATATTTATTATTATATAATATATAATAAATATATGTATTTATATATATAAATTACAATGCCTATTGTCAATTCTTGTTAATTTATATCAAGATATATACACATACGCACGTTATACATATATATGCATATACACATACACATACACACACATATATATTATATACACATATATATAGCATCCTCAGTTAACTTACCCATTTGTTGATTGGGTTATTTGTGTCTTAATTGTTTAATTCATTCATTATTTATCATCATCATTAACATCATCATCATCATTTTACTTTTCAAAATGACTTTTTAATGTCTAGTGTGTGTGTGTGTGTGTGTGTGTGTGTGTGTGTGCTGTTTTGCCTGCATGTCTGCTTATGTATGCAGTGCCCACAGAGGCCAGAAGAGGCCATCAGACCTCCTGAAACTGGAGTTAAACTGGAGTTAAAGATGGTTGTGAGTCACCACGTGGGTGCTGGAACCTGCCAAAGTAGCCAGTGCTTTTAACTTCTGAGCCATCTTTCCGATTCCTATAATTATTGCTTTAAAATTTTACCGAGAGTTTCATCAAGTATTATGATCATACGAAGCTTTTATTTCTCCTTCCAACCCTCCCCACATCCCTCCACAGCATGTCCCCCTTCATGTCTTTTTAAAAAATCGTATTGTGTCTAATTAGAGTGCCTGTATGTGCAAGGGGTAGGGGTTATTCACCTAAGGATGGGAACCGGTGCCATGCTCCGCCCCCGCCCCGCCCCGCCCCGTCCTGCCCCACCCCCTTCGCCCAGCTGCCCTGAACTTCTGAATTGTTGTTGTTGTTTTAAATTAAATTGTGGTGTGTGTGTGTGTGTGTGTGTGTTGTGCATGCACGCACGGGCACACATGTGAGTGCAGTGCACGTAGAGCCTTATTAACTGTGTCATCTCTCAACAACTCAGCTTGAGTTCTTTATATATTCTGGATATTGATCCCTCCATTGAATGCCTAGAGGGAAACGATTCTCCTTTTTTTGCAGGTTGCCTCTTCACTCTGTTGATGGCTTCTTGGGCTTTATAGAGCTATGTTATTTACGATGCCTTTTGTCAGCTCTTGCTCATTTCCTAAGCTACTGGCCTGGCGTCTCCATTTCGTTCTTAGAAATAGTCCAGTTTCAGGATGACAAGGGTAGAAGTCACTCTTTCTCTTATAAAAATCCAGCTGCAGAGAAGCAGGGGGTGGGGTGGAGGGTGGAGGGTGTCTGAAAGGTCTGACCCCAGTTGGGGAGTAACCCCGGGTGTACGCCAAGGCCTATAAATAATGGACACCAATGGGAGAAAAAAGGCAGGAAGTGTGGGAAGTGTCTGTCTGGCTTCCGGGGCCCAGTGGACCCGAAGCAGATTAAGTGTGAGAAATCACTCATCCTTGAGACACAGGCTTTGCCATCCTGAGGAGCGTTCAGCCTCAGCAAGTCACAGACGACAAAATGTGCGCTCTTTTCACTTGGGAGGATTTAGCCAGTTGATTAAGTACAAAAAGAGGGAGTTTGGAGGGTCAAAGACTTAAGCGTTCACTTCTGGGAATTCTGGTGGCGCTCTCCGAGAGCGGGCTCTCGTCCTCAGCTCTGGGACTCTCCTGGATAAGAGCTCACATCAGAAAACCACAGTAAAGGATTTGGCAAGCACGATCCAGGGCCAGGGCCCAGTGGGGGAAGGGATTGTGGGAAGGTTCCCCTCCCTCCCTCACGGTTGGGACCCTTTTAAAGATATCACACTAGGTCTGATACGAAATTGCTTCATAGCTGGCTGGGATCGGCGGGGCAAGAAATTAGAAATACACAGAGGTTATCAAATGGTCATGACTTTACCGGAGGTGATTGAAATAACGTGTGACTGTTAGAAATCATGAACTACCCAGCCATTTCAGCCTACAAGAATGGCAGTGGCCTATAGCTTATCTAATAATTTGGACATAAATTAACTAAGACCACCAAAGCAAAAGGTTTTATTTTATTTTATTATTTGCTGTAATGCTTTGAGGCTAATCCAACCATTTGTTGAAGGAACATGAAAATCAGAGTGCACGGGACTTGCTAAATATTACCCAAATTTTGAGCCATACGTTGGAGGTAGAGTGGGGTATAATAAATATCTTAGGACTTACGTAAAGAGCTCATTCAAGCCTATGTTATATTTCAAGTCGGAAGCTCTACATTATTTTAGCTTATCTTGACAAGGTCTCACATAGCCCAGCAACTCATCCTGAAGCTGAGTCTTGGGCTTCTGACCCTCTTGATTTGGTTTCTCAAATTTCGAGTTTACAGACCTACACCACTGAATTCCAAGCTTACAGGCCTGCATACCATGCCTGGTACATGTTAAGTTAGCTCTCTACTAACTGGATTTAGCTCTTTTATGGTTTATTTCATTATATATGTATGAATGTTTCACCTGTGCATATACTTCCGTTCCACGTGAGTGCTTGGTGCCTGCAGAAGCCAGGAGGCATCGATTGCATTTCCCTGGACCTGGAGTTGAAGGTAGTTTGGAGCCAGCAGGTAGATGCTGGAAACTAAACCCAGGTCCTCTGCAAAGCCAGTCAGAGCTCTTAGCCACTGAGCCATCTCTCCAGCTGCTAGCTGTGACTTCTTGTAGATTTGAGCCTCTTCTTTATCCCCTGACCACACACGGAGTCAAAGCCCAGTTCTCCAGAGCCAACACTCTCTCAGCTTGGCAGAGAAAATGTTCAAGGACTTAATGGTATCCAGCCATTGCAAAAGTGTTCTGACTGCCTACCACATGAGTCCCTGGGTATTTAAGAGAAACAAATGGGCCAAAATCCCTGTCCTTTGGGTAATTGACTTTCATGGTTTTGAGATGAATTTATTCACATTATTTTTACATTTATTGTGTGTGTGTGTGTGTGTGTGTGTGTGTGTGTGTGTGTGTTGTACAATCTATTCAAGGATGCCGTTGGAGGCCAGAGAACAGAGTCATCCTGAGGCTGGAACTGCAGGTTGTAAGCTGCCTTATGTAGGTGCTGAGAACCACACTCAGTTCCTCTAGAAGAAAGGGAAGTTCTCTAAACCACTGAGCGGTCTCTCCAGCCCCTTATTGTAGGTCTTCTGAAGTTTCACATTTTCTATTGACAGAAATGATATGTTTTTATATACAAGACGTTTTGAAAGATAAAAATACTATTCTGAATGGCTAAATGGAGTTAATTAGCCCAGGAATTTTTGCCCATGTTTATCACTTCTTGTTGTAAAAATACTTGACTCCATTTTCTTTGTAATTCCCTTCCTTTCTTGAAATGGGATTGTCAATAGCTACTGACCTCACAGAGCGGTGGCTCTCAACTGCACAGGCTCTCGCTGGGTAGCCCAGGCTGGCCTTGAACTCACAGAGACCCATCTCTGGAGTCCGGGGATTAAAGACATGTGCCACCAAGCCTGACTTTTTTTTTTTTTTTTTTTTTTTTTTTAAGTTTTACTTATATGTGTCTGTGTGTCAGTGTGTACGTGAGCATAGAGGTCGGGCTTGAGGGCTGAGAACTGACCTTGGTTCCTCTGCCGGGCGTTACTGATCTTTGCCGCTGAGCCATCTCTTCCTCCTTAAGTTCTTCGTTCTTCGCAGTTCTCAACGATCCAGTACACTAAGATGCTGGCTGAGCGTGCTGGCTGTGTTATACAACCGAGATTCTAAATTTAGTCCACATAACTGAAGCTTTCTGTCATTTCACAGACGACTCCCTAGACCCCACTGCAGGCTCTGGTAACCACCATGCCACATCGGCGCTAACACGGTGTTTCTCAACCTGTGGGTCGCGACTCTCGAGGGGGTCAATGACTCTCACAGGGGTCACATATCAGACATCAACATATCAGATATTTACACTTCAATTCGTAATAGCAGCAAAATTACACTTGTGAACGAGCAACGAAAGTAATTTGGGAGGGGGGGTGGGGCGGTCACCGCACGAGGAAGGTTGAGATCACGGGTCTTTCCCGGCCTGGCATCTTTCACGTAACATAGTAACCTGCAGCCTTTCCATACTGGTGCAAATGGAGTCTCGGTATTTTTGTGGCTGAAGACATTCTCTGTGGAAGCGTTCCGAGCCCCATTCTCCTCCCGAGTACCCACTGACGGCCATGTGGGTTGACTCCAGTCTGACCTGCTGTGAATTGTGTACGATCAGCACGGGGGTGCAGAGAACACTCTATACCTAGCAGAAGAACCGCTAAGTAAGACAGTCGTTTTAGTGGGGTCTGTTTGAAAGAAACCCTTCTGTGTTGTGGCCCCTTGGCAATGCTAATTTGCTAGTGTTCTGTCTTCCCCACCCCCTCTCTGGGACTTGTATCTTGTTCTTTTTAGTAATAGCCATTCTGGCAAGTGTGAAGTGATAGGACTCTGTGGTTTTAATTGGCATTTCCCCGATGATTAATGAAGCTGAACATTTGCTCATCTTCCTGTTGGCCATCTGTATGGTGGCTTCCCCTTCCTCTTCTTCTACCCTTCCCTGCTGCTCTTCCTCCTCTTTTTCTCTCCCTACCTCCTCCTCTTCTTGCCTCCTCTTCTACATCCTTTTTTTTTTTTTTTAAAAAGGTTTATTTATTTTATGTATATAAATATACTGTAGCTGTCATCAGACACACCAGAAGAGGGCATCAGATCCTGTTACACATGGTTGTGAGCCACCATGTGGTTGCTGGGATTTGAACTCAGGACCTCTGGAAGAGTGGTCAGTGCCCTTAACCACTGAGCATTTTTTCTCCAAGCCCCCTTCTTTTTTGAGAAACAACTCTTCAAATATCTCATCCATTGTAATTAAATTGCTTTCTTATTGTTGGCTTGGTCTGTGTCTTTATACATGTTGAATGCTAACATGAGATGTATGGTTTGCAAAATTTCCCCCATTCCATATACTGTCTTTTCTCTCGGGGATTATCTTCTTGGCCACGCAGAAGGTTTTCAGTTCAATGAGAGTTTGCCTGTCTGGTGACACTTTTGCTGTGGGAACTTTTATATGATATTCGGGAAGCTGTTGCGTACATTGGTGTCAACAAGCTTCCCCTCCTGTTTTCTTCTAGTAGTTCTTTGGTTTGGGCTTTGTATTTAGACCTTTAACTCATTCCGTATTGACTACAACACACTTTGTAGTAGGCTCTACAATCTAGCAGTTGTAGTTCTCTGCCTTTAAAGCAGGGCGTTGATAGCTCTTAGTATGTTGGGGGAGTTTCCACTGCAGTTGCATTGAAGTTGTAACTCATACTTAGGACATCTTAACTGTGTCTTATCTTTCAATTTAAGAACATGGTTTGGGGCTGGTGAGGTGGCTCAGTGATTAAGGGCACTGGCTGCTCTTCCGGAGGACCTGAGTTCAATTCCCAGCAACCACGTGGTGGCTCCCCGCCATCTGGGATCCGAAGTCCTCTTCTGGTGTGTCTGACAGCTATAGTGGAACATACATGGAATCAATAAATCTTAGGGAAAAAAAGCATGGTATATGTTTCCTTTAATTTACGTGGGGTTTTTCTATCAACAGCTTTATTTTGTTTGATTTGTGGTTTTTTTTTTTGTTTTTTTTTTTTTTGAGAGAAGGTTTCACTATGTGGCCCTGGCTGACCCAGAATTCCCTGTACAGAGCAGGCTAGCCTTGAGTTCACAGCATTCCTCCTGCCTCTGCCTCTCAAGTGCTGGGATTGAAGGCCTTTGCAGACAACATTTTAAGTATTTACATAGTTCCATGTCCACTTAAAGCCTCACAGTGAAAGTCACAATTTCAGAACAGCCAGGCATGGTGGTACCCACCTGTAATACAGCACGTTGGGGAAGTGGAGGCAAGCAGGCCAGCAATTCAAGGTTGCCCTTGGCTACACAGGGAGTTCAAGGTCAATTTGGGATTCAGGAGAAAACAAAACAAATCAAAATAGAACGAAATGTGTTTTGTAGCCAAAATCTGGGGGACCCAGGATGTAAAGAAGGTTGATACAAAACAAATAACTCCCAACCAAGCAACAACAACAACAACAACAACAACAACAACAACAACAACATCCTCTGAAGTATCTTTATCCTTATCTTTTGGAAGTAAAATATCCTTTATTTATTTATTTTTTTACTTAAAATATTCTCAAAGATAAACTGCTCTGTGTTTTCTTTCATTGAATACTCAGGATATTGGATTAATTTTCTGTACACACACAGCTCACTGGTCAATGTGGTGTTTGCCACAGAGGGAATGATGTTAAGAGAAATTTCAGGTTTTTTTCCTGAAAGGGGAAAAAAAAAGGCTTAACAGAGCCTTGGGTTTCTGAAGAAAAGTCAGAAGAAAAACGTTAAGTCCAACTAGATTCTGAGGCTGCTCGGGGAGGAAAATGAGTGAAGTGTTATAAATCAACTCTTGTGTTTCTGAGGTCAGCCCGTGAACTGCCATTCAGCTATAGACCTCTGCAGATGTGATCAACTGTCACACTGAAGGATTTTTCAAACACGTGAAGTTGGCTAACCTACCACACGGCTTCAGCAAGTCTGCTGTGGGTGAGTCTGCCTTGCTATGGTGTGTGGACAGAGCATGCATGAGACCAGGATTCCTGCTGCGTTCTCCCAGGAAAGTCGTGCGTGAGCTGCAAGACCTTGTCCCCAGGCTTGCATTTTGTCACCAGTGGGCAGGGAAGGCTTACAGGCTTGGCCACCCACCAAGGTAAGTGTCCTCTTCTTTTTCCTTCCTTCTCTATGACAGGGCTGAGTCGGGCTGTGGTGATGTTACTAATGATAGGGAGGGGAGCTGTACTCTTATTCCAGAACATTCCATTTTCTGAGATGAAAACTTTACTAAAGAGACCAGAGCATTAAATTAAGATCAATGGGCCTAAAGATAAGAGAGCCAATTTGAACCCAAGTTCCCACAGATTAGGGTTTTAGACATGATGGTTTAAGATTCCTGAGACTTATTTATTTGTAAGACTGATACCTGACAGAATTGCTTTCAGAATTAAAAATTATTAAAAAATAGATATTTTCAAGCATTTACACTGGGCTTCACATTTTATCCTGGAAATACAATTTTCTTAAAAGACAAAAATTATGTGTGTGGGTGTTTTGCCTGCATATACATCTAACCACCCTTTGCATGTTTGGTGCCCTTAAAAGTCAGAATTGGGTGTCAGGTCCCCTGGGATGGGAGTTACAGATGGTTGTGAGCCACCCCGTAGGTGGTGGGGTTCCAACACCAATCCTCTGTAAGAGTACATGCTCTTACACACTGAGTCTTTCGTGAAAGGACATGCATAGCTTTATGTTTCAGAATGTGCAAGGACATGGGACAGAAAAGCAGCACATTCAAAGCAGGAAGGCAGGTAGAGAATTTGCAAGAATATAGTCTCTGAATGTGCAGGAAACAAGACGGAAGGGGGAGCAGACAGGACTGGGTGTGGTTGGGTGGTAGGAGATAAGACCCGAATCTCCTTCAGCTTTAAGCACTTCACAGCTCAGATACTATAAAGCATAGCAGTAGCCATTAAGAAAACAAGTTTTTTGTTCTTTTTTTGTTTTTTGGAGGGGGTGTGGTGGCACATACTTTTAATCCTGGTGCTCACTGTAAACCCAGAGGCAGAGGCAGGCAGATCTCCATGAGTTTGAGGCCAGCCTGGTCTACAAAGCAAGTTCCAGGATATCTAGAACTGTCATTCAGAGAAACCCTATCTCAAATGAACAAACACAAGACAAATGAAAAAAATAAAAAGAAAAGACAATTTTTATTTGACAGAGGATTGACTCCCTTTAGAAGTTCTGGCATCTTCTTCTTCCGTTTCTTGATACTCACAATTTTCCCCTTTAGTTTTAAATCCCATTTATATAGTGTGTAGAGTCATGTATGGAGCTCAGAGGACAGCTGGCAGGGTCAAGTTCTGTCCTTCCACTCCTGTGGCTCCTGGGGACTGAGCTGAGGTTGACAGAGTCAGCAGCAAGCAGTTTGGCATCTGAGCCCCACCTCTGGCTCCCCCTTTATTCTTTTAATAACCAGCTTGCAGTGTTGGGCATCATCTCTGCGAGGAAGAAGGGTACCATAGAAAGAAGTAGTGTCAAGAGCCTGGGGTGGTGATGTGGGCCTTTAATCCAGGCACTTGGGAGGCAGGGATGGGTGGATCTCTGTGAGTTCAAGGTCAGCCTGGTCTACAAAGGAAGTCCAGAACAGCCAGGTCTCTGCTGTACAGAGAAGCCCTGTCTCAAAAACAACAACAAAGCAACATGGTCAAGTTTTCAGGTGGGCCTAGGCCTAGTTTGAAGACCTCTTCCTCCTCCTCAGGACAGGCAAATGCACTGTGTCCTGAGGGACTGAGGGTTAAGAGGGGACTGATGATACATACGTGTGGCTTCCTGGAGGCAGAGGGCATTGATCAAGAAAGCCCGTGTTGGAGAAGATTGGAGATGGAAGAACAGAGACTATGCACTTGCCCTTTGTGGTACCCAAGGGCAGGGAGTGGAGAAAGATGTCCCGGGAGCAGACAGGGGTCTGCTCTCTGGAGCTTGCTGGGGAAGCCTACTGTATCAGTGATATGAACCCCAGGGATGCTTTCGTGTTCTTGCACGCCTTTACAGCAGCAGGTGGTTTTAGGACCCCAAAGTGCAGCTCAGTTTTCAATGTCTCAGAGCAAGCAGTAGACTGTTTCCTGGTTTAAGTAAACAGGGCACTATATATGGCCCTTGATGGGAATGGCATAGTAGAATGGAAGAATGCAGGGCTGGCCTGTCAGTCACCTGTGAGTAAAGGCTGGACTTGAACAGAGCATCTGAATGAGCAACTAAGTATGTCTCCAACCAAGTATGTCTCAGTGAAGGCTCCATTGCTATGGAGAGACATCATGGCCAAGGCAACTCTTATAAAGGAAAGCATTTAACTGGGGCTGGCTTACAGCTCAGAGGTTCAATCTCCTCTCATCATGGTGGGAAGCATGGCAGTGTGCCAGGAGACATGGGGCTGGAGGAGCCAAGGGTCCTACATCTTGATCTGAAGGCAGACAAGAGACTGTCTTGCAGGTGGCCAGGAGAAAGGTCTGGATCATGTTGGCCAGATTTTAGTGTGCACATGAGACCTCCAAGCCCTGCCTTCACAGTGCCTTCCTCTTACAAGGCTTCATCTCTGCCAACAACGATAGTGCCCCTTCCCATGGGCCAAGCATATTCAAGCCGCCACACTGCAGAGATACAGAAAACAAATCCTAGCCCTTATTCCATCCCTACTCCCTGGTACTTTGAGTTTTGTGGAATATGGCTCTAAAATTCTGAAGCAACTCTGGGGAAAAGCTTAAACTGAATTCATTCAGACAAATTCTTTGCTACTCAATATAGCTCAGAACTTCTCACTATAAATGGGACCCAGCTTTATGAAAAACAAAGAAAAAGAAAATAATTCTCACGCTGTCATCTGGGATGGAAGGTTCTCCATGCAGATAAGCTTTCAGGGCGCGTTTCAATAAACAGAACCAGTGTTGGCACAAGGTTGCTGCGCAGATACATCCTGCAATGTACAGGTTGAAATACAGGAAACACAAGTCCATACAGATGAGGAGAGACTGACTATGTAATAAGAAATGTACAGGACCAGGGTCCCGTGGTTCCCAGCACTTGATCTCTGTTCTGATGTCTCAAAAGCCAGAGCTCTGATGGGACTGTAGTTATCATTTATAAGGAGGAAATGGAGGCCCAGAGAAGGAAGGAACTTCCCCAAGTCGATACATCTGAGAGAGTAGCAGAGCCAGCAGGCAGATTGGTTTTGATCTGTGGTTCCTGTCAAATTCTAAGTACGTGTGTGTGTGTGTGTGTGTGTGTGTGTGTGTGTTCATGTGCCTGTGCATGCACGTACAAAGGCAAGAGGGAAAGTTTAGCTGTCATTCCTCAAGAGCCACCCACCTTCCTTTTTGAGACAAGTTCTTGATTGGAACCTAGGACTGATTAGGCGAGGCTGATTGGCCAGAGAGCCAAGCCTCAGGGTCCGGCTGTCACATGCTGGAATCCGCAGCGCCTGACTTTTGTGTGTGTTCTAAGGATCCACTCCAGCTCTTCACGTATTTTTCCACCCGAGCTATCAGCCCTCTTCAGTCAGAAAGGGAAGAGGGCTGCCCCGGGTCAACTATTTCACTGGAGTGGTTGGCGGGGTGTGGAGAATGGTGTCAGGACCCAAGAGAGGTGGACACAGGGCAGAACAACCGAGTCTCTGACTCTGAACTTCAAAAGTTGTTGTTTCCCTGCTTTTTACCTTTATACATACATATATATATTTAATATATATTTATGTATATTATAATATACTCAGTGGCTCTCCTTGCTCATGTTAGTGGTATGCGAAACTTCCCAAAATTAAGAACATAGCAATGCACTTCTAACACAGATTACATACCACTCGTTCTAGGTGTATGGTTATAAATAGAAATGTCCTACTGACTGGGGATGTGACTCACATTGGGACAGCACTTCCCTAGTGTGCAGGAATCCCTGGCTCCTTCCTCAGTACCAAATAAAACTGGGTGTGGTTGCGTGTGGATGTGGCAGTTTGGAGTGGGGGAGGGAGAGATAAATGGCTCAGTGGTTAGGAGCACTGGCTGTTCTCCCAAAGGACCTGGGTTCAATCCCCAGTGCCTACATGGCAGCTCACAACTACCTCTAGCTCTGGTTCCAGGGCATCTGACACCTCTCACACATACATGTGCAGGGAGTTCACCACTGGACATAAGATAATAATAAATTAATTAATTAAGAAAGTTCGGAGTCAGCCTTGATTACACAGCAAATGTGAGTCTAGCCTGGGATACACAGGCCTTTTCTCAAAAGTCCCATTATGAAACATCGGCTGTTGATAAGTAAAAAATGTTTTATGTGCCTTCAGACCTGAGCGCTCCTCTTACATTCTGTCTCCCTTTAATGTCTTATCATGTATGACTTTAGCTCCTTGTTGATTCTACATGTTTAATCCTGTGGGCTGGGTTTTCTATGTGCTTAAGGATTGGTGTTTCAGACCATGTCTTGGTTGTTTTCAGGCATCCGTCGCTCTGGGTTTCTTTTGGTTCCAGCTTGGACATTGCCTACTGCCATACCATTTTGGCTGTTGAGGCACAGGCTCCCTGTCCACGGTTTGTATTTATCTTGTTCTTGGTACACTATCTAGAGTTGCAAATGCCTACCAACTCCAGCATCAACTGAGGAAGATGCCCCCAAGACCTTTCATAGAAAGATGACAAGTTTTTCCCCCTTATCTTTTTGTTTATATCAAAGTCAGGGTACCATGTTGATGTTCCCGTGTGCAGAGGTAGGTCAGCTTATGTAATTCTCATTTAGAGTAAATGGGGCTGACATACCTGCCTGTCCTAAATATGCAGGCTAGAGCTCTCTAGGGCTTTCATTTTGTTCTGAGTTCCTATAACCCACCAAACCTAAGTATGAAACCAAACCGAAACTTCTCAATTTTGAAATCAAAGGCTTCTTTGAAATCTCGATTTTAGTTTAGTAAAAAAGAACACATGACACTTCACAAAAGTCGGTGGGAGGAAAGGTTTCTGTGGGGGGCAGCGTGAAGTAAAAACCAGATTTAGGAGAAATCAGGCAAACAGTAAAATCTTAGTTTTCAATTTCCTTTCAGTAATTGAAATTGGTGAATTCTTTTTGGCCATTATCTGGAGGCAGCAAGCATCCTGTCAGAGCCTCTGCCTGCCTCCCAGATGCTGGGGCTCCAGACCAAGGCTGCACTCCCAACTTCCCTGGAGCAACGCAGATTAAATAAAGGGCAGGTGGAAGATACTCAAGGACTCGTCTCCACTGAACTGTTTCCTCGAATTCTCCTACTCCAGTTTTCTTATGCAGATAGTTCTGTATCCAGGTCAGGTCTACCTGTAAGATCTGACAGACAAGCAAAGGATGCTTTTCTTTCTAGGACTCCACATTGCTCTGAGGCCCCACAGCATCTACTCAGCCCTGACTACTTGTCTTCTTCTCTTAATGCTACCCACTTCATCTCACGGTCTTCTAACCCCTATGCTACACATCCGGAAATGGAAGCAACTGAAGGTATTATATGAAGCGTGCCATGGTGGTTCACACGTGTAAACCCAGCACTTAGGAGGTGGAACAAAGAGGCATCCTTGGCTGCATAGTAAATCCAACGCTAGCTTAGATTATATCACCAGGCCCTGCTGCAAAGACCCCCTTCTCTCAAAAGAGAAAGAAAATACTTTGTGATGAAGAAGCCAAAGCAAAGTACCTAGAAAATGTCTTCTAAGTTAGTGAAAATATGTGTTCAGGATAAATGAATAGACATGAAAAAAAATCAAGAAAAATTACATAAGCATGTAATGAGAATTTCACATAGAAGGTAATTATATATGTAGCTTTCAGGGAAGAGGGCTCCTATTTATGAATTATGCATTAAGATGGAACTAAAGAGTTCTTAATATAAACACAGCAAAACATAGAACTTTGCTATAAACTTAAGGAGGAAGGTAACTTTACATACTAATAAACACAGAAATAATGTTCTCAGAAAACAGACAGTAAAGAAAAAAAAGGAACTTCTGAAAGAAAAAAACTGGCCAAATATACTACCTTAATTTTTTAATTTACTTTCTGATTATTGTTTTTTGAGACAGTCTTACTACATAGCCCAGGCTGTCCTGAAACTCACAGAAATCCAGTCGCTCTGCTTCCCCATTGCTGGCCAAACGTGTACCTGGGTTGATAGGTTTTTAATGTTATCAACAGTCTTGGTTGTTGCTATGCGGTGGTTTCAGATCTACAGTTATGCCTCCTGCGGCATGTGGCTGCTGCTCCAGTTGTCTGCACAGTCATGGGAGCAGGCTCATCAAGATGATGCAATTCACACTGTGCTCTGTGCTTTCCTGAGGGGTGTCTTTATATTTTTATGGTAAGTTTATCTGGATACTTGTAACAGTCCTCTGAGCAATCCAGCAGAGGATCTTTGTAGCGGGTGTGAGCCTGTTACTTTGCTTTGACTCAGGAGAAAGGTAACAAATTCATCCAAGACAGTGGGTGCAACAGTAGCATTTGCTCATTAGAAAACACCCAGAACTAACAACTTAGCTAACTTGTAAGGAGTGTTTTGCAATTTAACTTTCATCATTGCTGTTGACCAAAATGATGCTGTGTTTACTGTCATCGATAAGTCATCTTCAGGTGAGATCACAGGAATTGTTTATTGGTCACTAAGAAAGTTTTACTATAAAATTTTAATGACTGTTCAAGTTTAATGGATACTTTTAAGTTCAAGCTCATTAGATACTTCCAGATTTTTAAAATATCACAACTTGTTTAGTTTACTTGTTTACTAAACAATCATTTTATTTAAGTATTTGAAAGGTAAGAAAGCAATAAACATATTATGAGAAGAAAAACTGAAAATGTAAAGTCACACAGCTAGAGAGATGGCTCTGGTTAAGAGCACCGTCTGCTCTTCTAGAGGTTCTGCGTTCAATTCCCAGCAACCACATGGTGGCTCACAACCATCTGGAACGGGATCCGATGCCCTCTTTTGGTGTGTCTGAAGACAGTTACAGTGTACTTATATACATTAAATAAATAAATACATCTTTAAAAAAAATGTAAAGTGAAATAAAATTAGTTAGATCACTGAAAATCAGGGAGTAACAATATAAGGAATAATTCTGACTTCACACATTCAAGGGAGCGGGGTAAAAGGTGGATCCAGTTTCTCCTTCCTAAAGTTGACGAATTCCTTTTAAAAACTAAGAATTAACCAGATCTGGTGGCTCATACCTTCGATAATCCTAGCACATGGGAGGCAGGAGCAGGTGCATCCTTGGGCGTTCCAGGATAGCCACGTAACAAGACCCTGTATTAAAATAAAACCAAAGACCAACCCTAAGAAATAGCATGTGACTCAGTTTCTTTGTTGCCCTTGTTTTAGCCACGTAATTATAGTTATTATTATTATT
Organism: Micromys minutus; assembly: GCF_963924665.1. Classification (NCBI taxonomy): domain Eukaryota; kingdom Metazoa; phylum Chordata; class Mammalia; order Rodentia; family Muridae; genus Micromys; species Micromys minutus. Next base: position 47,333,107 of record NC_137956.1, on the reverse strand, counting down.
ATTATTTTAATATTTTGAGACAAGGTCTTAAAACATTGCCTAGGCTGGCCTTGAACTGATGCTGTAGCCCAAGCAAGACCTGAACTTGTCCTAGCCTCCTGTGCAGCTGGGATTACAGTCCTGGGCCACTGGACCTATCTGTAATTTGAAATTTAAAAAGCAGAATCTATCTCAAATAAGACAGGCTTGTTGTCTAGAAGAAAGCATGGATAGAATGATTTTTGTTTTGTTTTTGGAATAGAAACTTCTTACATAGGAATTCTGCCCAACAGACTAAGAAGATTTCCGAAGCCTTTGACAATCACCTAGGAGCTTCATGGTGAGCTGTAAAGCAGGTGAGCCATAAAGCTGGTGAGCCGTAAAGCAAGTGAGCCGTAAAGCAGGTGAGCCGTAAAGCAGGTGAGCCGTAGAGCAGATGAGCAGTAGTGCAGGTGAGCTGTAAAGCTGGTGAACCGTAAAGCAGATGAGCCGTAAAGCAGGTGACTTATTGGACCCATGTTGGAATGAAACAACAATGGCCGACACTGAGACTCATGGACCATAACCCTATGGACCTGAGACTAACTCACAGTTTCTGTTGTCGTCATTCAACATCACTGCGCAATGGTGAAGAAGTCGTGAAAACCATCTGGCCTGTGGATTGACCCAAAGATGCCTGTTTACAAACAATCTATTGCCCGACTACGGCTCATACCTATAGCAAAACATGGATCACGAAGGAAGACATTCATTGAGTAGTGTGGTCTGTTAAATTCACCGACAGCCAAAGGTAAATATGGCAGTAACACCAGGGCCTATGCTGTTTGAGCGGGGAGCCCAGGATGCAAGGTGTGCTAAACCAGGTTTACAAATAAGAGCACGCTGCGTCCCCTCGTGGTGAGGCTTAGTTTCTAGTCACACTTAGCATTACAATAAACAGTAAAAGACAAAACCTCAACTCACTCCACAGGAGAAGGCCAAAGAGGCTGGAGTTGGTGCCTGCCTGAGGTGGCTTCCACCACTGTCATAGATCGTGGACCCCAAGGCTCTGGAAACAGCAGAAGCAGGTAAGCACATGGCTTGTTTACTTGACCCTCTTTATAGCTGAGCCAGTGGTTGGAACGTGCCACCCACTGGGAGGATCTGTGTTCTCCTTTTCTCTTAGTCCTCTCTGGAGACAGCCTCTAAGGAGGAGCCCAGAAGCATCTCTCTCAGAAGATCCTTAGCCCTGTCAAGTTATAATCAGCACAAGGTGACTCTCATTTAGCACAAGGTGCTAAAATTTGAGAGGTGTTGGCCAATGCCCCATATGCACATTTGCCACTCTCAGCAGAAATATCGTCTTTATGAACCTGTATCAGATCATTAGCTCTTAAGGTAATAACTGCGGAACAGACACACGAGGCTCCTAAGCACCTTAAATGTGGTAGAGCCGAATAAAGATGTGCTTGGGTTTGACACATTCAAGCTTATTGCCCTTTCCCCTCAGGATGGTTCTTAGGGGTAGGGAGTAAGAAGGTACAGGACCAACAATACACACTTCAGAAGCCAGTGAGAAATGGACCGGGGGTGTGCCTTTATGTCTTCCACCTGTGCCCCATTGGTCCGTGATTGCTTGCTTGGTCTATGTAGTTGACATCATCTGATTGGTTGGTTACCCTCTCTGTTGTCATTTGTCTCGGGGTGTCAGGTAGGTTTGAGGAAGTAATTGCTGAGGTAAATGTGCAAGCAATTGCTGTGTGTATGTGGACGGCCATGGATGCCAGTCAGCTTTGCTGACTCATGCTGACTCATCCGTTCTCTACAGGCTTTATTATTACTGTAAGTATGATGACGATGATGATGAGGATTTTGAGCCTGGATAGCCCTGGCTGTGCTGAAACTTATTCTGTAGACCAGGCTGGCCTCAAACTCAGAGATCCACCTGCCTCTGCCTCCAGAGTGTTGGGGTTAAAAGTGTATGCCACCACCACCTGGCCTCATTCAGGTTTGAAAGATATAAGAAAAAAAATGTTGGGTCTGGAAAGGTGGCTCAACAGTTAGAGCACTGGCTGTATTTGCAGAGGACCTGAGTTCAATTCCTAGCACTATGTCAGGTGGGTCAAACTACCCATGACTCTAGCACTGGGGGACCTGATGCCCTCTTTTCGCATCTATGGGTACTCTACCCAAGAGCACACAGCATGGCACATCAAAATCATTTTCGGGAGTAGGGCATGCGTGTGAAGAACAGTGTACCTTGTAATAGTTTATCTGTTGGGTATACGTTAATATATACAATATATTGAAGTAGGGAGAATGCATTTCATAATTCCAGCTGTGTCATTTTACTTCCTGTGTGTGTACCTGATGTTTATAGTGTGCATGCGGATGTCAGAGGTCAACTCTGGGCCTCGGTGCCCATTGCTCTCCATTTACTTTATGAGAACCTAGAACTCACCAGCTTGGCTGAGGATTGAATTCGGGTCCTTATGATTGTATCATACTCTGTTGACTGAGCATCCTTCCAGACTCATTTCTGTTTTCAGTAGGAAACAACATTTAAGCATACACATAGCTCACAGGACACTTATATCACATATCACCTCGTTAATCTTAAAAGGCCCTAGTTTGGATCTCTGGCTGTGAAATCGTAACAAGAACAACAGAAAATAGGTTGCACGGATGGTTTAGTTTAACTCCTGCAATAACTGTGGAAGTTCTATGCTGATAGGGAAAGAGTCTCAGAGCGTTTAAATTAGTTGATACTGTGTAACAGACAAATTCAACTGAGAGCCAGCTGAAGACAAGAAATAACTGTTTACATACTTTGCTGTAACCCTTCCTCTTGCCTATGAATGTATAGAGAAAAATTTACCAGTTTTTAATGGGGTTTCTGTATAACCGAATTCTGTTCAAGTTGTATCCAGTGAAAACATTATGGTAAAACAGCCCCAGGTAAGATGCAGACCCATGATTTGTCTGGGGAAGGCTGTTGTCCTTAAAGACACATCAGTGGGTAACCTCGCAGTCAGTCACTTGGTCAGGAAAACAGTTCAAACCCGATGGGTAGCAAGCAAATCAAACCAAACCAGGGGCTGGAGCGATGACTCATTGGCTAAGAGAGATACTGCATTTATAGAGGGCATCTGCATTCGTGTGCACATAACCCCCTCCCTCCACACACACACACACACACACACACACAGTAATTAAAATGTTAAAAATGAAACAAAGCCAGAAAAAGTAGCAGTTTCATAATTCCACGACATAGCAGTCTGCTGTGGAGCATTTGGACTCTTAGCCAAGCGAGACCTGAAGCCATTGCTCCAGACTTCTCCAGCTTGAATGTCCACACTAGCCTATGTCAGGTGTAGGCTGTGAATCTGAGGGGGGCTCCTTTTAGACAGTTAATTGTCTTTTGTGTTTTGTTTGTTTGAGACGCAGTTTGTGATTAAATTGTCAGGTCGATTGTACTAACAAAACCGGTCCTCTGCTGCTCTGTCACCTGCAGTATACTTGAGCCAGTCCCTGACACAGACACCGGGATGATCCCTGTGGCCTTGGAGTTGAGTCTCTTCTCAGTTTCTGAGTCAGCTGATCTCTCCTATCAACGGTGTTACCAAGCTCAACTCCATGTGGGCATCAGACGTCATCGGTAGATGCTCTGGGTGTCCGTCTCACAGTGCTTCTTCCAAGCACAAAATTCTCTTGGTCTGACTTCATACATGAGGCATTTAAAGCCACAGGAAACTTTCTAGAGACCCTTCAATCAGGTGGACACGGAGGCAGGAAACAACAGGTACTTGCATAGAGAGCATTTTTCGCAGCACACCTTCAGGTGACATCCTGGAGGACCTTTACGAGATCTAATTCATCTGCTCCTTAGGCAGTCCAAATTTCCGTTGCCACTTTAGAGCTCCCGGAACCTGAACTTGCCCAACTGCCTATCTTTGTAGCTTACATGGAATCTCACCTGACAGAAATGAAAAGACCCCATGTCTAATGATAGTTTTCCTACCTAGGACACACCGGATTGGAAGGTTTAGGATGGAGAGAGCACAAAGCCTTCCTCTTGGTAGTAGACAGGAAGGGGCGTCTACCACCCAGCCCCAAGTCTAGCCAGCAGTCACAGTGCATAGCTCTGCTTGTATGCCCAAATTAAAAGCATCAGCCCAGGGTGCCTGTGATGCGGCCATCACATCTCAGTACCGTAAATGCATCACGTTCGTTCCGTTTTCTGGTTTACGTTTATTGAGATGATAATATACACAATAACGGACAATCTAAAGCCTGGGCAGCAAATTCGCTCTTCCGCTGTGGCTGCTCAGGGAAGGGACCCTAAGGACCCCGGTGACTCTCCAGTCTCTAAACAACTTTGTTCACTCTTTTGTGTGCTGTCTTCCTTGAGTATGTGCATGACACGTGACTTGCATCCAGCCAGCACAGTGTGTCAAAAGTGACAAGATACCACTCACCCCTCAGTCCGGCTGCCTCAGGGAACAGGAGTCACCACAGGGGTGATGCTGTCACACAAGACCCCTCCTGAGCACTGGTGCTCCTGCTTGCTGAACCCCCATGACTAAGACGTGCCAGGTAAGAAGTGTTTCCTGTCATCTCCCTGGGATTTCCCAGGGAACAGAGACTCAGGTTTGTACAGTGAAGATTAGCTCTCTTACCACACCCCATTAACGATTTTCTTCCTTTCCTAGGCCACTCCCCAAATTCATTGCTTCCTACCATTTCCTCCCAAGTAAATGACTTGTGTTTTTCTCAGGGTCTGCTTATGGATGAAACCAGCCAATGGGGTAGGACACTGTGCTGTTCATATTGGATGGGAACATACTAGAAACTAACCAAGAAGGACAGAAACAAACATAGAGATTGGCCCTTTAATGTTTAAAAATTAAAATATATTTTTAATGTGTGTGTGTGTGTGTGTGTGTGTGTGTGTGTGTCTGCAGGGGACCAGAAGAGGGTATTGGGTCTCTTGAAGCTAGAGTTACAGGTGGTAGTGAGGGCTGAGAATCAAACTCCAGTCCTCTGCAAGATCAGCCCTGAACCATCTTTCCAGCTCTAGAGTCACAAATCTTAGCCAGGGTCAGATACTTAACCACAACAATGAGAAAGTAATGAACACATATATTTACACCTCTAAGAACAGCTCCAACTGTGTGATGTTTGTTTGTTCCATCTGCAGGCAACGTGTGACAAAGGCCTTAGGAAACTCTGGGATACAAACCACCTGCACCCGAGGGCCTGCACAAGAGCAGAAGCAGTCAGGTTGGCTTGGGGTGTGAATATGTGCAGTCTAGTGTGGCAGGGAAGTGTGGCAGAACTGACACCTGCAGCTCAGAGGGCAGGGGCACATACTGCTCTCACAGAGACCTGGGAGCAGCTCCAGCTTCTACCTGGGGTGACTCAAAATAGCCTATAAATCCAGCTTCAGAGTCTCTGGTGCCTTCTTCTGACCTCTGATGGCACTTGCACACAGGCACTCACACACACACACACACACACACACACACACACACATGCACGCACTGACATACTGACATACCAGCCTTTATATTTTGATGTGCCTAAAACAGCACAATGGCTGGTCTACTTCCTAACCTCTGTGTGGCTAATCCACTCTCCCTCCAATATTCCTGAGGCATTCTTCACTAAAATCTCTTTGCTGCCCTGGACCCAGCCATGTAGCTCCTTGGGCCATGATCCTGCGACTCTCACGGGGCTGCTGTGCTCTCTGTCCCATATCTGTCAAGCGTGCTGTCTCTCTTCTTATCCTGCCATGGCACATCTTCTCTTTTCCTCCTTCCCTCACCCAGTGTCTCAGTCAGGGTTTCTTCTATTCCTGCACAAAACATCATGCCCAAGAAGTAAATTGTAGAGGAAAGGGTTTATCAGCTTACACTTCCATATCGCTGTTCATCACCAGAGGAAGTCAGGACTGGAACCCAAGCAGGTCAGGAAGCAGGAGCTGATGCAGAGGCCATGGAGGGATGTAACTTACTGGCTTGCTCCCCATGGCTTGCTCAGCCTGCTTTCTTATAGGACCCAGGTCTACCAGCCTAGGGATGGCACCACCCACAATGGGCGGGGCCAGGGATGGCTCCACCCACAATGGGCTAACCCTCCCCCCTTGATCACTAGTTGAGAAAATGCCTTACAGCTGGATCTCATGGAGGCATTTCCCCAACTGAGGCTCCTTTCTCTGTGAAAACTCAAGCTTGTGTCAAGTTGAAACAAAACCAGCCAGTGCAATTGACCCGTCGTCAACTTGACACACAAACACAACACTATTAAGCCTCAATCCTTATTTTATTGTTCATCCCCAAGATCTATATAACCCTAAGAGTCCCATAGTCTTACAGATTCTTTTTTTTAAGTTCTGAAACTTTCTTCTTTTTAAGTTTTATTTATTTATTTTATGTGAGTATACTGTAGCTGTTTTCAAGCAGACAAGAAACAAATTTTTACATATTAAAGTTGCAATCCCTTTAAAATATCCAGTCTCTTTTAAAAATCAAAGTCTTTTTACAATTTAAAGTCTCTTAACTGTAGGGCTTCACTTCTTTCTCCAAGAGGGAAAAATAGCAGGACACAGTCACAATCAAAAGCAAAATCAAACTCTAACCATCCAATGTCTGGGGTCTACTCACGAATTTCTGGGCTCCTCCAAGGGCTTGGGTCACTTCTCCAGCTCTGCCCTTTGTAGCACACACCTTGTCTTCTAGGCTGCAGCTGCCTGTTCTCCACTGCCTGCTGCTGTTCTTGGTGGTCATCTCATGGCACTGACATCTCCAAAACACTGCTGTCCTGAGGCACTAATTGCAGCTGAGGCTGCACCTTCACCAATAGCCTTCCATGGCCTCTCACAGTGCTGAGCCTCAGCTGCTCTCCATGACTCCTTCATTCCTTCAAAACCAGTATCACCTGAGTGACTCTTACACATTACCGAGTCCAGCTACAGCATGAGGTACAATCTAGGCTGTCTCTGGAACACATCCTCTTTGTGCTCTCAGAAAACAGTTCCTAGAAGATTTCACCTCAATGATGCTGGTCTCTTCTTAATCACCACTAATTTCTTAGCTCCAGTTGACTAGCATCAGTAGTCCCAGTAATGCAAAGGTTTTGCTTTAGTAGTTCTGGTATCTTGTTAATCACAGCTGATTCATTAGCCCCAGCTAACCAAAACCACAGAATCTTCACAATCAAAATAGCAACAGCCCTGATAAGAGTCTTTAATCTTCCCTCTGAAATTTCACAAGCCAGGCCTTTATCTTCTGCACTATTCTCAACATTATCTTCCAAGCTCCTACTGAACATCCCACAGAGCTTTTAACATCTCAATGGCTCTTCTAGCTCAAAGTTCCAAAGTCCTTCCACAGGCCTCCTCAAAACATGGTCAGGTTTTCACAGGAATACCCCACTATGCTGGTACCAGTTTGTCTTAGTCAGGGTTTCTATTCCTGCACAAACATGACCAAGAAGCAAAGGGGAGGAAAGGGTTTATTCAGCTTATACTTCTACACTGCTGTTCATCACCAAAGGAAGTCAGGACTGGAACTCAAGCAGGTCAGGAAGCAGGAGCTGATGCACAGGCCACAGAGGGATGTTATTTCCCCATGGCTTGCTCAGCCTGCTTTCTTATAGAACCCAGGTCTACCAGCCCAGGGATGGCACCACCCACAAAGAGCTGGGCCCTCCCCCCTTGATCACTAGTTGAGAAAATGCCTTACAGCTGGATCTCATGGAGGCATTTCCTCAACTGAGGCTCCTTTCTCTGTGATAACTCCAGCTTGTATCTAGTTGACACAAAACCAGCCAGTACACCCAGGAATCCTTAAAATCCCACCTCTGTCTCCCTGTCTAGCCACTGACTGATAACTTTATTTACCAATCAAAACCAAATGGGGACAGGGTTCCCTCAGAGTCTTACATGAAGATGTATGGATTTTCATGCAATTTTGGGAATTCAGATTAACATATTACAAGCAGCATTAGACAGAACCCACAACAGACATTTGCAAAAATAAAATAAAATAAAATAATAATATACAATAGGACAAAACAAACAGAAAATTTTTAAAAAAGCCAAAGAACACAGAAATACATATTAACTCAGAGACACACACATTCCCACACACAGAAACCTCATAAAAACACAAAGCTGGAAGCCATGATGTATAAGCAAAAATAAAAATTTAAAAAAAATTGCAAGGTTTAAAGAAAAAAAGCCCAGACAAGGCCTTATGAGGCAAAACAAAAGTCCTTCTGAAAACACCGAGCTCATTTTGTGTTGACCGTCTGTTGCTGGGCATGGCCCCGCTCGCAACTGTGGCTTGTGTACCCAGTGGGACTCCATTGGGGAAATCCGAGTTTTCATTTGCTGCGGTTACCAATTGGAGACAGCTTCTGAGGTGGGATGCGAATCTGTGTTCGCTTTCCCTCTCGGTGCTGGTCCCCGCTGGGCTTAGACCGTGCGTGTAGTCACAGGTTCTGTGTGGATTTTTGTGTGTCTGTCCCATTGTCTGGAAGGTCTTGTTTCCTTGGTGCCCTCAATCCACCCGGGCTCTTACAATCTTTCCACCTCATCTTCACATGGCTCCCTAAACCCTGAAGGGCGGGATTTGATTGAAAGGTCCCATCTGAGATGAGTGTTGTTCCAAGGCATGACTTCCTTTTGAAAGATAATGCCATGAGCTCAGAAGAGTTAGGTGACCTGCTCAGCATCACATAGCTGCAATATCAACAGGGTAGAATTTAAAATTGATCTTTGCAATATCTTTTCTTTTCTGTCTTTTTATTTCTGAGACAGTCCCACTATTTGTTCTAGTTTGCTTTCTTGTTGCTCTGTGACCAAAAGCAACTCAGGGGAGCAAAAGGTTGATTTCAGGTTACACTTCCAGGTCACAGGCCATTGAGGAAAGTCAGGGCAGGCACTGGAGAAGAAACCACATTAGAACACAGGTTACTGGCTCACTGGCGCATGCGGCATCATTCTTATATGCAGTCTAGACTGATGTAAGGATGGTGCCGCCCACAGTGGACTGGGTCCTGCCACACCAGTCATCTGTCAAAATCACTGCTTACAGACATGGCTACAGGGCAGTCTGATGGAGACAGTTCTTCAGTTGAGTTTCTCCGTTCCTGGGTGTATCAGTTACTTTTCTGTTGCTATGAAAAAACAGCATGACCAGAAGGGATTTGTGGTAGAACAGTGTTTTTTGTTTTTGTTGCTGCTATTGTTGTTTTTGCTTTTGGCTTATAGTTTCAGAGGGATGAGAGTCCCTCCTTGCGAGGAGGCATGGCAACAGGCAGCAGACATGGCAGCAGGAGCAGGAAGCTGGGCAATTACATCTTTAACTACAAGAACAAAGCAGAGGAAACTGAGACTAGGGCCAGCCTATCCTCTTTCAAAGCTGCCTTCCGGTGATTTGCTTCTTTCTGGAGGACCTCACAATGTCCTCAGAGTGCCATCAACTGGGGACCAAGTGTTCAAGTGCCTGAGTCTGTGGGGGACATTCACTTCTCATGAAACCATTGATGCAAGTATGTGTCAAATCGACAGTAAAACCAAACAGGACACTGTCCCACAAATAATTGGGGGTAAAAATGAAATGCTTGGCCTCCTCTCAGACTCTTCCTAGCAATTTTGGGGGCAGTTCCCTTTCTTTTTCTATAGTGTCTTTTGGGATTGAGTTTGTGGTAGGATAACCTGCTGGACTTTGGTTAAGTATGGCTTTAGTTAATTTTGAAAAAAAAAAAAAAAAAAGAAGAAGAACTGAGGCCCCAGTGGCTGTGTGAGGATCTCTCAGGGGTTACAGGTCTCACATGAAATTATTTGTCTTACAGTTCTCGGGCCATTAACTTTGCCATATATTTCTTGGGTAAAGTTAGCTGAATAAACAAAGAGACCAAAAAGCACTGGCGTTGAAGTGAAGGCATGGGTTTTTGTAGTTCTGGGACTACAGGCATGCGCTGGCGGCCCTTTTCCTAAACTGTTCGTTTTCATCCCTGCTTCCTGCCTGATGTCTGAGTAAGTCCACCGAGAGAACCCGTGTATTCCTTTGAACGATTATTTATTATCTGCCTCCTAATACCCAGGACTGGGCACTGAGGATTGTAGACTCTTAGTTTTCAAGGCATTTGTCTCATACCCTGCTTGCCCCCTGAAATATCCCGAAAAACTTCCCAGTGGGCTGCAGGAGACTCAGGCTGCCCTGCCCGACACCTGGAATTTCTTGTCACTGCTGACCAGCAGGATGCTGCTGTGTCACACATTATTCTGGGAGCAGAGTAAGACCCCTCAGGTCGACGGATAATCAAGAGACGGCGTTATAAGAGCTGACATCTTATGAATAATTATTTTAAAAATCTGTTCCTTTCTCTTCCTTCTGCTCCAGATGGGCGAGTTGTTTCTGTCAAGACGCTCAAACTGTGACGAGTTTGAACAAGGAGCCAGTTGCCTCTCGCAACTTCTGTACGAATTGTACGATAAAAGTTTATAGTCCAAAGAGTGTAAGACAAATAACTCCATGTTAGACAGGTAACTCCTTCCCCTCTGGGAAGCCTCAGGTCTCGGGGCCTGGGTTCTCCCTCTCTCCTGCGGCCATGTCTGTAGACATTAACATTGTGCAGCTAGAATGTTCTGATCGGCATTTGCTGACTGGGCACAAGCCAGAGTCTTCTGGGCGATGGACCCTCAGCTGAGGAAATGCCTCCGTCAGACCGGCCCACAGACATGTCTGTGTAGCATTTTCCTGGTTGTTGGTGGATGGAGAAGAGCCAGGCCCACAGTGGGAAGATGAGCCTGTAAGGTCTAAGAAAGGGAGCTAACTACGAGCCTGAGAGCAGGCAAGCAGTGTGCAGGGAGAGTCACATCTCAGAGACGGGGTTAGATTCTAAGGAATAGTTTGATCTCCCGATATCACTCTCTTTATTCAGAATATGACAGGCAAGGAATTAAGAGGCAGCCTGGGGAGAGAGCAGAGCAGAGCCATATGAAATAGATATGTTAATGTAAATATATTAAAAAAGCACATATAGAAAAAATCTATATAGTGCATGGATCTTAATAATGCCTGAAGATCACTAGTCTCCATTCCGGAATTGGAGAGAAAGAGAAAGACAGACAGAGAAAGAATGTGCGTGCACGAACGTACACTCAGGCACATGAAAGATCCAGTTCCAGGAGCTACAACTTGAGACAGATTAATCTGTCTTTTCCAAATGAAAATTTACACGGGTGGCAATGGCTTAAAACAAACAGAAGTTCATAAAATGCACACCTTGAAGGGAGCATGTGGCCAGCAGGGGGTTCAAGGCTCTGCTCTCAGCCTGTGGTTCTGATGAGAACACCAGGGGTCTTCACAGTGCAGCTGAGCTGAAACCAGCCAGGCACTGGTGCAGGGCATCCTCCCCACCCACACAATGATCTCAACCCCGCCATTTTTGTCGCCTGTGCCTCAGTGTCCTCCTGGGACATTTGATGATTCCCACAATGACAGGGCAGAGTCCTGGTGGTCATGGCGGGTCTAAGAGACTCAGTCTCCAGTCCCACAGTGGCCCAAGAGTGTCTGCACTGATGCTCTAAACCAGCAGCCCCAGGCTGTTTCTTCACAATGCTTACAAGCCTGGGAGTGACTCAGGCTTTCTCCAGGAGGCTAAGAGACTAGGGTGCTCAGCTCTTCTGGCTAATCTGGGACATGAGACTCTCAGGTACTTAATTTTTTAAAAATTATTTCCTCAGGGCATCGTCATATTTATTATCTGTTATATTTATTATATGAATCACATCTTCTTCACTCTCATGCTTTTCTCTCCCATGTATGCACTCCTTGTCTCCAGCATGTGTGTGTGCGTGTGTGTGTGTGTGTGTACAGGCTTTTATATGTATGTAGTCCTGTGTGTGTGTTCATCTCCGGGAGTATAGTATGCACACGTACATGGGTGAACGTAGAGAGTAGAGGACGGTCTCAGTGTACCTCTCAGGTGCTGTTCACCACGTTTGTTGACACAGGGTCTCTCTGGTCAGGGGCTCACCAATCTGGAAGGTCTGGCGGGTAGTGAGCTCTAGAGATCTGCCAGTATCTGCCTTCTACACTGAGATTACAGTCATGTGATATGCCTGGACTTTGAAAACAGATGGCTGATGGGGATGGAGGGAAGTCAGAGCCTCACTCTTGCTAGACCAGCACTCTGTCAACGGAGTTGCCTCCCAGGCTCTTCCGTTTCCCTTTCACACTCTCCTCATCCACCAAGGCTTCAGTTTCAAGATCAGGAGAGCCCTGGGCCAACAGGGACAACCTGCAGAGCTTCGGCCCCGCCCCAGCAAACCGAAGCCGGTTTCCAGCGAGTCTTTTCGTACTTCCCGAAGCTTGTTCTCCACTGCTTTGATTTGGAATGCGGTGTTGGCAGCCCTCTTCCCACCACACGGAGGGCATAAACGTATCACCGACAACCAGGATGGGAAGAAGAGTTAAAGACATTCATTCGGAGAGGCGGAATGGGGAAGGTTGCTTTCCTCAGGGATGTAACAGCTGGAGCAAAGGCAAAGCGATGCCAGGCTGAGGGCGCTCCGTGGACCAGCGTGCCAGCACAGCCCCAGGACTTGTCTGGGGAGACAGATGCTGCTCACAGAAAGCCATTTCCATAGATCAGCATCCAGTCCCCACAGCTCCTCAGGAGGAGGAGGCAGGGTATGCCAACTATGGTGTGCCGAGAACAACCCCTGAGGACTCAGGACTTCCTTCGAGCTGTTGAACAAGGTTGTGAGCTCTGGGAGGAACAGCGGGGCGCAACTTGCCTCTTCAAAGAACTGAAGATTTGGAAAAACCGCAAGAAAGAGAAAACAATGCCTGAGTTAATGTTCAAATGAAACAAAGAGTGTGGTTTGCTGGTAACAGGGCCCAGCGTCTCGTCATCCTCCAGAAGCAACCCCAACTGAGCGTAACTTCCAGTTACACATTGAAAACTGCACGTTGGAGTTAGATGGTGCTTAGTGCTTAGTCATGACATGCTTGTCTCACATTTATAGTGGCCAACTGTCACTCAAAATGAACACACACACACACACACACACACACACCTGTGGGTTTGTTTCTTATGGTTCCAAAAACAATAGTACTGAATATAAGCTATGAAAGAAATCTCCTATTCCCAAACAATTTTCACTGTGTGTTTTCACCTTCATCTAAGTTTCCAAAGACAGGCGCTGGTGAAGACGGACAGAAACTGTGGCCAGCGAACATCTGCAGGCTTGGAAGACCTCAAAGAGATCGGAGGAAGGACAGAGACCTGCCAGCTTACCTTCAGCTACTCCCTGCATGATGACAGCTTTCTTACAGATTTGAACCTCATGACAAGAGAAGCCATACTTTGAATTCTGGCCATTTCTTAAAGTAGCAGAACCTTGAAAGTAGCAGCGACCCACCCCAGCTTCAGGTTGGCTGTGGAGCCAGGTCTGTGCAGTGTACTTATTGCTGAGCAATGATGTTCAGCGTGTTAGGGATATTCAGTGCAGTGTGTGTGTGTGTTTGTGCGTACACTTATATACAAACACAGGAAGACCAGAGGTAGACCTCAAGTTTTGCTTCTCAAATTCCACCCACCTTGATTTTTGAGGGTCATTCAGTGTTCTGGAACTTGCCAAGTGGATCAGTCTGGCTATCCGGCAAGCCCCAAGGATCTAACTGGTATTAGCTCCACAGCCCTGGGCTTACAAGTGCATACTGCCATGCCCAGCTCTCTTCATGGTATGCTCTGGGATCAAATTCTGGTCCGTGTTTACATGGCAAATACTTGGAGGCGACTGAGCCTTGGAGTATCTCTCTGGACCCATTCGGTGCGTATGCATGCATCTACGTGTTAGACACGATCAGCCAAAACTTAGAATTCTGCATCACTCTGTTTTGTGGGTCACAGTAAGAGTGGACATTTCCCAGGAGAGGAAGACTCAAGGTGGCTGACTCATTCATGCATCTGTGAGACCCTAGAGCCAGCCGCTGCTGCCTGGGTTGTGTGGAGATGCAGGTGGCGACCGGTGTTCTATTTTCCAGTCCCTCCCTTCACAGTTGTCAGGAGACATTAGTGCTACTCTGCTGGGGTTTCCTAGTTCACTGAGTCTCAGATGCAGTGGTCTACAAAATAAAGATTTTATTTTTAACTGTGTACTTAAGTGTCCTCAGGGACCAGAAGAAGGTACTGGATTCCCCCAGAACCAGAGTCACAGGTGGTTATAAACCACCCAGTGCTGGAGAACAAGCTCTGGTCCTCTTCCGGTATGGTATATCCTGCCACGCACCGAGCCATCTCTCAGCCCCAACCTTGTTTCTAGAGTCTGGGTCTCTCTCACTGACCTGCAGTTAGCCAAGTATGCTAGGCTGGCCGGCCAGCCCGCCCTGGGGATCCACCTGGCCTTAGCTCCCCGGCCCTGGGATTCCAAAGCACGCGTCACCACACTGCTACTTACTCAAGCTCTGGGCATCAAACTCACAAGCTCATGGTCCCAAGGCCCAGAAGGAACTTTCTGTGGCGTGTCTCAGAGAAGAGTACTGTCTCTCAGCAACAAATGGTTAGTGACTCCAAAAAGGTCTCAGCCAGAAGGGCCAGGATCCTGAAGTCTTTCATGGCTCCCCATGAACACCCATGGTCTCTCTTATATAGCCCAGCTTTGATCCCAAATCTCCTTCAGAGACAGTGAACACTGATCTTTTCCCCAAGAACTCATTCCAAGATTTTTTTTTTTTAATGCAAACATATATCTTGGAGTATTTTGAAGATGTCATTTTTTTGAGGGGGAGTTTGTTTTGTTTTGTTTTTAAGATTCTAGTATAAAATTTCTTGGGATTTCTAAGCCTGGTTACCAGCTCACCACCATCGGGACCTGTTACAAGCCTTCAGGCTAACTCTGCTACAGAGGTTGTCTAGGAGAAAGATCTAGAATCAGGAATGCTGAAGTTCGGATGCTGCAGTAAGGTCCTGAGCAGACCGAAACTGGCCAAAGAGCAATAAAAACAGAAGCACAAACAGAAAACGGATGGAGAGAAAGAGTGCTCTGTGCTGACAAATTGGTGTGAAACCCTGAAGGTGAGGGGGCCGAAGATAAGCCAGGCCCAGCTCACACCAACAAAGGTGTTATAGCCAGAGGAGGCTTCACCCTGGGTAAACACCAGATGAATTAAAGGCCATTGCCAGAGGCTGGGAAGAATGTCACCAGGATGCTGTCTGATGGACCAGTGAGCCCTGTGAGTGAATGGTGTCTGCAGGAAGGTCAGCCGCATCACGATGGCTCAACTTCGGGGATGTGGCTGCAGGCGCCCACGGACACGCAGGTGCAGGGAAATGTCTCTTCCGTGCAGGACGCACCAGGACAGCCACCTCCTCGCTGTCAGGAAGAGTATAGCATAGAATGCCTGGGCTCTGCCAGGAAAAGACAGTGAACCTGGGGCAGGCAGAATGGCGAGTCCTGCGGAGCTGCGCAGTAGCTCGGTAGGGCTATTGTTCATCCCCCCCCCTTTTTATCAGTTCCCAAGACGGAATAGCCCATCCGATCACCCCCACCAACCAATCTTATTCTACGCTTTATTTACTGTTTTATTTGTAAGTTTTCGTCAGTTTTGCCCTCTGACAATTTTATGCGTGTTTTGATTCTCGTCCCCCCCCCCCCCATTCCTGCCGGTCTTTTCCAGATTATGACTTTTGGGTTTGTTCAGTGACCCATTGAGTTTAGTTATTTTTGAGACAGGGTCTCACATAGGCCAGGCTGGTCTCAAACTCCCTCTGTAGTCAAGGATGATCTTAAACTCCCGATTCTTCTGCCTCTCCTTCCCAAGTGCTAGATTGGCACGCATGTGTGAGCACACACAGCTGCTTTACATGGTGCTCAGGATGGAATTCAGGTCTGTGCACACAAGGCAGGCACTCTACAGACTGAGAGTTCCCATCCTCTACCCTAAACTTTACTACCAACAGCGTGGCTCAGCGCAGTGAGCTTCCGGTGTGTTCTTGGAATGCAGCTGGAGACCAGCCCGGTGTGCCGCCTCAGGAAGCTCAAGTGGAGAAGGCGGCTGGACTCCTTTGTCCTCGCTGCTGCTCTTCTTGTTTGACATATAACGTCAGAACATACATGACATGTCTGTACACACGTGCTTAGTGAAATGTATTGTGCAGAATAAGCCACTGAGGAAAACTGACCGCTAGATTAGAACATCCTGTTTCAATGTACATAGGGGCTTCCTGTGAGACTCATTAAGCCAGAAACTCTGCTTTATAATATGGTTCCAGAAGACTATGTATGTATGTATGTATGTATGTATGTATGTATGTATGTATGTGGGCAGGTATCTGTCTGTCTATTTTATCTATGTATCCATCCATCAACTCATCCATCCATTCATCTATCCATCATTTGTCTATATCTAACTAACTATCTATCTATCTATCTATCTATCTATCTATCTATCTATCTATCTGTGTATCCGCCTATCTATCCATCCATCTATAGGGTACTTCTGTAAAAAAGTCCTGGCTGTCCCAGAATTTGCTCTATAGACCAGGCTGGCTTGGAACTTGGAGATCTGCCTGCCTCTGCCTCCTGACTGCTGGGGTTAAAGATGTGCACCACCACTGTCACCATCACCACGGCAGGGCATGAGGACTACTTCTTAGAAGACAAAGACCTTGGGGCGTCACATATGGGTCAGTGGTTAGAGCAGAACAGTACTTGCCGTTTCAGGGTACCTGGCCTGATTCCACATAGCCACATGTTATTTCACATTCATGTATAATTCCAGTTCCAGGGGGATCTGATGCCATTTTCTGACCTCCTCAGACACCAGGCACACAACACAATATGGTCCAAATGTGTATATGTAGGCAAATACTCAGACATGTAAAATAAATAAATCTTAGACGTGTTTTTTTGAAAAAGAAACAAGAACCTTTATAACCTCTCTGGGTAAGTGTCTCTAGAGTATTCTTTTGAAAATGTAAACAGGCTAGAACATCCAAGACAGAAGTTACCTGTTAGACACCACAGTATAATAGAAATCGTCAGAAATGAAATCGTATAATAATGAGCAGGAAACCAAGTAAGTCAGTGGAGAACAGAAAAGCTGGAATTCTACCCCCAAGATGGAGACCACGTGCCTCAGTGTGGGGAAGTACCAATGGTTGAGGAGGACCTTTGCCAGGACCTTTGCCAGGATCTTTATCAGGATGCCTAAATATATAGGCTTTCCCTTGGTCACAAACACACAAAAAACTCAAATCCCTCTGAAAATAAAATGTTTTTAAGAAACAGTCAAGATGTCTATTAGACCGAGTTGCAAGTTGCTTATGATCCTGGCAAGAGAGAAATACCAAGATACTTGGTGTGTTTGGCTCTTTAGTCTCTAAGTGCTGTATTTGCATTGTCTGTTTCTCATAAATAATCACCAAAGGTGTGAGCTGTAGAGTGTAGCTGAAATGCCCCACTGAAAAGCCAAAAAAAAAAAAAAAAAAAAAAATCAGATTCCTTTCCTCTTCCTCCCTCTTCCTGGCACTTCCTGTCTTCTCCTCCCCTGCCCTCCCTCCTCCCCTGTCCTCCCCTCCCTCCTGTCCTCCCCTCTCTCCTCCTCTGCTCTCCCCTCTCTCCTCCCCTGTCCTCCCCTCCCTCCTCCCCTGCCCTCCCCTCCCTCCTCCCCTTTCCTCCCCTCCCTCCTCCCCTGTCCTCCCCTCTCTCCTCCCCTGCCCTCCCCTCCCTCCTCCCCTGTCCTCCCCTCTCTCCTCCCCTCCCTCCTTCCCTGTCCTCCCCTCCCTCCTCCCCTGCCCTCCCCTCCTTCCTCCCCTGTCCTTCCCTCTCTCCTCCTCTGCTCTCCCCTCCCTTCTCCCCTGCCCTCCCCTTTCCTCCCCTCCCCTCTCTCTTTTCCTGCCTTCCCCTCCCCTTCTCCCTTGCCCTCCTTCCCTCCTTTCCTACCCTTCCCTCTCCTCCCCTCCCTCTTCTCCTGCCTTCCCCTCCCCTCCCTCTTCTGCCCTCCCCTCCCTTTTCTCCTGCCCTTCCCCCTCCTTTTCTCCCCTCCCCTGCCCTCTCCTCCCTCCTCTCCTGCCCTCCCCCTCCTCTTCTGCCCTCCTCCCCTGTCCTCTCCTCCCTTCTCTCCTGCCCTGCTCCTCCTCCCCTCCCCTCCCTTCCCTCTTCCTCTCCCCTCCCCTCCCTCCTCTCCTGCTCCTTTATTCCCTTTTGTTTTGTTTGAGACAAACCCTTACTCAGCTCAGACTGGCCTCAGATTTATGGCAATCTTCCTACCTCTGCCTTCTAAGTGCTGATATTAAGGACTATACCACCAAAACCAGTTTTGTTTTTTTTATTAACAACCAGACTTTACTTTCGGGGACGATTTTAAATTTGCCAACAGATGCTGTTCCCCTCACATGTGGCCTCCAGAGTTCCACAATTCCCCACCAAGGGGGAGCTCGAACGGACAGGGACTTACCATTGGTGGTTCACTGTAGGGGCCACCATGCATTCACGTGGCACAGTATGACGCTGCCTGTCACTGCCAGGTCACACAGGTCACTGCAGCACCTGGGACACTTGCCTTGTGACCCAGGCTCCTCATCATCTCAGCCTTGCATTGGACAGGCCTCTCTGCAGGCTGCATTGTGCACTAACCACCCTGAAGCTGTGTCCTTTAAGGGCTCCAGGAGATGTCCGGCTATCACTAGCCATTGGCCTGGAGGTAGAGTGTGCCCGACCCCTCTGCAGATTCCTTCCCACTTTGGACCAAGGCAGGCCAAGACCAGCATCTTCCTAGTTTCCAAAAGACTAACAAAATGTGAAAGCCATATCCCAAAGCATGAGAAAGTATCGCTTCCAAGCACTCCTGAGGGCGGGGGTGGGGTCATTTTTCCAGCTGGCTTTCTTCACAACATACAGACTTGGGGGACGTGGAGCGCACTGAGGCCCACAGGTGGTGAGTAGGCACAGCTCAATTTCTACGTTAGCTCAAAGTGATCCTCCGTTCTTCCCCCGCCTCCGGGTTCCCAGTGGCTCATATAATCTTACTCTAAAGAGCTTGCACACTTTGGGGTAACTCTTGATGTTTTTACACCTCACCCCCATTTTCTGTAGCGGACAGGACCCAGAGCCCAGGAATCCCCAAGGAAAAACCAGAATCTTGCTCATGTCAGCAGCAGCACCCCTTCCCCACCTCCCCTTCCCTTTGCCTTCTACAGAGAGAAAGAAAGAGGTCTGAGAGAAACGATGTCCAACTCCCGTTAATGCCGCTGGCATTGCTGTCCCCACGTCTGCAGCACCTGTTCAATGTTCTCAAAAAAATTAGAGGAGTCCTAACAAGATGCAGAGTTTGGCTGCTTCCACACCTCCTCGGGAGGTTCTTAACTCTATCTGTGGTCATCGCCGCTTCTCTGGCCAGAAGCTCCCTTTCCTAGGTGCCTTACATTTGTTTATGAGTTTTTTATTTCCCTTAAAACCGTGCTCCGGTAAGTGTTGGCACAAAGCTGCAGCCGGGGCTCCAGTTAGCTTTTAACTAAACGTAGGGTAGGTACTGTTAGAAGGCTGGTCTCTTCGGGCAGGACAAAGGACATGTCAGCATGAGCCGGTAGCAGCAGGCCATTGCAGAGCGGAGCGGCCACATGCAGCAAACAGCGCCCAGGACAATCAAGGTTGTGTTCACAGAAACAAGTCCCCCACCCTGCCTCCCTCTCCTTTGCCTTCTTCTGCCTCCCCTCTGCTCGCCCTGCCTTCTGCTCTCTTGCTCTTTCCATTTGTGGGGCTCATGACTTGTGCAAGCGTGCAAGCTACTCTTGTTCCTGTTCCCAGTCTTCTGGGATTATAGGCACGTGACAGCACACTGTTTTGTCCCCCCTCCCATGTTTGAACACCCCAGAGAAGCAGGTCTTAAGCCAGGTGTCCTCGCTGAGAAACCCCGCTCTACAGTCACCTGCCCTTCCTTCAACGCCGGGAACACAGAAGAGTGGCCGCGCAGGAGCGCTTTCCGTAGACACACGACATTACGATGTCCGATCTCCCTGTCCAAAACGCAGACCAAGTTTTAGAGTCCACACAGATAGAATAATGAATAGAGTCCAGGAAGTTCTGTAGAACGAGGCTTCGTTTACCTCTCTGTGAAATGTGTGAATAGCTGTCCTCACCCCCAAACTTAGAAGAGGGAGCCACATTTAAAATTAAAAAAAAAAAAAAACAAACAAACAAACAAAAAACTAACGGTACGGCTGGAGATATGCTTCTCTGGTTAAGAGCACTGGCTGCTCCTTCTGAGGTCCCTTGTTTGGGTCCCAGCACTCATGAAGCAGTTAGCAATCATCTGGGTAAATTCAGTTCCAGAGGATCTGCTATTTTCTTCTGACTGAAGAGGGCGCTGCAAGCACATCCTGCGGATAATACATACAAGAATAACCCCCAGACTCATAAGGATAAATAAATCCCCAAATCAACCTAATAGCAGAAAACCTGTGCTGGGATGTAGCTCAGTTGAGAAGAGGGCTCGCCTTGTGTACAGAAAGCCATGGGCTGTACTCCCAGTACTGCATTAAGTCAAGTATGCAGGGACCCCGCAAAGCCAGCGCTGAGGGTATGGAGGCAGAAGCATCCGAAGGTCAAGGTATTTCACTGCTACATAGACAGAGGCCAGCACGGGCTACAGGAAACCACGCCTAAGTAAACAACAGTACTGGTCCGTCACTGATGTTCTGGTTTTCACTCCTCCTTGGTGGTTTTTCCCTTTCCCCTAAATTTCCCTAAAGAGATTAATCAGTAGAACACACACAAAGACCTTACAATGAAAACCCGAAACCGCCCTGAACCTTGTAGTAGAGGAGGCTTCGCCCTCGAGTAGTGATGGCAGAGCCTGCTGTGGCTGGGGTCTGGCTCAGGAAGCACTCCCTTCCCACAGCCACGGGACAACGAATTAGAAACGGTGGCTCCGTGGCTCGCTAGACTCTTCCGTTCCGAACCAGTTTTCTCAGTCTCTGAAAGAAGAGTTCTTTTGCTCCGTCCCTATCCAGTGTTATCAGTCATCTGACCAGAGTCATCAGAGAACCTCGTTTGCTTCTACATTTTGGCTTCGGGGGTGGGGGGTGCATTGAGGAAGCGCACCAAGGCGCTACCTAGGGGGGAGGATTGGCTATTTTCTGAGTTCCAGACAGCATTAGTTTCCTTCCCAGCGTGGGCGGTGGTAGTAGAGAAATCAGCATCAGTGGAGAGGAAGAAGCTGTGAATGCGGCTCCCTGCCCAGGTGTGAGAAGAGCAAAGCTTGAGAACCATCTCCTTATTAGTTGGGTGTTTTTGTTTAACCTGAAACCATTTAACAAGTGGAACGTACCCCGGCACACCTCTGCAGTCCTTTCCCGCTTCTGATCATTTATTCACACACTACCTTCATTTTCTAAAGGGATTCTCTTTTATATGTGCATGCAAAATAGGAAGGGATGTCCGAAATCTCTTCTCTCTCCTTTGTTCTGTCTCCTTTGAGACAGAGACTTGAAATTGAATCTAAGCGTGTTGGCCAGGACGGCTGGTCACCAAGCTCCAGGACCCACATGTCTCTCTGTTCCCAATGCTGTACTGGGGCCCGGGGCTGGGTCCTCCTGTATAGCCCCGGCTGGTTTGGAAATTACTATGAAGCCATGTAGACCAGGGTGGGCTTCAGAGATCCACATGGCTCTGCCTCACAAGTACTGACTCCTGAGTACTTGTAAGTGCAAACGCAAGTATTAACTTCTTAATACTTTTAACTGTGTAGCAATTTGAACCACAGTCAGGTATAACTGCTGTATTTACTGACCAATTGTATTCAATTACTGATCAGTTGTATTTAATTACTGATCAGTTGTATTTAATTACTGACCAATTGTATTTAAGTGTGTGAACTTTCTTTATTAAGCATTTTTATTAGACTGACATTTTCATAATAATTTATATAAACATTCTTATTTCAAATACTAAAGACTGAGCAGCAGTATGTTGTATTTTCTCTTCAGATGCCCCGTGACTGTTTTGCTGTGCCAGGCAAATGTTCTGCAACTCCGACCCCTGGAGTTTCCCCTAAACTTCATTTTTAAAACATTAAAAATTTTTACACAGACATAGTTATTAAGTTTGAATTGGGGTTTTTATATTTTAAATTATTCTAGCCCTGAGCCTCTTCTACACTTTGATTTCTGAAACTTAACTTTTGTGATCTTGTTTCTACATTTAGATCTCTGATTCAGACACGTCTGCAGATTAGAAACTTCCATCTTTGCATGCGGACGTCCAGTGGCCTTCGAGCGATCAGAGCGCAGCATGGCTGTCTTAGTTTCCTAAGTGTTCTCGTCTCCCTGGGTGGGGCAGCCTCTCCAATTATTTTGTTAGTGTGACTTCTGTAATTAGTTCGTTAGTGCTAATCTCAGTAGCTATGATGCACTTCTCCAACTGTCTCTGCCGCTTTTTCACATTCTCTCTGTCGGACCTCGAGTCAATAAGCGGAATTAAACTTAGGTGCACACATGGAGCACTGGTGCCTGTGCTGATCCCTTTAACTGTCTTACTGGTGTTTCCCGCCCTGAAAGTGCAGCCTGTCTCAGCCTTGCCTCGAGGCCTTCTGTGTAATTGTGTGGCTCCCCAGATATTTTAATATTTTTGTTGACTTTTTTTTGGCATCGTTTTTTTTAACCATGTTTCCTCATTTAAAATACCAAAGAACTAGAGCCAAATGTGGCAGGACACGCCTTTAGTCCCAGTATTTGAGAGGCAGAGGCAGGCATATCTTTGAGTTGGAAGCCAGTCTGGTCTACAGAGAGAATTCCAAGGACAGCCAGGGCTACACAGAGAAACCTTGCAAAAAAGCCAGCCAACCAACCAGCCAGCCAGCCAGCCAGCCAGCCAACCAGCCAGCCAGCCAGCCAGAGCCAGCCAACCAGCCAACCAACCAACCAACCAGCCAATATAATTACAGAACTAAAAGTGTGCTAATGAGTTTCCAAAAAAATGAAAAGTTCTTTAAAAATCATTTTATATATGTATGTATGTATTATGTATTTGAATGATTCCTGTTTCTTAATGTTTCTTAAATTCTCTTATTCACATTGAAATAAGAGGGAAAAAAAAACCCTCAGATGGAGTTGGAAGTAGGAAAACAATGTTATCATCTTTTTGTTTTTGAAGATGAGATGGTCCACAGCTTTAAATTATTTTTTCTGTGTTTGATTCACTGCAATTTGGTTTAGGAATCTTCCCGATATACAGCATTGAGTGACGATCTCCTAGCGTGTGTTCTGGGAACATTGCTGGTGTCAGTTTTGATCTGAGCGTGGTGTGGCCTCTGTGAGTGGCGGTCTGGTGTTGCCCCGTCTAGAGAGGTTGTGTGGTCTGAGCCTGGCAGTCTTGCACACGGTGTATCTCACACATACTCTTCAGTTTTCTCCTTAGGTTTTGGTCTATGTGGCCTTTTGTCTCTTCCGTTTTACAGAAATTTAGTTTTTGAGGCAGGGTCACAATGTCACATGTGTCCCAGACTAGCCTTGACCTCTCTGTTGAATTTCAGACTTAAACTTTCTTTCCGTTCTTTTGAAAGTTTTTTTTTTTTTGTTTGTTTTTGTTTTTTTGTTTGACATCAACTGTTTTTCTCACACTGCAAGTCTGTTTTTGCTGAATAATATGTTTCCTCTGTACCTGTTGTGGTGGAGTTGGATTTTTGGAGTTGGATTTTTGAGAATATCAGCATGGTCTCTCACTGATCTGTAAATAATTGTTCTGATTTTTAATCACAAGTTTGTGTCTGTGCGTGGATATACACGGGTTCCTATGGACGACAAAGGCCTGGGATCCTCTAAAACTGGGGTTCTGGGAAGTGATGAGCTGCTTGTCACAGGCTGAACTCCAGTCTTCTGCAAGAGCAACACGTGTTCTTAATGGCCGAGCCATCTCTCCATTGCTGAGTTTTAAATGTTAAACCAACATCGAGAACCCTGGGATTGGCTGAGGAATGGCTATGTTCACTGTTACTTTAAACTAAAAAAATTTTAAGATTTATCTATTTAATGTATGTGAGTACACTGCAGCTGTCTTCAGACACACCAGAAGAGGGCATCAGATCCCATTACAGATGGTTGTGAGCCACCATGCGGTTGCTGGGAATTGAACTCGGGACCTCTGCAAGAGCAGTCAGTGCTCTTGACCACTGAGCCATCTCTCCAGCCCTAATTTTATTTAACTCATCGATATTAGATTAAATTTTTTAAAAAACGACGTTTCCCTGAGTGTGTATTCAAGACAGGGGCAATGGTTTTCTTTTCCCATACACACTTTGCCTTCATTACCACATTGGCACCGGCCTCAGAATGTGTTGATGAACGTTACCCTCTCAGGATTGACATCATCTAATCTCCAAAAGTTGGGCAGAATTCGCTAACACATCATTGGGCCCAGATTTTATTTGTAGATTATTGTTTACAAATAAAATGTGTCTAATCGCTGACAGTGACATTGAGCCTGTTTTACTGGTTGTACCCATGAGACACCATGAAAACTATATGAACCGTGAGACAGACCTTACACAGCATCCCGAAGCTGACGCTGTGACTCCACTCAGTTTCGGATGAAGCGAAAGATAGGCGATGATCACACACCCAGCAACAAAGAAGCTCGAAGCTTATATCTTTCCTGCTCAGGTTTCTGAATCTTTCAACCACAGACAGCTGCTTTATTCTATTAATCAATGTAGGAAACTTAGTTCTAATTCATTTTATTTATCAGTTTATATAAAGGATCTGTTTTATTTGTGTGTGTGTGTGTGTGTGTGTGTGTGTGTGTTAAAAGTGCTGGAACACATCCATCAGCAAAAGCCAGAACAAGGCATCCTTAGAGATGGAGTTACCGGTGGTTGTGAGCTGCCAGACATGATGCTGGGACCCAAACCCCGATCGTCTTCAGTAATGGCTGTAACACGGAGATCTCTCCAGCTCCTTGTGCAGTCATTTTCTTTTCTCCCCCCTCACTCTTTCTTGGGGCAGGGTTCCACTAGCTAGCTCTGGATAGCCTAGAACTCACTCTGTAAACCAAGTTGGCCTCGAACTTACAGAGATCCACCTGCCTCTGCCTCCCAAAGTGCTAGGACTAAAGGCATAGGCCACCAGTCCTGGCTTCATCAACTCATCCTTTCTCTTGTTTAACAGGTACATTTACTATGAGGTTCTTCCATAGCCCAGGCCCCATACATTCAGCACGCTCGTTAAATCTGGGACTAGATGCTGAGTTATTGAAGATGAGTGTAAATGTCTCCCAGATGTGTTTAGTGAGAGATCTCTTTTCTGCATAGATCCCCTGTGTTATCCAGCATCGCAGCATTTTGAAAAACCTTTCTACAAACAAGCCCCGTCAGCATACCTCCCAACTCAAAGATCACACGGCCTAGTGCTATCAAGTGCTTAAGAGACTTGCTCCCCGATTTGGTTCTGACAGTATAGTTAGCCATACCTTCATAGGTCCACCTGGGCAGGAGACAAAGCCGGTCCCAACCCTGGCCCCAATATGCCAGCTGCCCCACTAGGCCAGTCTCTTGTTTTCAAGAAAACATTGAAATTATGAGACTTCATTAGAAACCGAAACACAATACCCAGTCTCCTGTCCCGCTCACCCAGTGCCTTCTGACTTCTCACCAACAGTCCTGAAGGGTTTCGAACAGCTTTCAAAATGTCCTAACATTTATACCTTCGCCATGGAAGGCAGAGCCACCACAAAATCAATTTGCCCTTGAAAGATTCTCAATTATACTTTCCTTTTTGTTTGAAACACTTTTTTCCCCCTTCTCTGATTTTTTTTTGGGGGGATTGGGTTAAAGGAAGTTAGAGTTGAGAATGTTCTTAGACTTACAAAGAATAGTTTTTGCCTTGAAGGTTTTTTCCCAGTTTGAGAAATAATGTGTTGTGGCTCCAAATAAACAAACGTGTCATAAGAACTGGAAGCCAGGAGGCTAAAAACATCAAACCAAAAGAAACAGCCTCGACACCTGCTGAGCGGTATGTCAGTTCTTGGTGGAAAACAGAAGGCCACATCTGCTGCAGCTGTCTGGACTCCTATAGCAGGCAGGTCTGGTGAGAAAGCAAGGCTGAGGAGGAGCTGGCCCGGACTGCAAGCCAGTGACTGTGGGGACTGCCCAATATTTGGTTTTAAGTCTCCTGTCTGACTAAATTACCCACTATCAGATGATGGTCCACACATGTATAGTAATTAATTTGACTAGAAGAAGGTATCAGATTCCCTGGGACTGGAGTTATGAAATGATGTAAGCCACCTGATATGGGTACAGAGACTCAAACTCTGTTCCTTACAAGAGCTGTAAGTGGTTTTAACCACTGAGCCATCTCTCCAGCCTTCCAGATGTTCTTCTTAAAGTTTACTCTTGTATTTCATTTAATTTTGAATAACTCTTCACTGGTATATTGTGCTCTAGTGGCTGTCCTGAAACTCACCATGTAAACCAGGCTGGCTTCAAACTCACAGAAACCCTCTTGCCTCTCAAGTGCTAGTGTTAAGGGCATGCACCACTCTCTGCCCAGCTACCCTTTCTTTAATACATGCTTGCTGTTGGTATAAAAAGTCAGCAAGGCTGGGTTGGAGAGATGGCTCAGTGGTTAAGAGCACTGACTGCTCTTCTTGAGGCCCTGAGTTCAAATCCTAGCAACCACGTTGTGGCTCACAACCATCTGTCATGGGATCTGATGCCCTCTTCTGGTGTCTCTGAAGACAGCTACAGTGAATTTCTATATAAAACCAATAAATCTTTTTCTAAAAAGTCAGTTGCTGTGTTGGTCTTGTGGGTTGTTCTCTGAAGAAGGCAACATTTAACACGTTCATTGGTATCTTACTTTGTTTAAATTACGTCATGTCATGGGGACCACTGAAGTGCTATCCACACTCATACTTTAACAATGTTCACATGCTTCAATTTACCTCTAAAAAAAAGTTTAAGAAGTGAAAAATGCAAGTTATAACTTTAGTTCATGGATCATATAAATCTTACCACGTATCTGCAGCAGCAATGAGATGTTTTGCAAAGCAGCCAGGAGAGAATGTGTGGTACGCTGGATCTGAAGACTGCATCACAAAATGACCCCAACGTAGGATTCCGTGTCCTCTGCCCAGGAAGCTCTTGAGTGACTTCCTCACCTGCAGATGGTTCACATCACACAAGTGCCTTCTGTTTTCTGCATCTACTCCTATAACATAGTGATTCAAAGTGAAGCAGACATGCTATATCAACACAGGGTTACAGGATTTTCCATCTTCCCGAGTTTTAAATACTTAAGACCCATTTTCGACTTGGAAAATGCTTTTAGATTATTAGCGTCAAGGTGAGATGCGTATTATCAAACTAGCCTCTTGAGCCATGTTTCTGGGGAACAGGAGTTAATTATGTCACACCATGCAGGAGTGAGTGGCCCTTCCGTCCAGGCCAACTGGGCATTATTACAAGAACAAGTAATTGCCCTGCCTTTCATCAGGCGCCTAGATCATTAGAACACAAGATTATTAAACTAAGACCCTACCAATTTAACTGCTCAATGATGGAGTCTATTAGACCATCTGCTGCCTTATCAACATGGCACGGCAGGTCCAGGCAACTGTATACCCAACGCGCGGCATTGTATCGCTCCCAACTGGTCCATATACCGTCCTTAAAGGATTGTTATTTAATTGCTGGGGCTAACAAGCACCCCAGCAGTTGCTCCTCAGCTGTTAGGAAGACTTGCCAGAATGAATGGCTTGGTTTAGAAAGAGCCACCTCACAACGCCAGGCTATTTCAGTATTGCTGTGCGGGCCAGATTCAGGGTAGATTTTTTTCCCCCTCCAGCCACCCCCTAGCAATGGCCAACCACTGAGCAAAAGAAAAAAAGTGTTAGTCCCCTCTGCTCTTCTCCTTTCCTTCCCTCTGCCTGCCTCAACCTGTCTATGAACCAGGATTCTGGTTTCTTACACACAAGTCTTTTCTTGAATGAAGCCTGGGCTGTCATTGTCCCGTTCTTGCCACTGGGCTTTGCAGCCAGGGCACATGTAAGACTAGCCTTGGTTAGACACTGAATTTAAATCTAGAAAGATTTTCAAGGCAAGGCAAAGATGACTGATGAGACAGGGCATGGCACCGCCAGGCTTGAGAAACACCTAGAAGACCGAGCAGGCTGTGGGGTTAACTGTGTACCCATTCCTCCTCTCCCAAATCTGTGTGTTGACATCCTGACCCCAGTACTGCTGCCTGTGACTGTATTATGAGGTTTTCATGACTGTAATTGGGGCTTAAAGAGGGGGCTGGGGTCAGATGAGGTCATACACATGAGTCCAAATCCAGCATGACTGGTGCACCTATAAGGCGGTATCAGGGCGGTGACATACCTAAGAAGCTCCTCACAACGTGGGGAGAAGATATGTACCTGCAAGCCAAGGCCCTTGGGAGACACCAACCTCACTGACACCACACTCTTAGACTCCTAGGCTCCCAGGATGGATAGACAGCAGTTATCTGTCCATCCTTACTGAGGCTCTATTTTGGCAGCTTTAGCAAAGTGCCGAGCCATAGAGAACCTGAAGAAGAGGTGACTGATCAGGGCCAGTGGGAAGGTTAAAGCAAAAGCGAAGCCCTTTCAATTACTTGAAGGAGAAATCTGCAAAATGACTCTGGAGATGGCCGCCTGCTTGGTGGAACAGGAGGCCTTAACGAAGACAGGGGGCTTTCGTTTTGTTTTTTTTTTTTTTTTTTTTTTTTTTTTTTTTTTTTTTTTTTTTTGGCTTGACTTACTTTTAGGCGAAAGCTAGATTGATTTCTGCTTTGTTCCCGTACAGCTTTCAGAAGCAACTGGCCACTGCCAAGCTTCGGATGGGGAGGGAGGGTGGCTTTGTCGCTGTGCACATGAAGCCCTTGGGGCAGGCTGCTAACCAAACACCCTCGTGTCAGCAGCCTTTAACCCAACATAGGAATTCAGCCCCCTTTCTGGCCAGCAAATCAATTCATCCCCGAGAGAGAAGAAACCTCGGGGATAAAAATTCACACGCCATCAGGAATTCAAAACCTCACCTCGTGCAAGACTGCCTTCCAACAATTTGGAATAATGGTATACACCTCAACACAAAGACCGGAGGCACAAAGAACGTCTCAGCAGATGGTCAGCTCTGTCCCCAGCTGAACAGCCTTCGATGGACCTATCAAAACACATGTGAGCATGGTGCTTTCATCTCTAACCCAAAACCCAAGGCTCACTAAGAAATCTCACTTTGCTTGCATTTGGAGGAAGACGTGAACCAGACTTCTTCCACCAATTTAAGTGCGTGACCATCTCTTTTAGGCCCGTAAGCAGTAAATAGCATCTTGCTTGATGAAACTCCTGTGCTTTCTCCAGTGCCTTCTTCGCTGCCCAACTGACATACAGCGTATGCAAGCGCCTCCTTAGCAGCCAATGACCGTATGATGAAGTAATAAACGCACAGACGCACCCAAATACAAAGATTAAACATCTTCCTTTGTTTAACTTCATGAATCTCGTCTTGCTAGTGGAAAAGAATAACAAAATACTAAAATTTAAGAAACAAGGGACAAATGTGTTACCACCGCTAAATAAAACATCACGGCATCAGCTAAACTTTGTAGTTTCTGGATTAATATATCTCTATCTCTCTGTTTAAAAAAAAAAAAAAACTCCCCCCTCCCTCCCTTTCTCTCCCTTACCCTCTCCCCACATCTTGTTTTGGGGCTTTTTGTTTGTTTTTAAGACAGAGTTTCTTTGTGTAGCCCTGGCTGTCCTGGAACTCACTCTGTAGACCAGGCTGGACTTGAACTCGGAGATCCACTGCCTCTGCCTCCCAAGTGCTGGGATTAAAGGGGACACATCACCACCCACACACTACAAAATCATCTCTTAATTAAAAATCACAAAGGAAGTTGCTGGCCAGGTGGCTCAGTTAACAAAGTGCTGGCCATGCACACACGAGGACCCGAGTTTGATCCCGTAATCGGGGATCCATGTAAAACGTCTAGCATGACCGTGTGCTCCTGTAATGTCAGCACGGGAGCTCAGACACTTGTCCTGTGATCTTACTGCCCAGCCAGTCTAGATATTAGATGAGTTCCAGGCCAAGTAAGAAACTGTGTTTCAAAAAACATGGTAGGCAGAGTATAGGGAAGGATAGCTGAGGTCTTCTTACACACACACACACACACACACACACACAGAGAGAGAGAGAGAGAGAGAGAGAGAGAGAGACTGATTCTATCTGAAACAACCCACAGAAGTAGGAAAATTGGCCAGAAGGGGGGGACTGTTACTTGGCATCCTGGCCAAAGCAGGGTTGTAAGAAGAGTGAGCAGGAATATTCTAGGAAGTTCTGGCAAGTTCCATCTTCAATCCAGACACACCGACTGTACAAGCTGTTCCTTGTACACAGATGCTTTTCAGTAAGTGTACTTATTAAGCAAAAACAGTTTTTCAAACAATAACCAAATAATAGGAAAGAATGGTGCATTCAAACACATACAGGGAACAGAGAAATCTGGTGGTGGCTGGTCCCGATTGTCAACTTGACCGACCTGGGAGGTAGAACTCTCAGCTGAGGAGTTGTCTCCATCAGACTGTCCTGTGGGCATGTCTGTGGAGCCATTTTCTTGATTGCTAATTGATGGACAAGGGCCCAGCCCACTGTGGGCGGTGTCATCCCTAGGCAGGTGACTTGAGCTTTATAGGAAGTACACTGCATATGCTGTACACGAGCCAGAGAGCAAGCCAGTTGCTCTCGGTGGTCTCTGCTTCAGTCCCTGCCTCCTGGTTCCTGCTTAAGTTCCTGCCCTGGCATCCCTTGACAGTGGACTGCAATCTTTAAAATGGAATAGACCCTGCTCTCCTCTAAGCTGCCTTGGGTCATGATGTTTATTACAGAACCAGAGGCTAAGCTAGAACAACTCTCCTCAGAGTTGAGTATATAATTTATTTTCTCACATCTCCCAAAACCTCAAGGTTTTATCAGTTTATTAAGACTAGTTATTTTCTACCTGGGGAAGGAAAAACAGCCTTATAAATATGCCCAGTGACATTCTGGGTTCCAACACATTTCTGCTATCTACAAACAAGGCTGATTCTAGAATGACCTTTTGCTGCTAAAACGGTAGCAAGGTATTCACCATTTCTTTGCTTTGATCTCTCCTGTCATGGTTCCCTTATCTTTCACTATTTCCAGATGTTACACTTCCTCTTTCAAGCCCCCAGGTAAATGCAGAATTGTCTCACCTGCTCTTAAACTTAGCCAATTGGTTCTTTACTGTGCAGGCTGCCCTGAAGTTTAATCGTGATCAGCCTGGGCTGCCTTTCCCCTGGGTTTCCCAAGGATTCTTTCCTCAATAGAGGGGATTAGAAAGTGAGGATGGTCTGTGCTGGTGAGAGAGACCCTGGGGGAGGAGGACAGAGGGAAGAGGGTGAGCAGCAGCAGGTGGGGGGGGAGGACAGAGGGAAGAGGGTGAGCAGCAGCAGGTAGTCGAGCCGCACTGAGTACTGAGTTCACAACAGTAATGGACAGACACTACTGACTGGGGTTCCCAGGACCAACAGCAGCAAGGGCAGGGTGACCTTGGGAGTTCATCTCGGGTCTGCTCCACGCCAGGCCCTGGAAAATACTCTTTCTTTGGTTCTGTGTGTGGCGTGGGGATTTCCACCACAGTTTTCCAGAGGAACAGAGACTCCGCTGAGTTGGCATCTTACATTTTTTCTGAGGGTAGTATCTCTTCAGAGAGCAGCTAAGAGATAAAATACAACTCGATACAGCAAACAGAAGGCAGCTAGGTCACAGAAGGAGCCCGAGGCGCAGAACCCATCTGAGAAGCCGTCCCCCTCAGTCACGGTAGCCACGCTCACTTGAAGCTGGAAACTGACTTTACTCATTTAAAAAATTTTAATAATTTTTTTTATTTTTTGAGATTATAATTATACCATTCCCCTTTTACTTCCTCCCTCTAAGACCCCACATCCTTCCTTGCTTTCTTTCAAATTCATGCCCTGTTTTTTTATTAGTTGTTGTTATGCATAAACACACACACAATACACACACACCACACACCACACACACCACACACACCATACACACACACGCACCACACACACAATACACACATGCCACACACCACACACACACCACATGCACCACACACCACATGCACCACATACACCACACACACACACACACACATACACACACACACACAATACACACGCACCACCACACACCACACACAACACACACACACAATACACATACACCACACACACCACACACACACAATACACACACACACACCACATACACTACACGCACCACACACACACATACAATACACACACACCACACACCACACATACCACACACACCATACACACATGCACCACACACACACACACACACACAATATACACACACCACACACACCACACACCACACACACCACATGTACCACACACATACATACAATACACACACACCACATACCACACACCACACACACCATACACACACATGCACCACACACACATACACACACAATACACATGCACCCACACCACACACACACACACACACACACCACACACACCACACACACCATATACACACATGCACCACATACACATACACAATACACACGCACCCACACACCACACATACACACACACAATACACACACCACACACCCCACACACAACACACCACACACACTACACATATCACACACACACACACACACACACCACATGCACTCCTAAATGCACAAATTCAATCTGCTCAGTCTGTATAATGCTATGTGTATGTAGGTTTTCAGAACTGACCACTTGGTTTGGTTTGTGTGTCCTTCCCCGGGGAAGACTATTTCCTTTCCTTGTGGTCTCTGTGTCCTAGCACACATGTCCATTGTTGTTGGACCTGTCCGGCTCATGTTGGTGAGACTGTACAAGTGTAGCTTCTGACAGTATTAGAAGATACAATCTCACAGCAAACACCATGTCTGTGAAGCCGGCATCCGACTTGATTGTCACCCAGAGTTGCTCTGCTGGCAGCAATGAGGTCATCGCAGGACAGAAGTCTCAACAGCACCCCGCGGTGACCGGGTTCCCCCTCCTTTTCCTATCCCTTCCCAATGTTTATTATCTGTCTGTCTGTCTGTCTATTAGACAGTGTCTCTATGTAGCCCTGGCTGTTCTGGACCTCACATAGACCAGGCTGGCCTTGAACTCACAGGGATCAGCCTGCTTCTGCCTCCTGAGTGCTGGGGTCAAAGATGTGTGCCATCTCACCCTGCTGGCAGATCTATTCATTTTATATTACTCTTCAAGTTGGATCTAGGACCCACATGACCACAGTAACCAATAAAAATGATTTTGAACAATTTGCCAAGCAATTAGATGGCTAGTTAGGACGCCCTGGTTTCTGCTTCTAGATGGTTTCTGGGGGTAGGTTTATTTTGTCAAATTCTCTTGTACCACCTACATGCCAATGGGCTTCATTTCAACTTCCTTCCTTTAAAAAAAAATTGAGATAAATTTTCACTATGTAGCCCAGGCTAGCCTCAAACTTGTAGCAATTCACCTGCCTCAGCCTTTTGATTGTTGTTTTGGTTTGCTTTCCAGACACTTTTCAGCTTATATAATAGGAAAATACTGTAAGATCATTGAGGTATTTGAGAGTTGACTTTTTTTTTTTTTAATGGATTTCTGGTATCTCAGGCTAGCCTCCATATTACTACATAGTACGGCTGACCTTGAACTGCTGATCCTCTTGGGTTCCACTTCCCAAGTGCTGGGACTTCAGGAGAGAGCCAGCTTGCAGTCTATGGAGTGCTGGGCCTGAAACCCAGAGCTATCACATGTCAGGCAAACGCTGAGCCCTATCCAGCTTTTGTGTTTGAAGTAAGAGAAGAGCGGTACTACAGAAGTTCAGCTCCACAAGACAGACTAGTGGGTTTACACTACAGAGTGGGAAGTTGTGTTCACGCACAAGGAAAAACTTGCTGACTAAAAGTGACCAATACAAGTTGGAGAGATGGCTCAGTGGTTAAGAGCACTGACTGCTCTTCTAGAGGTCCTGAGTTCAATTCCCAGCAACCACATGGTGGCTCACAACCATCTGTAATGAGATCCGATGCCCTCTTCTGCTGTGTCTGAAGACAGCAACAGTGTGCCCACATACACTTAATGAATAAATAAGATGTAAACAGTGATTGGTACTACTGTAGACAGTGCTGGTAAAGGCTATCATATTTCCCCAGATCCAACAAGAGTTAGACTAATGTCAGTCTTTCAGAATCCCCTCATGAAATTGGGGGATTTCATCACTGGCTGCATGGCAGATGGAGTAGAAATGCTAAAGAATGAGACTTACCTTTTCAAGTTGGCTCTAGTCTAAACTAGCAAAGCCTCAGTCTCGAAGAACCACACCCGTGAAGCACTTACTAGTCTGACTCGGCCCTTTGTACAACTGAAATCTGGAAATCAAAGTATCAAACATGCTTTTTCAGGAACCAAGAGATGGGAACATCTGTGAGAATGGAGGAGAGACTGGGTGTCGGGTGACCAGACATAAGGTAAGAACGGAGCTCTGCGCGTGGAAACCTGTCATGGTGCTTTTGGACTTCTGAGAAGAGGAAAAGTGGGATACACAGAGAGCAGTTGTGACATTTGTGTGGCACCGGTGTCATTACTAGAGAATTCGTGTTTTCCAAGTCCATTTGGCTCAGAGGCAGGAGTACTGCTGGGAGCCATATTGAATGAGATTCTTTGGTTAGCGAACAAAGGATGGCTCCTGACTCTCGAGGGTCCACACACACAAAAGTGTCCTTTCTTAACGTGGAAACGTAAGAATCTTGACAGTTATACAAGACCAGCAAAGGCTACAGGTATCAACCATCTTACCAAGAAATCCAAACAGGAGACTGATTTTAGCCTCCATCTTAGCTCTGAGGAACAGAGTTCAGGGGGGTGGGGTAGCAACCACTGTTACAGCAGTTTTCGGTCTAGAAGCATCCCTAATGAACACGCACTTATGAATGAACAAAATGATGTTAGTTACACTGCAGTGAATGGCAGAGCCAGCAGCATAGGGCGTGGCACCTGTAGCGTGCCCTCCGTTTTACCCACAAGCCACAGCTTAATGCTTCGTGCAAAGCCGCAGTGAGCACAGACTGTGCATGGCATATTCCTACCAGCTCCGGTGCAAGCCTCCTCTGTGAGCAACTCGTGACTTTGTCTCTCTAACTTTTTGCTGAATAAAATAGAGCTTTGAACACAGCTAAGAGCGTGACTAGAGGGACAGAGGGATGCCGGTCCAGTAGGCATGCAGTCCAGAGCTAGTCGTGTCAAAAAGCCCTCATCAGCATTGTCTCGGGAACGATGGAGAAGGGATCCATGGTGACCACTCTACCCTGGCGACTCCATGCAGCTCCTCATCCTAGAACTTAACCATTTTTTTTCCCTCTAATTTTTTGAGGGTGGAAGGTCCAATATAAGAACCTTACCCGATGCATCATTCGATTATGGTTCTGAAGCCAGTCCTCAAGCTACGTCTCTTCCTTGTGACCATCTATTCTACAAGTCTTTATTGATACCCAAAGGGACTAGAAACAGTTAGCAATGCTTGATGCAAATTTGTAAGCAGAACTAAACTTTGGTCCACGGGACTCTTGCATCCTGTACAGGGATGGGCACAGTAAGCAACAGTCACGACACGCCAGGGAGCGACAGTGCACTGGAGAGAGGCTAGCAATGGGGTCGAAGCCAGAGTCAGGCCATCCACGGACGTGAAGTATGGCAAAGGAACGCAAAAGCCAACCGACAAAACCAGTGTTACAGCTCAGCCTGTAGCAACACGTTGCTGAGTTCTGAGTTACTCCATCCAGAATTTAAAAGGACTGAGCATCAACCTCATATCTTTTTATTATTTGTTTTTCCTAAATAACTTTGCAACTTTCACACAGAGGATTTTCACAAGCAGGACATGGGCAGGGCCTTGGGTGTTGTCACCATGAAAGATTCAGGCCATCCCAAGCCAGTGAACGGCTATGGACTTAGTCAACCTGGCCTTCTGACTCGGGTCCTGCTGTTATCATGATGTGGCTGTACCAGCAGGCAGCCTACTCTGTCAGCAATACAGGACAAATACCCCAACACGATGTAAGGGGCCGGTTAGGGGTATCCAGCTGATTCATTTCTTATATGTCGGTTCCCAGAAAGAAACGGCTGTCCTTCATCTGCCTGGGAGAGAAGCAGGCCCCTGAAAGATGACAGTTCAAGCTCCCAGCTGCAGAAGGAGATGCCCTTTGAACGGAACAGAACACACCTCGAGGGGCCATCTTTGCGTCCACCATCTATCCCACCCTAACACTCACCATCCCCAGATCCACAACCCATGTCTCCTACTAGCTGACCCAGGGACAATGAGGGAAGTCCCCTGGAATAAGGCGCAGGGGGGTGGGGGCAGAGTGACCATTGAATATGCAGAGCTGGGTTTTTTTTTTCCCTTCTTCTTCTTTTATAAACTGTCATATGGCGAGATGCTCGTAGGATTCAATGCCGCCACCTATTCAGTCAGCCCAGATGATCCAGAACCACCATTCCAGTCATGTCATAGCTCCAGGCAAGAGCATGTCACTCTCTTTATCCCCGGCTCCCAACAAGCTGCTTAGGCAGATGCTAAATGTGGTCGTCCCCGCCACGGTGGGCAGAGTGGCCTTTGTGTGGGTTAATTGAGCCCCCACTCCATTTAATAGGCTGTTGAAGTCTTACTGAAACAGAGCTAGTGCTGCAGGTTAAATACACTGCAGTGCTCCCACTAATCCGCTCATTAGCAGGGCTGGAAAGCTTCTCCGGAGCTGTGAGTTTGCATATATTAACAGGGAGATCTCCGCCCAAGCGCCGTCAAGAAAGCCACAAAGCAAGTTTGCAAATAGTGAAGTAACGGCAATACCAGGCTAGACACCTTAAAAAATTAATAACCGATAAACCATGCAGTCACAAGAGGAGGTGAGGGCGGGCTAGGAAGAGATATCTGCTATCTCGGCAGACCGATGCCATCTTTCCGCAACCAGGAAATGATGGGAATGAGCCAAGGTTAGCCCATGTTTCTACTCAAGACAGCAAAGTGCTTTTTATGAGGGAGCCGAGAATAAAAGAAAAGGAGTTTAGGGTTTCCGGGGCTTCCAGAGTCTGTGTAATCATTTCAAAAAGCACTTGGCATGGAAAGAAGCCTCCAAAGGAGAGAATGGGCCAAGGCACCTGAGAAAAGGACTGAGGGCTACGGGTAGGCTCAGCTGAAGACTGCCCTTCACCTGTGCATGTGACACACGGGAGCCCTGACTGAGGAACAGCCAGGAGGGTGTCACAAATGGAGACAGAATCCAACAAGGCTCACTTCGTGGCCCAAAGACAAGGCCTGCTGTCAGCTGTCCCAACTGACGCCACACAATGGATGCTCGGCTAAAACCCTCGCTCAGTGGTACCAGAAGCAGAACGGGGCTCTTGTGGCTTTCGAGTTTCCAGGGTTGGAGCAGAGCTACATGCTAGTGGGGAGAAGAGTTTCCGCAAGGTGGAGGAGTTTGTATCCTCTACTGAAGTTGAAAGATAGCTCAGGGGACAGCGGTGTGGCTCAGTCGATAGCTTGCCTGCCTAGCACACCCGGGCCCTGGGTCGGATCCCCGGCAGAGCATACAGTGGCGTGCTGGTACATCAGCGGCCACGTTCGTAAAGGCAATGCGACGTACAACAGAACACGGTCTACCTCAAAAGGAGCTCCTCGTGGGGACAGTGTGGGTGAATTTGGGGATCCTTACGCTAACTGACAAAGCTAACGTGACTGTAGTCCTGTGTGAGGCTGAGAATGCTCACCTCCGGGTTACATTTCGCTCATGGGTTAAATACCCAGCATGTATGGTTAAATGAATCACAACTCAAAAAAGATGAGTCTTAAAAGATCCAGGTAACCAACTCTCATAGATATATTTTCATTAACCCATAGATGTGAAGAGGCAGCCGGGATTATAACAATCAATAAAAAATATATTGTTAGCATATGCTCTGTGTGTGCACGCGCATGTGTGCATGTGCACACGCATGTGTGCTGTTCATTCTTATTTGTCCAGAATCAATGTTTATCGAAGCATCTGAGGACATAATGGGCCCCCTCCCAGCAGCACTCTTAAAGTCATCAGTAACCTGCAGATTCCGCTAAGTACCGAATAATTGATTTTCCTGGCCTGTCTAGATGGCTTATTCTAGCTTAGTCAATGAGTCTTCGGGGCTGCACTAAGGCCTGCTGACTACTCTAAAGTCCCATCATTCCAGATCAAGTGTCTGTAGTAAGAAAGCGTCACCACCCAGCTCAGCTTCCAGCCCTCTAAGGTCTACATGTTTCAGTTCCCTTTAG
The DNA here is from genome assembly GCF_963924665.1 of Micromys minutus. NCBI lineage: Eukaryota > Metazoa > Chordata > Mammalia > Rodentia > Muridae > Micromys > Micromys minutus. The sequence goes on along the minus strand of NC_137956.1, from coordinate 47,294,705 downwards.
GAAACTGAGGTTTATTTCGGTCTCCAGTCATATTCCCATGTTTGCGGAGCACAGTTTATAGCACGGGTTGTCAAACAAGTGAGCGAGCGAGCGAGAGTGAAATTTCATAGCCAAATACCAAACAGGAGCGGTTCTGGGCGGCGTCGGAAACTGAACGTGACTGGCTTTCTCCTCAGCTCGCTGCTGCGATTCTTTAGCAGGACAGACTTGTCAGGGGCTTCCCTCGCCATCTCGCTGCTCTCTGAGGGAACTGTGGAACGGAAGGGGGAAATTCTGACTTAAGAATTCCCAGTATTGTGTTGCCCCAGTTGAAACCGATCACATTTATCAAACACTACAGAAGTGCTAATGTTATGCATTGTTAGCCACAGTTAATGCAATCAAGGGAACACCTCTGTGTGTGTGTGTGTGTGTGTGTGTGTGTGTGTGTGTGTGTGTGTGTGTGTGTTATGGGCATGTTCATGTGTGTGCATGCACACATGTGTACCTATATGTACCTGTGTGTGTGCACATGCATGTACCTGTGTGTGTGTGTGTGTGTGTGTGTGTGTGAGAGAGAGAGAGAGAGAGAGAGAGAGAGAGAGAGAGAGAGAGAGAGAGAGAGAGAGAGAGAGAATGAATGACTAGGAGGGGTTACAGTGGAGGTTCATGGGGACTTCTGTCCCTTTAAGGGAAGACTGGGGATGTCTGTACCAACTGGACTACTAACAGTTCCTGACCAATCTCAATAAAAATAAAAATAAAAAAATAGTCAGTGAAAATTTAAGGGAGAAGGAGAGACTAAAAGACTTCTTAAGGTAGAAAACAAAGCAAACAAGGCAACAAGGCAACCATGGCAGCAGAACTCGCATTTGCTCTAACGGTGCGCACGGAAGCGCAGTTCTGAAATACTCTTTGTTAACCTTCTGAGGCAAAAGCCAAAAAACGAGAGTCTGTGGGAAGAAGAGGGAAAAAGAAGAAAAAGAAGGCAAAATAAAAGACAAGAAGGAGGAGAAGAAGGCTGCGGAGGTGAGGAGGGGGTAAACACGGCAGTGTGACTGACTGACGTGCCAGCGCTCCTGCAGGTGTCAGTCCTCATCATGGATGGCTGCATGGAGGACGACGGAGAACTGGTGAACAGAACACAACAGGAGATTACGGTTGGTGTCATAGTTATGGGTGTTTAGAAAATACTGCATCCCAAGTCTCTCTCTATTGTGTCTTATAAAAATATAAGGAGAAAAGAAATGTATTTTGGTGGAGGTGTAGTCAGACGTGGGAGAACGGGGTGCCTCTGTGGGCCCATGCTGAGGCATCCCTTCCCTCTGAGGGACCAGCCACACTGGGCATGGGGAGGAGAGTTGAAAGGCAGAGAGAGAGAGAGAGAGAGAGAGAGAGAGAGAGAGAGAGAGAGAGAGAGACAGAGAGAGAGAGAGAGAGAGACAGAGAGACAGAGACACAGAGACACAGAGAGAGACACAGAGAGAGACACAGAGACAGAGAGAGGAATAAAGGAGAAGAAGCTAGTCATGAGCATGTGTGAAGGGGAGGGAATGGGGAGACAGAGGGAAGAGGGTAAGCAAGGGCAAGAGAGCAAGAGCAAGAAGGCAAGAGGGGCAAGCAGCTCCTCTATAGTGAGTCAGGCATACCTGACTATTGCCAGGTAACTGTGGGGTGGAGCCTATACTAAATGCTAACACTCTCTCCCTCCCTCTCCCTCTCCTCCCCCCTCCCTCTCTCCCCCACTCTCCCTCCCCCCCTCTTACACACATGCACCAAGAGGAAGATTCGCTCTCCTGTGTGTTCCAGTATCATCTAGTCAGTGAGGTCCATGTGGAAGAAAAAGACTAATTTTCTCAATCTCCGATGAATTAAGATGCTCTGCTCACCTGCCCTTGAATATCAGAACAACAGTTCTGGACTCTGGGACTTCTGCCTGTTGTCCTACAGATCCTCGAATCTTTGAGCAGAGAGTTGCACCATCAGATTCCCTGGATTTGTGGTCTTCCCAGTCAGGTGAAGACATTATATTGGCCCTTTGCTTCTTCAGGTTGCATACAGGATGCCCTAGGCTTTTACAATCATATGAATCAATCCTCCTAGTAAATCTATCATCTATCTATCTATCTATCTATCTATCTATCTATCTATCTATCCATCTATCTATCTATCATCTACTTACTGGTGGTACTGGTTTTGAAGGCATGAAGGGGTCATGGAGAACAGCTGAGGCTCGGCACTGTGAGAGGCCATGGAAGGCCATTGGTGAAAGTGCAGCCTTGGTTGTAGTTGATGACTCAGGACTGAAGAGGCCATGCAAAGAATTTGAGGCTTGGCACCATGAAGGGAACCTTATGAGAGGCTTTTGGTGAGGCCTAGTTTCAGCTGAAGACTCCAGTGTATTGGAGATGCCAGTACCATGGGAAAACCACCAGGAACAGCAGCAGCAGTGAGTGGAGTCAACCAGACCCTGGAGAGCTACAGAAGGCAGAGCTGGAGAAGTGATGCCAGCCTTTGGATGAGCCCTGAAGATCATGTGCAGTTGAAATTGCCTTGGATACCCCCAAGATGTTAGAAATGTCAGAGATGTGGGATACCCGCTGAGGAGAGCTGCTAACAGGGATGGAACCAGCCCAAGAGAAAGAATTGTGTAGTCAACAAAGATGAAATGAGTTGGAGATTGGAAGAGAGCTTTGACATCAGACATGGAGATGCTGGGTTTGGAGTTTGCCCAGTTGGTTTTTGGTCTTGCTTTGGTCTAGTGTTTCCTCACCATGATGTTTTGAATGGTAATGTATATCTTGTGATATTGGGGGTATGTGATTGACTTTTTGATTTTGGTTTTATAGGGGATTACAGTTAAGTGATTTGATAAAATCTCAGAAGGGACTGATTTTGGACTTTTTAACATTGTTGGGACTACTATTGGCTATGGGACATTTGAAGTTGAACTGAATGTACTTTATGACTAGGTATGTCTCTCACAAAACTAGCCTGTGGGGACCAGGGAGTAGAATATGGTGGTTTGAATATGTTTGGCCCTATTAGGGGGTGTGGCCTTGTTGGAAGATATGTGTCACTGAAGGGCTTGGTTTTGAGATTCTCCTTCTAGTTTCTGTGTTTCTCTAGAGGCCTTCGGATGAAGATGTAGAACTCTCAGCTCCTCCTGTACCATGCCTGCCTGGATGCTGCCATGCTCTTGCCTTGATGATAATGGACTGAACCTCTGAACCTGTAAGCCAGCCCCAATTAAATGTTTTTGTAAGAGTTGCCTTGGTCATGGTGTCTCTTCACAGCAATGGAAACCCTAACCAAAATAACATTGTCTTAAGTCACTGAATTTATGGTGTAGTCTTACAGTAGCAACTGTGAACTAACACACAGGACAGGGAAAACAACATTTCATCCTTGATGTTTATCTTTAACACTTAGTAAAGACACCTCTTAGTATGACAAAAGCCAGACTACACTGTAGAAAGCACCTTAGCAGGGCACGTTACAGTTCCAGTGTGGGGAGTTTCAGCTATACAGCCGAAAGTGAAAGACCAATGGAGGTCTACCCACTGAAAAGTGGTTCTCTCCCTAGAACACTAGTGAGTTCTGAAGACACTGGGTCTGCTGGTCACTTCCCCTCAGCTGTCCAAAGCTCTGAAGTGAGAGTATTCAGCATGTTGGGTGCACGCACACCCTCATCAGTGACCCTAAGTTTCCAAAAACAGATTGTCTAGCTGTTTGTTTACCCTTTAAAAAAATAAATATCCTCAGGCTAAGAACATGCCTCCATGGCTACAGTGTTTGCCTGAGGACTGGAATTTGTTTCCCTAGAATCCTATAAATGACACGTGGCTATGACAGCCCGCCTGTAATTCCAGTCTTGTAGGGTAGAGATGGGGTCTCCAGAGCAGTCTGGTTATTCAGACTCACTACTGCCAAGCACTGGCTTGATGGAGAGAGTCCACACCTGCTGTGTAAGGTGGGAGATCCACAAGCACAAATACATATATCCATGTGCAGCCTCCTCTAAAATAGCCCAGGTCCACGCACACGCACACACACTCACACACTTCTTCAATATACACTCATACAGCTCACACACACTCATATACACACACTCTTACACATATGCACACACACTGACACACATGCACACATTCACACACACTCATACACACACACACACTCTCACACACATGCATATATACTCTTACACTCAATCATACACCACTCACTCATACACACACTCTCACACTCTCACACTCACTCATAACACACACTCATACACACACTTTCACACACATGGACACACTCTCACACTCACTCATAACACACACTCATACACACACTCACACATGAACACACTCATTCACTCATACACTCACACACACTCACACTCATACTCACACACTCACACAACATACACACATTCACACACATACACATACACACTTATGCTCACACACACACATACCCATACATACTCAGACACACAAAAACAAAAAAGTCCATTTTTAACATGTATTTGAGTCAACAGGAAGGAATTAATTAACAAGAATTTATGCATTATTTGGTGCATGATTACACTAGAGATTTTTAAGAACATTAAAACAAGGCATTGGGTTAAGTCAAACTGAATATGAGGTCAACAAATAGCTTTTGCCATTTTTTCACAAATGAAGATGTAGCTACGAACTAGGATATCTCTAGATCTAAGAATAGTGACATCTGCAACTAAGTCTTTTTAATTATTTTTAAAGTTATCTACAGAAAAAAAAAAAACTTAGTGAACTCCCAACACAGGCCTTTATTCTTTGGGGAGATACATCTGAGAGCGCAAAGCAATGGCCAAGGGATTGAGGGTTAGGGTTCAGTTGGTTGGTTTCATTATACAGAGGAAAAATGAAGCCCGAGATGTAACCAGATGGCTGAGCGTGTGGGTGTCATATGTGAGGTGCTGTGTAACCCCTGAGTGTGTGGCTGTCATATGTGAGGTGCTGTGTAACCCCTGAGTGTGTGGCTGTCACATGTGAGGTGCTGTGTAACCCCTGAGTGTGTGGCTGTCATATGTGAGGTGCCATTTAACTCCTGCAACTATAGATAGGAAAAAGAGAAATTTTCTAGAATCACCTGAACACCAGGGAAACCAGCTTAAAACAGGAAAGCCCTCCATTAAATTATTTTCCCACAAGGCAAACAATAAAGAAAAAAGTGTCAATTATTTCAAATGTAAAGAAATTATTTTTCCTCTGAAAAGGATAAAATAGTTAATAGATGAAATTAAGTCTCACCATGAGGTCACTAAGGACAAGTCACTTCCAGACTTCAAAGCTGGGTGTATTTGGTAGCAAGGTCAAGGTTATCTTCAGGACCCCCTCAATTGTGTATCACACTGCCTGCCCCTCCTTGCTCTGAAGTCTGTCACACAATGCTGGAGATGTCTCACATAACAGGGACAATGGAAGAAAAGAGCTGGTCTGAAGTCATGGTGTCCCCGAATATTATATGTTGGAATCCCGATTCCCAACTGTATGGTGTTTTGTTTCCTTCTAAAGGCCTGAGTGAGACGGCTGCTTGTTCCGTGCGTAGACAGCAAAGCTGGCATCTAGGATCAGAAACCTGTCCTCCGTCTGCCATCAAATCTTCTGACTCCATGGTCTTAGGCTTCCCTGGTTCCAAAACTGTGAAGAAAAAACTTGTTAAAAAAAAAAAAAAAAAAACCCATCGCACGCTATTTCAGCGCAGGAGGCAGAGCAGGTAGTACAGGATGCTCTAGAGACCTTCCGTCATTAGCACCCTGGAGCCAAGCCTCTCTCCAGCCTGTGAACGCTGAAGAGGCTGTGACGTCAAATGTGCGTGTTTCCCAGGATGACACCAAGGCCAAGGAAAACACTGTAGATGTTCATTGTGTGAGGAAGGAAATGATTACATTTCGAGATGGGTGAAATCCATCCAGTGAGCCACCACATATCAAAAGAAAAGAGCAAATGGTCAGGGAGTGAGAGGCTCTTGAGTGCGTCCAGAGCAGTACCAACCACTAGAAGACACTACCTCCACCTCTACCCACTTACTAGCTTTTTACCCTGTCTACCTGTTATCAGGTCTGTAGCAGTGAGAAGCTGGCAAATGCCAGGTATGTTCAAACATCCAAAGGACCAACAGAAAGACTGCCGACTGACTGAAGGCCTTCTTTCACTCACCCCACCAACAGCAACGAGACTGCTGGTAACCATGGCCAACCAAAATTCTGTGGTGAGAAAGAGAAATTAGCACAGGCACCCCAGGACTCAGTTTCAGAAGAGATAGACATTACCCAGGGCCCGGAAGAAAGCAGTTGGAGAAGTGCTTTCCCTGTGAGCCCGAAGACCTGAGTTTGTGCCCCAGGACAGAAAGCCGGACTTGGTGGTTTGCATTTGTAACCCAGCACTCCGAGGTGGAGACAGGCAGATACCCTGGGCTTGCTGGCCGGCCAGCTTAGCCTGCTTGGTGAGTTCCAGGCCAGCCTAGAAGAAAGGTATAAGGTACCTGAAAAGCAACACTCAAGGTTGTCCTCTGACCTACACACACACACACACACACACACACACACAAGCACTCAGACACACACACAACATACACATACACACCCACATGCATGCACACACAAATACATAGACACACACAGACACACATGCACACATGCACACGCATATACACAAACACAGACACACAAATACACACACATGCACACACACACACACACACACACACTAAACAGTAACATGAACATTGCCGTGGGAGAATCTGTATTCTGATGCAGCAGTGTAACACATAAGAAAGCTTCATCAACCGTGAGGTGAGGAAAATGGGGTTGAAAGACACCCCAATCCTTTGCATCTTGTAGGGAGACTCAACAGGGAAAGCAGAAATACAGAGATGCGGTATGAATGCATATTATATAAGGAAAGGGATTAAACCATCAAATTAAAAAAAAAAAAAAACTCGACTAAGTTGGGGGTCAGATTGTTTTGATTGCACAACCATTTTTACAGTCTGAAACCACAGAGCGAGGGGCCCCTTGACCCCGGTGACAAGGACAGACATCGACTTATATTCAAGTGGCTGGTTAGACACGAGCTGCCGGGGCGCTGCGAGGTCTGGTGGACCTATGTGAGGGAAAGGAAGGGTGCCCCGAGGAGACCACACTAGGCCTGTGCTACATTTGCCTCCATTTCTCACGAACCTTGTTTGTCAGAAGAACAAGTACATTGTCTCTGACACCTTTGCCTGCGGAACAGAGTTTATTTTTAAAACGAGATGTGTTGTAGGTGTCTACCACTGAAGTTCATCATGCATAAATCTGACATAATAAATGTCTGAGCCGTGGGTACAACCCCCGGGTCACGGTAGACTCCGGAAGCTGGAGGTCAGAGTTCATTAGTGCCTACGTTGACATGTTATGATCTTTCAATAAGAAGGCTTTCTATGTGTACATAATTGTCCTGGAGACTAACTCATGGGAGGAGGGTCTGTTAGTACAAAACATAGTTCGGGGGAACACGAAAACGCTGCCCTGAGAGAGGGACAGGAAAGAATTTGTTTATCTGTATTCTGACCCCTGGATGTTGTTAACGTGTACACCCCACAGAGGTCTGGGCTGGAAGGGAAAAGGACCATTGATTAGACTTTTTCCACCCAGCATAGCACTGTCTGGTCTCCGCATCTTCTGTGCCAAGACAATTCTCATTCGCTTTAAAGCAACACCTCTGTGCCCAAGTTAATCATAAGAAACAAAGTACCAGTCAAACTGAAATCGTAGAACACTTAAGGGGTGTGGATTTTCCCAACAACTTTTAATGGGGGCTGTTAAAAAAAATTGTTTTTCATCGTTTCAATGAATCTTGGTCTTGCTTTGAAGCCCACATGACTCCAACCAGTTCCTGTTGGTGCGTGGGAATCAGAGATGAGGTGGTGAAGGTCACAAAGATGGGTGTCCGGCCCCGCAATATCCAGGGGCAGAAGCGGTGCCCACACAGGATGGAGACAGAGGTGGATGGGCATAGAGACTCTCAACAGTTCTGGATACATTTCAAAGTCAAGGAAAAGTACATCTGCCCTTGTCAAGCCTCTTGCCACCGGGTGTCACATACAGCCAAGGACACACTTTGCCCACTGAGGCTCTCACAGCCCCAATGACACTTTTGTGAACATGCAAGTTTGCCATTACTTCCCGAGAGGGAAGAGTTTATGAGCCAAATTTCCACAGAGAATCAGTATCCTTACTTTTGCAATGCAAGAAGTTTGAACCCTTCCTCGAGGTCACATGGTCCTTTCAAAAGTCAGCACAGATGCAATGCAGGGCTTTATTTAACAAAGGATTTCATCCATTCAGTGAAACAAGTGACTGAAAGACAGCAAGGCCTGGTGCCGCAGGCCTGTAATCCTGGTTGCTTGGGAGGCTGAGGCAAGAGAATCACAAGCCTGTCCCGGCTGCCACTGCAGAGATCACCAAGGAAGCTGAAGAAATTGAACTAGATTTTGTCTCAAAATGGAAAATCAGAATGGGGGTTGGGCTAGCCCTAAGTTCCACCTCAGCACTGGGAAGCAATTCTTTTGAGACCCCGCCATTGGTGTGGCATAGAATACCAAGATTTTAAAAAGTAATCTGTCTTTGACCAGTGAACGGGACGGCTCCCCTTAGGCTCTTGTCTGCTCCCACCTGGTCCCGTGTGCTCTGCTGTGCGATGGTCCCTTTGATAACAGCTTACTCTCACCCCTGGTGGTGCCTTACTCTGAAATAGCATTTACCTGTCTCCTACGCTAGGCTCTGTGTGCTTCATTTGAATTCTTTCAACGAAGCTCACAAGGCCCAGGGTACCAGCCAACATTTCTAGAGAGATCAGTAGTAGCTTTGGGGGTTCCAATTACCTTTAACTTTTGCATTGTGGTAAGGTATGGAGACCTTGGGTTATGACTGTGGAACCCCAGCCCACTGACTTACCCTATTTCCTCTCGGTGTGGTCTCTGCACCCGACTCTAGGCTCTTCTTGGCCTTTCTGTGTTCAGGACGATATGTTCCAGCTCTTGCTCCACTTGCATTCTGTCTCCTCTGCATCCATAGGAACCTATGTCTTTTACAAAAGGAAAGTGATTCGTATTTTCTTGGTGTCCTTAATGTAACAAGGTCAGCATATTTCTTAAATGAGATGAAAGAGATAGTATCAGACCTCAAAGATAAGCTCTCCTGTTTTTAAAGCACTTCCTTTGTAGCAGACATGAACTAGGTCCTGAGGGAACACAGAGCTTAGCCTTTATTTTTGATGCACTATGGCCAAGGTAAGTTCCTCTGCTCTTTCTAGATCAATGGTTTGAAGCCTGGGAGGCACAGTCCCTTTGGAGGGTGCATATCAAATATACTGCCTATCAGATAGTTACAATACAATTCATATCAGTAGCAAGATTACAGTTATGAAGTTGCAACAAAATAACTCTCTGTTGGGGTCCCCTCAACCTGAGGGACTGTGTTAAAGGGTCAGTCACAGCATTGGGGAGGTTTAGGACCACCGTTCTAGATCCCCATAGGAAGGAAATTCTGTGGCTGAAGAATGATGTCACTCAAGGTTGAGGCTGACATGGCCTCTGTGAACATCTACACAGACACACTACACCAAATTACATATGTACACACACACACAAAGAAATGGGCTATGCCAACTACCATCTTAGCAGTGAGTCATTGGCACTTTCGTACTTGACTGCTGTCTTCATCTTACTGCCTCTTGTTTCCTGCTGGTTCCCTTTCAGATGTCCCGAAGTGTCCTGACTCCATCTAGCTGTGTTCTAGTAACAACTCCCCAAGGCCTGAAAGTCAGTAAGAATGGACACCCCAAACCCTTCCATTCCCCATTTCATCCTCAAGTGGCCAGACAGACACATCTCTTCAATGATTTTAGGGTCTCAGTTCTTAAGGGGGGGGACTGTTAGTTAGCTACACATTAGCAAGCTTGTAGGTCATTGGACATGCTTCTCCCAGACAAGCAACAACTCTAAAATCTAAGAACCAAAAGAGTAAGACACTAATTACTGGTAAAAAGCATGGATTCTGAGCCCTGTCCCTCTCCATGGGTAGAGACATGACCATCTGAACTCTGAAGAAGGCAACTGCATTAACTATCCAAACCTCATAAGATCACAAAATTGCTGATACAGAACAAGAAGTATTGCTGCCCCTTCTCATGAGTCAACCAGCTGGGTAGGAAAACCCCCTTCAGGAAGCTGTCGGTTGTATAGCTCTAGAAATAGTAGAAAACCTACCTACAACGGCGATCAGAGAATAAACCACTGTCCTCCACCCTCAGCCTTCAGAGTGCATTCTTCTCTGCTGTGATACAAGTTGACTTCAAAACACAGGGTGGGGGTGGGGGCAGAGAGCAAATATAAGAAGTGAATAGGCTGGTGGTAAAGACACAAGTCAACCAGAGACCACTGCATATTACATCTTGGCTGAAGATGAAGAGGAGAGGAGAGGCAGAGATGAAATTAGTAAAATCATGGGAGAGAGTGAAGTTGAGAAGCCAGGGACAGCATCTGCTGGACTGCAGGTCGTGATAAGACTCTTTGATTTCAATGGAAAGGTTGTATAACGTGGCTGTGACAAGCTGGGATCCATCACACCACATTGCCTCCTCCAAACAAGTTAGAGCACTGGCTACACAGACATATACACATGCATGTACACACCTCTGGACACATGTTGAGTATTCAGCTTGCCTAATATTCTGGCTATATTTTCCTTCAGTTAATTAAAACAACCTCATGTTCTCCTTCTACTTGAAAACGTATGGAACTCTTGTTTTTAAGAAAGGATCTTCACTCAAAACATGAAGCTTGCAAGCAACCTAGACAGTATGTTCAATCTAAAGGTCAGATGCTGCGTGTAGTTCTTTGATCTCAGTTTCTTCTAAGTTTTTCTCTTCCACCATCTAAGGTCTTGTTCCCTTGTAGCTGCCACGTCTAGTGATATCTGACCAACAGTGAGTGAAGGCAGGCTCCAGGACGTTGGCGGCAGCAAGAATAATGCTTGTGAAGGAAAACCGGAAAAGGAGAAGGGCCACACACTCACTGTCGTGCGGAGAGGAAGGAAACCTCTCGGACTTTGTAACGTGGTCAGATTTCCAGCATTCTGTCTCTGTCTTTGAGAGATCTTTATTCTCCTTGACTGTTCTTTCTCACTCAGAACAGATGGTCACCGCACCCATGACACATTGTACAAAGAAGGGAATGGAGATCTGTTCAAGAGTTCTCAAGAGCTGCCTTGGGCACGAGTATGCTTTCATTGGCTCCTGTTTTCTCAGAGCCCAAATGAAGGACCCAACATGGAAGATGAGGCTACCAAATTTGAGCTCCAGCAGCTGCAAAGTCTGTCAGCTTCGGAAGCCCATGTTCAACGTTGGCTTTGCTTGGTTAAAGTGTCACTTCAGCTGTCTCGTTAATATTACACCAACAGAAATTTCTAAAAGGAACACTGGACTATCCAAAGACTCATAGGATGAACAGAAGGAGGGGGAAATGAAGGGAGCGGTGCAGGGGGAGGAAGGGAGAGGAAAGGGAAGGAGAGATAAAAATACCTTTCCTAAACCTGCTAGAAAACATTCTAGATATGTTAGAATATCGGAATTAACACATTTTTAAGGTCACTAGCATCCCCTGAACTGCAGCTTCATTCTCTTCACCAACACCCAGGCAGACTTCTGTCTTCAAACACATGTTGAATGTTGAATTTGTTTACCTTCTTATTGTTCTGACATGTACCAATCCAATTAGTGTGCTAGGCTCATGATTACTTAGCAGATATCAAAAAGCTCAACCAGGCACTTGAAACAATTCTCAGAATAAAAATAATGTATAAAGAACAATTTTGACAGAGAGCACAAACACAGGAATGTAAACGGAGCGACAGTTCCGGAGTCAGCCACAGTGCGGATACCTAAGCTCTTTCTTTCATTAGAGACTTTTGCCAGTGAACGGCAGTCAGGGCGGGACTGAGCACACCGTCCAGAGCCTCCACCAAGCTCACAGTAGGAAGCCATCACTAGGTCTGAGAACTTGAATAAATTAACGCTGGTTTTTCCACTTGTAAGTGGAAAGGAGACACCGTAGGTAAGACGTTAGTGCAGTGACTGGCACACAGTAAGTTGTAGATCTCTGTGTTAGGTTGGTCCCAACATCCTTCCCATAGATCAGGTTCAGAGGCAGCTGCCTTGAGGCACAGGAAACAGACAACTGTCAGTGACCACACTTGTTTGAGCTGGAAAGTACCAGAGAGGTCTTCAAGACCAGCTTCCCACCACCATCATCATCATCACCATCATCATCACCACACCACCATCATCATCATCATCATCACCATAACCATCATCATCATCACACCATTATCATCAACATCATCATCATCACCATCATTATTATTATTATCATTATTATTATTAAATTGTGTTGAGAACTGTCCCTGGGTTCTGTACACACTGAGCAAATATTCTACCACTGAGATAAACCTCACACCCCAATGACTATTCTTTTAAAGTATGCATCAGATCATATTTCTGCTCTACCAAAGCATTTGGGAGGCAGAGGCAGGAGGGTCAAGAGTTCAACGTCAGTCTGTGCTAATAGTAAGATCCTGTCCCTTAAAAATAAAAGCAAGAGGCTGGGCCATCTCCCAGACCTGGTATTACATGTGTCCCCTGTAAAGTCAGCACTCCTGGCACACTTTAAAGAAGGATAAAAGGGGAGATGGGATGCAATGTGGATTTATGATGTCCACATAGTTTTTGAAGAAGATCCTGGGATCTAAAGATCCTAAGAAACACTGCTTGCATTTAGCTCATTAAACTTTCAAAGTCAAATAAAAAAATCAAACCAAACCAAACTAAACCCAAAGAGCTCTTTGGGGGCTGATATTTCCCTAACATTCATTCACCTGCTAACAAATAGCTTTTGCGGTTGCTCTGAGTTGGACGTGGTGTTACGTACACAGGAGCATGGGGTCGGCACAGTTCTTGCTCTGGCTGTGTGTGCTGACAGTTGCAGGGCAGGGATGCTGAGCCCACTGGCGATGGAGTCTCTGCCGATCCACTGGCTGCTCCAAGGAAGAAGAGCTAGAGAAAAGAAAGCAACAGATTTCTATCAGATTCCAGCACAGAGGACATCTGATGAATTCAACCCAGGGCTGAGCCTCTGTCACCCTGAAATCACAAGCTGCTTGTGTCCCAGGACCCAAGAGGTGATTCCGGTACATTTCATCTGAAAGTGTCTTTTTAACATTGATTTTGGCAGTGGTGGGAATTGAACCTAGGGCTTCACACACACTAAGCAATCACTTTGCCACTGAGCTAACTATGCTCAGCCTGTGAATGCATTTTTTTTTTAAATGGGGCCATCAGGTTCCAAACACTGTATTATTTTTAATTCATATAAAAGTCTTGACTGTTTATTACTTTGATACACAGGGTTTACAAGACAACACTTGCTCTGTTGGTAGAAATCAAAGTCTCTCTGCTTTCAAAGTAATTGCCATAGTTAAGCCGTGTGTGTGTGTGTGTGTGTGTGTGTGTGTGTGTATGCCTGTTTGTGTGTTTTGTGTGTGTCAATGCATGTGTGTGTATGTGAGTGTGTCTGCATATGTGTGTGTTTGTGTATGTGTGAATGCATGTGTGTGAGTGTATGTGACTGTGTCTGCACATGTGTGTGTTTGTGTATGTGTGAATGCATGTATGTGAGTGTATGTGACTATGTCTGCATATGTGTGTGCCTGTGTGCATCAGTATGCATGTGCACACACATTCACATGTATAAATGTAGGCACATGCATGTAAACCACACTCTGCATGCATTCTCAGGCAGAGGACAACTTTGGGCGCCAGTGTTCGCTTTCCACCTTGACTGAGACAGGGTCTTTGCTGTTTTTCTGTGGTCGTCTGGACCTCCCGTCTCCCCACTGAAGCATGGCATCCGTTTGTTCTGCTCCTGGCTTTTATGTGAGATGTGGGTTCCGGGGAATCAAAACTCTGTCTCTCAGGTTTCTGTGATAAGAGCCTTTAACTCACTGAGACACCTTCCCTATTCCAGAAAGTTGTCTCTGTCCTGCATATTAATTAATTTATTGTTGTGTGTTATCTACTATGAGATCCTCAATTCAGAGATAAGTGGCTTCTCCAAGCCAGCCAGCTCGTTGGGAGATAAACTGAGTTCATTCCGTGTCTTCCTGTCATTCCTCATTTGTAGTCCAGGACCCTTGAGTTTGAGAAAACATGGAGAAATTGAAGACGGTCCCTATCACCTTTCTCTATAAATCCTAGCTCCAAACACTTGTCCATCGCCCACCGGACGAGCAAAGGTCTTTCCACTCCATTGCTAACAAACGAATGAAGGTTCCTGCTAGAGATTCTGGCCTGCTGCCCTCGCCCTGTAGACTTGGCACTGAGCTATAAACTGTGAAATGTAATTCTCTTTCTCTTATTTGACTGGCTGTGTGGGAAGCAATGGCCGAGCACCTGAGGCTAACACATTTCTCCACCTACTGTGAAGTCTCCACAGACCACGGCAGGTCCTTGGAGGTCCCACAAGTAGAAAAGGTGCTAAGTGAAGCAGTGTTCCAGCCAGTGGGACAATTTTCAAAGAGAAAAATCCCCCTTGGATGAAAACACCATTCTGGGAAGAGGCAGGGGAGAAACAAAACAGTACACACGGCAGTGTTCTTTGAAAGCTGACATTCATTTGTGCTGTGGGTGGACAGACCAGGTAGAATCAGGTCAGGCACTGGGCCACTCATTTGCACCACTGGCCCTTTTAATCTTCATAGTTTGAGACAGAGTCTTGCTAAGTTGCCCAGGTTGGCCTTGAACTTACTATGTTACCTAGGCTGGCCTCAACTTGTGGTCTACCTTAGCCTCCTTAGTAGCAGGAATTACAGGCCCGACTCTGCTGAAAGCTACATTTTTTTGGTCACTATTTAAAAAGAAAATAACGACAGGAAAGGTTATGTATGAGAAAAACTGAACAGGTGACCAAGAGAGACGAGCAATCATGCATTGTCACAGTTGATGGCCACAACTTGGAGTGCCATGGGACCTGATGGGGAAGATCTAGGCACTGCAGGTAACAGCGACTACTCCAGATAATCTACTGATCGTACAGATGCCCCACGGCCACCGCCAAGCCAGAGGCACCTGGCCCCAGCTACCAGTAGTCTTGATGCAGGCAATGTGGTGTCACAGAGGCTGGTCCAGGAGAGAACACTCGCTTTCAGTGTTTCTAAACTGACTTAAATTTTGAGTTTGAAAGTTAGCAGAGCCCTTATTTATGTCCTAGGAAGAGGATTAAGAGGAAGGCAGAGGAGGAAGTCTGAGACTCGGGTGTCAATATGGCAGTGAGTCCGTGGATTCTGAGACTTGGTGACAGTATGACAGTGGGTGTGGAGTTTATTTTTGCTTCATAAATCTCCGTATCTGGGGTGGACTAATCTGGGGGACTGGGAAAGCCACGGAGATGGATCACCCTGGCAAACGAATGCCAAGATAACATCTTCTCTACTCCAACCAACACAGCTGACGCAACCATCACAAACCCCTTCCCAGGAGACAGCAAGTGGGGGTGTAGCCATCTACCCTCAAGGCCGGGGTAAGGTGTTCGATGTCCCTGCTGTGGTTAGTCACGGATGGGAAAAAGTGCTGGCTTGGAACCTTCCATTTCTACTGACAGTGATATGGGGCCCTCCCTGCCGCCTTTAGTGGAGAACACATCAGAAGCTGGGACGTCTGATCCCCTCCACAGAAGTAATACTCAGAAACATGTAAAATGTATTTTTTTAAATGTACCTTATGAAAAAGTAGGATCTATCCCAGGGAATGCAAATCTGGATTAAGTTTTCAAGAACCAGTCATTGAAGCACACCATGTTACCATGACTAAAGAAGAAAAATTATGTGACTGCATCAGTCAGTGTAAAAGTATTTAATTTCTATAGAATTCTATGTGTATATGTGTATGTGCATATGTATATGATATATATGTATATGTATGTATATATGATGTATAAGATGTATATGTATCTGTATATCTATATGTGTATCTATATGTGTGTCTATATGTGTATCTATATGTATATATCTATATCTATAGCTATCCATATCTATATGGACATCAGCAGAGAATGCCCACTAAAATCTCATCACTAACATAGAACACAGTGATAAAGAACTTCACCCCGAGATCAGAATCACTACAGGAACACCTGCCATGTTCACTTTTTCTCACTGACTCCACATAGATGGATATCCAGGGTAATAAGACAACACAGGAAAACAAAAGACTTACAGATGAGAAAGGAAGGAAAATTGTCTTCATCTATGTAGGAAAGACTTACACAATACACACAGAATGAACACGGGATTCCATACTCCTACCCCAGGAGCGCGGGGTATAAAAACATACCAGTTAAGTACATTTTTATATACTAGCAATAGATTCCTGGGTATCAAAGGTAATGAGATAACTGTTTACAGTTGCCCACAGACACTTGGTTGTAAATCTAATAAAGTATATAAAGGACGTAGATGTTGAAAATTACTTGGGACTAAGCAATCCCTGAAGGTCTAACCAAGGGAAGAGGCATTCCGTGTCTGGGTGGCTGAACAAATAAAAGTAAGTTTTCCACCAACACAAACACATAATTAATGCAATCTTTACCAATATCTTGGTAAATTTCTGAGGTTGTCTTTTTTTGTTTTTCTTTTAATGAGGGTCTCACTCTATAGCCCTGGCTAGCCTGGAACTTGATAATGTAAACCAGGTTGTCCTCGAACTCACAGAGAACTCACTTCTGCCTCCAGAATGCGGAGCTAAGAGATGTGTGTCTCCTCCACACTTGGCTTCAGCAAGCTTTCCAATATAGAAAACATTACCTTAAAAAATGTGGATGGATGAGCAAATGGCCTAGAACAGTTCAAAACAAGAAGAGGAAGAGGGGGATGGTGGAGAAAGAGGGGGAAAGAAAGCAGGCAGAACCAATTGCAGTACCTCAAGTCCAGAGGACAGTAATGCAGGCTGTCATACTCATGGGGAGAGAAAGACCAACGGAACAAGAGAGCAGGGAAGCAGAGCCACACACATGCTCAGCTGGATTCTCATTAAGGTCCAGACGGAGCTCGATGAAGGAACAGTATCTTTTCCAGTAGTTGGTTCCTGGGCAATTGGATCTCTGTTGGCAAGAAAGAAGGAAGAAAGGAAGGGGAAGGGAAAAAGGAAAAAGAAAGGGGTGGGGAAAGAAGGAAGATCCACTTGAAACTCAACCTTTAGCCAAGCTTTAGCCCAAGTGGGAAAATGACTCAAATGTAGACTAGAAATTTAAATGCTCTAGAAAAAGGAGATAAGAGGAAAACCTCAAAATTTGGAACGAAGCAGTTTTCAGACTGAACATCATGAAAAGACGAGGGGACACAGGAAACTTTAACTTGATGTCGATATTACACCACCGAGTGCCTATCAGTGTAGACGCTTATTAGTTAAATACAAAATAAAACAGCTATGCTATTTTTCAGATAAAAAAACACAAGCCACAAATGAAAAAAAAATGAATACAGTATACTCTACCAAAATCTAAAACACTTGTGGAAAAATCTTATATGTTTGAGACAATCTCTAATCACCCTTTCATTCTGGGCACATGGAATAAATATTCTAAATGAACAAGTACAGGGTAGCATTCACAATCTAACTTTCAGTATCCAGTGCGATCTGTTGTACTAAGCAAACAGCAATGCTTGAGGCACAGTGTAAGATCTAGAACACTGGTCTGAGAGAGAAGTAAAAGCTAAGTAAAGCCAAACACAAATCTAGCTTTCTGGATAAATGATGTCTCCCGTTGGGAAAAAAAAGCACAGCCTTTTAAAACTGTGGTGTTTGGATTCTAAGACATCCCGGTAGCTGTGCCAGGCTTCGACTCTATAAAGCAGCTGTGTAAGTCTCACTGGGACGTGTGAATGGCCCAGAAGCCGATTCTCTCTCCTATATCCATGGCAGACATCGCCGGCGAAAGCTAACGTTGCACCGTTGCACTGAGGGTTGGTTTCAGCCTGTCTTCACACAGCCCAGGAGACAACACTCACCAACGCATCAGGGTGGATCCTAGAGGATCCCTTAGAACCTCTACACCTGACCTCGGGTAAGCCATTTCACCTGCCCTTTGTGAATCTCGCTAACCGGCTGGCTAACCTGGAAGAGGGTAGCCTCCCGGATGTGGGAGTTCAGTCTGAGGAGGCTTCAACTGGGTCATCCTCCTTCAGGGGACTGGCTCCCAAACAGAGTATTTTTCCTAGTCCTCAATAGACACGTCACTTGCTCCCTCCCTGCTGGCCCTGGCAGAGAGAAAGGGAGAGACAGGGATGAAAGGCTGCCACACCTTCCAGGTGTCCATTAATGCAGTCCAACGTGGCCGCCGCAGGGCCTCTCTGCTTGCCTGCAGATATCCTTTTGAGCGTTCAATTAAAAGGGACATTTGCTGACGTCTGTACACGGTGTGCCTTGTCCTGGTGGTTTGAACATTTTGGCTTCCAGTATCTACGTTTCTAGCATTTGGGAGCTATTGCTTTATACTTGTTCAAATGCAAACACAGTGTTCATAAAGCCCGGGAAATTCTGGGTTTACTTCGAGCTTCCTTAAAATTCCATTCCTCAGCAACTAAGGTGATATTTTTGGCAAAACGTTTCTTGCAATGGCCACAGTTATGTTAGCATTTAAAAAAGAGATTTATGACAAAGCACGAAGCTGCCACAGATCCCCTATGTAAATGTTTTTCAAAGCAACACCAAGGAGAAGAGTTTAGCTTTTAAATCCTTGAATCACATCCTGAGAGGAGTTAGGAATGAGACAGCATAGTAAAAATCCTGGGTTTCTTTCTCCACAGACGAACATAACAGTGCCTACCTGGATCTTTGGAAGGATCTTCGGTGTGGAGCAAGGGGATTCTTTGGTGATTTGGGACGTAGAGAAGTTCTGTGGACTATTTCTCAAAGCCCAGAGATAATCAGTGCATCCCACTGTAACTTTTATTCTACGATTACTTGCTTGTTTGTTTATTCTTGAGACAGAGTTTCATTTTGTAGCCTCAGCTGTCCTCAAACTTGCTATCCAGACTGGGATGGCCTCAAACTCACCGGCCTCCAAAATGCTGGGATTAAAAGTGTACATACATACATCTTTCAAATGCGTAGATAAAAGAGAAAACCCGCAAACAGCTGCCACAAAGAACTAACCACTTTCATATATAAAGAACCCTGGACATATGAAGAAATATGTTTGAGATGGCCACAATTTACAGACAATTTACAGGGGGGAGAGATGCAAACGGCCCACGTGTACATTCTTCTCTTGATCTGTCTCTTCCTCTTCTGCCTCCCCATCCCTCCCTCTGTGTGCGAAGAGTCTCCATTTCACTCACAAGAAGAGGCAAAGCAAAATTACATGGAAACAGCACTTCTCACCTATCTGACTGGCACAACCCCAAAAGTTTAAAATCGCTCTGTTGGCAAGGCTGCAAAGAAAGCAGGCGCTGTCGTGGGCTGCTGGTGGGGTGCAAACAGCACAACCCACGCAGAGGGCGATTTGGCATTCTTTATTCACATTGAAAATGCATTTAACCTTTGACCCAGTAATTCCACTTCTGGGAATTTATCCTATAGATCATATACATCCATAGGCATAAATACCCAATCTCTGTCTTTTCTCTGTGTATAAGTATACACAAATATATAGATACACATATGCATGCAATCTATATATGTATGGTTGTGCGTATATCTGTAAGTATGTGTGTGTGTGTGTGTGTGTGTGTGTCTGTGTGTGTGTCTGTGTGCATGCATGCATGTATTCCTCCCTTGCCCTTTACCCCTGGGAAACACCATCTGCTCTTTGTTTTTATGAATCTGACGGTCTCATATTCCGGTCTAAGAGAGATCAAACAGGACTGTCTGCTTG
Source organism: Micromys minutus (assembly GCF_963924665.1). Taxonomy (NCBI): domain Eukaryota; kingdom Metazoa; phylum Chordata; class Mammalia; order Rodentia; family Muridae; genus Micromys; species Micromys minutus. The sequence continues at coordinate 47,274,722 of NC_137956.1, read as the reverse complement.
TCCACTGCATATGTCTGTTGATCATCTTTCTCATATGGTAGTATTTCCTTATGTTAGAAGGGAACCCAAATGTGATGGAATACTCCCTTAATCTCAGCACTCAGCAGTCAGACACAGACAGACCATTATGAGTTCGAGGCCAGCCAGAGCAACACAGGCAGACTGCCTTCTTTCAAAACACGCCCACAAGTAGTACTTCTGGATTTCAGGAATATTTTTAATACTCTTATTTTTAATTTTTTGAAGATTTTTTTCACACCATTTCCTAAAAATAGCTTTAGCAATTTACACCCCTCAGCAATAGTGTCCATGGAGTGAATTCTGCCCACGGTGTATCTTTCTCACACTAGCCCAACAGACATGTCCAAGTCAGCATTTCGTTGTGATTTTGATTTCTTGCTTATTAGTGAAGCTGAGCGTCCTCCCAATGTACCTGCTGGCTGTCCTGTCTAAGACATGTTTTTAGGCCCTTTGCTTTTTTTTTTTTTTTAACCTTTTGCTATTTGGTTGTCTGTGTTTCCAAAACGCTTTATATAGTAACCCCTTATCAGACACATAGCTTGTGTTCTTCTCTTCTGTTGTCTTGTGTGGTAGTCTGTCTTCATTGTCGGTTTGACTGGATTTAGTGTCAGCATGGAAACACTCCTCTGTTGTGTCCCAGTAGGTGTTACTACGGAGGTTTAACTAGAATGAGGAGACCCACCACGAATGTCTGGGTGATGGCATCCTAAGAGCTAGGGTACTGTGGACACATGTGACTACCTGCCTCAAGCTCCTCCCACCACACCTTCTCTTCCCTGTATTTTGATCCTATTTGCTTCCTCCTTCTCCCCCCAAATCCCCCCCAGATCCCCCCCAGATCCTCTCACCTCATCCTTCCCAACTTGACTTCTTCTTTCTTTTTTTTATAACCTACTAAATTCAATCGCTACAGCCCATGTACTCACAGGCGCAGGGCCATCCGTGGAACACGGTCTACCTACCTATACTCTTAAGAAAACTTACCCTCCCTTCCCTCAGAAGCCAGATAGGGAGGGGCCAAGAAGTCGATGTGAAATGCAGACATGAAGCTATGTACTAGAAAGTTATAAGTGGATATGATTTGGCACATACGGACATTCTAAGATATGAACCAAGTGTCACGAGAACACGGAAAACAGTGCTATGACAGTAAAAATAAAATATAAGTGCTTGAAGTACGGAGCACATCCTTCCGGGAAGACGGGAGGAGCAGGTTCCAGGGTTGGAAAGATGAGCTAAGTTTCACAGCGTATGATTCTTTGGGTAATATTGTTGGTCAGTTATTCATTGGTCTAAAAGTGTAAAAAAAAAACCTGAATGGATGGTATAGAGTATAGGAGAGAGAGGAATGAAAGGAGGAAGGGAGAGAAAGAGAGAGGAGAGAGAGATAGATAAAGAGAAAGAGAGAGAGAGAGAGAGAGAGAGAGAGAGAGAGAGAGAGAGAGAGAAAGGTAAAGGTAAGCCTTGCTTTTCTTCATTTTATATTCTGTTTGTCCAAGTATGCATAATGACTACAGATAGTTCAATAGATATAATGTATATTGCATTTTCTTTATTATCCTATTATTTACTAGCATTAGGGAATAAACCTGGCCTTGGGCATGCTAGTCCAGCTGTCTGTTAATGAGCCACACTCCACTAAAATGACTGTACTACTCGACACCAGTGCGTGGATTGGGGCAGTGTTGTCCCACATGCCGCTGGACATCCACACCAATATGCTCATTGATTTTCCTCTGTCATTATCCAGCCGAACTCAGCGGAACATGCTCACACATGTTGGAATTCTGTAAACCCCACCCAACAGTTACCTGGCAACAGCCAGGTATACTCCATTCCACAGTTACCTGGCAACCAGGTATGCTTTGCCCCAGTTACCTAACACTATAAAGGGGGCTGTTTGCCCCCTCCTTCCTCCGTCCCTCCGTCCTTCCCTCCCTCCCCCTCTCTGTTTCTTGCTCTCTTCCTCCTTTCTTACCCCCTTTGTCCCTCCTCTCCCCAGTCCCTTCTTCTCTCTCCCTCATGGCTGGCCTCTACTTCTCTCAGGGGGAAGGGATTCCCACCATGGGTCCTCCAGAGACATTCCCCTTGCCCCAAGGCATCACTACACCTCCATGAAGCAGCCCCCCACCTTACTCTCTTTATCTTTCCTAACATTGGTGCCAAAACTGGGACACCTCTTTTGTCTTTTATAAACACATCAACACACACACATTCCTTGAGATAGTTAGCAGCTGTATGTTTAGCATTCCTCTAGTCCAAATATGAACACCGTCAGAAGAGAGTGTCCCAGGCACTAACAAAGCCAAGGGAGGCTACTGGTCTCATCTTTGCAAGGACTACAAGATACCAGCAGTGAAATGACCAGCAGTGAGGTTTTTTTCCCTCTAACTTCTTGGTGGGGGACTTATTTGAAATCAGATGTACAGAAGGTGGGCAGGGAACGAGAAAGGTTATCCTGCACGAAGATGATTAATTTTCAAACTAAATTCTTCTGCAAGATAGAGTGACCTTATCCTGGGGGGTTGCCATGCCTTTGAAGTGTCTTTGAGTCACTTGTGGGTGAATCTGCATTTCAAAGACGAAAATGAGTGACACCAATTTCTGGGTGCACAGCTTCCTGCCCAGGGTGCTCACCGAGGGAAGCCTGCTTCTCCTGCATAGGCGAGCCTGGCTTTCCCCGTAGTGCTCTCAGGCATAAGCAGATGCTTTTCTAGTGGACTTCTCAAGACTTCCCAAGACCTTTCGCTTCTTCAGCCAGCCGTAGTTCCCAGCACTGAACGTCACAGGAAGCAACGCTGACAGTCTTGATGGCATATCTCTTCCTAAAGTCCTGTTTTCCTAAGATCTCCAGAGGAGTTTTCCCCCACAGCACTCAGGGCTGACCTTACAGCCAATGTTACAGTTTCCCTTTTCTAAACAATAACTGTGGTTGTATGTTTTACCTCATAGTATCAGCCAGAAATATGAATGTACATAAATGAGTGAGTGAATGAGTGAATGAATGAGCGAATGAGTGAGTGAGTGAATGAATAAATGAGTGAATGAATGAGCGAATGAGTGAGTGAATGAATGAGTGAGTGAGTGAATGAGTGAATGAGTGAGTGAATGGATGAGTGAGTGAATGAGTGAGTAAATGAATGAGTGAGTGAGTGAATGAGTGAGTGAATGAATGCTGCCTGTTAGATGTTTACTATACAAGCTCCAAGCTCCATCAGCACACATCTGTTCAATCTGTCACTAATAACTGTCTTGATCAATTTACTGTCATTGTCTCTGTTCCCTATTCAGTTATGAGATCTTGAAAGACACACACACACACACACACACACACAGAGAGAGAGAGAGAGATAGAGAGAGAGAGAGAGAGAGAGAGAGAGAGAGAGAGAGAGAGAGAGAGAGAGAGAGATTGGAAGGAGGAGGAGAGAAAACAGAGACAGGCAGATCCTTGGTATTAACTCACTAGCCAGTCTTGATTTAGCTAGTGAGAGACTGTCTCAATAAAAACAAGGTAGATAGTCCCTGAGGTCTGGATCCCACAGTTGACTTCTGTCCTCTAACTGGACTAACTGTAACACACACACACAGACACACAGAGAGACACAGACATACACACACACAGAGCAAGTGTCTACTCATGAGGGTTGGGACCCTTCCACCTGAGATGTGCAGAAATCTTTGGTAATACCATTAGCACCTCCAAATATTGGCTTTTGTTGGCTTCTTTGGCATTTCACAAATTGTGTAATGTCTAATTCTATTTCTTTTCTTCTTTTCTAATTTCATATTTCTCCTAAAGTTTGTCTACCCATGTGACTGCGTCACAGGGAGTTGCGTGTCCAGCTGCATGCGTACTACCGAGAAGCGTTCCTTCTACTGCAAGAAGGGAAAGTGTATTCCTGAGGGTGTGGAAGACCAATGAGTCGGTCTTCTCAGCTGTCAAAATGGTTTCTCTTCCCTGTCAGCAGAACTTTTGGGACACTCCACCTACAATCCAGGATGCACCATATCTAGGAAGCTACTATTGTCTATTCTAAGGCTACATTTGACCTAGAAGAGAGTTTGTGTTCTCGACACAGTTTTTGTCTGTGTGGCCCGGAGAAGCACAAAGTCTGAACTCTCAGCTCTCATAACATCAGAAGGTGCTGTGAACCTGTCAGGGGGCAAAGCAGCACACCCAGCTGTGACACCTGGCACACCCAGCTGTGATACCTGGCACACTCAGCTGTGACACCTGGCACACCCAGCTGTGACACCTGCAGTCCACAATGGCCATCACACTGAGATGTCCCTAAAGGGGCAATAGTGGCCGTTTAGCTCGGTGGTAACCACAACTCTCTAATTGGACATACGGCTTGCTCAGTAGGAGGGAAGCCATGCCAGGCAAACCTGGCCATCTATCCATGTGAGATGCCACAGGAGAGCATCTACTGCTGCCTTGCCAAATTAGCACAGTTCCTAACTGCATTCTAAATATTCGTCCTCATACCCACGGATAGCCATTACCTCTCACTGCTCATCATTTCTAGCAGATGGGGCTATTAAAGAAATTATCAAAGCACACAGATCAACTGATTGCAGAGCGCCAAGCCCCAGAGACACATCTACAAGGCGATCCTTAAGACTCGGGAAACGTGATAAAAGAATGGGCCAGGGGTGAGTTTTAAGAGCTAGAATACCAGGCCATCCGCTGTAACACTATTTCCTACGTATGACGGGATGCTGTACCCAGGAAATCTCAACAACGGGTTGCTTAAACGAGACCTTCACAGTAATACCACCAGCTGACATGCCGACATGGAACAGAAAATTATCACAGAGCCACACCCCTAGATGAAGAGCAATAGGAAGTTAATGACTACCGAGAAAGGGAGGCAGGGTATCTTCTTCAGAGATGAGCATCTTAATTGGTTATCCAGTCTCTAGTGGTCAACCCTAAAAACATATACATACAAGCAACACTGAATGGACTCAGAAGATTGTATTTTTATGTTCACACACACACACACACACACACACACAGAGAGAGAGAGAGAGAGAGAGAGAGAGACAGAGAGAGAGAGAGAGAGAGAGAGAGAGAGACAGAGAGAGAGAGAGAGAGAGAGAGAGAGAGAGAGAGAGAGACAGAGAGAGAGAGAGAGAGAGAGAGAGAAATAAAGAAAAGAGAACATGTCAAGAGTTGGAGGGAGGAGAGAGAAGGGAGAAGTAATGTCAGTGAAGTACTCTTAAATGAAATCCTCAAGATAATAAATAAGATGCATGTATAATTTTAAAAGGCAAGTTTAACAAATGGAGGACAGATCCTTGCCAATAGGCTGGCATCCCTGAGTGTGATCAAAGCTGTTGCCTGGGGTGGCCATATTGACTTTGAAGCTAGAGTTTACTTGAGGTTGAAACTCAGAGGTAAAGAAGAAAGCTAGAGTTGCCGCAACTGAGGCAGGGGGTGTGGGAGGAGAGGAAGGGAGAGTTGGAGAGAGAGCTCAGTGATCAGAGGACCATCGTCCGGCTTCCAGCACCCACATGGCATCTCACAGCTGCCTGTAACTCCAGGTCCAGAGGGTCTGATGCTCCCTTCCGCCTCTATAGACACCAAGCTCACAGGCAGTGCACACAGAAACATGTAGGCCAACTGTCATACACATAAGAACAAATCTATCTTAATTTTGAAAAGATGCAAACAGAATGTACGGGACAGGGACCATCAAGTTCCCTTTGTTGGGGCTGATGGGGAATTACACAAGCAGTCTTCCTTCACCCACCTTCTTTCCCAGAAGGGACAGCTTCAGAAACAGCACCCCAGGGAAGACCAGAAGGGGTAAGGACCAGGACAGGGCTTCAAAGGCTCTGCTTCCTACTTACTGTCCTCAAGGTAACTTTCAGCACCTGGCATATGACATTTAGCTTTACCTTCTTCAAAAGGGCACCCAGAGGCCAGTACCTCCCCGTTCCCAAGCTGTTCTCAGGACTTGAACTCATCTGAGAACAAATGGTAAGCCACACACAGTTTACTCAACTCCACCCACACGAGGAAACCCAGCAGAATTGGGGCTGGAGGACGCTGCACCTTACTTGAATATCACTGTGAAGGTGCTCATGCCCAGACGTCCCATAAATGACAGCCCAGTGAAAACGTGCACTGAGCACGTGCCAGGCCCTGGCTCTTAGCTGGCTGTGAATGTGTCCATTCCATTCTTATGAAAAATGCCACCATGGGGCTGGAGAGATGGTTCGGTGGTTAAGAGCACTGGCTGCTCTAGCAGAGGACTGGGGTTTAGGACTTGAAACTCATCAATAGCCATAAGGTGACTCACAGCCACCCGCAGCTCTACTTCCAAGAGATCTGATGCACACTCGTGCCACACAGACATACATGCAGGTAAAATAATCACACACATAAAGAAAAAATAGTAAAAAAAAAAAATCTAAAAATGAAAGCCACCTTACAAGGTAGAGATGTGGAGAGGTAGCTTGTTTCAGATTATAGTGCTATAGCCCAGGGAAGACAGGTAACCTGTCTCTTAAGCCATGTTTTAAAGTGTATTTCTTAAGCTATACCTGAAAGTGTGTATGTGTGTGTGCATATGTGTATATATGCATGTGTGTGTACATTGTGTGTTTATATGTATGTGGGTATGTATGTGTATATGTGTGTGAGTGTGTTTATGTGTATATGTGAGGGTGGCGGTATGTATGTGTGTGTTTATGTGTTCAGATGTATGTGGGTGTGTACATGTATATGTGTGTGTATTGTGTGAGTGTGCATATGTATGTACATGAGTGTGTACATGTGAGTGTGTGTATTCAATATGTATAAGAATGAGCTACTGACGCACAGGTACCAGAGGTGCGATACAGGCGAAAGGAAGGTGAAGGAGAAAAGAGACATCCTGAGAGCCCAGGACAGCTCTTAATGGCCTCACCTTTCCTGCAGAGTCTACAGAGGCCCTTTTAGAGCAGCAACAGCAGCAGGCTGCTGGCAGGGCATGTAGCAAATTCTCACTCTGTCCCAGTGACAATTTGAGGAGACCAATTCAATAAACATCATTTGCCAATTACTGAGTTTCTTAGGAATCTCCTCGGGAAAGGTGTGAATTGCAGTAAGAAGTCCTAACCTCAAGTCCCCAAAGCTCTAGCTTTGCTCAGAGTGGATTTGGAGAGCAGCAGTCACAGGGCATGGGGAAGGAGGGGGAGGGAAGAGAAGGACGGAAACACAGGACAACCCCTCCAGTCCGAGAGGACAGGTCTATCACACGGTCATGTACATGTGTATGTATGTGATTTATACAACAAAATACCATCTAGTGTGTAGAAATAAATCTCTTGCTTTAACTTCCCCCTTCTGGGTCCTCAGTCCTTCATAGGAAACGCGGGAAGGCGTCTTGTTGATAAGACACGGCTCTCCTTCAAGCACTAGCTCAGCCTGGTGCCTCACTAGGATCTGAGATATCTGCCAAAATGTCCGCTTGTACATTTAGAAGGCTGTTGTTTTATACATTTAGATGATCTCTCTCTTGTTCTTCCTAAAAAAACATCAGCAAAATCCACGTGGGTGGAAATATAACAGTTTTCCCACTGTGTTTCAGCTAACACAGCCTAGTGAATATTACTGCTCGAAGTGCTTAGATACCATCCAGTGGCATCTTATTTGGGGAAACAGCCAAAGCTCCAGTGGCACACGGTCTCAATCCTGAGTCTCCCTCGCCTCAGGCACCAACTGATTACTATGGTGACTCACATTTCAATATGGAACATGTTCTGAAGGCCTCCCACCAAACCAGTGCATGATTTCCATGAGCCTTCTTGACTCTTTTTAAAGAGATATAAGACAAAAGTTATTTTTTAAAAATTGTGTGGCCCTCCGGGCCAAATGTAAACACCTGCAAAGGCCTATTTGGACTGCACTATCCAGTACTGGAGGTTGCATCACATTCCATTAAAGCTGCTCACTGATCAGTAAGACCTCTCATTGATTAGAAGTAACAAAAAGGAAGAAATCCTGGAGAAGCTGGGACGACAGATCAGTCAAGTGCTCACCATGTAACCACGAGGACCTGAGTTCGAGTCTAGGAACCAACATTTAAAAGAAAGCGGAGTGTTGTGCTTTGTACCACAATCCTAGAGCTGGAAAGTAAGACAGGCAAATAGATCTGGCACTTTTTGTCCAGCCAGTCTAGATACAACAGTGAGCTATGGTTCAGGGAGAGACTCTGTCTCAAAAACTAAGGTGGGGAACAACTGAGGAAGATCCTCAGTGTTGACCTTTAGCTTCCACACATACACACACACACACACACATATATACACACACATACATACACACATGCACACACATATATACATACATACACATGCACACATACATAAACATACACATGCATACATACATATACATACACACATACACACATAACAAATATACTATACATATACACAGACATACACAGAGACATGGATACACACAGACACACACACATATATATGTATATGCATACATATACATACAGACACACATATGCATACATACATCCACATATATACACACAGACATATACACACGTACACACATGCACATATATATACACACATACATATACAATGCATACACACATATACATATATACACATACATATGCATACATACATACACATACACACATACATATACATATACACACATATACATACACATATACATATATGCACACATACATACACAGACACACACATATACATATACATACAGACACACATACATACACATACACATATATGCACACATACATACATATACATACACACACATACACACTCATACATACACACACACAGAGGTAAACATGAAAACCAAGAGTGCCCACTTTGCTTACACAATGAGCTTAGTTTATGGTTAGGTGAAAAGCACTCAGCATGTGCTTCATAAACAAATACAGAGGACAAAGAGATCAAGGAAGGAGGCTTCAAACACACCTCTATAAGCTACAAGACCATGCTGGCCTCTGGCCCAAGACAGCACTCTGGACAGCGCTCTGGGTTCCTCTGTCTCCCACAGCAGCCTGGGAGATGGCAACACATAGGGAAGGACAGCACTGACCGGCGAGCTCTGTCTGGTGTATGGGGTATTCATGTGCACGGTGAAAGGAACAGATCTGCCTCTCAGGAAAGGCTGGCCCTCTGCCCTGTAACCAGCGCAGTAGAATGCACGAGGTCCCAAAAGGAACCCTGCTTCTCATACTGGCCCTCAGTTTCAGGCTCCTTGTCCATAAAAGTGTGGTTATTAATGAAAGCAGAGGTTATTTTTTTCTGGGGTGGTGGGTGGATTTTGCTTTGTGCCCCAGGCTAGCCCGGGCTCCTTAAATATACCAGGCTAGCCTCCAACTTTCAATGATCTTCCTTCCGCTGCCTCTTGAGTAGTGCTATTACAGATTTATGACAACTGGTTGAAACTGATTTGTGCTGAAACCAAACAATTCTAGTGCAGAACGAATAAAGTTAAATATATGGCAGATATGTGTAGGTTATAAATATTGATTTATTCTCAAGATTAGGAAAGCGGAGACAGTTGGAGACAGCCAGGGTTTGCAGCAAGGTAGGGAACCGGATTCTGCCAGCATTAACTGGCTGGATTCTCTGAGTCGCCCAGGCTAGGCTGCTTCAGGAATAAGCGGAAGGATAGGGGGTAGATGAGCTTAACTTACTGTAAGTCACCGAGTTGCTATTAGTGGGAAGTTTTGTTTGTTTGTTTGTTTTTCTGCAGCATCATCACCCAGAGACAGAAAGGTACACAGCTGATGGACTGTGTCAACAAGTCTTGTCATGATAAAGTAAAACCATCCTGCAGGGGTGGAGGACGGGGACAGTGAGGGTTAGGAGTTCAAGAGGCAGTCTAGGTTCATGAGACATCAAAGGAGGACCCCAGACCTGGCTTCGATGCCTAGATGGTCCCATTCCCTACACCTGCCTTACTGCTGTCTTTATGTGAGATGACATGGCTTATGTAGTACACATTATAGACTAATTAAAATCATTAACAACAACAATAATACAGATATGATCTTATAGAAAGCACAGAAAATTAAGTAAACTCTGGTCACTGTTGCCTGGATGTTTTCATTGTGCCTCGAAACAGTTAAAAAATACTTTAAATTTAAGAGTGGTCCATTCAGCATCTTTGCCTCCAGATACATGGTCAGCTAGCTTTCTTCATAGAAATGCGACAAGATGGTCCTGCGCTCGCCCACAGCTGTGCCTGTCTGAAGTACTCACAGTCACTGGTCATCGAGGAGAGCCCACTTAGGAGGAGTTGGGGAAAGTGCTTTTAGCAGCTGTGTCCCAAGCCCAGGCCACAGGCCTCAGCGCAGCTTGTCAACCCTGAAGTGGGAAGCAGGGACTCAGGATTTGGGCCACACCATCTTCCGTGTGCCTTTTACTGTCACAGCCACTATTGTTTCTGAGGGTGACATCCGAGCAGCCGTCCGTCACTAGGGAGGCAAGGGCTCCACAATACAGAACTGACAGATTTCCCCGAGGGGATGAAGCTTTCTCCTCCTGTAAGATCCTGAGCATCTTCAAAAGTCAGACCTCCCAAAGAAAAACTCCAGGGCTGGGCAGATGGCTCAGTGGTTAAGAATACTCACTTCTCTTGCAGAGGATCCACGGACAGTTCCTAGCACCCACACAGGTGACCTGTAATCACCAGTACCCCGACACTTAAGGGATGTGACATTCCTTATGGCCCCCATGGGCACCTGTACTCACATGGACATACCTGCACACAGACACACACATAGACACACACACGCAGACACACACAAACACATGCAGACAAACACAGACACACACACACATGCACACACACACACACACACACACACACACACACTCACACACACACACACATACCACAAAAGTGTACTGCCTGCCTTGGACTTACTTTCAGATGTTGGGCAGAACCGGCTGTCAAGTTCAAGTTCACATTCACATCTTATAAAGTGTGATCTGTAATTTGGGTTTTAAAAATCTGCTTATGGGATGAACCCTTTAGTTTAAAATGTGTTGTTGACTTTATGCTTGTGTGTGAACGTGTGCACATGTGTATGGATATCTGGGGAAGCCAGAAGATAGGGTCAGATGCCCTGGAGCTATGAGAAGTTGTGGACTGTCTTGACAAGGATGCTGGGAACTGAACCTGGGTCCTCTGTAAGAACAGCAAGCGTTATTAACCACTGAGCCACCTCCCCATCCTTATGGTAACAGGGTTCATACAAGTTAACAATGTTTACCATCAGCAGAAAGGTCTGGGGAGAGGAAAGTGCGCCTTCTCTCCTCATTGGTTCATGGGAGCAGGAACTCTGCTGTAGGGACTTGGTTTCCACCCGGAAGGTTCGTGTGTGCGGACCAAATGCTCAGGCCATCTGCCACCTGGAACAGCAGAGATCCAGGGACGCAGGCCTTGTGAGACTGCACTTCAAGTAGCCAGTAGCCAGGGTGCAGAGAGGTCTAGGCTGAGCTCATGGAAAGCGTTCCCCCCCCATTGGTTCAGGGGAGCAGGAACTCTACCGTAGGAATTCAGTTTCCACCCAGAGGGCCTGTGTGTGCGGACAAAATGCTCAGGCCATCTGCCACCAGGAACAGTGGAGATCCAGAGACACAGGCAAGGTTCACAGGAGAGATGGGAACCAATCACTGACAACAAGATGGCAAGAGGAAAGCGAAAGAACTTACCCAATGGAAACCAAGACAACCTGGCAACACCAGAACCCAGCTCTCCCATCACAGCAAACAGCAGAATGCCGAACACTCCAGGAAAAGAAGACTCAGACCCAAAATCATACCTCAAGATGATGATAGAGATCCTTAAACAAAAATGGGAGGAAAAGCATAAAGAAATAGAAGCTTTTAAAGAGGAAACAAGAAAAACACTCAAAGAAATCAAAGAACTAGAAGAAAACAGAACCAAAGAAATAAAGGAATTGAAGAAGAAATTTAAAATGGAAATGGAAACAATAAAGAAACCACTAAAAGAGACAATCCTAGAGGTAGAAAACCTAAAATAGAAATCAGGAGTCACAGATGCAAGCAATTCCAACAGACTACAAGAGATGGAAGAGAGAATCTCGGAGGCTGAAGACAACATTGAAAACATAGACAAAACAGTCAGAGAAGATGCAAAAGCCAAAAAGCTCCTGACCCAAACTGTACAGGAGATCCAGGACACAATGAGAAGACCAAATCTAAGGATAATAGGAATAGAAGAGGGCAAAGAATATCAACTAAAAGGCACAGTAAATATCTTCAACAAAACCGTAAAAGAAAACTTCCCTACCCTTAATAATGAGATTATCATGAACATAAAAGAAGCCTACAGAACTCCAAATAGAGTGGACCAGAAAAGAAATTCCTCTCGACACATAATAGCCAAAATGCCAAGTGCACTAAGCAAAGAAAGAATACTAAAAGCAGTAAGGGAAAAAGGTCATGTAACAGATGAAGGCAGACCAATCAGAATCACACCAGACTTCTCAACAGAAACTATGAAAGCTGGAAGAACCTGAACAGACATCATGCAGACCCTAAGAGAACACAAGTATTAGCCCAAGCTGCTATACCCAGCAAAACTCTCAATCACCATAGATGGAGAGACCAAGATATTCCAGGACAAAACTAAATTTATACAATATCTGACCACAAACCCAGCACTACAACAAATTATAGGTGGAAAACCCAATACAAGGAGGGAAACTACATCCTAGTAAAAACAAGAAATTACCTAAGCAAGAAAACCAAAAGAAGAAAGACACACAGGCACAATTCTACCTCTAAAAGCAAAAATAGCAGGAAACAGCAACCACTATTCCTTAATATCTATTAACATAAATGGACTCAATTCCCCAATAAAAAGATATAGGCTATCAGACTGGATACATAAACAGAATCATGCATTTTTCTGCATGCAGGAAACTCATGTAAGAGACAAAGACAGACACTATCTCAGAGTAAAAGTTTGGGAAAAAAACCTTCCAAGCAAACGGCCCCAAGAAATAAGCTGGAGTGGCCATTTTAATATCAAATAAAGTAGATATTCAAACAAAAGTTATCAAAAATGATAAGGAAGGACACTTTTTACTCATTACAGAAAAAAATTTGTCAGGAGAAACTCTCAATTCTTAACATATATGCTCCAAACACAAGAGCACCCATATTCATAAAAGAAACCCTACTAAAGCTCAAAAAATACATTGCACCCCACACAATAATAATGGGAGACCTCAACACCCCACTCTCATCAATGGACAGATCATGGAAACAGAAACTGAAAAAACACACAGTGAAACTAGCAGAGGTTATGAACCAATTGGAATTAATAGACATCTACAGGACATTTAATCCTAAAAGAAAAGAATACACCTTCTTCTCAGCACCTATTTATAATCACCAGAAGCTGGAAAGAACCCAGATGTCCTTCAGTAGATGAATGGATACAAAAATTGTGGTACATTTACAGAATGGAGTACTACTCAGCTATCAGAAACAATGACTTTATGAAATTCTTAAGAAAATGGATGCATCTAGAGAATATCATCCTGAGTGAGGTAACCCAGTCACAAAAGAACAGACATAATATGCAGTCACTGATAATTGGATACTAACCCCAGAAAGCTATGAACACCCCAGAAACAACTTACAGACTATATGAAGTTCAAGAAAAACAAAGGCTAAAGAAAATGAAAAATTATTATGCTTAATCTTTACACACACACATACACAAAACTTTGACTATTTCCAGGTTACATCTTGTTTTACATGTACTTTATGCCCATTGTAACCAGTAAGATTTTAGGGCATACTATCAAACCTTTAAAAAAATCAAGTTACTGATAAAAATGTATTCATATGCTGTTTTACAAAAAATGCTTTTAAAATCTGTACATTTATTTTCAAAAAATAAAGTTAAAAAATTTAAAAAAGTCACGTACCTAAGCATCTTATAAATGAAGTTTAAATTTGAAAAGAATAAAATAAGGGAACAATTTTCTAAAAAAAAAAAAAAAAAGTTAACCATCAAATGAGTATTTTTCTAGTAATTATACTCACGTAATATATCCATTTGCTAAGACTGAGTGTTGCTAAGTCTCAATTTTTTAGTTTTGAGACACAGTCTTACGAAGACTCTTTGGGTTCATCTCTTCCCATAGCTGAGAATTGCTCAGGCTCCTGATCTTCTGGCTGCCGAGTTAGACAGATGGGTTCACAGGTGTGTGTCATCACGACCGTGTTCCTTGGGGTGGCTTTACAGGTGCACATCAGACACCTGGTTTATATTTGCTTTATTACCCTATCATCCCTCACTCAGAAATTGGTATATGAATATTTATAAGGTATATATTCAGTATTATGAGAAATGTTAAAACATGGCAACTAGCCTGTGGACGAGGAAACCAATCCTAGCTTACTCGGATAAGAGAATGCTACCCAGTATTGCAGATAACAAATCAGGCCTAGTGAGATGGCTCAGCAGGCAAAGGTACTTGGTACTAAACCTGATGACCAGAGTTAAATCCACGTATGCAAAGTTGTTCTTTGAGCTCCGCAAGCATGTTGTGGCAACCCCCTGACAGCCCATACACAAAATAAATGAAAAAAAAAAAAGAAAATAGGAAACATTTTAAATGAGTCATTGTCACACTGACAAAAGTAAATTCCCATAATTATATACACATATACATAGAAGTCCATTGCAATCAAGTGGATATATTCAAAGTAATTACACTAAATGAAAGAATTAAGACCCCCCCCCAAATTACATTCCCTGTGAAACCATGTATGTTACATTGCTGAAAGGACAGGGCATAGGAAAAAAAAACAACAGTGACTTCTAGGGTGGGGACTTTGAAGAACCATTGATGTGAGATGTGGGGAACATGGTTGCCTAATATCTTCTCTATATTGACAGTGAGTATGAGAATATGACTGTCAAAATGATAAAAAAATATGTAAAAGTAGACTTTACAGTAAGTAAAAAAGAAACCTCACAGAGGCCTGATTTTACTTAAACAGAAACCGTAGCGAGGCGTGTGTGCTAGGTCATTTTCTCAGCCTGTTAGAGCCCTTCATGGCCTTGTTAACCAATGGGATAAAATGTCTCCATGGGTCCATGTGACGTCATGTGTCATTGTCCTGCTCCCTTTCCTATGATGGCGTTACTGACAGATCATGACTGCATGGATGACCAGTCTGAGCAAGCTGTGAATCACTGGGATAGAACAGGAAGCCAGGTTTGCGTCTGCTCTCGGAGAATGGACATCAGGGGTAAAGCTGGATAAGGTCAGAGCTTCAGTTTTCATGAGCTGACCCTTCTGAACCCATTTTATGAACTCGTAGAGCATCATGTTAGTGGGTATTCCCCAGTTTAAGAAAAAAAAAACCACTTTAGTTTGTGTTGATGGAACGTTTTTGTCATGGTTGGTTTCTATATCTACAGGAAATCCCTTCTGGCAGGAGCTCAAAGTTCATATTCGGTCATAATGCTGAGTGTTACCATCTCTGTAGAATTTCAGATTTGGGGTGTCTTTAAGATATCATCAACACTCTCCAAGTTTTGAGAGAATGTTTCTAAGTTCTAAATTGCATACATTTCTTTATCTTGTCAATCTCCAAGACATCTGCTTCAATCTAAGAAATGAACAGACAGACAGAACCATCCACCATTTGAGGAAGGTGCACTAGGAGTGCCCGTGGGGTCACAGTTGTGTTAAAGCCCACCCACTTGCTGACAGACACCTCAGCTGATCCCACAGGGTGACTACGAACACAAGTATAGCAAAGAAGATGGACTTACCCTTCGGGTACATGCCTAGAAGTGGTATAGCTTGGTCATATTCATATGGTGGTTCTAATTTCTGGCTTAAAAAACAAACAGAAAAACCAGAATTTCACTCAGCCATACAGTAGAAAAGATATGCAATTGGGGATCATCAACTTATATGACATAAATTATATACAGAAAGATAAGTACCCCATTTTTCATGATGCATAGAATTCTTTATAGAGATAGAAAGCACACATATATGATGTGTGTGTATGTATATATGACAAATGTCACATACCATATGTACACACACACACACACACACACACACACACACACACACACGTTGATGAACGAAAGAAGAAGGTAGATGGAGGCAGGGACAGGGAGACTAGGAGGAGGGGAAATGGGAGAGCAACTAAGAGGGGTGGCTTGACTTTTAGGGTGCATTAGAGACCTTGTATGAGACATACCACTACATACAACAAATATGCACTAATAACATATAAAGCCACTTCAAGGAAATGCCCCCATGAGGACTGAAGGGCAATGGAGGTTTCTGTGCACTTCCGAAGCTCAGGAAGACACAGCCTCCTGCCTACGGGAGGGCTGTGAGAAGCTTCTCACCTGAGGCCCTGTGTTTTCAAATATCCTCGTTAATGTTATCTTCCGAAAGGACCCTGGCCATCACATTTATATCAAATCCCAGGAAAGCTGTCTTTGGGTTTTGAAAGGTGTCTGAGTCAGTTATGAGTCACGGGCTCTGTGCTTGAGGACAAGCCTCCTTGGTGTTGAAAGGTGTCTGAGTCACTTAGGAGATGTGGGAGGATGGCATCCTGCCAGCACGTGGGCTGTGGAGCACCCGAATGGCTCAAAGTTCATGTTGGCTGTTTGCATTAATCACCGTAATTTGACTAACAAGCCCGATGTGACAGCTTAGCATCTGCCTGGTAGAAGGCCACACACCAGGACAAAGGGAAACAAATGGGGAGATCCTCCAGACAGAGAAATTCCCCATTGACTTCCACCATAGCTGAGAATTTCCAGAATGTCATGAAAAGCATAGGGAACATGAGCAAACAGAGGCAGTGGGCGGGGAGCCAATCCCAGTGTCAGGTCTGTCCACGTGTGTGCTTCCTTCTACAGAAGAAGCAGCTGTACCTCTGACTTCTGGCTGTGGCTCTGTCACCAGTGTAACCCCACCATGGACCCAGATTATCCCACATCCTTTATCAGGTACTTTTGTTCAAGAACCCAAGCAGACGATTTGTGATTTCAAATGTTCAGATTTTGTCATTTTTTTTTCTTCTTAAAAAAAAAAAAGAGCAGTAATCATTTTATCTTAAGACTTGGATAAAAATAAAAAACATTCAGAATCTCATATAAAACAAGAATAGATATTATTTGCAAGGAAACTGAAGAGCTATTCCCCCTGCTTGTCCGTCTCTGTCCCACTCCTAAAGACAAGGAAGCATGACTTTATTGAGAACTAACCACTTAATTGTTATTAAAAACTTCAGTCGCAGGCTGGGGTTGTAGTTGAATCGATGGAGTGTTTACCAGGGGTGCGGGAGGCCTGGGTTCTAATCTCAGTAATGCATAAAAGGAGCGTAATGGTGCTTGCCCCTAACCTTCAGCACTCAGGCAGCTGAGGCAGGAGGATTAGAATTTTAAAGGGCATCTGGCACATACTGAGTTTGAGACCAGCCAAGGCTGTGTGAAACTCTCATCTCAACAAATAAACAAACAAAGAGAATAACAAAAACCTCCAACCAGCCAATCGAATGACCCAGTTCCTAATAAAAATAACTTTTCATAGTTTTTCAACTCCAACAAAACCAAGAAGGACATTTCCTAGCTAAGTCTGATGTGCAAGGCCTACTTTCTGCTCCATCTTAAAACTGTGATCTAAACCTGTGTTTTAGACAATAGTCATAGAACGTAACAAAATGTCCTGGATATTTAGTAAGCTAGAAACAGACCCGTGCTTCTCTCTCAAACGGTAGCTGGTTCTTTTGGACATAAAATAGAGCCTAGTTTTACATAGTTCTGTTCATGGGGCAGAGATGATGGTTAAAGAGCACTTACTGCCTTTCTAGAGGACCTGAGTTTTTCAGTTTGTTCTCACAACCCACACTGAGAGGCCCACAACTGCCTGTAACTCCAGCTCCAGGCCTCCAGTGCCTTTCTGGCCTCTGTGACTGACTGCGTGCATGTGTGCAAGCGCATACACACAGGCACACAAATACAGGTAAAGTGCTTTTAAAAGAAAATCTATATTCATAACTGTAAGCCTGCCTAGTAATATCCTAACTTAAAATCCCTGAAACCGAGTTACACAGTGCCACATCCTTCCTTCCAGCGTTAACCGGAAGAGCCCATTTTCTTTGGAAGTAGCCATCCATTTGATTTGGATCAATATTCATTTTGATTAAGTCAAAGAAGGAGGTTCAATCCAATTTGGGCCTGAGTGTTTCTGCCATGCTGTCCTGGCTGGTTTGTGTCAACTTGACACAAGCTAAAGTTATCACAGAGAAAGGAGCCTCAGTTGAGGAAATGCCTCCATGAGATCCAGCTGTAAGGCATTTTCTCAACTCATGATCAAGGGGGGAGGGCCCAGTCCATTGTGGGTGGAGCCATCCCTGGGCTGGTAGACCTGGGTTCTATAAGAAAGCAGGCTGAGCAAGCCAGAGGAAGCAAGCCAGTAAGTGATATCCCTCCATGGCCTGTGCATCAGCTCCTGCTTCCTGACCTGCTTGAGTTCCAGTCCTGACTTCCTTTGGTGATGAACAGCAATGTGGAAGTGTAAGCTGAATAAACCCTTTCCTCCCCAACTTGCTTCTTGGTCATGATGTTTTGTGCAGGAATAGAAACCCTGACTAAGAACTGGAGAGATGACTCAGCTCTTCCAGAGGTCCTGAGTTCAAATCTCAGAAACCACACGGTGGCTCACAACCACTTGTAATGAGATCTGATGACCTCTTCTGGTGTGTCTGAAGACAGCTATAGTGTACTCATTATCATATATAATAAATAAATAATAAATAAATAAATCTAATAAATGAATAACAAACCCTGACTAAGACACAACTGCCCAGAGCTGAGCCTCGGGGGAGGGTGGGAATGAATCCCACTGAGTTTTAAAATCTGCTTTTGAAATGTGAGTTTTGAAATAGCTTTAGTAGGTAGCGGTCATGGCAGCTACCCTGGGAAACCACTTCATGTATGGAAAACATCATCCTTCCCATCACTCCCGAACCTCAGTAGGATGAGGAAGGAGGCAAGCATGCTCTTTCTCCACTCTCTCAGTGAGGCAATCCGGTAAGAGACATAAACACAGGGAAGCCAATGGAAAAGAGAGTCGTAGAATCATTCCTATTTGCAGATGATACGATCTTTTCCTCGAGGGGCCCTGAATTCGTCGCCAGAAAACAGCTAGAGCAGATGAATCCTTTCATCTGGGTAACAGGATACAAAATAAACACACAAAAGTCAGCAGCTTTTTAATATACTAATAATGGATGTTCTGAGAAATAAATCAGGGAAAAAGCAATCCCTTTTACCATAACCTCCAAGATAAAATGAAACACAGCAAACAAACAACACACACGCGTGCCTGCACACATGGTATTTATTAGAAGGGCTTACACGCTGTGGTCCAGCTATTTTAACACTGGCTGTCTACCGGTGAGAAACCAAGAATCCAGTCTGTAGTTGTTCCCTCTACAAGGCTGGATGTCTCGGATGGTCCTCAGGCTCTAACACCAGTGAAGAACTTGAGTTATCAACAAGAGTGTGGGTAAGCAGGCAGAGAACAAAACCGTCCTTCTTCCTTGTCCTTCCTCTTGGGGGCCAGGAGAAGGTGTGGTCCAGATTCAGGGTGGGCCTTCCTGCCTCAAGTGATCCAATTTACTAAAACTCCCTCACACATGTGCCTCATGGCTTGAATTTTTAGTTAATTCAAGAGGTAGTCAAGTTGGCAACTGAGAACAGCCATCTGGGTGCTCAAACAGTAAGGAGCAACCTTAGCCATAAAGGAAATGCAAATCAAAGCTACACAGAGATTCCATCCCACCCCAGTCAAAATGGCTACCATTCTGAAAACCACACACGTTGACAAGGACACAGGGAAAGGCTCATTCACTGTTGGAGGAAATGCCCAGTCTCCATCAGTATGGTGGTCCCTAAAAACTAAGCAACTAAAGTAGAAGCAAAGTTATAATCAGCCGCGGCTACTCCACTCCCGGAGATAAGTCTGCAGGGAAGGAACTCAGCACGTGGCAGAGATGCCCACACACCTAGGTCACTGCGGACACGAGGTGCTTAGATCGGAAAGTCACTGGACAAATGTCTGTGAAACGGCAGAATCGCTAATCCTGAGGTCTTCTGAGGTGCTAAGGTTTGAACATCTAAGAGCTGTGTCAGCACCTTAATGACCGGTACGTACGGAACCTACTTATTTGTGTTTAGGACTTTCTCAAGGACATTTGCCAGGTGAAACCCCACTTGTCCTCTGGCACATTCTTCCACGGCTCTGGGGGAATACACCGTTGGACTTACTAATATAAACAGACCCCTTGATAAGTCGTCACACGTATGACAAAGCGCACGGTGGCTAAACTGAATGCTGGCTCATTTTTTTTTAGGTGCTAAGGTTTAGTTTCCTGTTCATGGCCGATTTGAAACTGTTATCCAAGTCTAGAGAATAGGTGCTGTTCGCTCTGAACGGTGTTGTCCACGTTGGTGATCTGAATGATTTGTTGGCTTGTTCCTCTCTCTGTCTCTCTGTCTCTTGTCTCTCTTCCCTCCGTCCCTCCCTCCTCCTTCCCTCCCTCCTCTTCTCCATGTCTCTCTGATTTAATGAATGCTAATACATCCTGCCCTACAAGAATTTGCAAGCTGTACTGAGAAATAATGCAGTGTTGGTTTTGTGATTTGGTGCACAGGGCACATTTGTGCACAAGCTTTGTAAACTGGGCCTGTGGTCAAAAGGGGCAATTAGCACTTTGTTAGTATGCAATGATGTACTAATCTGCTCCGTCCCCCAAAGCAATTGTCTGTTCCTTTTTGCTCTCGTTCGCAATTCCCCCCACCCCCATTGTATACAGTGCTCTTCTAAAAATAACTTGCTGTTCGCCTGGTGCCATAACTTGGGTTTGTGTTGATGAAGACATATCAATTAGAAAATGACTTGTTGGGGGTGGGGACATGAGTTTAGCCCTCAGATCTCAGAGGGTTGTCTCTTCCTCTTTAAAGGACTACTACGGGAGAATGTTTAGTTGGAAAATGAGACCTCAAACAAGAACAGTTAAACCCAGAACCGACCAGCTTCAACTTGCTTAACCTCCGTGGGTAGCATTCCGCCCTTACCACCTTGCTGGGGTGACCTGATTTGTATTTAAGCAGGTGGCATCTGCTCCCCGATTTAAATAGAACCCAGAAACCAGGCAGAAAGCTTATGCAGCCTTTGAGCTTGTCAAGTTCTCAGGAGTGAAGCACGTGACTGTGTTGTATTAGCCACAAATAATCAATGGCCGAGGTTGGCGTTGGTTCAGCGAGTGAGGGTTTGCTAACTGGGTATGAGGTCCTGAATCCAGATCCCCAGTGGCCACGAAAAGCCTGATCTACCATTGTAGGGACACCCGAGCTTAGCTTTCCAGGTACCTGCTGTTTTCACTACAGTCGTGCAGGCCTCAGTGAGAGAGCCATGACTTGCTCTCCGATGAGGGAGGCTCACCAAGGACATGAAGATAACGAGAATGTAGAGCCCCCATCCCTCCTCACAGGAAGCCCCCCAGACCATCAAAAGTATCTCGGGTCTTGAAGACCTCTGAGCGTTTTGAAGATCCTTTGTGTAGTGTGTTGGTCTCCCAAGAGAGCAGAAAGGGAGGCAGGCAATGTGGTCAATGCTTAGGAGCATCTGCTGCTATTCCAGTGCCCTGAGGAGCTCGGTTCCCTGCACCCATGGTGGGCAGCTCATAAGCACCTGAAACTCCAGTTCCAGGAGGTCCGGTGACTTCCTCTGGCCCCCGATTCAGCACACATGCTTTCTGTGGGTTGTGGGTTGCTGCTTAGGAATCTAGCTAGAATCTCATATGCAAAGAGCACAATTATGCTAACCATTTCACAAATCTTTCTTTCACAATTTCATGTGCACATATGTAACATACTTTGAACACTTCCTCCCACTATCCTCTCTCAACCCTCACCACCCCCACTGAACCCCTCTTCCCAGCCCCTTCCTATTTTCATGCCTCCCCTCACCCTTATAGCCTCCTGCATTTAATTAGGGTCACCTGCATGAGTACAGGTAAGGGGTGCTTCCTTGAGTCTGACTTAGTGGTGGCCACACCGGTCAGGAATGTAACTGTTCTTCCCACTGACTACCTAAAGCTCTATGGGTCCCTCCACAACCTATGATGGAATATGTTGATGGTCCCAGTCCTGACAGCAGAATCTTTCAATCATGTATTCAATCGGTAACCACTGTTGAGAGCTTTCTGTGATCCAGATGCTAAAAAATAAAAACAAACAAAACAAAACAAAAACCCAAAATGGTTCCTTGGTAGAAGAAATAAAAAAAACTAAATGGAAACAAATGTCATTTTGACTATATTTTATCCACTAAATAATACTCAGACTCAAGTTTTTGACAAGCATGGGTTGTACACTCATGGTAATCGTGTAAGGTTTGTGGCAGAATATATAAACATGGGCTGGGAAGTCAGTGAGCAGTGCCTGCTTTACAAGCATGAGAACCCGTGTCTGACCCAAAGACTATGTTTAAAGTGTGTGTGTGTGTGTGTGCGTGTGTGTGTGTGCGCGTGTGCGAGTGTGTGCACGCACACGCTTACAACCCCAGCACTGGGGGTGCAGATGGTTGGGTGGGGTGCAGATGGGTGGATGAAGGTTCAGATGGGTGAGTAGGGTTCAGACAGGTGGATGAGGAGCTCAGAGGGGTGGATGGATGGGTGCAGACAGGTAGGTTGTGGGTGCAGATGGGTGGGTGGAGATACAGACAGGTAGATAGGGAGCACAGAGAGGTAGATGGGGTACAGAGGGACAGATGGGGGTGCACGGAGGTATGGATGAGGGCGTGCCAATAGGTGGATCGAAATAACTTGGCTGACCTCCCTAAAATGGCCAGCTTCTGTTCAGTACAACCCTCTCAATGCAGTAACTCAGAAAGTGACGAAGACACTTGAGAGCCTGCTCTGGTCTCCACCGGAGTGTGCAGGCATGCACATCTGCACACTTGCATAACATACATGTCCAGTTAAATTCTCCTCACTGCTAGTCCCATATTAAGAATGAGAGGAGGGTAAAAAGACATTCTTATGTGGGCTGGGGAGATGGCTCTGTTGGTAACGTACATGCCCTGCGACCATGAGGACATGGATCATAAATGCGATAACACAAAATTGTATAATAATAATAGTAATAATAAGTTGAAGATAGAAAATTGAGTATCCAGGCAGGCTTCGCTGGTGTCTGCCGTTCTTCAATATGGGTTGGCATAGCAAGGCTAAATATTTAATTTTGCCAAAAAAAGCACACAATGATTAACAAATGCACACAGCGATAAATAGATGCACACAGTATCAGCGTTCCCTGCTGTTTTCTCTCTCTCTCTCTCTCTCTCTCTCTCTCTCTCTCTCTCTCTCATGCTCTGGCTTCCATGACTGCCCCGTAGTCCTCGTTCTAATAGATTGTTCCTCCTTTTACACCTGCTCTTCCCCGGCTGAAGAAAGGACCTCTTCCGTCCATCTCTAGTCTAAGATGTGCCATTCTTTTCAGCCACACAAGTTGGGTAGCTGGTGGCTCCCATTGTTTAAAACACAACCAAACAGCAGGGTACTGGGGGTGTGGTTGAGACACACACACACAACACTCTTGCAGAGGATCAGAGTTTAGTTCCTGGTATCGACATCATGTGGGTCACAGTCACTGTAAATCTAGCTCCAGGGATCTGTTACGCCAGCTTTTTAATTTTTATTGTCCTCCATGGGCACCTGCACTAATGAGTACAACCCCCCACACACATACACACGCAGACATAGTATTTTTAAAGGGAAAAACAGTTACTGGGTTTCTATCAGTTTCCTGAAGCACAGTACAAAGTTCACAGTGTGTTTTCATGCCTGCACCGAGTTCTTATGCCTATGCATGCACATAGAAAAATGTTTAATTTTTCTATAAAGTCTGGGATTCACAAACCACAGAGTGCATGCTGGATGCATCCTTTGGGGTTATCTCGCTCAATCAGCAGATCTCCAATTTTATCTGTTTTCCAGAAAACAGCATGTTAACCCAAGGTGGTTACTTTTGACCCTTCTGTCTAGTTTCCCAAGTGTTAGCATTATGGGTCTGAACAATCTTTCTTTAACATCTGAACATCTCATCTTTAAAAATAATGGTTAATTTTTAATGGTGTGTAAGAATATCTGTGCCTGTAGAGGCCAGAAACGCAGGTCCAGTTCCCTGGAGCAGGGAACAAGTGGTTGTGAATCAACTCATGTGGTTGCTGGCAACCGAACTCGGGTCCTCCAGAAGAGCAGCAAGTGCTCTTAACCACTGAGCCGTCTCTCCATCCCCCATACTGAATCTAGACAGGATTTTACCCCTGTGTACTATGAATCGCTTACTTTCATTTAAACAAATAGGAAAACCCACAGCTTCATAAAATATCCGCATAACCACCAGTCCACCACAATTTATATCAACTTCTCTAAAAATGAGTGGAACTAAATCCGTCTCCTGTCTCTATTCCAATTCTTGAATTACCTGAAACACAGAGAGTTAATCCCGGCCTCTTCCCCACCGCAGTCTTTCACTTGGGGCTAACACTACACGGTACACCGGTAACGTTTTATGAACATGTACACTGTTTTCAGAGACAGTAAAAATCGGGCAATTCACACCAGGAAAAAGGGCCCAGTGCAGATTATCACATTTCTTGGGAGAGAGGATTAATTGGAAACAAAAACAACAAGAAAAAGATGTAAGAATCACCCTGTGAACAGTCCGGAGAGACGCTCACTGTTGACAAGGTTTGCTCAGCAGATATGGAACATTGTCAAAGGGCAGAATGGAGAACTGGCCCTCCAGGGGACCTCATTACAGTTCTTGGCTGGGAACTCTTGGTGCAGAACTGGGGTGAGAAGGCTTGAGTTTGTGGGTTATAAGGGGGTGAGAGCCGGTGAATACATGGGTTAGCCTGTACAGCCCTCCCCAAAAAATCCATTGTCTTTAGTGTTTATGCTGCTATAGACTGTCTTTCTCAGACTCAGCTAACAGCCAGGGAGCATTTACTATTATTACTATTACTATTATTATTTTAATATGGTCACTGTTTTGCTTGGTTTGTTTTGGTTTTGGGGGGATGGAGGGAAACTGTTACTATTACAGCAACAAAATAATTTCCAGGGAAGGAATTGAGCTGGAAAAGAGAAGTAACAGATAATAATCTTCAGACAGCCCTTTCCCCAGCAGTTGGAATTCTTACCAGGCCGCTAGAGGACAAATGCCTTTGAAAAGTAAGGAGGTTACAGTTGCTTCCTCTTGCATTGGTTACACTAAAGCCAATCAACTATTTTCTTTTTTCTCTGCAGTAGCATTTACTTAGCACCTGAGCGGCACCAAGGCAAGTACTCCGACCAGTTTCCAGAGTGCTGGAAGGGGCTGCCCACGGGACCAGCCCAAGGGAGAAACAATGCCGCACAGCGTCAGTCATGGACCTGACATTGTGCAGGCTTCTCTCTTACTCTGTACCTTTCTGATGTGGGAAGTGGGTCCCTGTCCCTTCCCTCCCATAGTGCTCTCATATCCTAAGGCTGCAGAGACACCCTTCACAGTCCTTTTCTCCACTGGATGGAAAGAGGGACAGCAAGCATTGCCTTAGTTTGGGTTACTATTGCTATGATAAAACACCATGACCAAAAATCACATTGAGGACTAGAGGACTTATTTGGCCTACACGTCCATGTCAAGGTTTCTATTGCTGTGAAGAAACACATGACCATTGTTATAAAGAAAAGCATTTAATTGGGGCTGGCTTATAGTTCAGAAGTTTAGTCCATTGTCTTCATGGTGTAAGGCATGGCAGCATGTGGGCAGATATAGTGCTGGAGAGGATCAAAGGCAGCAGGAAGAGAGCGAGAGCAGCATTGGGCCTGGCTTGAGAGTCTGAAACCTCAAAGCCCACCCTCAGTGACACACCTCCAACAAGCCACACCTCCTAACAGTGCCATGGCTGTGAACCTATGGGGGTCATTTTTATTCAAACCAACACACTGTTCATCATCAAAGGATAGGAAGTCACAGCCCGGCCAGAACCTGGAGGCAAGAGCTGGGGCAGAGGCCATGGAAGAGTGTTGCTTACTGGCTTGCTCAAATGTCTTGCTCAGCCTGCTTTCTTATAGAACCCAGGACCACTGGCCCAAGGATGGCACCACCCACAATGAGCTGGGCCCTCCCTGGTCAATCACTAAGAAAACGCTCTTCAGGCTTGCCTGTAGCCCAGCCTTATGGAGGCATTTTCTAAACTGAGGGCTCCTTCCTCTCTGATGAGTTTTGCTTGTGTCAAGTTGACATAAAACTATCCAGTACAAGCCTCAGGTTGGGGTTTCGATGAACCAAGATGGAGCATGGGGTGTGGGTGGTTGCTGCATCCCCTCTGTTAGGTCACTTGGACGTTGAGGGTGGTGAGATGTGAGGAGACAGCTGAGTCACTTCTGGTGTATATATAATTGGCTTTGGGGAAGAGTTATCATGTTACACCAACTTTCAAAACCGCATTTCTCACGCACTCCAGTGGGAATCATACATCCTGATCAGTCAACACTCTGAAATCTCCCAGGCCTACTGAATCATGGGAGGTAGGGAGAGAAACATTAACTCGTTCGGAACAAACTGCTGAAGGAAGGCTCTGTCTTGTCATTTTAATGAGTAAACAAACTATTTTATTCCGATTCGTCTCTGGCACCCGCTTCGAAATGCAGACTTTGTTGCTAGCTTATTGCCAAGGACAAACTGAGACTCATCGGGGTTTAAAGTCCTTTAGAATCAGTGAGATTGGTCCTCACATTCACCGGACTTCTTGCCAGCGATTGAGCCTATCCTAACCACGTTGTGTGGCGTGTCAACGTGCTTGCTGTAGGTTAGCCCACTCAGCGACAGTCCAGTCAAGGGGATGAGCTCTGTGGCCTGACAGGATGAGGCCGTGTGTTCTCTGGTCGACACCTCACGCTTGAGCCTTTGTCTTCATTGTTAGTCAGAATGATGACAACCTGCGCCTCCAGAAAGGAGCAAGCTTGATCATCTATGACTCTCTCCCTGAGGGAGTTTTCGTTAAAACAAACAATAAAACCAAACACATAACATCATCATCATCATCAACAACAACAACAAAAAGGCAGCATTTGGCCCAGAAAAGGTTTCCAGCTCAAACTAAAGCCACTAGAATGTCCAGGAAGACCAGTGTGGGGGCTGGGGTTATGGTTACACAAGTGGAGGTGCTGCCTCTCAAACCTGAGTTAAATCCCTGAGACCTACAGGAATGGAAGGAGAAAGCTGATTCCTGCAAGTTGTCCTTGATCCTCAGAAGCACACTTGTGGCAGTCACCCCACACCAGGCAGGCAAGTAAAAATTTCAAAAAAATTGAACAGAGGGGTTAGAGAGAGGAGATGTCTCAGGGTTTTATTGCTATGAAGAGACCCCATGACCGAGGCAACTCTTACAAAAGCAAACATTTCATTGGGGCTGGCTTCCAGGTTCAGAGGCTCCTCCATTATCACCATGGCAGGAAGCATGGCAGCATCCAGGCAGACATAGTGCTGAAGGAGCCCAGACGTCTACATCTTGATCCAAAGGCAGCCAGGAGGAGGCTGAAATTCCATGCTGGGCAGAGTTTAAGCACAGAAAGCCTGGATCCACCCCCACAGTGACGTACTTCCTCCAACAAGGCCACACCTCCTAATAGTGCTGTTCCTGGTGGGTCAAGCATTCAAATACCTGAGCCCACCTCTACCACCCTGTGGTTCCACATCTCCCACTGCAGGACCCTATTCTAAAGTCTCCCCAAACGGTTCCATCTTCCAGGGAAGAATGTTCTGAATCCCTGCAGAATGCTTCAAACCATTAACAATGGCCAACGTGACAAGCT
The DNA here is from genome assembly GCF_963924665.1 of Micromys minutus. NCBI lineage: Eukaryota > Metazoa > Chordata > Mammalia > Rodentia > Muridae > Micromys > Micromys minutus. The sequence goes on along the minus strand of NC_137956.1, from coordinate 47,246,732 downwards.
GCTAAATGTAGTGGTCTGTGGATTCTGCAACAATGTATATCCAGAACATGTGTTGGGAGTAAGACAGAGACCCTCAGACCCAAACACTGACTCACTTCCAGCTTAACTGGTTCATTTTTGTGTCTGCATCTGTCAGCACCCTGCCTCTCTCTACCTTGGTCTGCTAAGAGAGGAGAGGAGTTGAGACTATGCCTCAAAAGATTTGCAGGCTGCTACTTCTAACTCTGAAATTTAAGGAAGCTCCACCGACTGGCTCTACACCCCTAATTTTTTTGGGGGGGTGCAGCATAAATCAGACTTGGGTCATTAAAAAGGAAAAAAAAGAATTTAGGGGTGGGGTGGAGCAGTGGAAGGCGGCTCTGGGAGGAGTTAGGGGATGAGGGGATGTGGGAAGCAACTAGGATCAAAATACATTGTATGCCTGCAGTAATTCGAGAAGAATTGATTAAAATGTAATATTTTAAAACCAGAAAGACCCAAGGGAACTTGAAACTGGAAGGTGGGTAACGGCCTTCAGCCAACTTATGTGCCCTAAGAGAGACCGACTGCTGCTGAAAGGAACCGTGTTTGTTTCATTTCCCCACAGCACTGGGTTTTCTCAATTGGATCTTGGCCTCAGAGAAGCGTCTAGAAGAGCAAAATAAAACACGCTCACACCAGCTCGCGAAGTCAGTCTCATAATAAGAGCCCCTCTGACTTGTGTTGGTCACGTGGGACGCCGCACCTGCCATTAGCTGCTGCGTTTCCTCTTCTCATATTGTCTGACAGTAGCAGTTGGACCAGGCTTGAGCCAGTGTGACTGAGAGGCAGGCTCCCTGCTTCCACAAAGCTGTATTTAATAAGATGAGAACAGCATGCCAAGATGGGGCAGCGCTCTCTCTAACACTTACCCTGACACCAGCCCCCCTCAGCGGGCCTATTGCTGTGGTAATCTGGGCGAGCTGGACAGAGCTTCCTGCTTGCAGGTTCAATATAATGGCACAGCAGGGGGCAGCAAGGGCTGGCAGGAAAGCTTAGAAAGTTAAAGCCTATTACCCTATGCATGAGGAAAAACGAGTTACTAAATATTACATCCCAAGCAAGACTTGAACCCGCCAAAGGCAGGGCCGACACACGCTAAGCCTCCATAATAGCGCATTCATTATTCTGCGCGCCAAGGGTAAAGAGAATTTAAATGTCTTTAACTCTAATGGAAATGTGTATGCAAATTTCTCCTCAAGCACACCCCCACCCCTTCAGTATTCTTGTGAGTAGCTCAAGTCTAATGGACGCCAGTGGCTAGATACTTTGTATGTCAGAGACTAGATACTTTGTATGTCAGAGAAAACAATGCCTTTTTAATCTGTCTTTAGTAGTAGGAAGCCAGCAAGAAATCGCTTGGCTGTGTATTGTGGTCTTTGTTGTCATTGTTTGATGGTGCTTGTAGGTGTTGGATTAAAAACCAATAGAAGAAATAACATGCAAATGATCTCTGAGTTCAGTCTTGGCTGAGGTTTGGGCTTAGTCACACTGAATGTCAACCCTTTCTTACAAGCACATGCTAACAAGACTCAGTGCAGGTTAGCGCTGACACACGCGCTTCAGCGTGCTGGCCAGATCAGTCTCCTTGACTTGGAGCAGACGGGCCTGACAGTTCTCATCAAGGCGGCACCCCAGACCCAAGCCCTGACTCCATCCAATTGAAAGCCTGTCTTTTTAAGATCCTGACCCTGCAGCTGTGCTAGGACTGAGGGTGTTAGAAAGGACAACAATAGGGATAACATAGAGGTAAGATTTGGGATTTCTTCTGCAACCCCCAATATTAGGTAGCACTGCCTGACCACAGCATAAAGCCACTGAGACCATCAGGTGTGTCACCTCAGAGACACCACCCACCAATCTCTGAGCTCTTACTATACATATCTCAGGTTTTTGGTTGATACTTTATAGCCTTTACCCATAATCTTGTTTGTATGTGTTCACGTGTGTGCATGAGCGCTTATGTGCTTATGTGCAGATGCATTTGGGAGGCCAGAGGTTGATATTAAGTTGACTTCCTCAGTTCCTCTCCGCCTTAGTGTTTGAGATGGTTTCTCATGGAATCTGGAGTATACTGCTTTGGCCAACAGCCCCAGGACCTTGTCTCTGCCTTCCTAGTCCTGGGGGTTTCAGGCACAGGACACCAAACCTGACTTTCTTTGTAGGTGCTGAGGGTCTGAACGCAGGTGGCAAGAATTTTATTGGCTAAGTCTAATCAGAAGCAATCACAATTGTTTCCCTTATTAAAAACAAAACAAAATGTGTGTGTGTGTGTGTGTGTGTGTGTGTGCGTGGGCATCTACCTGAGGAGGCCAGAAGAGGTTGTTGGATCCCCTGGAGCTGTATTTTTGGGAGGTTGCCAGCTGCCTGACAGAGGTGCTGGACAACCCTGACCTTGGGTCCTTTGGAAGAGCAGAGAAGGTGCTGAACCAGCCCTTTGGGGATAAGTATGCGGTTTACCAGATTGTCCGCCTGCAAACTGCCTGTGTTTATAGCTGGTCGAGTTGGTTTAATGACTTTCCAATGAGGAAATGGTATAAACAGTTAAGCTTGCCTACCTAGATGCCTTCAGTTGCTACAGCCTCTGGATGTGCAGTGTCTCTCGGATGCATGAAGGTTTAGAGTTCCATCAAATGCCCCCCCACCCCCACCCCAAGCAGCATTGGGAATATCTGTACTTAGTGCCAATGGAGACTCCTAAGTTGCTTCTTGGATTCTCTCAGGCCCTGCCTTGGGATGGCTGGTTAGGTCAGAGGCTGGGACTGAAGAGCAATCAGGGCCAAGCTGACCAGGTGGAGCCTCCTGCTGGCTCGCGGCTAAGAACTGTGGCTCTGGCCTAGTGAGCATGTTTATGAAGCTCTCACACATCGCACACTCTGACTCCAGGCAAGTGCCAGGCCACCTTCTGTCTCTGAATTCCGTGTCTACAAATAGAAAGAGTGGGAAGGTCTCCATCCCTCCAGGCCACGTGCTGAACAGGAGACTAAGCCCACTCCATGGTTTCCCTTACTGTCTCCAGCTTCTCTTCTGCCAAGGACAGACTCCCATTCCTACTCCACAAGGACAGAATGACAAGGTCAACACTTTCTAAGAGTGTTTTGGGGGTGTGGGCTTTGGGGGGAATCCTAGCACTATCTGAGTGAGTATCCTTTCATTGTTTATGCATTTGTATGCATTTGTATGTATGTACTTGTGTATGCAAGTGTATGTGTGTGTGCAGGTATGTGTGTGGGTACGCCAGAAAACAATGCCAGCGATCATTACTATTTAGTTATTATTTATTTACTTTTTGATACAGGCCTCCCACTGACCTGGAACTCAAGAAGGCTAGGCTAGCTGGCCAGCAAGTTCCAGGGATCCTTCTGTTCCCATCTTCCCCGTGAGGGGATCACAGTGACATGCTGTCATACCTGGCTATTTACGTGGGTTCTGGGGACCTAACTCAGGACTCCTGCTTGCAAGGAAATACTTTTCCTGGAGCCATCTCCCTAACCCATATCTGAGCGCCTACACCCTCCTCTTTCTTTTAAAGCAGAACAGTGAGGAAATGTAACCTGTGAAATCTTACCTTTTTTCCCCTTCTGTCTTCTCACCTGTATTCTATTAACACTTCCCTGGCTCAGAAGGAAAACCTTTCTGAAGTGGAAGTTTCTGGCTGTGTCATGCGATGCGGACTCATGTGATGGTCTGCTGAGGCAAGACCCCTGGGAGGACATGTGATGTTTGAAGAGAACGTAGACAGGACTCGATGGACAGTGACCGGACACTTCCATAGCCAGCTGTACAGCGCTTCGTTGGTTGAGTCTTCGCTGATTTTCACTTTGTTGAGAGAGGCACAGCAGAGGCTCTGTCCACTCCTGCCGACTCACACCGATTTGGCGGAGGCCTGGCTGTTTCTGCTGGATGGTGCCACCACTGCTGATTCCTGTTTGACATCCTGCCCAAAAGAACTACTTCTAAACAGGTCCACATCCTCTTGTCCTGTTTACCATCTTTCCTCCCCTACCTTTAAATGCTGGGCTAGAAAGGGGGTTGAAGCATCTGAAAACCCTTATTAAAAGTAGGTTTTAACAAAATCAAAGTCTACACCTTTCCCTCTCCTTTCTGCATGACCAGATCCTGCCCTCACACCCTGAGTTCTTGCTGCACTGCTCCAATTTGGGTTCTTCAGAGCAGCGACGGATTCACAAGTAGTAGCAGTAACGGTTTTCTGGAGGGAGGGACAGGGCACAGCAAAATGAGAAGGAGCAGCTGAGAGAGGGAGGTGAGGTTATGTGTGACAGGGACATCCTGTGGATCTGTTACCACACTGGGCATCTGGACTTGTGATCCCATGGAGAGTTCCTGGGTGACTACAGAATCTCACACCTGCCGCAATTGAGGGCTCAGGAAGGAATGGCATCTATGTGTCTATTCCTGTTGCTTGTTGGTTGAGAGCCACTCAAGATGGCGCGACTGAATGGCTCTTTGTCTTGCTGGTGAAGAGATACGCATGACAATTAAGTGTAAGAAACAACACTCACTGTTGTCTACCATTAAGTTGTTGTAGATCTACTTAATGAGATGTCTCTGAAACCAGGTAAAATAGTGACACTCTAGACACTGGTCACCATGTCCAGCACAGGTAAGGGTGCGTAAAAGGAGGCTCTCAATCAGGCTGGTGGCACTGTAAAGCTGCAAGGCACACTGGGAGATGTTTGGCAGTTTCTTATAAACATAGCAGGGCCAGCCTGGGCTCAGTGATTAGTTGGGAGACTATTTACTGCTCCATTTCAGCTTAGAGACCCACGCTTTCTCTGAAAGGTAAAGAGACAGGGTTTCACTGTGTAGCCCTGGCTGTCCTGGAACTCACTCTGTAGACCAGGCTGGCCTCGAACTCAGAGATTCTCCTGCCTCTGCCTCCCGAGCTTTTATCCTGTTCTTCTCAGAGATTAACTGAGCAGGCTTGGCAGCCATTAGTCACTCCATCTTTCGGTTCTAAAACTTATTTCAAAACAGTCAAACAAACAAAACCCATTTTGTACACCAAGAATATCAAACTTGCTCTCTATAAGTCATTCAGCAACCAACATACATATACAAACGAAGAAATGAGTTCTTTACAATAATAGAACCTGGGAACGTTCGCTTTGGTCAGTCCTGGGTTGCCCTCGAGGCTGGCCATGCATGAACTGGATATGCAGCTTAAAGACACCCTTGAACTTCAACTCTGACCCTCCGGCTCTTATTTCTGAGTGCGCAGACCGCGGTGTGCAGCACCGAGCCCGGCGTGTACGCTGCCGAGGATCAAACCCGAGGTTCTGAGAGTTCACAAGTACTCTAACCCCTGAGCCCCAACTCCAGCCCCAATCTTTTCAACAAGATTCCTCCAGAGAATCCCTGTGTTCGTTAGGGTTTAGGAAACCCTGAAGCACAGAGTCCTGGTCCAGATCACATCACAATGGGTGGAGGTGGGGGTCCAGGCCCTACCTTTGTTGGTCTGAACCGCCCCCCCACATCAGGACTTAGGTCATTTGCAAAATTCACTACCTGAGTTTCTTCCCACAGACAAAGGCCCCTCCCCACCAATCCTTCCCATCTTCCCAGACTCAGTTTCTACCTCCAGACGTAGCCTTCCTCACACCTATTTATTAATGCCAAGGCTTCATGCTCGGATTCAAGGAACGACAGGAGACAGGATCAATGTCTTAGAAGGATTCAGAAAAACGAACTTCTTTAAAAAAAAATGTTAGCACCTGGTTTCTCCCTAAATTACCCTTCCAGGCAGATGTGCTAGCCAAGTATTGAAATAGACTCCTCCACGGCGGGCTGGAAGTGAGGAGCACCGTGGGACGATGCCTAATGATTTGGAAAAGAAAAAGATCCAGCTGCATTAGTGGAGAATCAGGAGGGGTGTCTGTGACCAGAGAACCCTGAAATGTGCTAATTGAATGCCCTCGGATGCCATTATCAGTGAAGCCCCTCACAGCCCGCAGCACAAGCACATCTGAGCAGCAACCTGAGCTAACAGCCTAGAGAACAGCCGGAAGAACCAGCCTAAGTACGGTTCAGTAGTGTGCGAGTCAGCAGAGGTGGGTCCTGATGCGTGTGGCTCATCAGACATCTTCCACAAACAAGAGGGAAAAGCACCTCAGGGTGAGTATGGCATTGTGTGTTCAAAATGCAGACCGAAGACCAGCTTTGGTTTTAGAAGGAATGAGGTAGAGATGACAGGGTGTGGGTGAGGAGGTGGCCAGTCAGTCAAGAGCTTGCCCAAGGACCTGAGTCAGGTCCTCATTATTCCTGCACATTGGCTTCCTGCTGGGGCACGCTGGAAGTCCCAGAACTGGGGGTACAGAGACAAGTGGATCCCTGGAGCCCACTTGCCTATTAACCTTGATGAACTGAAGTTCCAAGTAAAAACGAGAGACCTCGCCTCAAAAGTCAATGTAGAGAATGACCAAGCAAGACACCTGAGGTTGACTTTGGTCCTCCACACACATGCCATCCTAGAGGGGACAGTAACAGCCACGGAAGGATGATGTGTATGCACAGAGGCACTCACGAACACAACACAACATGGCCACTCTTGCCACTCAGCACGTGTTCCATGGATGGACAGGGGCGGGGTCAACTGGCCCTACGCCCATGCCCACTGAGACTAATGCACAGCGAAGTCGGAGAATTTCTCCAACTCATTTGTTCATGAAGTGGCTACAAACAGAACCTATACGGGGGAATTCAAGGTACGAAGGTCACTGAGAAGCAATGATGTAAACCATGGGATAAAATGATACCTGGTCCGCTGTCCCTTCACATCTCCAGTCCTTTGCACTTTTAAAGCTAGGTATTGGTATGCAGAAAAGCCACTATAGAAGGCCACTGGAAGGGCCAGCTAGGAGGTCCCTTTTAGAGATTTTCTTTGGGCCAGCAAACAGGTTTTGTGTTCAACCTTTTTTTTTTTTTTTTTAATTAATGCTGAACTACCAATAATAAACACAACCTTAGGGTTCTGAATTCTCTGTGATGTGCAGTGTGTGTGAGTGTGCGTGTGTGTGTGAGTGTGAGTGTGCGTGTGAGTGTGTGTTTGTGTATGTTTAGGGCAGAGGACAACGGTTGGAGTTGGCTCTTTCCTTCCACTGTGGGTACGAGCCCTCAGACTCAGGTGATCCTGTTGTGTTGAGTGCTTCTACCTGCTAAGCTGCTGGCGAGTCATCTCAGCAACCCAGTACTTTTTTTTTTTCATTAATGGTTAAGTGTTTTCAATTAAAACTTATTTCAAATTTTACTTATTGGCAATTCGGCATATAGCATACTAGGCTTCCTTGTGACATTTTGTGCACTGGAAACTTCGCTGTGCTCCATACATGGGCATGCTCTCCCACCTCCCCATCCTCTCCCCAGTGGCTGCTTCCCAAGGCACTTGATGCCTCTTGCTTTCTTAGACCTGCCGCATGCACAGCAGGGAGGGTTTACAACTGTGTCTAAAGAGGTACAGTTATAAGCAGTTATAAGCCCACTGGAGGTGGACATCCCAGCCAGGACTTCCTAATTACTGAGAATATAAACCCTGCATGGCTAAAACAGGCCAGAAAATGGCTCAACCCATATGTGAGAGTCCTGGAACTCATCTCAAATTTTACCGAAGACCCGAAGACCTGGAGGAGGAAGGAGCAAAGATGTTTAGTGGTCTTCCAACTTAATGGTTATATATGGTGAAATCTTTGTAATGCATATTGATAGGTGCGTCTACTCTGCAAAATTGGAGGAGGGACAAAGGGGGAGGCATTCTGAAATGCTCCATCTTTCTTTCCTTTTTTTTTTGGAGTACAAAGGAAGGAAGAAAAAAAAGAACCACACACGGTGACTTCAGCTCCCTGTTTCACTGGCTCTTTGGACTAAAGAGACGTCTTTGAGATGGGACCTTCCGTCATACCCAGGATCATGTTGGGAGGACTGGTTTGAAAACAAAACAACAACAGCAGCAGAAATCCCCTCAAATTCAGCTGGTCCCAAACTCCAGAGATCTTACCCACACAAAGGCCCCATTCGCCAATGCGCATCTGGTAATTGGACACCTAATTACCCTGTTTGCACCTATCAAAAAGGGGTGTTCCTGCAAGAAATCAGAGTCCACTTAAAACGCTGGCGCCAAGCAAGAAAACCCGCGTGCCTTTGTCGACAGTTAAACTGATTAGAAGTGTGTTTGTCTCTGCTCATGTTAGGCACGAGTATTTCCATTGGAGTCTGATGCCAAAGGAGTTAAATGCTCAGCTAAAGAAGCCCATGGTAGAGAGAAAACCTACATAGTAATTGCCAACTCTGTGCCAGGAATCCTTTCATTCTGTAGAGAATTCAAACTCTGAATCAAAAGAAACAGCATTCGAGGCCTCGTATGCTTGGCAGACCGGGCAAGTCCAGCCGTCACAATAAAGACAGAAGGGCCTTTTAAAAGACCATCTTAAGTGGCACTTGCCATGTGAACACTCTCTGGGGTAAATGGTTCAAATACCACATTTGTCCCTTTCCCTGGGGCAGGTAGAGGGGTGAATGCTCTCTGAACAGTCTTCTGGCTAGACGGGGTCAGAACAATGTCCTGGATGGCGGGGGGAGACCCTGATTTGGAAGCATGGATTGTAAGTAGGCCCATCTGGGCTCCCTTGGAGTGAAGAGAAATGTCAAACGTGGGCTGTTTCCCCGTCTTCGGCCTGGGTTCTAGTGCCGACTCTAACTCAAACTAACCGTGCACGACTGAGGGCAGACTCTGTTACAGATAATTACTGAAGAAAGGAGTCTGGAAACGGAGGCAGGCCTTGAGAATCTCGAATGGCAAAGGTGGTAGAGGACAGCCAATGGGGGAAATTAGTTTGCTTTTGTGACTTGGAGGTGAATATCTCCCCGACCTCTGTTTTGGTCACCAAATTTTTTGAAAAATTGAATACATTGCTTGCTTATTTATTGCTTCTCCTTTCACGGGAAGTTCTGGGTTAGGGGGTTCCAGTTACTCAGGAAGGAAAGGGACTAACATGAGCGGTCGTTGACAAATAAGTACTCATCAGGAGTAAGTGAATATGGCAGGGTCCAGATACTTCCATGTAGAGGTGAGAAAGTAAAAGAACCTTTGAGAGGGAGATAGAGAAGGGAAGGGAGAGAGGGAGAGAGAGAGCACCTGTGAATGTGTGCCTAAGTGTGTGCGCCTGTGAGTGTGTCTGTATTCCTGTTTGTGTGCCTGTGAGTGTGTGTGTGTATGTATGTGTGTGTGTGTGTGTGTGTGTGTGTGTGTAGGCCAAAAGTCAGCCTCACGTGTCTTTTCCCTCTGGTGCCAGCATCCTTTTAGGCTAGGCTGGCTGGTGAGTGAACCCCAGGCATCCACCTGTCTCTGTCTTAGCAACACTGAGATCCCAAACTCTCACCGCTGTGTTTCTCATGTGGATTCTGATGACTAAACTCAGGTCCTCAGGTTTGCAAAAAAAAAGAACTTTACCAACCAAGCCATCTCTGTAGCTCGACCTTTGAGGTCTTGCGCAGTCCGAGGATACCAACCTCACAAAGAATTCTACAGAGACATTCGTCTCCCAGTGTAGGACCCAAGGAGGCCTGGGATGACCGGAAGAGCCTCAGCACTGTGGTGACCACCTTCGGTCCGAAGGTGGTAACACTGCAGAGGGAGCGTCTACCGGAGAGAGTCCCAACAACAGAGAGACAACCAGAAATTGCCAACAGGGCTGCATGCTGGCAGCCCAGGGGTACGAAGCTTGACTGCATTGCTTCCGTGGTCTTTGTAGATTACAGATCATCAGAACTCTGAGAGCTGGGTACCACCCTTCTCCGTCATTGCTTATGGAGGATGGGGGAGGGGCACCAAACAAGCAAACAGCAGCGCAGGCAGATGAGGTATGGAGAAGACGGGGACACTGCGTTTATATTCTCCTCTCAGGGCAAAACCAAAACAGCCTCAGCTCTACTTAGAATATCATGTTCTTCTTATTTTATTTTCAAGGAAAAGAGTGGGGAAAAACATTCTTTGGCTAATGGACAGGGGTGTGTGTGAGGATTGCTAGCTTGGGAACAGAAACAGAACGTGATCCCTCCCTTGTGTTCATTCTGTACTTGAAGTCCTCATGGTCTCTTTCCTCAGTAACAAGGATTTTGTTTTTGTTTTATTGTTTATGATTTCCTGAGTTTTTTCTTTTTGTTTTGTTTTGTTTTGTTTTGTTTTAGAAGTTACAGGTTCTATTCTGATAGTGTTGACTGGAAGCTGATAAAACATGACTATTATGAAAACACAAACCAACAAAAAGAAAAAAAGGTAGCACCGTGTCAATAGAGATCAAACACTGGCCAAATGTTGAGGGTCGTGGGATAGAAAACTAGTCTCGTGGTATTAAAAACCCGTGACGCCCCACCGTCTTGTAGGTTCAGAGGCAGAAGGGAAGTAGTCAATGCCTTTGAGACGTTGACTAGGCTTGTTAACTGTGTCTATCAACCACCCTCTGCCGCCCCACAGTAGGTGAGGAAATGCGCTTCAGAGGTGAGGAGCGTAGTGCCAGCTGTCAATCTGATGATGCGTGGGGTCATCTGAAGGCTTCCAAAGAAGGGACCACACAGAGCAGATTGGCCATTGGTCGAGTGACTGCCTAGTGATGTTGGAAGGCCCTGCCCACTAGGAGGGCCCCGCCCAGTAGGAGTAGCACCATCCCTAGTAGAATGAGCTGGGTCTGAAAGACAAAGCTAGCTGCAGCCGGCTACCAACATGCTCCAAGGTTCCGGTTCCAGCTTTAGGTTTCAGCGGGGACTTCTCTTCACTGATGGATTACAACCAGGAAGTGTAATCCTAACGGACCCTTTCTTGCCCCACATTGCTTAGAAAAGCAAACTAGACCGATGGGCAATGTTCCTTGGACCATTCGGTGAAGGAAGACGATGAGATGTCAGTGCATGTCCTGTGGATACACCTTAAATCATAGGTATTTTTCCCTAGCTGGGTGTCAGGGACTGGATTAGTAACCTGTAATTGGGTCGTAACACCTGACAGAGTACACTAAGGGAAAAGGGATTTTTCTTTACGCTCACATCTAGAAACACTGTCTCTCATGGCAGAAACAGCATGGTATTACAATTCAGTCCATGGTGGCGCCAGCTTGTCACTTGCTCATACATATCATTGCAGATAAGAAAGTAAAGAGAGCTTGAGATAGAAATAAGGCGATTACCCTCAAATACCTACTCAGTGACCACCTTCTCTATCTCATGCCCCAAAGGCTCCACAATCTCCCCCCAACAATAATAGGAGCCAGGACCCAAGTGTCTAAACACCGGAACCTATGGGAGCAACTTAAAATACAAACCCCTCGGCCATCTCATAGTGCAGAATAAAACTTTTTCAGAGATCACACAATCTTAGCTGTTCTAACAAGTCCCGAATGTCTCCTGTGACTTAGGCAATTTAGCCGTGAGCTCTCCTAAGGTAGAAGTTCAGGGTCTGCATTCTCTCTGTTCAAGACCCGGTTGCGCACATGTCCATTTCCAAAGGAATGGGGGGATAGCAAGGAAAGACTCAACACAGTCAGTAGGAAGGGAGGAAACCCTGCAGCTCTCATTTAGCTTGGGGTTGGGGTGGGGTTCACAGATGTGTCACCAGAGGCCCAGTAGCCTGCTCAGCCCCACCCTGCAACCCCACCATTTACCACACACCTGGCTTCTTCCAGGCTGCCTCCTCAATGCCAGTCCTTGGCATCTCCAACTTCCCAGCGTTCTATTCCCTACAGCACAGCACATCACACAGCATCCCCTAGGGAATCTCTCCCTCCCCACTTTACCTGGCCTTACCTACTTTCTATTTTATTGTATTTTCTCCTGGAATCTCAGTGTAAATCCCCCATGACCCTGCAGCTCTTGGATTTTGCATGTCTGAAAAACCACCCGGTGTGGGTGATTCTGCTCCCAGCCCTGGGACGTAGCCCCACCATATTGGACCTTAGCTGTAGCAGCCTGTGTGCCTTCATAGCTAAGGGAAAAACTTCCCGAGGCGAACCTGTAAGTGGGACCCGTAGCACCCTTTTGGCAGCACTATGCTGTGCAGACACTTGCTTCCCATGAGTGCTTTCCAAACAGGCTTACATTTTACACTCTGAAGCCTTCTATGGGTGAGGTTCCACCCTCAAGGAAACTCCTGTTGTGCAGTTTAATGAGGATTGATCAGTTAAAACATACAGCATAGTACACTTAAAATATCCAGCTGTCATTTCCTGAGACTATGTGTGTGAGGGTAAGGCTCATTAACTTATGTAACATATATATTTTTTTATATAGGTCACAGGTTTTTAATGGTGCAACAATATTTTCCTAGCTTTAGACTTTCTCTATGTGTGTGTGTATGTATGTGTATATGTACATATGTGTATATATGTGTGTGTCTATATGTACAATGTGTATATGTGCATATGTACATATGTGTGTATATGTGTGTATAATGCGTATATGTGTGTATGTACATATATGTATGTATGTGTATGTATTATATGTATATGTGCATATGTATGTGCATAATGTGTATGTGTACATATATGTACATATGTGTATATATAATGGGTATATGTAAATACATGTATATATTTGTGTGTGTGAAAGTATGATGATGATGAAAAAATATTTTTCTTTCAAAGTTTTATTAAAAAAAATTGAAAATCCCTGCAATTGCTCATGATGGTGTTATGCAATGTAAATTTCTCAAAATAAAAGATAAATAGTTATGGTGTTGACATTAGACAACAGTAAAGGTTATTCTCCAAGCCAGAACACACTGGAGAATAAAAGGGACGTCTTGTGGACTTTATAAGGTTAGACATTAACAGAGATTATTCTGGAGGGGAGGCATCCATGCTAAACAAACAGCTTCCATCTCATCTGTGTCCCGGTCTCCAGTTTGTTCTGTTGAAACCCGGTGATCACTCTTGTGACAGTACCAGGAGGTGGGGCCTTCCAGGTCTAGGTCATGAGGATGGAGCCTTGAGGATGCGCCTGGGACAGCTTGTCTGTTTCTCCTGCCATATAAGATTTGGGGCCAGATACTGCTAGCACGTTCACCTTGGACTTCCCAACCTGCAGAACTATGACAAATAAATTTTGGTCACTTGTAAGAAGGTCAGGCAGATAACGGCACTTGCTACCAAGACTGACAACCTGAGTTTGATCCCTGGGTCTCATGTCATGGAAAGACAGACAGTTTCGTCTGACTTTTGTGCTGACACACCACACACATACTAATTACATGTAAATGCATACAACCTACTTTATTGCTTTTTTTTCACCGAGTGAATTATTTTTTGAAATATTTTTACTTCCTGACTGAGAAAGTGGGAATTTCTGGTTTTGTTGGAGACTCGGTCGTGTTGTAAGATGCTTTTCCTGGAACTTGCCCGATCAAAGGGTGCTTTGTTGGAGCAGACCCTTGAGAGGACGGACGATGTTTAAAAAGAGTAGTAAGTATAACTCAACGGGCAGTGGGTGATGCTTTTGCATTGGTGTGTCTTGCTGGTCCTCCCTGACTACATTCTTGCATTAGTTTGCCTCGCTTTCTTCTTTGCTTGTTGTGACTTTGTAGAGAGAAACACACCGAAAACCTTCGGATGGTGTTTTGGTTGTTTTTTTCCTGCTTCAGCGAACTCCTGCCGATCGATTGGCAGAGCCTCCCCGTTTCTTCTGGATGGAGGCGCTGCTGGTGATTCGTGTCTGACGTTTTGATCCTGGACTGAACTGCTGACAACGAAGATTGGAATCTCCCCCAACAAACTACTTCTAAACATGTCCACCGCCCCTTGTCCTATTAGCCATTTTTCTCCTCTACCTTTGCTTGGTGGGCTATAAGGGAGGTTGAAGCATTTAAGAACCATTATTAAAGCAGGTTTTGAAAACATCTGAACCTATGGCTTGAGAATTTCATACCTGTTCCCAGTGTGTTTTCATAAACTCACTCACACGCATTCCGCTCACTCCCCAACCCTTCCCAAACACACACACACACACACACACACACACACACACACACACACACACACACACACACACACACACACACACCTTCATTAGATCTCTTCTTGAATAACTAAAGAGACTAAAAGGGAGAAAATGGTTACGAAGACTACCGTCCCCTCTTTGGGTGGGGTTTCTTTTTTGAGACAGCCTATCGTGGCTCAGGTAGCCAATGGTAACTGGAAACTCTTGACTCGCCCACCTCATCATCTTAAGGACCCGGATGATCTGCTTATCCCACTCCCCGGGCCGTACTGGGAACTGTTGTCATATTGGGCACCGAGTGAAGCCTTGCGCCGGGAGATTTTCATGTCCGTACACACACCGCATCACTTCCTGCTCTCATCACCCGTCTCTTCTCTGGCTCTGCTCGCTGCCTGAATCGCCCCCTTCAGCTGCTCGCATCCCACACGAACCCCTCTACCCCCTCCAGTCTCCCGTTCACTCTCTCTTCCCGACATCTTCTCCTCTCACAGTCTCCTCCATATTTTCAAAATATATTTTCTAACTCTCCTATGTTGGCGTTTTAAAAAAATGCCTTCAAGTCACATTGCAAAACTACTTGCTCCAGTACAAGCTTTCTTTAGCCTCTGCCCCCAGCAGATCTCGTGTGTCTCTGGTTTTACCTTTTTCTTTTATCTCCATGTTTGAAAAGTAGTTTCCCATAATTTGAGAGCTACTCTTGGCGCCGTGTTTCCTCTCGGCATTTTAACTATTGGTCCCATCATTCCAGGCGAGAACTCAGCTGTTCCCATGCTATAGAACTACCCCTTTTTCTTTTTTTTTTTCTTTTTTGCTCCTACCTCTGTTCATCTATCTCCTTTGCTGGCTGCCGACAAGTGTCAGCTGGAATTTAACTTCCTGTTCTGTTTCCAACCATCACTGAGTAGCATCATGGAAGTTCCAGGATGGATTTTGTTCAGCATCCAAGTTCATTTCCAGAATAAACGTACTATTGAGAACACACCATTACCTTCCTAAGCACCACCCAAGTCAGACTTCTCTCCAGGAGAAAATAGCGGCGCTGGTCCTTCCTGGAGAGTTATTGATTTTATTCCATAGGAGGAAAGATGCAGAAGGAGATGCAGAACCGGAGACATCATTTGGTTTACATGCCATACTTTGTGGCTATTTACAAGTACACAGTTGACTTGCTTATAAACCTTAAATTTTTCTCAGGAATAGAAGTCATGCTGGGGTTTGACTCTGATTACCTTTATAATGCTGGGAAACACTGTCTTCTGTGCATAACATGACATTCTCATCCTAGTCCAAGCAGGTCTGACTCCCTACAAGAGACCCTCGACAAAAACACCAGCCCTGCTGATGTCCTTGTCACAGAAGGAGGACTTAGGGAGGACCACTGGACACTCATCCGAGGTTCCACCCATTTCTTCCGGCTCCTCCCACTCACCTGCATGTAATTCTGCCCCAGATCAAGGCTGGTTTTGAGGCTCAGTAGAGTATAGAGGGGAAGGTTACCTGAAGGTAGATTGTGGGTAGGAGCCTACATGCAGCTATGGGGAAGAGGTGGAACTCTTTGGTGACAGAGCTGTTCTGGGCAATCTTTTGTCTTGTGAGTAGAACCCAGCTCACTCTTCTCACTAAGATGAAGTTGGTAGAATCATTACTTTGGCCTCACTGGTGCTCGCTCAAGGCGAGTAGACATTGTTCAAGTCTTCCCAGGAAGGGTTAATACAAACTAAGCTAATTGGAAAATAGTCTGCCGCACTTCAAAGGTATGTGTTCTACTTCATTTAAACTCTCAAACTGCCTAAAGAGTTTCAGCACTTACTGTCCCCTTTTAGGAGAGTCCACAGTTAGGGAAGAGGCAGATAGCGTACAAAATACAACATTATAAAACCTCGGTGCCCCTGGAGCAAAGTAGAATATTCCAGAACGGGGCTGTATGCGTCTTGATACTGTTTACTAAATCTAGAAAGGTATCTGAGAACCAAAAAATCAGCCCCGCCTGTTCTACCATGTGGAGCATGGGCACGCATGAATCCCGCACATTGTCTGGGTTCCTTCATGTGTTCGCACGATGGTCGAAATCCCAGGGAAGAGAAAAACAGCTACGATCAAAGCCACTGTGCTGCCGGGAAGAAGTCAGGAGCCAGAGTCCAACCAAGAGCCCGGCAACGACTTCTTACTCCGTAAACTGAGAATAGAAACCCCACTCGTGTTAGCTACTTTTCTGGTTGTGACAATGTTCCCGACGGAAAAAAAATGTAAGCCCAGAAGGGTCGTGTTTTGGCCTACTGTGTGAGGGTACAGTCTGCCTTGGTGCAGAAGGCGTGGCAGCAGAAACCTGAAGTGACAGCAGGAAGAAAATGAGCGCTGCGCTCAGCTCTCCTCTAGGGAGCGCTCTGCCTCAGCTCTCTACCAGGGAGCCCAGCTGTACTGAGCCATTCACGTTTTCTGCGACTCTTCTCAGTAAAATCTCGACGTCCAGAGCTCCGCCTGTTGTGAAGATTAGGTCCATGACATATTTTAAGTAAGTATGAAAATGTGTTCTGCAAAGGTTGGAAGTATTGCTGCAGACCAGGAGAGACGCTGACTCCCTTTGACTCTGTGGGGCTCCTCCCAGGACCTAATCTTGTGTAATTACTCACGTGAAGACCCAGTTAGTACATCAAACACCCTTTCTGTTCTTGCTCTAACCGGCTCAGCTGTCTCCATCCTGGAGAGTAAGCCCAGAGTCAGTCACGCGGATGAAATAGAGCCAACCCTTTTCTCCAATAGCAAGTTCAACTTAAAAACTCCCTTCAGCTCCCTAAACTGAACTCTGTCTCCCCACCCCCACCCATTTGAGTTAGACTCACTAGGAGGTGCTTCTTAAAGAGCCCCTCCCTTGCCAAGCTTGTCTTTTACCTCCCCAAGTTAACGGATGAATTATTTGCTCAGAGTTGCTTGGGAATATTGTTCTTTCTGAGATAGAATCTCACTTTGTAGCCCAGGCTGGCCTGATCTCAGTGCACAGCTGTGGTGAATGAACACCATAGGTCCATGGATTTGAACACTCAGACCCTAGTTGCCCACACAGAGGGAGTGGGTATGACACCTTCATGAGGGAGACTTACTGGAGAAAGCATATGGCTGGGAATGGGCTTCACGGTTTACGGCTTCACCTGCCTTCTGTTTCCTGTGCGTAGATGAAAAATGTGATCAGCGGGGTCCCTGCTCTGGACACCATCCCTCTGGAGATTGTCTAAACAGAAACCAAGGCTGGCCTTGGCCTTGAACCCACAGCAATCCTCCTGCTTTAGCCTATGGAATGGTGGGATTATTGCACAGGAGCTGCCATACCTCACAGTATTATTTTAATGGGGGTGGGGGATGGCCAGGCTTGCTGGCCACACCTTTAATCCCAGCACTTAAAAGGCGAGGCAGGCCGAGCTCTATAGGTCTGGGGCCAGCCTGGTCTACACAGGGAGTTCTAGACAGCAAGGCTATACACACCGAGACACTGTCTCAAACAAGAAAGCAAGCCAGCATTTTGCTTTAGCTGAATTCTAGGGCCCACCATTAGCCAGAGAGATAATTCATTAGCAGTAATAATACTTTCCTATTTCTTTTAATCACTGGTGTGTGTGTGTGTGTGTGTGTGTGTGTGTGTGTGTGTGTGTTTGTGTTAATACCCTGTGTGGGCACATGTGGAGGCCAAAGGCATTAGATCCCCAGAGCTGGAGTTATAGGTAATTATGAGCCACCTAATGTGGATGCTAAGAATTGAACTCTGGTCCCTGTGGAAGAATAATGCACTCTTAACCTCTTTTGGCAAATATTGGGGCGGGGGATGCAGGGATGAGGTTCTCCTAGACCATAAAGAGTTTTGTGCTATGCTGTCCATAGACAATGACAACACATGGAAATTGTGAGAAAAAAAAAAAAACTAAAACAAAAATAAAACAGGTTCAGACTTGAGAGTCGGGTGGGAAAGAATGGTGGTGGGTTGACAAGAATCCTCCAAGTGAACTCTTGCTTTCAAGGCATTGATTTAAGGTCTAACCAATTACAGACTGTACATGCACGTGTATATACAGATACAGAAGCGGCCTGTGTGTGGAGGCGAAAGATCATTTTATGGTGTCATTCCTCAAGCCCTGCTTACCTTAATTTTTGATTGAGCCGAGACGGCCGGTCATTAATCCCCAGAGAGCCCGTCTCTGCCTTTGTAGGGCTGAGATACAATGTATCATTATGCCTGGATTTTTACTTCGGAGAAGTCTTCCACAGAATAGCTATTTTGACTTATGAGACACAGATAAACAGGCAGTTCAGTCCATGCTGGGTGCAGAGCTGCAAGGTTCTGATGCTTCAACGTGTGCCCCATACACGTTTGAAATATTCCCAAGAAACACCTTTCAGGTAGAGTTCCACTGGTAGAGTTAAAGAAAAGTTACACATGAAGATTCTGAAAATTTCTGCAAGGGAAAACATATCTACGCATCATCTATGTATTTATCTATGTTTGTATGTATGCAGTATGCATGTGTGTATGTATGTCTGTGTGTGACATGTAACGCAGACCCTCCTCACATTGCTCGCAGAACTGTTTTTACAGAAATGCATGTAGATCCAATGAAAATGTAATATTGTAGGGAAGGGTTTTTGGAGCCTCTGGTTCAGTTTATTCAGATTGTCTCCCATGGGTTTTCATTTTTTTTAAAACCTTCATAGGCTGGAAATGCTGCTGAGTTGGTAGAGCTATTGCCTGGCATTCGTAAGGACCTTGGTTTGATCTCCAGCGTCCTGTGGACAGGCTGCAGTAGTACGAGCCTGTAGTCCCAGCACTCGGGTGATGGAGGCGGGGATCAGCAGCCCAAGGTCATCCTTGGCTACATAGATTGAGGCCGGCCTAGGTTACATGAGACCCCATCTCCATAAATAAGTAAATATGCAGGCAACAGATACACAAACAGATAAATAAATTTCTGTAAAGGAGCGGAGAATGCAGCCCAGTGGTGGAGTCCCTGCATTATGTGCAGGAAACTCACACACACACACACACACACACACACACACGTGCACAAACAAGCACTCGCACAAACACAAAAGAATTAAATTTTTTGCAAAGCAGTTAAGGCCCTGAATTTCAGTCTTAGCACCACATATAAAGACAAAGAAAGAAAAGACAATTGCATCATAGGCGCGTTCTCCTGCATTAGGTCATTCTCCAGAGCATTTTGATTCATTGTTCTGTTGAATGAATGATTAAAAACAAAACAACCCAGCCCCAACCTTGTATTCTATTAGGGAAGGCGGTTGTACTGGGCCTCCAGAGTGTGCAGAAGGTCGCGGAGGACTCCTCCTCCCCACACACCTCCATTCTCTTCATTCGTCTACTTTTCTGTTTATTCTTCTCAGCGTCCACTCCCCTTTGGCCATCTTAGCTAAATTTCCAATTTTCCAGAATTGCCTGCAGCGAAGCCCTCCCCCGAGAGACTGCATTTTTTATTAGTCTCTTAAGCAAGTTACACAATTCAAATCACCTCTCCCGGTCCACCCATCTGCTTGTTTTTGATTTTCTTCCTCTCTGCTGGACTTGGTGTAGAAGCCCTCCATGCCTCCTCTCTCCCTCCCTGCACACTGCCCTAAACTCTCCCCCACGGTTCTGTCTATCCTCTCTGTCAGGGTCCGGGGGCCCCTTCTGTTCACATGGCTCCGGGCCCACGGGTACCGGCCCCATCTGTCGGCAGAGCAGCCGCGCCTAACCACAGACCTGGTGCAGGAAACTCTCCTCCGAAGAATTGACGTCACTAGGTGTTCTCCTGAGATTTGTGCCCTAAAAATTAACTACATCGAGGAGGGACGCTAAAGGGCATTTCACCGTGGACCAGAGACGCTCCACCGGCAGTAATAATGCGCCTCGCCCACACAGCATCACCCTTCAATCTTTCCCTTCTGAGCCATTTAGCATCATCAGGAAGACTGGGAATTGCAAACCCAGTATCTGAAGACCAGGCAGAAACGTGAAAAGTGATTACGTTTCAATGCACAAGCAGATTAAGGAATGCAACCTATTTCTGAGACATCATGTCACATAGCTAAACCGACCCTACCTGACCACTTTCTCACAGCAAGGGTACCACTGAAAGATGGCAGAGTCACTTCCTCGGGGCCACCTGTAAAAGAGTCACATCCCAGAGAAAGTGTATTTCTGAGACTCCAATGACCTCATCTCCCCCGAAACAAACAAGCAAGCAAACAACAAAACCAGTGAGAAAACCAGAGGTTTAATGGTTGAATAAATCACTAAAGCATCCCTGGTCTTGGGGTGACTGGACTTCGATTGTTTTTTTCCTGGTTCAAATCTGATTCATTTCTAACCCAGACCTGTGCGATGATTTAGAGCCCCAAGTGCCAACAGATCAGAACCGTCACAGCCAGCCACCATACAGGGTATGATTGTGTGCCAGAACAGAAAGAGGTCTCAAAATTGTGGATGACACCTGAAACGGGTACCCTGGAACCACCAAGTGCACGGAGGCCCTCGCCTCTGACGTTTCCCGTGTCCTCCCTGCGTGGAGCCCAGCATCGTGACGACCCTGTTTATCTGGCCCCTGCACAACAGTGTCAGGACGCATTTCCATTTTCCAAGTGACTGCTATCACTGGGCCACAGTCTGTGCTCATTTCTCGAGTAGCTAAACCCTTTGACACTGTGGTTTTTAATTAAAATTACATTAAAGTTAATCAACCAGAAAGAGGCTGCTGCAGAAGGCAGGTCTGACCGCAACCTGCGCAGGGCGCCGAGGCTGCCAACTCGCTAACGATGTGCCTGCAGATGTCAGTCTGCCCACACAAGCCCCACGGTGACGGAGGAGACTCGAGGAGAGGCCAGTTCCACTCCTGTCTGCTCGGGGATGGTCAGGAAAAAGCGATGAGCGTGGCAGGAGCATGCTACAAAGTTAAAAATCAGATAAGCTTCAGTGTCTAAAGCGCGCTGACCCAGGGTGTCTGCCATGGCCCCTTCCTGACGCTTTGCTTGGCCTGGCTTTGTGTGGAGAGGGACAGACGAGGCTCCTGAGCAGGGAGTCCTGGTTCCGCGCAGAGGCTTCCTTGAAACCTGGCTCTGCGCAATGCTGTATCTCTTCATGCACTCCAGACCAAACAACGGCCAAATTAAACCCAAGGTCTAAGCTCTGTGAGCTAATGAAAACACGGTGTCAAACTTAAAGCTTAAGTTGCTCTACTTCAGGCATTATTAAACTACCTGGCATTTCTTAAGGAGTTAATTGGTTTAAATAATGAGTAAATGAATTAATGAAAAGTGGGCATTGTCTGTCTAAACTAGTTCTATCTCTTCCCCCTTTCTTTCCTCCTCCTGTTCCTCTTCTTCCTCCTCTTTGCTTCTTCCTCTTTCTTTCCCTTTTTTTCTACTTGCCTGCCTGCCTGTCTGCCTCTCTGTCTGTCTGTCTCTCTCTCTCAGCTATCTATCTATCATCTATCTATCTATCTATCTATCTATCTATCTATCTATCTATCATCTATCTATCTATCTATCATCTATCTATCTATATATCTATCTATCATCTATCTATCTATCATCTATCTATCTATCTATCATCTATCTATCTATCTATCTATCTATCTATCTATTCTATCTACTGAAATAAGGTCTTACTAGCTGGACTGGAACTAACTGTGTAGACCTGCATGATCTTGAATTTAACCTTTGTTCTCCTGCCTCTGCCTCCCAAGGGCTAGGATTATGGGCATACATCACTATGATCAGCCTCATCTTTGTGTATTCCTGTGTCTATGTGCAAATGTGTGTGTGTGTGTGTGTGTGTGTGTGTGTGTGTGTATACATGCATGTACATTTATTTCTGAAACTATAAAAGCACCATTGGTTAAAATCTGTTAGATGTCATTTATTTTGCGCATATGCTCTGATTTGCCAGAGTTGTTGCCTGGATCAGCAAATGAGTCTTTCTGGATCACTTCCTATGGCCAGACATGTTGTCAGGAGCATGGGAACTTCCCACCAGTTTTCTGACCAGCTGGTTGGTGTTGTCCTTCAGAATCTCTGCAGCCAGCAGATCAAGTGATATCAAGGGCTACGTGCATCATCTATCACCACAGTTAAAGCTCATACACAGGAGCAAAGGGGATGTGGGAACAGTCATCTGATCAACCAACCGATACCCGGGCTGTTGACTTGCGTCTTAGACGAGTCTGCGCTGTTAAGATCTGTGCGCATCGCTCCCTCTAAGGGAATCCATACCTTCCGAGTTAGCTGCTGCTCCTGTTGCTATGATGAAGTCCCTGAGAGAAAGCAGCCTAGGGAAGGAAGGGGGGTTTATTTCGGCTCATAGTTTGAGGGTGCAGTCTGTCATTGTGGGTAAGGCATGGGCAGGAACAGGAGCTGCTGGTCACACTCATCCACTGTTGGAAAGCTTTGTCTTTAGTCAGTCCGGGATCCCACCCCATGGGATGCTGCCACCCACACTTAGGGTGAGTCTCACACCTCAGTTCATTCTAGGAACACATGTCATGCTCAGAGGCTTGTCTTCTAGGTGACTCTACATCCTTGTCCAGTTGACAACCGATATTAACTTACACACCCATACGAGAGAGATGGAGACGAAGGACTAATTTGATATGTGAAATTATATCCCTTGCAGTCAATGCAAAAGCGGGAGCTGGGAGGGTATCTCAGTGGTTCAACGTTTGCTCCTGGGTTCACAGTCCAGAACCAAAGAGACGAAAAAAGCAAGAGGTGGAGATAGAGAAGCCAAGGAGGGGATATGACAATTTCTCCAGTTTCCTGGTATAAATTTTAGTTATAAAGATCTGAATCCATGTGGGGAAGCACCTTGTGCATGTTAGAGAGACAACGGAACACTACCATGCAGTGCCAGGCACCTCAGGAAAGTGTTCTCCTTTGGACGGCCTGCCTCCAACATGCAAACGCCAACCATTTAAAGACCGCCGCTTGCTGTGCAGAAAACATCCCTGCTTTTTTTTTTTTTTTTTTTTTTTTTTTTTTTAACTGTTCATCTGAATGAGGCCACTATACTGGATCATCATATCATGCCTGGTTTTGATGGATGAAGTACCTTTGATGTTGCACATTCAGACTATCATGTCACGGGAGCGTGGAAGTCGGAATCCTTACAAGCAAGCATAAAGCAGCATTTGTCATGTAACCCTCGCTTCCGGCCCTCGGAAAGCCACACCTTAAATACAGCTGGAGACACTGTCAGTCATTAGTCCAAGAGCCGGGATTCTAAGGCGATGAACCTGTACACATGCAAAAGAGTAAAATTCCAGTGGCACGGTAGCGTATTCAAAATTCTCAGCAAACAGTGCTTAGGTTTTGAAAGACAAACCATTTCTCTTCGTAGGACAATGAATAGAGCTTTGAAGCTCTGCTTGTGTTCTTGCGCGTCTGTTGAAACATCCCCGTTCCACACCTAAAATTTACAGAATAAAAGGTATAAAAACAACAGCGGCAACCACAACAAAAAGAAATGCTTATACATCTCTTTTTAAAATCGTCTCCTACATTATTAACAGAATCAGCAACTTAATTAAAAGTCTGTTAATTGTGGTGTTAATAAACCTGGCGAGTTTTCAGTGGAGACTGACGGCTCAAACCGGTGCTTGCTGATGGCGTGTCAAGCAGAATCCGGATGAGGAGACCAACTATCTGTGTAGCCGATGCCACACTTTTATTACTTGAAAATGTTGGTGGCCACTGCAGATGTTCTGTGATCAAGTTTTTGCTCTATGTTTTGTTTTGTTTTTAAATATGATCACTCTTCTTAGGAATCAGAGATAAAATAATAGGCTATGGACTATTTACTTTCTGGCCAAGAATGTATTACTAATGCATGATTTTCTATGATAGTAACATTTCAAATAAGCCAGTTCACTTTTCTTGTTTGTATATCTACATGCACTGTGCGTATGTGTGCCTCTCTGTGTATGTGTACGTGTGTGTGTTTCTATACATGTGTGTGTATGCCTTTCTCTGTGTGTGTATGTGTGTATGTATGTGTATACGTGTATGTCTCTGTGTGTGTGTATGTGTGTGTAGGCCAAAGGTTGACATCATGTGTTTTCCTTGACTGTTTTCTATTTTGTTTACTGAGGTGATGCCTCTGGTTGAACACAGAGCTGGCCAGTTCTGCTGGACCCACCTGGCTTTTAAGTGAGTGCCGGGGACCCAAGCACAAGTCCTTACACTTGTGAATGAAGTGCTTTATCCATTGAACCATCTCTCTAGCCCTCACCTTCTCTTTAAAAAAAAAAAAAAAAGAAAAAAGAAAAGAAAGATGTGTACTGTATTTGAGACATAGCAACCAACTTAACACTTTTTGATCCCTTCGACAAATACTTATTGAGGACCTACTGTGTGCCAGGAATTTTCGTAGGAGTTGAAGGAACCACAGAACAAGATGGACAAAGAAGCCAGCTTCCTGTCATTTATGTCCTAGAGAATAGCTAACTGAGTGCATCTTAGCTGGGCATGAGGCTCCTGTTTGCCATGTCAACATTCCGGTGAACAGTGGTGGAGGGTCACTAGGCTGGTGGCCAGGCTAGACCGTAGAGTGACTCCAAAGGTGAAAAGAGCCACGCTGCTTCAGCAAGCTATATGAAACATAACTGTGGGCAGGGGATGTGTCCCCTGAGGGTGAGCCACCTCCCTTCTCTTCCCACACAGATCCCCACGCTGACCATTGTCCTTTATTGCACAAGGATCTGGTATAATATCTTAGATAGCAGAGGAAGGTTCCAGAGCTAAATAGGGACCATCCTCACACCCACACAAGGCTTGGGAAGCTCTGTGGGACTCCCAGTGTATGGCCCTGACCTCTCCAACAAGCTCTGTTTTACCAATGCAGGGAACACATTTTAGGGGATGGTGTTAGGAAATGCCACGTGAACGGTCATCAGACCCAACTGCTTCAGGCCACAGTGGCCACTATCGACTGATCCACCCTCTATGGCTTACATAAGGAACATTCCATTGAATCAGCCCCTAGCCAATTCTCAGAAGACTCAAAGCAAAGCTCTCCTTCAAAGAAAGCGATCACAGGTGGGCACCGATCACAGGTAGGCACCGATCACAGGTGGGCACTGATCACAGGTGGGCACTGATCACAGGTGGGCACTGATCACAGGTGGGCACTGATCACAGGTGGGCACTGGCTCGCAGGCTGCTCTCTTCTTTGCCATCTGTAGATGTGATGTGACTACTGGTTACAGTTTCAGTCATACTGGGAGCACAGTAAGCGGAATGAGACGGGGGCCAAGGCCCTCCTTTGGGAAAAGTTGGATGCAAGACATGAAAGGGGGAACAGACACCACAGAGAGAAAAGATGACAGACAAGCGCCAAGCCCTGAGAATGCCTGTCCGGAAGGGCTCGGGTCAGTGCCCACGAGCTTCAGCAGGAATGCCAAGATGGTTGGACCTCTGGAGACTACCAAATTGTGATGCTGGTGACTTTGCTGGGGGTCCCCAGAGGTTTGATGATGCTGTCATTTCCAGGATCTCTTGCCTGAATTTAATCTTACACCTCATTGATAATATTTTTTAAAGTAACGGTTTCCTCTGTCATTTGAAAACACATACAGAAACTATTCTTGCTGTTAGGAAGTCTAATGTTTTTAGTTAAGAGAGATCCACCGTATTGGCCATGGAAGATAAGACCTAAGACCATAAAATAGTGAGCGATACGATACAAAGAAATAGCTTAAATTATTAAAAAACAAAACAAGACATGGTCTCACTATGTAGCCCAGGCTGGTTACAAACTTGCAATCCTCCTGTCTCAGCTTCCTGACTGCTCTGCTAGGGTTATGGGCATGTGCCACTGTGCCTGGCTTTTAAATGTAGAAGAAAAGTCAAACTTGAGGAGAAAGCACCGAAGCTATTACAAAGTGCTCCACAGCCCCTTTGCATATGCCCACCTGCTTCAGCTGCTAAAGGAGTAAAAATGAGCCCGTGCCTGACTGCTCCCGTAACACTGACAGGTGGGCATTTGCTGACCCTACGAGAATAAAACTGCCAACATCATTCAACACTTGCTCACACTCATAAGTGCTTTCCAGAAACAATATTTTCAAACAACCCCAATGCACTTGTAATAGTTATAAAAATTAACAAAATAGGATTTAGAATTGATACACCAATTTTACCAAAGATCCCAATGGGTTCTTTTCAACAAAAATCTCTAGCTTTGTATCCAATCCAAAATCATCTATTGTATCCAGCTGTCAGGTTTCCGGGGCTTTTAAAATCTCTAACAGTTTCTCAACCTCTCCTTTGGTGACATCAGCATTTAAAAGGTGACAGGCCAGCCAGGCGGCGGTGTATACCTTTTTAATCCCAGCACCAGAGGGAGAGGCAAGCAGATCTCTGAGTCTGAGGCAAGCTCCAGGATTATACAGAGAAATTCTGTCTCAAGAAACCAACCAAATGCATGCATGCATGCATGAATGAGTTTATAACCACAAACTTAAAAAAAAAAAGATGGCAAGGCATTTCTTTATAGAGTTCCCTCGGTCCTGGTTTATCTGATATTTTCCCATGGTTAGATTTTACTAGCATGTTTGACCGCAACACCACAGATAACATGCTTTGTGCTTCTTCCCTCGTTGCATGTGTGAGCACAGGCACACGTGTGCTGTGATTGAGACAGGGTCTCCTCTTACATGCTAGGTG
This sequence comes from Micromys minutus, assembly GCF_963924665.1. NCBI lineage: Eukaryota > Metazoa > Chordata > Mammalia > Rodentia > Muridae > Micromys > Micromys minutus. Next base: position 47,220,023 of record NC_137956.1, on the reverse strand, counting down.
GCCTACGAGCTCCCCATATTCTCTCTCTACCTGGGTTTATCACAGGCCTTGCAGACGTGTGGCTGGCTTTATATGGGTCCTGGGGCTCAAAAATGAGGTCCTCACATTTGTGTGGTGAGTGCTTAGCTTGCTAATCTGTCTCTCCAGACAAGTTTATGCTTCTTAGCACCTCATCTAAAGGGCACACGGTGTGGGGCTTTGGAGTCATCAGCATGGTCATGTTTGGTGTGGGCAGGAGTTTTCAGTGGGCAGTGGGTGAGGGACAGGATTATCAGACAGCACCACAGTCTCTCCCTTAAATACTCAGTGGTGAAGAGGAGGAGGGGGAGGGGAAGGAAGGAGGAGGAGTGGGGGAGGGGAGGAGGTGGAGGTGGGGGGAGGAGGTGGAAGGGGGAAGAAGAGGAGAAGGGGCAACTTTGTAACTCAAACATCTGGTGCATGCCACCTTCTCAGATGCCAAGAACCACATCCTCTCAATAATTAAACACACAGGGGATCCCTCAGATTTGTCGTCTCCCATTTCCCTTCTAGCACCTATGTGGAAAATGGCATTAAAAAAATGAGAACTTACAAGGAGAGGAAGTGATAGAAAAACACAGAAGTAGAGAGATAGCACCTTCCTCTCACATAAATCCTAAGTAAATGGATCTTATAAGGTGAGATATTTCTACATTGTGTGTCTGCACTAACTCACAAAACAGATGTCCTCACGTTTGCTTGATGGGTTTCAAAATGGCGCAAAAGGATGAGGAAGACTTACCGGAGCTTCCTGTGCAACAAAACCTTGAGGCTATGGACAAGGAGCGTGGGCAGCTATGCTGCAGCCATCAGACTACGCTGACGGCCATCAGACCATGCTAAGACTCCTAGCTTCAGAGTCAGCACTTCATGGCCTTCCTTAAAAGGGGAGGAAGAACGAGCCAGAATTTAAACATGAAAGCAAAGAATTGTTTTTTAGTCTTGTTCTCCATTCTTCTCTTAAACCTCTACAAGACCATGCCACATATGGCCTGGGACCAGAAGATCCAAACTAGAATTCTGCCCGCGACTAAACAGACTCGCTCGCTGGGTTGATTGACTTGAACCTTCATAATTTTTGAACCAAAGTGATAACGATGAGTGAATCTGACCTGCCCCAGTCCTCGCGGAAGAACAGGAAGTGATAGCCATGCTCTGTGTCTATTTCAGGATTCTCCCCGGAGACTCTGCTTCTTTTCCAAAGCAGTGACTCCCCAGGGGTCCAAGGACGACTGACTCAGAAAGTGCTTCACCGCAAGGCTACTGAGTAGTGGCTGCTCTCTGACAGAACCTCTCCACATTCCAGCTGTGCCCAAGCCCCAAGACAGATACTTCTTAGATTTCTTCTTTAAAAGTATTTTAGAATACTTTTAAATATTTTAAATACAGGGATAGGTTGAGTATCTTCCCTGCTCCTAGCCCTACTCTCTGCACCCCCCTCCCCGAGTTATAATCCTGCTAGCATATGCATGTGTGATCTCATGTGACTGCATACAATCCAGGAACCAAGACTGGGGCAAATGTGGTACTTGTCCTCCTGAAATTGGCTCAATCCACTTACCCGATTATCTGCCGTCACCAAAATGATGCGCCTTTATTGTTGCCAGTTGAAGAAAATCCGTGTACCATTAACCACACTTTCTTCACATGCTCTGAGGGACACCTAGGCTGCTCTGTAGCTGCTGGGACTATTGCTACAGTGACCATGGCAGTGGGGGGACCTTAGATAGGTACAGAATAGGTGTGTGATCTTCAGAGTGTTTGAAGGGTTGGGGATTTAGCTCAGTGGAAGAGCCCTTGCCTAGCAAGCACAAGGCCCTGGGGGAAAAATGTTTGAAGTTTCAATGATTTGACTCTAACTTGGGGAAAACTGTCATTTAAAGTCATAAGAAGACCAGAAAAAATGGCTCAGTGGGTAAAAAACAGAGTTTCCATGCAAACCCGATGACTTGAGTCCAATGCCTGGAACCCACATAAAAAGCTGCACGTGGGGAAGGTGTGTGTGATCCTCTTACTCCTGCGGGGAGATGGGAGGAGAATGAGCCGGAAGCAGGACCAGCAGTGTGAGACACAACTGGCAGCACCCAGAGACTGCTTGTACTTGCTCTTCTTTCTTTAAAAGAAAGAAGAGCAAGTACACACACACACACACACACACAGAATTAAAAGTCACAAAGCTTGTGCACACACACACAAAATTAAAAGCCACAAGGCTTGTGCACACACACACACACACACACACACACACAGAATTAAAAGTCACAAAGCTTGTGCACACACACACAAAATTAAAAGCCACAAGGCTTGTGCACACACACACACACACACACACACACACACACACACAAAATTAAAAACCACAAGGCTTGTGCACATACACACACACACACACACACACACATACATATATACGTATATATATATATATATATATATATATATATATTCTTATTTTTTTAAGCCAATTTGACTTTTGTGTGGAGAAAGCTACCTAAGGCGGATTTTATAGATGTGGTGGAGACAGAATTATAAAATGCAGATTTGGGAAGGACAGATAATTATAGAATCATGTCCCTGAAAAGCGGGGTGGGGGTGGAACTGTTCCTTCGTGGTGGTCAGGTGCCTCTCCTAGATGGAATCGTCACAGAGTTGGTAATTTTTATTTTAGAGAAGTTTCTGTTTTGCAGAAACTTTAGTGTCTTAATCATAGTCATCCCCTCAGTCCCCTAGGTCTCTACACAACATCTCCCTTTCCTACTGCCTCTGTGGCCCCCTTTCCTTCCTTTATTAAACACGGGGTTTGATCAGGGCAGTCTACCTTGACGTGCGGCACCCACTGCGGCACACCCCTGAAGAAACGGACTTGCTCTTCTCCAGCACCCACCGACTTTCCGTAGTTCTTCAGCTCGCGCTGGGCTGTTGACTGGCCTAAGCTTGCACGGGTCTTCGGTACTTAATCTTGGCTGATGTAAGTTCTTGCTACAACAGTCCATGTCTTGTCCAGAAGACAGCATTCACCGAGGCCCTCCCATCGCCCACCCCACGTCTGCCCTGTTCCCAAGCCTGGGCGGGGAGTGGGGAAGGGGCGTGGCCTACATATCCCATTTAGTCCAAACACTCAACCCGGGCTTGGTGGGTGATGCCAGGGCTTGTTCTGTGTGCTGAATCTTCTATGGGGTTGGAAAAGCACTTGGTGGCACACACCTGTCATGGCAGTATCATCCCCAACAGTATCACCATCCTAAAACTGCCACCGTTCAGTCCCAGCTGCTGTCTCCTAAACTGCTAGCTTCCTGTCTCCATACTTTAGTCTCTTCCTGGAGATCGTATGTTTGGACTCACAAGACAGATCGCTCGATCATACTAGCTGTTCTCAGCTGCTTCAGCTTCCGATGAGACATTTATACTTCCTCAGCATCCTGGGAGCTAACAGCTCCTTTTGTTTATCCATGAGTGACAGCCCGCCACCCAGACGATCCAGCACTTCAGTCTCTTCATTCATCTGTGAAACACATCTTGGTTGCTTCCAGGTTCTGACAGCTACAGCCAGAACTACTAACCGGGCGTGTGTGCAGGGTCGCAGACACGTTCAGCTCACTCTGGTAAGTCCTAAGGAGTGTGATCAGGGATGCACCGAGAAGCATCTAGATTTAGTTCTTTAAGAAACCAGCAAACTGTCTTCCACAGTGACTGTATAGTTCACACTCCACAGTCTCTTCAAGCATTGGCTAACAAACATGTTCTGTGTTTGATTGCTTTTCCTTAGGAGGAGAAATACACTACTTTTGACTTTCAAAGTCAACTAACTCGTGAGCTGGGGGAGGAGGTGTTATTTTCAGGAGTGACTCCAAGGCTGCTAAGTTACTGTTACAGGCAGAGAGAGGCCCTTCTGGAGTTGTCTGTACCAGAGCCTGCATGTACTCTGCTATAGTGGTTGATAAGGGGGGAGTTGGGGCTTAGGGCAGGTAGCCAGATAGCCTTAATTTAAAGAGATGCAGTGTGACCCTGAAGGTGAAAGGGGCCCAGACCGACACGCAGAGAGCTGATGGAAGCCACAGACTGGCAAAGAAACAGATCACTCCGAAAACTATCAATACCTTGGTTTTGGCTCCGAGCTATGAATTTTGCACATCTTACTCTAGAACTGCAGGATAAATTAGTGTTAAGCCCCAAATAACAATGAAGTCACATAAAACTCTTATAGTCCAATCATCTCATCGGCCCAAACTAGAGAAGAAGTTCAGAAGCAGGAATGGAATAGATTGTTGATGATCCAGAGATCGTTCCAAGGTAGAATGACCACAATCATAGGCACACAAACACTCACATGCACACTAATACCCATGTCCTCAAAGTGCAGAAGAGCTTAAAGATACAGACAATCCAAATACCACATAGTGACAATATGGTTGAATCCTGAGGGAATGCAAAAGAGATGAGTTGCCGAATGCCGTAAAGAACAGCCCCTTACGGGATGTGCAGGATAAGCAAATCCTATAGGAGAGAGAAGATCAAATTGCCAAAAACTGAGGGCACAGGCTCGGGAATGCTAACCAGGCACTGGGTTTGTATTTGAGCAGGCAAAAGTATCCTAAAACAAGACCAGGTGACAGTTACATCATTCTGTCAGTAGACTAAAAAACACTAAATTATGTGTGTTAAAAGGCAAGTAAATCACATCCGATGATATCTCAACAAAGGTACTGATGTTTTTGTTTGTGTGCGTGTGTGCACACGTGAGTGTGCATTTGTTACAGGTAGAGGTCGAAAGTTGATATTTCTCTGTTGCTACTTACCTTAATGTTTTGAGAAAGGGGCATCCATTGGAAGTGGGGTTTACTACTTCCATCTGGCTAGGGTAAAAGCCTAGGGATCCTCCTGTCTTTGTTCCCCAACTCTGACCCTAGTGCTGGGAGCATTACATGGGTGCTGGGGATTTGAACTCACATCCCAATGCTTACACAGCCACCACTTTACCTAGTAAGCCACCTCCCAACCCCAGAGAAAGATGTAATGCCCCAAGTGGGGAAAAGCACTACTAATATGGTGTGGGCTGGCAGGAAGAGCTTTCTTAGGGAAATCAGAATAGGGGGCTTAACCATTTTAAACCACTTCCAGAACTTATATCCAAAGCTCCGAGTTCAGTGCATGCCTGTCTTAGGGTTTCTATTCCTGCACAAACATCATGACCAAGAAGCAAGTTGGAGAGGAAAGGGTTTATTCAGCTTATACTTCTACGTTGCTATTCATCACCAAAGGAAGTCAGGACTGGAACCCACTCGGGTCAGGAAGTAGGAGCTGATGCAGAGGCCATGGAGGGATGTTACTTACTGGCTTGCTTCCCCTGGCTTGCTCAGCCTGCTTTCTTATAGAACCCAGGAACACAAGCCCAGGGATCGCACCATCCATAATAGGCCCTTCTACCCTTGATTACTAATTAGAAAATGTCTTACAGCTGGATCTCAGGGAGGCTCCTTTCTCTGTGATAACTCCAGCTTCTGTCAAGTTGACACAAAACCAACCAGTACAACTTGACACACAAACATCACTATTAAGCCTCAACTCTTACTTTCTTATTCATCCCCAAGATCTAAATAACATTAAAAGTCCCACAGTCTTTAAAAATTCTTACACATTAAAATGTCAATCTTTTAAAAATATCCAATTTCTTTTGAAATCCCAAGTCTTTTAAATGTGGGCTCTACTAAAAGACTTCTTTCTTACTTCAAGAGGGAGAAATATCAGGGCTCAGTCACAATTAAATGCAAAACGACTTGACACTTGCTGGAGATGTCACAGAGAAAGGAGCCTCAGTTGAGGAGATGCCTCCATGAGATCCAGCACCCATCGGATCCAGGGACGCACATATGTGTGCCAGATACACAGCTTGTTATGCGGAAGCAGGGATCTGACATCCAGTTCTCATGATTGTCCATCAAGGGCCATATCACCACCCCGACCATATCACTTTTAAACATTCAGAAAAATTGGTCTTGGAAGCGCCTGTCAGTCTTGCCCCTCTTGGGTCACAATTCCATCATATATACTAATCTTATCTGCAAGGGAATCTGGGAGCGGATGTCTCCCAATGTTTCTGCTTCCGTCACGGCCAGTGGGGTTTACCATAGGAGAGCAGTGTGTCTGCTGCAGTGTTTGACCCAGTGCTGTGCAGATCTAGTCATTCAATAGCTGGTTTGAGGCAAAGGATTAAAGTTGACAATCATTGCCTTAAGTCAGGATTTAGTATTTATTTCCAAGCATTTTAAAAGTTGTTTTGCATGCTGTGACTCATGTCTGGGTAGTTGTGTGGAGGCCGGAGGGTAACCTAGAGTTATCTTCAAATGATCTCCATGTTGGTTTTCTAAAACACAGTCTTTCACTGGCCAGTAATTCACCAAGCTGGCTGAACTGGCTGGCCAGTAAGCCCTAGGATCTGCCTGTGTCTGTCTCCCCTGCACTGTTATTAGAAGCCATCGTACGCAACTCTTCTTTCCTCGTGGGTGCTGGGGATTGAATTTGGGTCCCCACGCTTGCCAGGCAAACACTTTACAGTCAAGCCCTGCCTTCATTCCCGGAGCATCTTTATTGGCTTTGTTTCTGTCTTTTCCCCAATAGCTCCAATCATGCATACAACGGCCCCAACATTCTAAACCAACAAACATGCCTTGGGAATTTACCAAGAAATGATGGGCCGTTCCCAGGGCTAACTGATGGCATTTAATTTGCTCACCTGGAAAGAGCTACGACTGACTTCAGCAATGGCATCTCACCCCGGGTTACACACTGGTCAGCCCACACCCTCCAGGCCAGAGCTGTGAACGTATGCGTTCTGTCAGCCTTCTCCTCGACTTCCTCCTGCCCTGGCCTGAGTCTGAGCTCTTTAGTGTGGGGCAACAGCAAGGCCGCGTCCGGACCGTTTACTGTACGTTTCCGTGGGCAATAAAGCCTCAGTTCCATCAGTACCGTCCAAAGGGCAAATGTGAAGTGATGTCCGGAGCAGAGAGCACTATCTGGGATGGAAGGCAAAGGAGGCAGCCTCTGACAGCTGTTCACACTTTCCCGCACAACTGGGAGACACTGGCTGAGTCTCCCAGCCCAGCCGGTGCCGCTTTCTGGCATGCTCAGTTAGCCCTCCCTGCATCCTCAAGCGAAAACGGTTTGCTATCGTTACACATCAGGGGCTGAGCCATCCTGAAGTCCCTCGAACAGTCACGCTGAAGGGCATGTCTACTCCAGGTCAACAGAGGTTAGCAGAGACCATTAAACCATGGGCAGAAGGCAAGGACGGGAGAGAGGAATTATTGATAGATGGTTTCCAAGGCAATCCGTTGTGGGAGGGTCTGTCCAAGAAAGTAAGCAACAGTTCACTTTGTGAGATGGTGTACAGAGTGCATTAAAATAATGCATAGCTCTCAGAGATGTGTCCGTGTGTAAATAACATTCCTACATATCCGTTCCTGCCACCCTATTAATAAGGACAGAGAGTTCAAAACACCAAAGGGACCAACAAATCTTGCATTATGTGTTTGAAATGTATTAAGTGGATGACATGTTTTGTGTGTTTTCCTTACCTTAGATTCATCAGCCTCATGTCTCCCCCTCAGCTGCCTTTATACAGGAGACGCGTGCGATGGATGTTTAGAGGAAGCATTACATGGAGTGTGTACATGGGGCTGGTTTCCATGTTCAGCATCACACACACTGGGAATAGTCGTGTTTACCTGCAATTTCAGCTCTTGGGAGATAGCAGCAGGAAGATCACAAGTTCAGGGTCAGCCTTGGTGTTTTAGGCCAGCTAACCAGCTCCAAACAGCATGAGAGAAAGATTGTCTATAATTTTTTTTTTCTGGCAGAATATCACTCTATATGCAAGGCTGACCTAAAAAATATGGCGATCCTCCTGCCCGAGACTCCTGGTTTTTGTTTAAACTTAAATCAGATCCACCAAATGTGGCTTATGGAATTTTAAAATTTAAATTGTATATACCTTTGTGTACGGGTATTTTGTTTACATGAAGTCTATGCACCACCTGTGCGTCCGGTGCACTTTGAGGCCAGAAGGTGTAGCATCCTTTGAAACTGGAATTACAGATGGTTTTGAGCCGCCATGTGGGTGCCAGGAATCCAAACTGGTCCCCTTGAAGAGCTGCCAGTGTTCTTAAAGGCTGAGCCATCTCTCCACCCTGCAGTTTTTTTTTAAAGGACTGTGTAAAGTGTGTATGTGTGTACTGCATGTAGTATATGTGCATGTTTAGACGTGTGTGTGTGTGGGGGTGTGCTTGTACAGGCCAGAGGTTGAGGTTGATGTTGTGCATTTTTATCTGCTTGTTTTTCTGAGTCAGGGTCTTTCTCTGAACCCACAGCTTTCTGACTGGCTAGCAAGCTGCCACGCCCTTCAGTGCCCAAACCCAGCTTCCTGTGTGTGTGGGTAGTGAGGATCTAAGCTCAGATCCTCATGCATGATGGGTGCTTTTCCCACTGAGCCATTTCCCTAGGCCCAGATTGTGGCTAATTAAAAACCGCTGTGCTATGAGGGTACACAAGAATGTAGCAAGCATGTCAGGACAGAACAGTCTAGACTCTTGTCCCACTTCATAATTAGCCTGAGATTTTGGAGCCTTGACTTGGAAACTTAGTTACAAATACTACTGTTTCCCTGGCATTTACTCCTGCACACTCAGTTTTCAGCAGAGCTCTCTGACTTTCTCATTTATGATGCTCCTTATTTAAAAAAAAAAAAAAAAAGACCCATAGGTTGACATGGCTTTGTCTAGATCTCATTTTAAATGTTTTTAAAGTTGATGTTGAAAATTCAGAGTAGAATTTAATGTGTCAGTTCTGGTTTAGCACTGTGCTTAAAATCTTCATAATTTTTCTCAGTATTTTAACCTGGCTTACCCAAAGACCTATAGGCTATAATTACGTACACACACACACTCGTGCACACACACACATTTGCATACACATGTGCACACACTCATGCACACACAAGAGAAAGAGATTATTTGAAAATGTTAAGACAAGTATCCGTTCTCTATTTTGAAGGTACAATTACATTGATCTAAGACTGGCTTCAAGATACAACGGTAACAACTGGAAAACTGTCCATTTGAGTAAGAGGAGAAAGAATTCTATTTGAGGAGGCCATACTCTGTATTTTGATCTGGGGCTTCTCTCTCTCTAGGACTAGGGATCACTGGGGCAGGGCAAGGAGTACTAAGAGGGAAAAAAGGATGCAGCTCTAGCCTGCCTTACTCCCACAGGGGTGTCCCTGTTGGTAGTGGGTGTGATGGCTAACCTCGATCTGAAAACCATGGTGTTAATTCTGCATGTTATCCAGCATGTAGTAGGACCTCAGAGAGACAGACACAGAGAGAGAAGGGGGAGGGGAGGGAGGAGGTGTTGTAGGCACGTGCTCAAGTGTTGCAGAGCTACAGGAGAATGACAGTTGCCCTCTCTCTTTCACTCCCCACCATATTCTCTCGAAACAGGTTCTCTCTCTGAACCAGAAAGTTGGCAACTTTTCAACTAGTATGGCTGGCCAGTGGGTCCCGGAGGTTCTCTTGCCTCCATCCCTGGTAGTGCTGGATGCAGGCTTGCATGGCTGTACGTGGTTTTTTAGAAGTGTTCAAGGACACAGCCACTGTTCTTTGCCACCGAGCCATCGCCCTAGACCCACCCCGGCTTCACGAGTTAGGAGCTGGGCAGCGACGTGGTTTGCTGTCCATATCTAAAAGATGATTCTGGCCACCGAGGAAACTGCACGCAGAAAGGCAACAGTCAGGGCAGCTGGGAGCTCTGCTGTCATAGCCAGAGCCCCGGGAAAGGAGGATGAGTAGGCGGTGGTGCTGGTGGAGGAAGGACTTGATGAAGCTTCTGCATAAACTGCCTGTCAGCTAGATACAAAGTTACTCGAAGGACCACTCAAGGAGGTTTCTCAGATTTGGGGCATTATTAAGTGTTATTTGTTATTCAATTTTGTTACCTTTTAGCATGGGAAAACTTGGAGAAGATGAGGCTGTATCTCAGTTTAAAACTGTGTATTTAACTCTAGGCATGTTCTTTTGGAAATCTGTTACCATATGTATGAGATTAGGCTTTAGCCATGGGATGCATATCAGATAAAGAGGCAGTGTCAAGCCTCCCGAGAACAGCCTAGATAGAGACAGAGAAGAGAAGGCAAACCCAATCTCAATGCTAGTCCGATAGTAAGATCTAGGGTAAAGAAAGAAGGGTCAAGAAAATTCTACCACTGACCTGAGCAAGAAGATCTTCACTAAGTAGTGAGCAACCAAGCAGAAAGCCAGCTGACGAGAACAGTGGGAAGTATAGACACAGTGATGGGTGTGTGTGGGCATGAACAAGTGTGTGTGTGGGCATGAGCAGGAGTGTGTGCATGAGCAGGTGTGTGGGCATGAGCTGTTGTGTGACATGAGCAGGTGTGTGGGCATGAGCAGGTGTGTGTGCATGAGCAGGTGTGTGGGCATGAGCTGTTGTGTGACATGAGCATTGTGTGTGCATGAGCAGGTGTGTGTGCATAAGCAGGTGTGTGGGCATGAGCATTGTGTGTGCATGAGCATTGTGTGTGCATGAGCAGGTGTGTGGGCATGAGCATTGTGTGGGCATGAGCATTGTGTGTGCATGAGCAGGTGTGTGTGCATGAGCAGGTGTGTGGGCATGAGCATTGTGTGTGCATGAGCAGGTGTGTGGGCATGAGCATTGTGTGTGCATGAGCAGGTGTGTGGGCATGAGCAGGTGTGTGGGCATGAGCAGGTGTGTGCATGAGCAAGCTGTGCAGTGAGCAGCTTTTCTGTTGGTGTTTTTCACCCTCCTATTCTCTTTGAAGGCAGTCGCATGACTTGGCTGGGTTCGCTCTGCTCCGTCAGTAAACTGCAGGGCCTGAGGTTATCTCAAGATGGTGTGCTGGAGTCTGTACAGGTTTCGTTTATTTAAAACATGGACTTGGAGGAAGAGTCCCCGGAGATGTAACACCTTCCTCCTCTGGCAGGCACAGGGAGGGGAACAGACCATACATAGCAAATGTCATTTACACCATTCTAACACGTTCATCGCACTCTTACCGAACCCTAACGAAGGCCCGGGAAGATGTGCAGCTGTTTCAAGATTACAAAACCCAGTAAGGAAGTTAAGTAGAAGTTACCATCACGCACACTGACCCCCCTTGGCTTCGAAATCAATATCTATAACATCAAAATCAAAAGTAAATGGATTCATACCTCTGAAATAGAAAGTAAAAATACTGTTGTATGTGGTAGTTAACAGGGCTTGTCAACGCAATAGGATTCAGAATTCCTCAAGTGGCAAGCCTCTAGGACATCTGTGAGGGGCTTTCTAGGTTCAGAAAACTGGAGTGATAAGTGCAGGTGGTGCCATCCCATGGACTGGAGTCCTAGGCTGAACAAAAATGAAGTGAGCTGAGCACACACCAGCACTGAGCACCAGCACTTAGCACCAGCACTGAGCACCAGCACTGAGCACCAGCACTGAGCACACACCAGCACTGAGCACCAGCACTGAGCACACACCAGCACTGAGCACACACCAGCACTGAGCACCAGCACTGAGCACCAGCACTGAGCACCAGCACTGAGCACCAGCACTGAGCACACACCAGCACTGAGCACCAGCACTGAGCACACACCAGCACTGAGCACCAGCACTGAGCACCAGCACTGAGCATCAGCACTGAGCACCAGCACTGAGCACCAGCACTGAGCACCAGCACTGAGCACCAGCACTGGTCCCTGTCAGCTTCTGACTGTGGACACAGAGCTCCCTCCTACCTCCCTCCATGGCTTCCCTGCCACAGGGGACAGTACTTCAAACTGTGAGATGAGAGAACCTTCCTTACATATTTTGACAGTAACAACAGCTCGAACACAGCCCTGTCCCCTTCAGTGTCTCGGTGACCACTCTCCTGAGACCAAGAGGACGTGCCTCACGGATAGATTTAGAGTTGTTGAATTTCATAGCCACATTTTGGGGGATTCTGGATCCAGCTGGATCACTGCAACTCAAACTTCAGTCTAAGCTTTAGGCAGAGAGAAGGATCTTTTCTCCCTTGGAACATGGGCCACCTTGCTCTAGGCTTACAGGGACTGGGAGAGACGCATCTGAGCCACTTCCTACCTAAAGAAAGAGGTTACCCCAACTCAGCTTGCAAGCTTTACACATAACGTGCCACAGTGGACACCATTCTGGAGCATGTCTAACACGAGCACAAAGGACATTTCCATCCTGTTAACTCTGTTCCCTCGTGACATGTATGACAACACCCATCATTTAAATCCAACTATCAAGAATCTCTATTCAAACATGTTCTCTTCGAGGAAAAAAAGTTTTAAAAGCCTGGGTATGCATGTGCCTGTGAAAATTAATCGATGTGCCGCACACATCATTTACAATTGTAACCCGAGATGTGCAGCGAACCCATCTAATGACATCAGCTGGCCCAGTCCTTCCCCATCTTGCTTGAGTTTTTTGGAAATAAAAATGGTCAGGGTACAGTGCCTGAGGTCTAAAGAAAGGGAAGGTCTGACAGGGATTCAGTTCAGCACGGCCTGGGAGGTGTGTCCTGAGGGTAGGTAAAGCCATGCGGAGTTTCCAGGGACCCTCAGCTGTGGCACAGTGTGGCGCACATACAGAATGACCCCCCCCCCCAGCCAGGGCAATTTCCTGGAGCCTTGAAGAACCGGCTTGGCATGGAACCTTGTCCTCTACTCGCCTTTGCTATCTCTGTGAGGTAATGGGTCTGTTTTGTCCGACTTGTGAGGTGCTGTCTCACCGGACCCACAGTCAGTAGGAAACTTTTGCAAGGTTGTTGTCAACTTTGTCAGCTCCCCCTCTCTTGTTTCTCCATAGAGGATACAAACTCAAATCTTTTCTATCTCAGCCTGCCTTGTAGTTAAAAGTGGTCATGGAATCCAAGTAAAGGATACATAGTAAAGAAAGCTTGGATTTGGAGAAGGATTCTGTCTCTTTTTAAAAGGGAAGAGTCACTTTTTGCACGCATTTCCCTCCCTCCCTCCCTCCCTTCCTTCCTCCCTCTCTCTCTCCCCCCTCTCTCTGTGTATGTGTGTGTGTGAGTGTGTGTGTGAGTGTGTGTGTGAGTGTGTGAGTGTGTGTGTGTGAGTGTATGTGTGTGAGTGTGTGTGTGTGAGTGTGTGTGAGTGTGTGAATGTGTGTGTGAGTGTGTGTGTGTGAGTGTGTGTGTGATTGTGTGTGTGTGTGTGTGTGAGTGTGTGAGTGCGTTCTTTTGTCTATCCTACTTCCACTGCTTCCAAAGTTTGGACTTAAACTATAAATGGCCATGGGGTAGCCAGGATGGCTCAGCGTGTAAGGTGGCTTTCGGCGAAAGCTGATCATCTGAGTTCGATCCTTAGGACCCACATGGAATGAGGAAATCAACTTCTATAAGATGTCCTCTGATCTTCACAGGAGCACCATGGCTGCACATGTGGACACAAAAGTATTTATTGTGTGTAAATAGGGAAAGAGGAATTCTTTCATCTATTCAGTTTGGTTTCTTAAGTTTATTTCCCTACACTCTTTTTACAGTGGGAGACTCACTTTCCATTAGCAAACTCCCGGTTCAACAATGGATATATTTGTTTATATAACATTTATATCAAATGCCCACGCTTTCCATAACTGATAGCACTATGTGTCATGGTGCCCAGTCTAACAGATCAGTTTGCGTCCTTCTTACCATTGGTCTGCCCAGAACAGTTGGTCCACAAATGTCACTCACAGCATGACTTCAAGAGTTATGCTGCTAAACCAGGCACTGTAGGATACACGCCTCCACTCCCAGCATCCAAGAGGTAGAGGCAGGTGGATCTCCAGGAATCCAGGACAGCCTGGTCTACATAGTAAGGGCTAGCCAGGGATATACTGAGAGACCCGATTTAAAAAAAAATAAAAGTTGTGCTGGTGGCAGTGAGCAGGCTGTGTACACAAACGAAGTGACTAGTCCACCATCACAGCACGAGAGGGGCTCCTTCTTTATAACACAGCTTGTCTTGCCTGCTCCAGAGAAGACAGATGGGGCACTAAGTCCCATGGTACTTGAGGAGGAAACTCAGAGTTTGAAGTCATACATCAAAAAGTCTTAAGGCCAAAGACCTCAGCTAAGTGGAGACAGTAAACCTTACCATTCTTAGAATGTCATTGAGTTGTTTATATTTAATATATATAACTTCCCTCCCCACTTCCACCTTCCCTCTCCACTCCCTCCCTCCCTCCTTCCCTCCCTTCCTTCCTCCTCCCCCTTTTTCCCTCCCCCTCTCCCTCTCTCTTCTCCTAGAAATTGAATCCTGGCCCTTTTGTAACCAATGGCCAACCACTGAGCTATAATCCCAGCCCTAGGTTTACTGAAGAGAACTGTAACCCACGGCATTCTTAATTCTCTAATGGCAGAAAGGTGGGAAACACAGGCCTTTCATATTTTCAGCCATAATACATTTGGATTCCTCCTCTTAGTAAATCTCAGTTTCCAGAGAAGCTATCCTTTATTTTAAAGGAAGAGAGTTTTTAGAGTTTTTACATAACCATTGACATACTAAAATGTCACGGTCAAGATGCTAGGCTTGGCTGGTATTAACATCCTTAACAAGTTAGACGTGAAAAGGTATCCCTTGACAGCCAATTAGGTTACTTTCTCTGCTTGCCTAATGACTGCGGGGCCCTTTGCTGTGAATCCTGGGGATAGGATTTGAAGTGTGGCTTTAGCTGCTTTTTAAAAAGACATGTTCAGTGCAGTATACCAGTGGCAGATGTATATATTATGTTTTCACTAAGCCCATGGATAAAAAAGGTCCAGACAGGGAGCTGGAGAGATTGCTCAGTGGTTAGAGCACTGGCTGCTCTTCCAGAGAGCCTGAGTTCAAATCCCAGCAACCGCATGGTGGCTCACAACCATCTGTAAGGGTATCTGATGCCCTCTTCTGGGGTGTCTGAAGACAGCTACAGTGTGTGTGAGTATGTATGTGTGAGTGTGTGTGTGAGTGTGTGTGTATGTGTGTGTGTGTGTGAGTGTGTGTGTGCGTGAGAGTGTGTGTGTGTGAGTGTGTATGTGTGAGTGTGTGTGTATATGTGTGTGTGAGTGTGTGTGAGTGTGTGTGTGTGTGTGAGAGAGTGTGTGTGTGTGAGTGTGTATGTGTGAGTGTGTGTGAGTGTGTGTGTGTGTGTGTGTGAGAGTGTGTGTGTGTGAGTGTGTATGTGTGAGTGTGTGTGAGTGTGTATGTATGTGTGTGTGAGTGTGTGTGAGTGTGTGTGTGTGAGAGTGTGTGTGTGAGTGTGTGTGTGAGTGTGTGTGAGTGTGTGTGTGTGTGAGAGAGTGTGTGTGTGTGTGAGTGTATGTGTGCCCATGTGTATAGATGACACTGGGTATCCTCCTCAATTGTTTTCTACCATGTTCATTGAGGCAATGAATCCAAAGCTCTCCCACAGTATGCTGAGTCTAGCTGGCCAGCTTGCTCGGCTTATACTGTAACCACAGAAGACCCCCACTTTCTGAGCTCTGGAGTTGCACATGCACTGACACACTCGCTGAGCACTGACATGGGTTATGGGGACGGGGACACCTGTCTTCATGTGTGCTTCTTACACGGTACATGCTTGACTGCTGACCACCTCCCAGGCCGCACCTTATTTTTAAGGCGAGGCCTCTCACTGGAACCTGGGATTCACAGATTTAGCAAGGCTGTCTGGCTAGCAAGCCCCAAGGATCCACAAGAGCACACTACCACACACAGCCTCCCTCCTCGCACGGATCAACTCAGCTTCCCATAGTCGAGAACCCACCCTCACTGACTGAGCCGTCTACTTTATGTGGCCTCAGTTCCGAATGTAAGACTCAAGCACTTTGCACTATGGAGGGTGTACTTATAGGTTATTGGTGAGTGTTTCATTTGCATCCCTATTATGAATATATATACACATGCATACACACATGTATTCTGTATACCCAGGGTCACATAAAAACTCTCCAGTGAACAGATATCAGGAGTGAAAATAATGTAGAATTCCCCATAAAAATATATGCAGTGTATGCCCACCTCTAGTCTATCTTTCACATGTGAATGTATGAATACACACATGTGTATACACATGCACATACCATGAGCACGCACACACATACACACATACATGCACACACCATGAGCACAAACACACGCATACACAATTACTGAGACATGGCTTTCCTCTCGCCTGAGCATCATTATAACTTCTGCATCTCCCTTCATATTCCTCTTTTATTCAAACATCTAGATCCATTACTAAAAAGAGGTTTTTTTTTCTTTTGATTATTTGTTTATTGTGTGTGCTTTTGCTCGAGGGATGCATTTGAAGAAAAGTGGCCACAGATAATTTTATTTGCTTATCTGAAACAAAAATCTCCAGGGAAGAAACTGAAGAGCGGATGTTCTTGTGATTGTGACAAGAGCCTAATGTGGTTGCTGAGAACCGAACTTGGGTCCTTGGCTGGAGCAGCACTCCTCCTACCTGCTGAGCCATCTCTCCAGTTTCGACATTACTGTTAGACCAGCATCCTCCAGTTACTTACGCTGAGATGAGAGAAACATCCTCTCCGGGCTCTGTGTAATACAGCATGCTTAACTAGCTACGTGGTGGTTTAATTGATTTAAATATCAGTTCCTTACTTGCAATGGCTGATGGACAGGCCATTGTAGGCAGCAAAGCAGAGAAGCTAAAGCAAGATTTCTGCCAAACGGTCGGGCATTTCTAGCCCGGATAAAGGTTTAGTGTCTTTTCACTCATAGACGATTAAATGCGATCGGTTCTCCAGAAGAACCTCTCATGCCATCTGTGGGCTGCGGAGCCCAGCTGAGGGGTGGGACTACTGTCAAGTTGGAATGTCCAGACACACGACAGACCCACAGGTTACCTTTTCATTTGTCATAAGAAAATGCCCTTTGCTGGTATCATAGCTATGGGGTCCTAGTGACATGGGCCTTCAGGAACGCTTTCCAACCACAGTCCACTCATTAACAATTACATTTTGAATACAATGTAAAAATTTAAAAGATTCTTTTTAATGTCTCACAAGTTCCTGGCAACAATTACTTCAGAGGGACTGAATGTAGTGTCTGTGCTAAAAATGAAAGTCTTCGTGCAACTGAGAATATTAGGAACTACATTAACACGGATTTCATTTTTAACCACAATTCCACCATGAATTCACAATTCACTTGTCAGGCTAAAGGAAGGTTTATGTTTAAATCCCACTAAATATGGGGACAGCCTGGGTTTCTCTATATGTGAGTCCTTGGAAATCAAACACCTCTAAAACATGCGTTCCCGTTTACTGAAGGGCACTAATGGCTTTAATAAGAGGAGGGTTTCGTGCTTGAGGCAAACTGGTTGACCCCCCGACAACAGGAGTGTAAACAAGAACCTGATGAATATTAATTTTTCCTCTTTCCTGCGTTAGCTGTAGCTGTTGACTAATTCACGCTGACACATGGTCAAATTAACAAGCATGCTTGTAAGACTTTTCCCATTGTTTGGATTACCCACAGCATTTTGGGGCCTCGGTAGGTTATTATTAGCAAGCTGTCATCATTTCTTCGAAATCTTCCAGAATACCTTTATTCTGTATCATGTGTGTCCACGCTCACATCCTGAGTGTGTGCTTTAAAGCAGGTTCGTGCACTCCCAGCACCTTCCTCTGGGATGCCGGGCACTGGGTCAAGATGGAATCTCCGCTGTTATGCTCACACGGGGCTACCCTGGTTTTCAGCAGCACCGATGCATGGCAGGCCCGATGCACCCAGAGCGCCATACTCAACCGAGTGCCACTTCCATCCCGTCCTTGCCATCTGTAGCATGACATCAAAGGGGAGAAGGCAGGAGCAGATGGCACGGTGGCTTATGAGAGCGAAAGTCACACCCACAGCACGCTGTGGAGGGAGAAAAGTGAGGAGAGGACCAGAGAGAGAGAGAGAGAGAGGGAGAGAGAGAGAGAGAGAGAGAGAGAGAGAGAGAGAGCAGAAGGAAAGTAAAGCAGGGTCGTGCTAGTATCGTGACCTACTGAGTCCCCTCCCTCCTGGCAGGAACAGTGGGCCATACCACCCCACCCCCATTCCCAGCACGAGCTTCCAGCAGGTCTTGTCATGGTTTGCAAGACCCCAACCTTTCTTGGCCTTAGAAGAACTTTTCAGGTGGTTGGCGCCCAGATCCAGCCCCATTTTGCCCAGAACTTGAAGTAGGTGTGAGCAGAGATCCAGTTTAAGAGAAGGGACTATGAAAGGGCAAAGCAAGAGCTACTGGAGATTTAGGGGTCATTAACTTCACAAACCAATATCTTCTTCCCTAGTGGAACAATTAAGTGTTGGGGTTGGTGGCTTGGTTCAGTTGGCGAAGTGTCTGCTGTGCGAACCTGGGGATTTAATTCAGATCTCCAGCATCCGTGTAACAGCTGGGAACAGGAGCACGTGATCCCAGCACCTGGGAGGAGAAGGTGAGGAGGAGGAGAAGGTGAAGGGGAGGAGAAGATGAAGAGGAGGAGAAGGTGAAGAGGAGGAGAAGGTGAAGGGGAGGAGAAGGTGAAGAGGAGGAGAAGGTGAAGGGGAGGAGAAGGTGAGGCTCTTTGGCTTCACAGGCCAGTCAGACTGGCTGGCTGTTCATTGAGACCCCATCTCAAAAAATAACCTGAGTAACCTCAGAAGGTACCCAACACTGACCTTGGGTCTTCACATATGCCTGTACACACACCCCACACAACATACCTCCCCATATACACATAAGGTATGCATTTTTACATACAAATGCATATAACTACATGAACACATGTGGGGTTGGGGAGATTGAATTTTACAGGGAACTCTCTGAAATGAAATTTAAATAGGACTTTACCAATCCTTTATATCACAGTAGAAATGTGGGAAAGTCATCCAGTCTTGACAGCAACAGCTCATCAGCCTTGCTTCTACAGTTTAAAAGATTATGGTTGTTTTTCAAGTAGCTACTTTTTCTACCACATGGGAGACCATTAACTTATGCACAGCGTTTTCTCTGTCATAAAGATGAGTGAAATTCTTTCTTTACAGAAAAACGACTGAAAGTAGAAATCATCATATTAAACAAAGTAAGTCAGCTAAAAAGAACTTTCTATTTTAGCTAAGATGTATATTAGCTCTGCTAAGGAAGCTGAAGAAGGGGAAAGAAAGGCCAGCAAGAGCATTCAGTGGTAAAGGCACATGTGACCAAGCCTGATGATCTGTGTTTGTTTGTTTCCCTAGGAGTCTCACATGCGGTAGAGAATTGAACCCTGATAATTGTCCCCTGGCTCCCACATGTGTTCTACCTACCATACACACCAACTAATTAAATACATGTGAAAAAAAAATCTAAAGGCTATGGAAGTTAAAAGAAGACTATTAGAGACATGGAAGATGCAATAGGAAAGAAACTGGAGATATGAGATGGTAACAGAAGGGTGACATTACACATAGGTATAAAAGAAATGGTAACAGAAGAGTGACATTACACACAGGTATAAAAATGTCAGTGAAAATTGAAACCCAGTACATTGTACCATATATACTAAGAAAAAGTACTCTTATATTTTATCTTTTACTTTAAATTTACATGTATGTGTAAGTACACACACACACACACACACACACACACACACACACATCTTTGTGTAGGTGCCTAAGGAGGCCAGAAGTTTGTTAAATTCCCTGGAGCTGGAGTTGCCAGCAGGTAGTTCTGAGTTTCCTGACATAAGTGTTGGGAACCAACATCTGGCCTTCCTCGAGAACACTGAATGATCCCAACACCAAGCAATCTCTCCAGCCCCAAAGTTGTCTATTAAAGATCTGTTTTGAAGTATATGTAGGGGAAATAAAAATGATACCAGAGACTGACTTGAAAATAACCCAGGCTAATGATTAAGGATAAAAAGTGGGGTGGTTGTACCTGAAATAGGCTCAGGTGTGTGATGCTGATTACAGACACACACTGATAGTTTCATGGGCTTACTACAGAATTCTCACTTTTGTATGTTTTTAAAAATCCATGATAAGCAGGTGTCACCTTCCTGGTTCCAGTCTAATTTTAGCATCTTTATTCCTTTGAACTGTTCCTGGCTCAGGCTATTTTGTAATTAAATCATGAGCTGAGGGTTCTTACAATTGAATCAAAAGGAGACACATGAGCAGCTTGTGAGGTAGGAAGCCACAAATGTATTCAACAACCTACATATCTCCTGACTTCCAAATAATAACAGTATCATGCTACATAATTACCTGTGTCCTTGCTTTTGTTTGACTTCTGATGAAGCTGTGGATCGGCAACTGGCTGCCACTGGATAATGGTGTGCAATGAATGTCAAACATAATTAAAGCATAGCAGAGCACAAGAATAGACATTGTCAGCAGCCAGGGCGTGCTGCACTGTTCTTCAGTAAGAAACGGTGCCACAGGCAGACAGCAGATGCTGCTGTTAACTTGGAGGAGTTTTTAGAAACAGCAAGCAGTTTCACCATGCTGTCTGACCCTGACACCGCCATTGCCTGAACCCTACTACCTAGCTCCAGACTCTCCCTCCCCTGATCTTCGAAGATTGGTCCAGCCCAGATGCTGCTTTTTGTCAGTTCTGTTTCCCTTGCCTTGTGGACTCAGCCTCAGCCCTTTCCTAGCTGCAAAGCTTTCCCCTGTCCCTTCTGATCTGCTTCCGACCCTCATTGCCCAGGACACGGGTCTACTGAACACCTCTTGGACACACCCGGCTCCTTTTAAGAGTTCTCCCCCCTCCAAGGTGCACTTACTACTCCTGACTTTTACTACCCACAATTATCACCCCACAGCACCCCAGTTAATTTGGAAAATTAATGAAAAACTCAGACATAGTGGGCTGGATGTGGTTCAGGCCTGGGTTCCATCCCCAGAACCAGATAAGCAGGACCTGGTGGCACACTCCTCCACAGCTGCAGGACCTGGTGGCACACTCCTCCACAGCTGCAGGACCTGGTGGCACACTCCTCCACAGCTGCAGGACCTGGTGGCACACTCCTCCACAGCTGCAGGACCTGGTGGCACACTCCTCCACAGCTGCAGGACCTGGTGGCACACTCCTCCAGAGCTGGCACTCAGGACACAGTGCATGGAAATCAGAAGTTCAAAGCCACGCTGACTAAGTGGGGAGTTTGGGGCCAGCCTAAGGTATTTGAGGCTGTTAATAATAGCAGTAGTTGCCCTTGGGATGGCAGAGCCCCTCTGCATCCTGCTTGTATTCTAACCCTGGGGACTCATGCAAAAACCTACAGTGAATAAAACAAACCTTTTTTTTTTCTTTTCTTGCCTTCATTTGAGGCCAGTTTGTCTTCTCTTTAAGTTCATAACTCTGCCCCATAATTATGTCAAAAATCACTTTTTTTCCATTTCCTCATTACAAAGCATTTCTTATATACAAAGTTTCTGTGTGTAATTTTTCTTTCAAGTAGTGTATTTATGGACACTAAACACAATGGCATATCCTTAGCCGGGTGTCTTCTTTTGTTTCTATATTCATATAAATTGTGGTAAATTAGGAGATTTGTAAAAATAAAAATAAAGCTTTCATGGGAAATTAAATCTAAGTACATAAGGTGATAATGTACTGAAAATTGGACCTTTCAGATGACAGCCACCGAGCCAAATCTAGCGTATGGACTATTTTTAAAATAAGGTTTTTACTGAAGCACATTTTATGCACTTTTTTCATATTATTTTTGGTTATTTTTCTACTTTGAGGGCTCGCACAGCCTCAACTATTTGGTTGCTGTCCCATTGTAGACAAGGCTTCATAATCCATAGCTTAGTTTAAGAGACTATTAATGGAGAATTTGTGGCTCAATTTTTCTAAGAAAGACACTGTGGGGCACCCAGTTTCAATTGCTTGCAATATCTAGTGAACCCCCGAGAGGAGGAACAGTCAGAAGAAAGACACAAGCTCGGAGGAAAACAAGTTACACCTAGAAACCCAGCAACAGCAGACTCGCTGCTCATGTGCTTGAAACAAGTAATATGAATGTTTCAGACCCAGAGCACGTTGTGGTCAGCTTTGCTGGATCAAAATTAATCAGCTGAGAGTTTGTTCTTGACCCTAAACTAGTAGTTCTGGGTGTGCTGCAAAGTGTCACCATTAAAAGGCTGAAATGTCAGGAACATAAGGACCATAGGGAAGTGGTTAGAGGAGGGACAGTGTGGAGGAGCACACAGTGGGGACATAGAAAATGGTGAGCAGAGGGACAGTGTGGAGGGAGCACACAGTAGGGATATAGGAAGTGGTGAGCAGAGGAACAGTGTGGAGGGAGCACACAGTAGGGACATAGGAAGTGGTGAGCAGAGGGTCAGTGTGGAGGAAGTACACAGTAGGGACATAGGAAGTGGTGAGCAGAAGGACAGTAGAGGGAGCACACAGTAGGGACATAGGAAGTGGTGAGCAGAGGGTCAGTGTGGAGGAAGTACACAGTAGGGACATAGGAAGTGGTGAGCAGAAGGACAGTAGAGGGAGCACACAGCAGAGACCTCTACAGGTTAGTTTACCAACCACCCGGGCATCCTTTGCACTTTGGTGAGATTTGAACAGGACATAAACCAGAGGCAGCTCTTGAGGTAATAGCTGACACAATGAAACAAAAACAAAACAAACAAAAGCCCCAAGTCTGTCCTCCCTGCTCTGAACAAGAATGTGTCCCCAGGACCTTGTACTTCCGGCTTCTGAGAAGAGCAGTGCAGGTGGAGGGTGAGGGCATTGTTCCATGCAGTCATTTTGGGATCCACATTTGAGAGGCGCTGCCATTTTCTACGCATGGATTCCCTAAAGGGTCAGCAGGGGCTGAGGTGGGCAAAAGCTAAGAGAGCCTGGAGGTGACATCCAGGGCGTTGCAAGCCAGGTGTGGGAGGCAGTGTGTCCCTCCATTCCACCTGCATGCCACTGACCTCACCCAGATGCCCATGTTATCTCTGGCTTCTTCCAGACATGGGCAGCAAGGCATGGGCAGACCCCAGAGTCAGGACACCATTCACAGTGTGAGTCTCTGAGGTAATCCCAGACCTGCCAAAAGCAAGCTTGTCAAGGGGACACACGTGAACGTTTTCGCCCACAGGCGACTCACACAAAGAGCAGAAGACACAAGGCATTGGGTGTAACTGTATTTTATAGTTTCTTTTTATTAAATCATTCAGCTATTTTCTCAGAGCTCCTCCATCTTGAATCTGTTACCACAGTACCCAAGGATACATAATAAACAAACAAACAAACAAACAAACAAACAAATCTGTCAGGCATCTGTGGTGAGCATCTGCTGTGGTGTTTAATTATATGTTAACAGAATTGCATTAATGACTTCTGCAGTCTTAAAAACTGATCATCACGAAATTGTGTTGATCATGTATTATAAAGTTTTGTCAAGAAGGGGGGGGGGACTTTCCAACTATCACAGGAACTCTAGGTCCTAATTAAGCAATCAGATTCGACAAAGTGTGTATTAATGTAAGATCACATACCCTCAGGGTACTGAAAAGATGAAGTCTGTTCTCTGAAAGTCAATTACAGCTTGGAGTATCACAGCCTCACTGTAAAATGTCCTGAATTGTAACTCAAAGTCTCGCTAGATGGAAGGAGAGCTTCCCATCTTGAACTATAGATGTGAAGCAGTTGGTCTAGACCTAGTCTTACTGGATAATAGTTTTGACTGGTTTTTTTAATGTAACAATGTGACTAATTTTTTAATATCCTCTCCTACAGTACAAACACCAGACAATAGCCCTTGTCAGCTAGATGCTAACATATCAAGAGATGTAAAATGTGGAAGGGAACAGCAGTGCTCAACTGGAACACTGATGTTTTGGAGTATGGTGTGTGTGTGTGTGTGTGTGTGTGTATGTTTGTGTGTGTGTTCTGTGGTGTGTGTATGTGGTATGTGTGTGTGTGTTCTGTGGTGGTTGTATGTAGTGTATAGTGTGTGTGTGTATGTGTTTGTTGTATGTGGTATGTGTGTGTGTATTCTGTGGTGTGTGTGTGTGTGTAGTGTGTGTAATGTGTATGTGTATGTGTTTGTTGTATGTGGTATGTGTGTGGTATATATGAGTGTAGTGTGTGTGTATGCATTTGTTGTATGTGGTATATGTGTGTGTATGTCTGTGGTATGTGTGTGCACCTGGTGTGTGTGCATGTCTGTGTGTGTGGTGGGGTAGGGGTATACTTGGCAGTCCCAGTAACTGGATGGCACCACTGGCTCTCAGAGGCCAGCACCAGGGAGATCGGTTGTGCTGCAGTGTGAGAAATAGGCTGGTGTAATAACCGCTCACAAGCTCACCAAGCTTTACTCTCTTACCAGCCTCCAGGAGATGAAAACACCTTCCCTGTCTCAGCAAAAAGCTCCTCTCTCATAAATGAACATGAAGAATCCTTTCCGAGTATTTTTCTTTGAACTCCATAAGTAGCTGCAGATGACGTTAAACTTCTGATTCTCCTGCCTCCACTTCCAGAGTGCTGTAAGCACTGTATGTGCACCACACACACGGTGTTGGTGATATGTGAGCTATTAAGGTTGAAATGATTCTGCAAATACAGAATTAGTAAACAGCGGAGAGAATGTTGGACCAAGTCAGCCTGTGCTTAAAGCTGGGATGCTTGACCACTAGGTACACTGTTACCTGCTCTCAGAACAACCCTGGGGAAGAGCTGATTGTGCTCTCAGTGTTGCAACACCACAAAGCCAGATCTTTGCATCTGCCTGCCTGCCTGCCTGTCTGTCTGTCTCTCTAGAAAGACTCCCCAACTTCAGGTGAGGAGAGGAAAAAAAGTGCTTCTCAAATGTTACTGGACATTAGAGGTCATCATAAAGGCAGAATCTGACACAATAGGTCAGCGCTGATTTATAGACCTGCTCTCATGGAAGCAAAGACCTGGGAAGGGAGGGCAGCGGTGGCTCTTGAAGTCAAAGCATTTGGGACATCAGCATGAGGACTGGAGTTCAGAAACTTAGAACACATAGGTACATAAACTACTCCACTTGCTCCCAGAGATGGCGGCGCTCCTCGATACATATCTCGATGTTCCAGGATCTCGAATGAAATACACACACATTCAGCCTTTATATGTTGATAGGCCTTAAGCACCTCAATGGTTGGGCTACTTCCTAACCTCCATGTGACTAATTCACCTCCCTCCAATGGGAATGGCAGCCTAAGGGCAATGCCAGCCCTCAGAAGGCAGATTCCCAGAGCAAGCTGGCTGCACAGAGTAGCAAGCTCTAGGTTCAAGAGAGAGATCCTACTCATTGTATAGAGAGTTGTTGAAAAAGTCACATAACGTCAACCTTTAGCAACCCCCCATACACACGTATGCACCCATACACGCACGCGCGCGCATGCACACACACACACACACACACACACACACACAGAGAGAGAGAGAGAGAGAGAGAGAGACAGGCAGGCAGGCAGATGCAAAGATCTAAAGATGAATTTCAAATCTAAGTGCATCCAAGATATAGAAAATTGTTTATTTTCATGGAAGTAAGTAAATTTGGGATGCAAAAAGGGAAGGAAGATGCAACCTTCCAACTTCATTATAAATGAAGAACTCAGTTATTATGATGTGAAAGAAAAATAAACATTATAAAAAGACAGCTAGGAAAATGCTTACAGAAGAAGAGAAGGCTCAGGGAGCAAGAGAAAAGCAAGAGTTTGAGGTTGTTTTCTCAGAGTCCTTATCAAGTGACCACTCACAAGTACCTAATTTCAGCTCCAGGGGATTAGGTGTCCTTTTCTGACCTCTGAGGGCACCTCCACACTAACGTGCACATACAGTCTCTCTGTCAGTTTGTCTGTCTGTGTCTCATGCATGCACACATGTATGTACACACACACATACTCACACAAATAATCTCCAAGAATGAGAAGTTAGTAAACATGATCTATAGTTCTTGTGTGCATGGTCTTAGAAATATCACTAATATCTCTAAACAAATAGAAAACACTTCACAGAAAATATATACATGTATATTAGTCTTATATATACTATATGATAATAGCACATGAAATGAAATATGTAAGCCAAACATAAAATCATTAAATGTTATTTAACATCATCATACTGAAACTAAGATGAAATAATTTCTATCCCTGTGTTCTAGCTAAAACATTAAATAGTGTGTATGTATACTGGCATATAATTAGGTTGTGCAGAAATACACACAGGTATGGCTTTGTGGTTGTGGTATAAACAAATCTGGTGGAATAATCTGGAAACTTCCTTTAAAAAGTACTAAAAATGTCATGGTCTGTAACCAAGCACCCCTTATGCAAGGCTCCTTACTTTACCGACTTCTTCTCCCAATTTGAAAGGAAATACACAAGGTCACTTGCACGGGCAAAGTCTTTGACCCCTGCGTAGCCAGCAGCCTTGGTAATTACGTCCCAGAGCTAACTCTTTATATAATGCTCATGCTGTAACAGATTCAGAGATATGAATAAAAAGCCTTAATTTTCAGGTATTGCTTTTTGAATTAACATTGAGAGAAAATGTCGTGAAAAAGAGAGATTTTTCTTTTTTCTTTTTTTTTTACGGCACGCAGCTCTTGCGGGGGAGAATGTAGTTTCTGTGGCCTGCCTTGTTAAAACTCTTCTAGCGCCCATCTGATGCACACTTATTTATGGATTGTAGACTAAAAGCTCTTCTTTTGCCCGTTTTCCTCACAAGCACTTATCTCGACATCCTCATTAGGTGGTTTTTCTCTTTTCTTTTTGTTGAGGCCTGGCCATGCCCTTGGTACACTCTTTTGTTCCTTGTTGCAAAAGGAATGGTTTTAAAGGCTCCCTCTCTACCAGGCCCACCTCCTTTTTCTTTTCCCCCCTTTTTTTAATATCCCTTTTGTAATTAGCCTTATTTGAGGACCAGAAAAGCAAAGGACTGGAAAGAAATAAAAAAAAGTACTGAACAAAAGATGCGATGTTCTTTCCCCCAACCATATGCTGTGGAGCTCATGTACAACCTGGGTCAGATGACTTGCATATATGCCTTTAAAATAAAAAGAGAAGTGGAGAAAAAAAAAAAAAAAAGGAAATAAAGAACCAAAGAAAAAGCCCAACTTACTCAGCAGCTGCGTTGGTATAAACAGGCTCCGAGTAAATGTCACAGTCAAAGGAGAATAATGCATCTTACCTTCCTTGCAGAAGTAATTCACATCGAAACCAAAGAACAGGAGGAGACTGGTGCTGATGACAATGCTCACAGGGCGGCCATTCAAACCAGCTCAATGTGCCTTCGCTCCCATGGGAATGAGAGCAACGTTTGCCTTTTTTATTTTTTTTTCAGGCTCCTGCTCTGTCACCCTAGCTACAGACAGCTAAGACAGGCAGTTCCATGATTCCCTTCCAAAATGGTTCGTTAGGGACAGAGAAGTCGGTCCAGTTAGCCATCTTGTCTTGCAAACACGAGGACTCCAGTTAGAAAGCAGAGTTGGTGGGACAGGGTGTGGTGGTATGCACTCGCCATCTCAGACTAGGGAAATGGAGAACAGCGTATCAGAAGCTTGCAGGCCACCAGCCCAGCCTCGGTCAGCCAGTGCTAGGTCAGAGGTAGGAGGCCTTGTCTCGAAACAAAAGGAAACAGAACACAACCATAAGCAACAAACGAATGAGCAAACGATGAGGAAGATGTGTTGAAGAAGAACAGCCGAGGCTGAACTTTGGCACGTGCATGTGCACACCCACACACTTGGACACATGTGCACTCACTCATGAACACATTTGCACCCCCCCCCTACACACACGAATGCACAGACACACACGCACACACCCATATAAGTTCCTTGCAGTGATTCTGATGCAGGGTGGGTAAGGTCTATGAAAACTAGCAAAGGGTGGGTAGTCAGTACTGATGGCTATCCAAGGCTTGCAGGGCGAAAGGAAGAAACCATGTGTTAAATCTAGAGCTGAAGCAATCTAAAATGATTAGGGCTTCTAGAAGCCACACAACTAGGAAATACAGGGTTCGATCAGTAATACCCAACTTCCCTTCTCTTCTCTTTGCTCCTCTGCATACCTGTTGGGTGAGAAACACTCAACCAGAAACTCAGGATCGAGGGAAGTTGTGCCGCCACCCACAAAGCAGCCTTCCAGGAACGAGACAATGAGGAGGAGCAAGTGGATGTTTTCTTTTCTTTTTTGAAGTAGCAGAAAAGTACCCCCTTCTCTCTCTACTTTTTGTCCTATAGATGGTGTCATCTCTTCCCCTTAAGTCTTCTGTTTGTACACACAATCAACGCAGTGTCAGTGTGACAGGATTCTTTCAGGAAGCAACTGCGGATCACTGATAGTATCCTCTTCTTGGGTCCATCAGATAGAAAAGCATTTATGTTTCCCCTCTCGCTCACCCTGGGTAGAAAGGGGCAAATACGTGGACCCACTGAATTCATCAAATGTTTGGGTAGTTACTCTAGGCAACACTCCCTGCCCACGCACCACCAAAAGGATGCCCCAGGCTGAATCAAGTAGACATCCGGTTGTTAGCATATATCTCTGCTTTTTCTCTGATGTCCCCAGTCTGCCTCAGAACTGGGCACATGAGTGTTTGCCAACCAGCATGCCCCTCCCCCTTACCAAGGCTGTAGGCTTATGACCAATTACCCAAGGTAAACCCATTTGCATTTTCTTAGCCACTTTACAGCCGGATTTATTATTAAGGATAAGGTTAGTTCCAAAAGTATAAAGGGCATATTTTTTTTCACTTAAATGCTTCCTTCATTATCAAACACAATTTGAGAAGGAGCTGAGCTGAGGGGTGAGGAGACCATGCCGACCGCCTCAGCCTTCTGCACGGACCGACTCCACTTCCATCTGGCTTGGCACAGCTCTGACTGAAGCCTTCGGACCTGGATGAGCCTCGACTACCATTATGCTCGAGAAGTCTCTCAGTAACAGTGAAGATGTGTGTGTGTGTGTTCGAGCACAAAATATCAAGTAATAAATTTTAAGTGAATGAATGTGCAATATACTTGTACTGTTTCAAAAAATTTTTTAAGTCCTCCTTCATATGCATGTGTGTGCATATGTGAATTTGTGTGCATATGTGCTTTTATGTGTGCATGTGTGAGTGTGCATGTGTGAGTGTGTGTGCATGTGTGTGTGCATATGTGCATTTGTGTGCATGTGTGAGTGTGCATGTGTGAGTGTGTGTGCATGTGTGTGCATATGTGCATTTGTGTGCATGTGTGCTTTTATGTGCATATGTGCATTTGTGTGCATGTGTGAGTGTGCATTGTGAGTGTGTGTGCATGTGTGTGTGCATATGTGCATTTGTGTGCATGTGTGAGTGTGCATTGTGAGTGTGTGTGCATGTGTGTGCATATGTGTATTTGTGTGCATATGTGCTTTTATGTGCATATGTGCATTTGTGTGCATGTGTGAGTGTGTGTGCATGTGTGTGTGCATATGTGCATTTGTGTGCATGTGGGTGTGTCTGGTGTCTGAAGTGCACATGAAGTGTTTCTGGGAGTGGCCACCTGAACATTGGAAATGACACGGCAAGCTCATCAGTGCCTGCCTTCGAGTTTGCTGGTGACAGGGCTCCCTGTTGCTCACAGCTGGGTGTGCTGGAGTAGCTCACATGTGAGCATCTGTAGTCCCTGCGTTCCTCCTACCACAGGAGCACCCACATCACAGATGCATGCGACCTGCTCTGGCTTTACATGTGTGCCGGAAATAAAAACTAAGGGCTCCAGGCTTTCAGGTACTTTACCCACTGAGCCATCTCCTCCGCCCTAAAAATTTTTTTAAAAACAAGCACACACACATACACACATAAGCAACACAGTTTTAAGCTTTCTTGAGTCATTTAAAAGAAAATATGATCTGTGGACTCTCCTTCCTCCTTCCCTCTTCTCCCCCATCTCTAACCTTGTCTTCCAACTCCACTCCAGAGCCTCCTCTCTGCTTCCTACGGGTCCTGTTGTCCTTCCCTCCTCCTCGATGTGTCTCTTCTCCCCCTCTTATGGTCTCCTTTCTAGTTTCATAGTCTATGCCTACTTACATGCATACACACACACACACACACACACACACACACCACATGTGTGTGTGTGTGTGTGTGTGTGTGCTAGGATCTGATTATGAAAGAAAAGACTCTATTTTTGTCTGAGTCTGAGTTCTCTAGTTTAATACTTTCCAGTTCCATCTATTTCCTCAGTGGTGAATTTCTTTGAAATATTTAAGACCTAATTTAGCTTTTATGGGCATTTATAGATTTTAAAGTATATAACCTAAGTCCAAGGCTAATGTCCACTTATGCTGTTGCAGTTTGAGGCCCCAGACACACAATCAATGTCCATGTCAAAGAACTTTTTACAGCACTTCCATGTTGCTCTAGAAAACTAGGTTTTACTGATTTTAGATTTTTATTGTTTTACCAGAGAACCCCAAACTCATGAAACACAAACTAACAAACACATTGTCCTAGTTAGGGTTTTACTGCTATGAACAGACACCATGACCAAGACAACTCTTAAAAGGACATCTAATTGGGGCTGGCTTACAGGTTCAGAGGTTCAAACCATTATCACCAAGGTGGGAGGAGCATGGCAGCATCCAGGCAGGCATGGTGCAGAAGGAGCTGAGAGTTCTACATCTTCGTCTGAAGCCTGCTAGCAGAATACTGGCTCCCAGACAGCTAGGATAAGGGTCTTAAAGCCACACCCACAGTGACACATTTATCCCAACAAGGCCACATCTACTCCAACAGGGCCACACCTTCTAATAGTGCCACTCTCTGGACTGAGCATATACAAACTATCACACACCTCAAAGCCTGAAAAACACAAGCAGACTGTGTAAACAGCAGGTATTCATAAAAGCTAGGAACAGTCTGTTTCCTGAACATGAGGAAGATCTTGTGTAAAACCAGCGGTTCTAAGTGTAAGCATGCTAGCCTCTGATTGACCAATGCAGAGAACAAAATATTTAAAAACAATATTTTTCCTCTAATTTTCCTTTTCATGCTACGTATGCTGTATATTTGATTTGTGTCTGGTTCTGCTCGGGTGTAGCGTGTGTGGGTTGTGTGTGTGTGTGTGTGTGTGTGTGTGTGTGTGTGTGTGTGTGTCCTGGTGCTGTCAGACGCAGCTAATCTCATTGGCCAGCTTGCTTTGGAGACGCTGTCTCTACCTTCCAGTGCTGAAGCTACAGCATTTACAGGTACTGGGGATCCTGACCCAACACTGCACACTTGTCTGGCAAGCACTTTAAACGCTAAGCTATCTCCCCAGCCCTCAAGCTGAAGATATGTGAGCAAGCATGACTTACTGTTATTCATCAGGTTTATGATCCAGATGACCAGCTAGCTTTACTTTCCTCAACAGGGTTCTCATGGTCCCATGGAGATTTCATTGCCTTTTTGTGGCTTCCGGGTCTAAGAAAGCAAGGAGGTGGAGTTTTGAAGCCCCTAAGTTGAGAAATTTAAAACTGATTTTACATGAAATTTGAAAGCATGCTAGTCAGATGGCCTCCAGGATTTCCTGTCAGCTTGGATGCTGCTGTTTTCCTGCCAGTCATTATGGCTCTACAGTGAGATGGGTCCCCTGACACATACCGCTTACAAAGCCACGTGATTGCACATTGAATGTTTTTAGATATTAAATGCTAATGTGCACATGTGCATAAACTTATTTTGGTAAGGCATACAGTTTACTCATTTCGAGTTTTAGAATGGATGGAACAATTTACTTTATGCTATTAAAAAACTTATGATAATTTTAAGAAGTATGCTAGTATAATATAGCATACCATACTAAGATGGACAGGGTGGGGAAAAACAAAATGGAAGGTTGGCATCCAGAAAAAAACCTATGTTATACTTGGGACTTGCAGAAATACAGACAAGTTATTCAATACTTTGGGGGAAAAGTGTTGAAGATAAGTTCATATATAAATCTTTTTTTTTTTTTTGGTACGTGATCTAAAAGACAATATAGTAAAAATAGTTTTACAATCTTATTTCAGAGAAAGTCACTCCAAAGTTTGCCAAGAAATGGCTATGCAGGAAGATGTGTAAGTTGTGTGGTTTTGTTGCCTTCGTACACTGACAGACATCACAAACAACAGCATGTGGTCTAATCAGCAGGAGATGCAAACTGCTTTGGACCTAGTGCAACAAAGAGGCTCATGTCCTTAATGTGCACATGAGACGGACAACACTATAAAAACTGTCAGAATGAGAAGGAGTTAAGTGTGGGTTTCATGTGAGGGGTCTTGATGGCACTAAGCAAGGACTTAGGGACAGGAACGGAGGTACACTGTGATCCTAGGACTTGGGAAATGGAGGCAAAGGGACCAGAGTTCAAGGTCAGCCTGGTCTACATAAATCAGAAGAGGAAAAAAATGAGAGAGAGAAGAGCAAAACTTAGTGAGATAAAATAACAAAACAATCAACAAATGTAGAAACCTAGTAGAGAGAAGTAGCAAGGATATACGGGAATAAGAAATGTAATTAATAGCATAACTTTATTAATTTTTCTTTTTGTGGTGGCTGGGGGGAGGGTTTGGTTTTTTCAGTTAGGGTTTAACTTAGCCCTGGCTAAATGTAGTAGAGGATCTGTCTGTAAGAGAAATACACGCTTTCAAAGCTGAACCATCTCTCCAGCCCCGACAGTCAGATTCCTTACACTGTAAACGGCTTCCGAGAAAGAATTCTAAGCCCCAGAAATCCAGATGCTGTGGTCTGAAACAGTAAGCTCGACACTGGAACTGGGGAGAGACACCTGGAGCCCTGCAAGCTCCCACCAAGCCTCGGGTGACCCATTGATCAGATCAGTGACGTGGTGTATTAGTTACCTTCACACTATATGGCCAAAAGCCTGACAGCAGCAGCCTTATGCAGGGAATTCTGTCAGGAGATGCCATGCACCAGGGCAGGGAAGGGGAGGCGCAGTTGCCGGAGCAGCTGATCATGGGACTGTAGTGGGTGTGTGGCAGAGAGCTCAGGCAGAAGAGAGCTCACCATAACCCTCTTAGTTCTACCAGACCACCTCTGCTGGCCTGGAGTTTCCACAACCTCCTAGCTGGGGACCAGGTTTTCAAACACCTGCAAAGTGAGAGCCTGTGTAATGGGGTGGGGGTGGGGGGAGCACAATGGTCCAGGTGCGAGGGAGAATAGTTCTTCAAGGACTTGTGGAATAACAGTTACTTAACTATCCAAAAGTAAAAGGCACGGCACCATTTAAAACAAGAAACATTTAAATATTTCTTGACACATAGAAACCACCTAGGCTATTCTTATAACAGATCACATTTGATTTTTTTTTTTAAAAGGGGGGAAAAATCCTATATGTGATTCACAAAATGTACTTGTGTAAGCACCTGCCTGTGCACAAAGCAAGATACAGCTAAGGCGTGGGATGCTCTGAGTGGGAGGGCCCATGCTGGACCGGCTACACTCTTAACTACCACTGTCAGGGTGACCTCTGCAGGGCCGGACTGCAATGGACAGGGTTGGTCCTTCACGAGCTGTAATGTTTGCTTGACTTGGATTATCCGTGTTGTGATTACTATTTGTTTTTCCTGCGGTGCTTTAAAAAGAAATAGATAAATCTCCTCGGGTCAGCAAGATGGCTTACTTGATGAAGGTGCTTGCCTCCAAGCTTTTTATTCTGAGTTCAGTTACTGGAGCCACGTGGTAGGAGAGAACGGATTCTGGCACGTTGTCCTCTGACCTCCACGTGGCACGTGCACACCCCGCCCCCACCCTCCAACTCCTTACCCTCACAAGAAATAAATAGATAAAACGTAATACAACATTTAAAAAAATAATTCTCCTTTGGTTCACAGTAAAGGGTTATAAGAAAGGGACCGTGTATGACAGTGGTCGGCCAGGACAGTGCAGTGAGGAAGGGTAACACCTCGGCGTGACGCCATGACGTCATGGCACAACGACGTTAAGATGGCAGGACCGCAAGGCTCTTGGAAGGAGGACCTACTGCAGTGATCTTTTTAACTGTTTTAAAGCTTGATTATTGTTTTTTTTTTTTTTTATAATTTCTTTGCTGGAGCGGGCTGCCCCAGTCCAAGTGTTATTTTGGTACAGTAAAAGCTGGATTTGCTGTTACACATGTGAGCATCACTCCTAGGAGGGCATTTCTCGGCCCGTGTTGTTCACTACCCTGGATACTCAGTCTCCTATTCAGGGTTCAGTAGTGACGATGACAGAAATCATACTTGTACATGCTAAACATGTCATGAAAGAATCCCTATACATGCTAAGCCAGGGCTAGGCATGTCTCCTGCACAACAGCCCTATAGCCTTCATCTTGCTGTCCAGGAAATTTCTCAACCTGTATTACACAACCGCTGCCTGTCCCACCCCTCTGTGGGAAGGAAGAGAAGACAAGCTCACAGTCACACAGACAGAAAATGAACCAGGTGGTTGGGGCCCTCTGATGAAGAGACCACAGCAACCCGAGAGCTCGGGATGTTCACGGGATACAGTTGAACAGAGGTCAAGTGCTATTGTGTTAGAGCTGAACAAGGAGGTAGGGCTATTACATACAGGAAGGCAGGCCGGCTCTGTGGTGTGCAGTGGATTGAGGAGGTGTGCTTAGCTAAAATCTCTACAGGAGCAGTCTTCAGGGCTAAGTCATGTTCCTATGGCTCTGAAGCTAGGGTCCAGGAATTCTGATACAGGGCGCTTACTGTCTGGTTTCTCTAAGACTGGTGAGGGATGGTTACTGCGTATGCACATGCATATCCCTACAAAGAATTAGGGAAGCAGGTTTGTAGTTCACATGCTAAAGTGCTTGTCTTAGTGTTTATAAGGCCCCAGCACTGCACTAACCAAATACTGTCCCAGACCTATGATTCCAGCTCCAAGAGAGGGAGGCGATGCTTCAAGGTCATTAAGAGTGTATGTGTGGTCCTGTCCTCAAAACCAACCAACCAAACCAACCAAACAAGAGGAGGATGGGGATTGGAAACTTGCTAGGCATGGTGGTACACACCTGGAACTTTAGCACTTGTGAGTTTAAAGTCAACCTTAAGGCTGTAGTGAGTCTGAGGCCATCCTGGATGATGTGAGACCCTGCCCCCTCCCTCACAGAATCAGGAACACAGTCATTAGTCCAGACCAAGAGAGTGACAGGTTTATGCCCATTTCTCACCAGCCTCTGAGGCTGCTACCCACGTCTCGCTCTCGATTCGGGCTTAAGTCTCTGTTTGCACACGGCACCACAGTTTCGGTTCATACCCAGGTTGTCTCTAGAACCACCGACCAGCCTCCGTGTGCCCTACGGAACTGTTTGCCAAGGAGAGTTCTCCCAATATTCTAACGCTGACATTAGTGAATTCAAGCAACAGCTGACCGCACACCATGAGATCCACTAAAATCTGACAGCAGGCGCATTCACCAATTTTGACCACAGCGACAGCAACAAGGAGACTTTCTGTTATGGGAACAAGAGAGCAGAAATCTGGCACTGGGCACAGGAGGGGGAAAAAAAGACCCTTTAAAACAAGTGCTACACGTGGCGACTCGTGAGATGTTGAGAGATCGTGAGACGCTGAAGGCTTTTGTCTTGGCGCTGCTATGCGGATGGCAGGCTATCCCGAGATTGAGAATGAATCAGGGGGTGGCGCTAAATCCTGTGCTGATGCCTGGTGTGTGGAACTGTCGTACTTTTAGGATAAAGGCGGGGATGCAGAAGCGTGGAGAAGGCTGGACACTGTTCTTACCCACTCTCCAGCCCTATGCGGCAGACAGCCTTCCAGGAGCCAGAATACAGACCTTCGCTCAAAAGCCACGGCCCCTTTCCGAGGGAGCTGATATTTGATATCATCTTTTATTTTTATGTGCGCATGCATGTATGCTTGTGTGTACGTGCATGTGTGAGAAAAACGCCTGTACATGCGTGTGTGGAGACCAGAGTCGATATCGGCTTCTTTTCTCTGTCTTTCCCATATTTTTTAGATAGGGTCTCTCCGTGAACCTGGAGATCGCTGATTTAGCTGGACCTGATGGCCAAAAAACCCTGGGGGTCCTTCTGTCTCTGCCTCTCCAGCGCCGAGATCATAGACACGCCCCGCATCGCCACGCCCTGAGTTGCCACGCCCTCGTTGCCACGCCCCACTTTTACAGGGGCGCTAGAGATTTGAATTCAAGACGTCACGATTGCATAGAAAGCTCTTTACCAATTGAATATCTTTCCAGCTTCCAAAGAAGCTGGCAGTTTTAGCAGAAAAAGACAGAATGACGAAACACAGCACACCAAGCAGGTCATGATCACAGTGTACCATTCACAGGGCCGTGGACACGGAGACGACTAGGTAGGCGTGGGGCTTCACACCTAGAACACCAGCGACAGGAAGGCGGGAGACAGGAGGGTCTGGGAGTGTGAGGTCGTCTTCTCAGAGAGTTTGAGGCCAGTGGGAGCTACAAGGAATTTTGTCTCAAAAAAGAAGATAAAGAGAAAGAGGAAAAGGAGAAGAGAAAAAAAATCATCTCCATTACAGGTAAAAAGTTTAAACTAAAATGTCTAAAAAACGAGAAAGAAAGAGTCGAGGAGAAGACTGAGCTGAAGGACTGGCAAGGGTGCCAGGTCAAGGAAAGTCACTGGAGGGAGTTTGGGGGGGTGACCTCAGAGGAGTGACCAGGGGACAAAATGAATCTTAAAGAAAGACTGACCAAATGCTCAGCCTGGTCCAAGATGATTCCAGTTTTAACTGGTGAGTGCTGTTCAGCCCTGTTTCAAAAGTTGTTAGTAGTAAGCATTTTAGAATCTTGCTCAAGTTTTAAGATGTTTCAGCTACAACCTGAAGATCTCTGTAAGGGGGCAGTAAGGCCTGCCACAGCTGTGCAAGGCCCTGGCTCCGAATTACATTGCCCTTCCCTCTGTATTAAGTAATTTTGGAACCTGCAAGAGTTTCCCCTGTCCAGTATCCTTCCATCACATCCCTGCAGTATTTGATGCCCACAATCTGCTTTCTCAGACACCAAGATCCACGTAGCCCAGGCTGACCTAAAACCTGCCATGCGGTTACTTGAAGATGGCCTTGGACTTCTGAGTCTCCTGCTTCTGCCTCCCAAGGGGCGAGAGAGGGAGAGGGAGAGAGAGAGGGAGAGAGTACTGGAACTTCAGGCATGTTACCACACTGGCTTAAGCTGTTCTGGGGAAACAAACCCAGGGCCTCATGCATGCCAGGTGAAAGCTTTGCCAGCCGAGCCATATCCTCAGCCCCCACAGCAAGTTTTAAATAGTGGTCTTCCATGACGCAACCGGAAATGTAGTCCTACCTGACAAGTGATTATGAAATCATGCTGACACTCTGGAGTTCACTTTGAAACTGTTAAAAACAATACATTCCGCCTCTAGAAGCAACCCCATACTGACACACTGGAGTTTTCAGACAACCATTAGAAGGAGCACCTTGCAAAATGGTTGAATGGTCCCTTTTAAAATAAAGTTGGGGAGCTGGAATTGGGATGAAAATCCCATCTGAGCTGCACCCTCAAGAGCTTCCTGCCTCTGCTGCCCAAACCTTCCGGTCTCCAGTCTCATCAGCAAATGGGAAGTTATAAGTGACTAACAGGCAAAAGAAGGAAAACCGTTGTGTAACTTGATGAGGAGTCAACGGAGCCACCAACCATTTCCAGCCTTCGCCTTCGTGGGTTGTTTTCTTCAGTTCAACTAATTTTCTGTCCTTCAAAAATCTGGCCAGGCCTAACTGTTCCTGAAACAGACATTAGCATAAGCCATTCACTCCAGTAACTCCAGTAAGTGACCTAAATCTCTGTGATCTATGAGGGATGACAGACCAGAGCTGTAAACAGTCATCAGCATCTAAAGGGTCTGAACACTTGAGCAGTCCTTGCCTTAGCTCATTCCATGCCTCTCCCAGCTCCTGAATGTTCAGAAAGCCTTGGTGTTTTATAGTTTATTGATACAACCTGTTAAGTCTTTGCTTTTGCGTTCACATGCTGTGTGTGCAGGAATTTCTCTCCATGTGATAATCCTTTCCATAAGAAGATACCGGACATGTTGGGTGACAAGCCCGCTCTACTCCATAAGAGCTCATCTTTCTAACCCTGGCCATGTTTCAAATTGTATCTGCAACAACCCTATTTCCAGACAAGGCCCCCTTGTACATGTGAATTTAGGAGGACCTCGACTCAGTCCTCATACGACGGACATGAGAGGTCTCCATTTTTATGTTGTGTGTACCCCACCCCACGAGATACACTTGCAATCTTTCTAGTTGAAGAAGAAAAAAGAAGGACTTTGAAAAAGTTTCTCCTGACATTCCTATTAAAAAACCTGTTCCCACTTAAAATAGCCAGCCTTCTGGGCATGGTGGTGCACACCTTTAATTCATACGCTTGGGAGACAGAGGAAGGAGGAAGTCTGAGGCCATTTAGTCTATTTAGTGAGTTCCAGGCTAACTAAGACTACAAAGTGACTGTCCCCCCCCCCCAAAAAAAAAAACCCTATCTAGCATTGTAAGACAGCCAAACCAGCATGCAGCATTAGAAGAAGAATTAAAATGCAAGAAGACTGTGGTGTGGCCCTGCCCACAGGACCACACTCTGCCTTGGCTTGTTTCTGGAGTTGACATGTTTGTCCCAAGGGCAGGCACGAACAAGGATTTTGTCCCCCAGATCGCTGCTCCTGGGTTGGAACAACTGTTAGTGTTTACGAGACGAGTAGTTTGAAGGCTACATTCATTTTAGATTTGTCTGGGGGCCAGCACTGATGTTCTAAAATCGCTGGAGATGGAATTATGGATGGAGCAAAGCATGTTGCTGGCGGTGGCAGATGCCTTCAGCCTCTGAGTCCTGTGCCTTCGACTCTGCTGGAGGGCTGTCTGGAGGCCTGCCTTTAGGGAAGGCTGGAAGTGGTGGGGGTGAACGCCGGTGGGAACGGCCTTCAGCCAATGGCTGATGAGAGTTGACGGGTAGCTGCTGTGACTTCTTCAGAACTAGGTTAGAAAATGTTTACACTGTCTGTGTGTCCGGTGAACTCACTTCCATCAATCAGCTTTTATGAGGGTTCGGTCACTCAGTCTGCAGATTGATAGACTCCTTGGTTTTAAGACAAGGACACAAGAATCCCAGCTCCCTCTGTCGACAAAGATGAACTTGAGCTTCCTTCCTCCACTTCCTGAGTGCTGGGATTACAGGCACGTGTCACCACACCCAGCTCGTGAGAGGCAGGGTAGGCAAAGGTTATTCTGTAAAGGATAGTGTGAACATCTGTGTTTGCTTTATGGAAGTATAAAGACAGTTTGCTCGTCCCATCTATCTATTCAGTAAGTCTTCGTGAAGCATTTATTTGTGGCTAAATGGTGTAACCTGAAGGAGAAGCTGGATTTATAGCGTACTGCACGTCTGTTTGGGGGATGTATTGCAGTGGCCATGGAACACATGACATTAACTCTGGATGTTACACACCAAGATCTTAACAGTGAGTCAACAGAAGACTGGAAAAAGCCCTCAGAATACAAGGGGTCCTTCAGTGAGAGAGACTAAGAAGCTCTGGCACCCCAAACAAAGCACTTGTGACTTCATTTCCAAAGAGTCCAATATCCTCTTCCTACTCCACTGAGCATCATGCATGCACAGAGTACACAGTTATACACACACATACACACACACACACACATTTTAAAAAATACTATAAATGAAAATTATTATTTCAAAAGGGAAGTTTTGGGATAAAGGAACAATAAAGCAAGGCTGCAGGTCCAGCAGTTTAAGGTAAATCCTGTCGCTCTCAGTGTTTGGCATCTTAGATTCCTTCATGATCTTCAGAGCTCTAAAGGGCTGGGACAAGTTTACTTTTTCAATAGCACACATTGTCTTGTAGGCTCAAGGCAGCTCTACTCTGCACTTTTGAGGTTCTTGGTAGATGTCTCACCGTCTTGGTGTCTCCCCAACATCTTGGAATCTCGAGAGCTAGTGAGGACGCACGTCTGCCAATGGCCACACCTCAGACACACTCCATGACTCCATCAATCTTGAATCTTTCTTGCCTTCAAAACCAGGACCATGTGGGAGACTCTTAAGCATTACCAAGTCTTGGCTACCAGCTTGAGATATATGCTAACCCCTCCCCATATGAACTACAGTTTCTTTATTATAGCCCCGAGAAAATACTTCCTAGAACAGCAGTTCTCAATCTGTGGGCTGTGATGCCTTTGGCGAATTCTATCTCCCCAAAATGTTATATTATGAATCATAATAGTAGAAAAATTACAGTTAAGGAGTAGCAATGAAAATCATTTTACGGTTGGCGGGGCTCACCACAGTATGAGGCACGGTGTTAAAGGGTCTCGGCATTGGGAAGGTTGAGAACATTCTTTTAGAATATTTCACTTCAGTGATGATGGTTTCGTACTGATCCCACCAGATTCTTTGGTGCCCGCTGACCAGCATCTGGTGCCCCAGTTATACACAGAAGGTTTAACTTCGGTGGTGCTGGTTTTGTTAATCATGGCTGATTCTTCAGCTCCAGCTAAGTGACATCACTCAAACAGGTCTTTGCTTCCCGTTGAAACGTCACATTGTCTGCTTTTCTCTCAACATTCTTATTTTCCAACTTCCAACAGTCCAATAGACTCTGCATGATCAATGACTGGCTTTTCCAGCTCAAAGTTCAACAGTCCCCAATACTCCAACAAACCAACATGCCACTTTCAGTTATGTGACCTCACTTGGGGTCACAACCCACAGCCAAGAAACTACATGCTGGGCAAGTTCTCTAACCACTGATCCACACTCTCCCCAAATCTTCAATGGACTCCCCATAAAACAAAACAAAACAAAACAAAACAAAAACCAAAACAAAACAGGTAATCAGGAAATATGGGTAAAGTAATTGCAGTGATTCTTGCTCCGAAGAGAAAGAGAAGTCAGACATTAGCCAGGCGTAGTACCATAGTGGAAAGAATTTTAAACAGAGCACAGACTACCAGTTCATAAGAAAACTGTGGCAGGGCTGGAGAGATGGCTCAGTGGTTAAGAGAACTGACTGTTCTTCCAAAGGTCCTGAGTTCAAATCCCATCAACCACATGGTGGCTCACAACCATCTGTAATGGGATCTGATGTCCTCTTCTGGTGTGTCTGAACATACAATGTACTCATATACATAAAATAAACAAATCTTTAAAAAAGAAAACTGTGGCGGTGTAGGAGAGACATCAGTGAACTGTGACTTTGAAGTCATTACCTGTGTTTCAGTGTAACAGTGGACATTCAATGATGCCAATGTACAAAGTATGTAGCAGTTCCGAAGCCTTTGGACTTCTCTCCTACCCACACATGGCTGCTGCTTTAGGCACAGCAAGAGGGTTTTCTGCAAGCTTGGGTCACAGATGTTAGCCTCTTTCCCCCTAAGCATAACTCAGCCAAAGACAAATGGGCACACTACAGAGATTCCTGTTTCCCTGGACCACGGAACTGCTCTGTTTCCCATGTTCCTTGTTCATCCAGCGCTGGCTGCTTTTCTTTCCCCATTCCTTTTTTTTTTTTAAGGTTATTTGATTTACCTTTTAAATCTCAACCTCTCCCTCTACCCCGTGTGTGTGTGTGTGTGTGTGTGTGTGTAAGCATGCACATGTGCGAATGAGTTTATGTGCACACAGGAGCCAGTGGAGTCCAGAAGAGGGTGATGGCTCTGTTGGAACTGGAGTTAGAGGTC
Organism: Micromys minutus; assembly: GCF_963924665.1. NCBI lineage: Eukaryota > Metazoa > Chordata > Mammalia > Rodentia > Muridae > Micromys > Micromys minutus. Next base: position 47,178,288 of record NC_137956.1, on the reverse strand, counting down.
GCAGTGAGCCACGGCGTGGATACTCAACACTGAACTAGTTTCTCCAGAGTAGCCAGTGCTATTAACTGCCAAGGCGTTTACCTCTCCAGCACCCCCTTCTTTAGATCATTCTTCTGTTTCCATTCCGTGTGCTGGGATTTCCTGGGATCGCCGCCCAAGCAAGTTATGTGCACAGCAGTCCTTGACATCTCCGAGTCTTCTGAGGAAAACCAGAGCAAGACGATGCAAAGTCAAAGGAGTGTGAACTAAATGTGACCTACTAGCTTTTGTTTGTGTACTGCTTTTACTGTAAGACAGAAGAATTACCATTAAAGCTCAACTTCAGCAAAAGCCTCTGTGCCTTAACAAATTTCAACCAGACCTGAACATGTTGGAATATTGATCTTGTCCGTGCTTGAGGGTCACTCTTTGTCACATCAGCATGACAACACTGAGTGTTTAGCCTGTGTAAGTGGTTCCCTGTCCTTCCACAATACAATGTGGTCCAGAGTCCTACACCCCTCGGCTCCTTCAAGGACCTAAGACAGCTCAGCAGTCTCAGAGATTTTATAAGTCTGGTTTAATGTTCACACCATCTTCTCAAGTTACTCTCAGGACTCCTAGTGCTGCCCGATTGTTTGATTGACATTTGTGTAACCAGATAGCCTACCATTTCTATGAGGGTAATAACCTATTACCGTCCTAGCTTCTCCCGTGGTAAAACTCTGAGCATTCCACAAACTGCTGTTTAGTCAATAAATAAAAATGAAACTCTTAATCGAAATAGGAAGCAAAAAATAATGTGATAGGTCGAAAGAGGCATATTAACAATACAGTTAGGGTTTTAACTGATTAGACCTGCAAATGAAGATGAATGTTCCAAGAATAGAAATGGGGACTGTCAGCGTGAAGTGGGCTGAACTGGACAGTCAAGTGAATGCAATTTCTCACTCGTGAGTGGGAGCTAAGAAAGCCGATCTCTTACGATTAGAGGATAGAACACTGATGCCCAGGGCCCAAGAAGGATGGCGGCCACAAAGGGAGGCTGGTTAATGAGTAGTTGGGTGAGAAGAATAACTTCTAATTGCTCAGCTCAGCAGGGTTAATGGTTAGCTGAGTATTTCATAAATGCTGGTAGGGGCTTGAATATGCCCAACACAAAGAAGTAATAAATGTTTGAGGTGGTAGATATACCACCATTCCCAAGTGTCTTTCTGAATTGAAATGTCACACTCTATACAAATGTTTTATAAACATGTATCAATTAAGTTAAAATATATTTTCTTAAAACACAAGGCAATCAATACTAAATCTTTTTTTTTAAAATATTAAATCTTTTTAAAGTCCTAACAGAAAAGAAGGAAGGAAGAAAGGAAGGGAAAGAGGGAGGGACCGAAGAGAGAAAGCTAATGCTACACACAGAGGCATATTAATAGTCTGTGAAACACCACAGCTGTGTTATACAAAGCCACTGGAAGTTTATGGCCACAGAACTAAAAGGTAATGAGGAATTTCCTTCCTTGTTTCCTTTGTCTCATGTTCTTGGTCATGTCCTTTCCTTGTTTCAGTTAAAAAACATGACAATTGTCTTGAAAAGAAAGTTTAGCTCTGGAATGCGTGCCCGGCAGGGAGGACCTTGGGTGTTTGACTCTATCATCCTCTACCTTATTCCTAAAGTCTCTAAACCCGGAGCTAGGCTGATAGAGAGTAACCCTCAGTAACTGTCCCATTCTGGTCCCTACAACACCGAGCTTATCATGGGGGAGATGCTGGGAGGGAGGGAAAGAGAGCTGCTGAGTTATCTCGAGGACAGTTTATTTTGGGATGGTTACACAAGGATTTATTTTTCACTCTGAAAATAGTGTGCTGATCCAGCAAAAGTATATGAGAAAGGGTGCAGTGCCGTAAAGTCACTGAAGGGTTCACATTGCACGGAGTAAGAAGGTAAACTCGCTCATCTTGAGAATCCATATACTAACACTGCAAATTGTTTTTCTCTTTTTAAGCCATCTTCCTGTGTTAGTTTTTGTTCCAATTACCTCTCGCTGCATGGGAAATTATCCCAGAAGCTGCTGATTTAAAGCACGAACAGACTGGGTACATTTCACTGTTTTCTGGGTCAAGCTTCAGGCAGGGTTGCTTAGTGGTATTCAGTTAGCCTCGAGGTTGATCTGGAATACCCAAGACACATGTACCCTGTACGTGGCTGGAGCCCTGGCTGTGACAGCCAGGGGAGAGGGCTCACTGTGTCTCCTCTGTCGTTTTCCAGCAAGGTTTTCAGGCTGCCACCTGGAGACTGAAGTGTTTTTAGAGAACAAAGTGAAAGCTGCCAGCCCTCCAACAGGCTAATCTAAGACTAACATGTCATTTCTACCACTGTCTATATGTCCAAGTAGCCACGGACTAGCCCAGAATCAATGGGAGTGGTATTAAATAACTTGCGATCATTTTTAATCTTCCATAAAATCGAGATACATCTTCAATGTTACCAGGGCTTATAAAGATTCAGTGTAATCTTGCCTTCTCCCAAGTAGACAGCTGTCAACCAACAGCGGAGAGTAAGTCCTTCTCTTTCCTGTTGTGCTGGCTGATCTTATGTAAACTTGACTCAAGCTGGAGCCTGAGCTGAGAAAATGTCTCCAGACAATCTGGCTGAAGGCAAAACTTCAGGGCATTTTCTAAATTGGTGATTCTTCTGGAGGAGCCCTATTCACTGTGGGTGGGGACACCGCTTGTCAGATGGTCCTATTTCTATGAGAAAGCAGACTTAGCAAGCCATGGGGGCAAGCCAGTAAGCAACATGTCCCTATGGCCTCTAAATCAGCTCCTGCCCAAAGTTCCTGCCCTGTTTGAGTTTGTGTCCTGACTTCCTTCTCTTATGTGGAACTGAAAGGGAAATAAATCCTTTTCTTCCCACACTGCTTTGCTCATGGTGTTTTGTCGAAGTAATAGAAACCCTAAGTAAGATACACTCGGAGTACACTGAAGCAATTCCTGCTGGGAGGCATGCATTATGAAGTTTACCTATGTTGCACACTTCCATCGTTTGTGGCGAAGAAAGACCAATACTACATCTTGCTTGCCTGTCTGTATAAACTTCATGAAGTTTATAGCACGACAAAGGTATTTCTGTCAACACACTAAAAGTGTTGTCCATATAATTGTATATGCTGTGCATAGAAGATATGGAACTTAAAACACATCCAGTGATGTAACATAGGCAGCCCAGCAGTCTGTACAAGCTGAAGGCCATTTTCAGTGGTATTTACTGAAACAAAAAGGTATGCATAAGCCAGAAAAGGTGTATATAGTCTGGGCGTGGAGACAGGCAGAGGCAAGCAGATCTCTTGAGTCTGAGACCAGCCAAAACTTTTGGTGAGACTGTGTCTCAAAAGACAAAACAAACAACCTAGATTACATGCATCTCTGCTTCTCACTAACTTACTTTTCTGCTGTGCAAAATAAAGAATTTTGCTTTGTCAAATATAGTGACAAAGTTCTATCCATTTCCCTTGACTTTAAGAGTGGTGTGGCAGTTTGAATAGGGATGGCTCCCATTGATTTATGAGCTTGAATGCTTGGCCATACGGGGTGGTACTAATAGGAGGTGTGACCTTAATGAAGGAAGTCGGTCACTGTGTAGGTGGACTTTGTGGTCATATGCTCAGGCTCTGCCCATTGCAGGTGACAGTCTTTTCCTCACTGCTGGTGGAAGGGAGTCTCTTTCTGTCTGCCTTCAGATCAAGATGTAGAACTCTCAGCTCCTTCTCCAGCACATGTCTGCCTGGATGCTTCCATGTTCCTGCCTTGATGACAATGGACTGAACCTCTGAACCTGTAAGCCAGCCCCAATCAAATGTTTTGTTTTTATTATTTTTTTTCATAAGAGTTGCCTCGGTCATGGTGTCTGCTCACAGCAATAAAGTCCAAACTAAGACAAATAGTTACAAAGCCTGGTTTACTAGTTTGTAGGCACATACTTACATATTAGCATGACTAATGTTTTATATAATTATTATTACATATTAAGAACTATGTTAAGTGAGGGTTTGTATCAAACATTACTTATAATTATAAAAAACAGACAATGTAAATATTAAAAAGAAAAAAACTAAAAATATACTAAAATTTCACTTAAAGAATAGATATATGTTTATAAATGTTAACTAAATACACTGGTCTATGTGACAAGTTTTTGGGTTAAAAACATGGCAGAATATTATATGCAGTGAGATCCAGCTTAAAGTAATTACGCATAAGAATACAATGTCTTGTTATGAATTTGCACATATCTGACAAATCAATATAGAGAATAAATTTATGTACTTACACAGTAGTTAACAGTGGTGATCCAAAGACTTCTCAACTTTTTAATATTCATTGACTGATTGGTTAATTGTGTGCACATGTGTGTATGTGTGCTCATATTTACTCCTCGTGGCATGTGTGTTGAGGTCAGAGACAGGTTTTAGGAGTTGGTTCTCACTTTATACCACATGGAGTCAAACTCAGACCATCATGCTTCAAGGACGTGCCACACCACATACTGAGCCATCTTACTGCACTCACAAGCGCCCAAGTGTCGAGCGCCTAACATCTCGCCAGCAAGAACGACTCGCGGCAACAGGATTCTTCTGCGAACAACCTTTAGTGTACAGTACTCTTGAGCAGGGGACCACGTGAAAGAAAAGTGCACTGCTTATATATGCCCAGGAGAATCATGTAGCTACCTGATTGGTGCGCCCTCCAGTATCTCATTAGCATGCCCCGAGAGTGGGCTGTGACGTGCGTGGTACATGCGCACTACGCCCATCGGGCTGGACAACAGCTCTGCTTGCTGAATCAGCGGCAGGAAGCCGGCGCCATCTTTGGGTTTGGCACAAACGGCTACCAACACCCAAGAGATGTTAAGATGTGGAGTGAAATTCAAACCGTGTCAAAGGGTCTTTGACACTATGTGTAGTGTTTTAATTTGTATTGTTTATGAGAGGTAAAGAATGAGTCACAAGCATTTTACTTTAAATTTTTTAAAGACACAGACAAGTGACAAATGAGATGGCCATCTCAGGGAGGGATGTGAGTGTTTCTAAAACAATATGCAAGGTAGAACTTCACTGGTACAGAAAATCTGTTGCCCGACACATACCGAATGGAGAAATACAGGAAAAGAGCTCCTTCTCCCCGATTGCTAATGGAGCAGGTGACTGTGTGGGAAGGAGTTAAAGCCAAAGGGATTGAGGGCAGGAGGAGTCCTCTACAGCCCGAGTTCCATGCAAGCATAAGAATTATTCCTATAACAAGAAGAAATATTAATTAAGAAGGAGATGCAGAGATAGCCTTTGTGTTACCAACAGAGCAGTCGGGACTTCACACCTAGGTCTCTGGCTATTTCCAGGTCTCACTCTTGCTTATGGGATGGAAGCGTCTGTGCTTTGGGGGTTACTGCGAGGCCATGCCTGTCAACAGACAAGCGACTCCTCTATACACTTTTGGGCTCCTGCATCAAAGAATGGAGAAAGCAGGCAAAAGCCCTTATTCCTCACTAAAGTCCAGGCAGAAGGTCTTACAGGAAGACACTGCACTTTATCATCATTAATTATCGCTGGCTTTCTAAGTCTGCAGGCAAAAGACACAAGAACAAGATGATCTAAACCAAATCTCAGTCAAGAATTCCACCCAGTCCAAACTGTAAAGCAAAATCTAGAGGGGACCGTATTGACCTGGTCAGTTCCATTATGACTGGGTCACACGAGGAGTGTGATTGACACTGTGTTGGTCCCACCCTTCCTTACCCCAAACAAACCCCAAGTTTTATGAAAAGGGTCCTCTTTGATGGTCTTAGACGAGATAGGAAGAGCCTCTCCCTTTAGTCATTTCCTGTTTGTCAGGTTTCTATCTAGGTGTCAGGTTTAAATTTGGAACATGCAAGGTGCAGTGAACTTATCTTGGGCAAAAGAAGAAAAGAAGAAGAAAGAAGCTTAAGTTACTTATTTTTTTAATGAAATATAATTTAACATGTAAGGCAGGGGACATCTTCTAGTTATGCAAGTGACAGTGCTGTGTGGCTTGCACACAACCCACCAGTGCTTGGATGCAAAGCATGGCTCTAATTGCTTATGAATTGTTTAGACTGTGACTTGAAGCTTGATTTGGAAAATGCTGACATGGAAGGATGGATGATAAAGGTGACAAGAAAGATCAATAGATTCTAGAATGGAGGAGAGTCAAACATGAGACATCAGGAGGACACATGTGAGGACAAAGCACATAAACCACATTACATCACATGACTTGTACTGGGACTCACTGTCACAAAAATGCAGTTCCCTTTTAGCTAATTGTCTTAGGCTTTCACTGCTGCAAACAGACACCATGCCCAAGGCAAGTCTTGCATGGTGCACGAGGACCTGTGAGTTCTACACCTTCATCTGAAGGCTGCTAGTGAAAGACTGACTCCAGGCAGCTAGGATGAGGGTCTTAAGCCCACACCCACAGTGACACACCTATTCCAACAAGGCCATACCTCCTAATAGTGCCACTCCCTGGCACAAGCATATACAAACCATCACACTAATGTACAAAGAAATGGAAGGATCTACATTGTTCCTATTTGGAGGTCACCACAATTGAAGCTACAGCTTTTACCACTGTGACCACTCTAATGACATTTCTGTCCCATCTTCTTTATGCACCAGGTCACCTTTTTTTCTAGAGTGAGGAACATCAGTCCAGAGAAGCTTGTCAGTGAGTATGATGTGAGAACACATCAGAGTGGCATGCATGTAGCTTACTGGGAATATGAGAGCAGCCTCCTTACACATTCAGAAAGGAGGAAGGAGAAGGTGTTAGCACCAATCAATCAATCAATCAGCAGATGAAGGACTGAGATATATACCAATCGCAAGGCTTTGGGTCCACCAGGGCAAGTGCTACCCCCATGGCTTGCATGCAACAACTTTGGTCATTTACAGTTTAGCAAAGCCTGGGTGTGCTTCCCAAGGCAGGCAGTCTATAGTTGTCATGACTGAGCTCGTCTCTGATCACCGCTGTACTGGTTATCTGCAGCAGCTGGACTGTCAGGGCAGCTACCTCCCTGTCTAACATGCTTGAATGAACTTTCTGCTGAACAGAAAGGCTTTGGGGACTCTTCAGTTGTTATCCCATAGCAGACTCAGATATGGAAGGACTCATTTCAGAAAGAAAAGTGTGTGGCCTTTGCTCATTGGGGTTTGCTACAAATCAGTATAAGACAGCCTTGTTGGAAGAATCCCTCTCAACACTTTCTGTCAATCATTAATCCCCTCAGCAGGGAACTGTCAGGCAGGTAGCTCTATTCCTAGCAATACCTGGACCTCCCTCATGGAGGCTTGCCCACTTTTGACACTACAAGCACTCCGAGGACACTGCAGCATGCGTACTTGGTGTTGGCATTGGGAGACTGAAGGGAATTCTAAGCAAGAATTCTAGACCCAAGAGGCCATTGACAGTGATGACAAGGGCTGGTCCAATGGTGGAAAGGGCTAATAAAATGGCGAGGAGAGTTCTGTTTGAGGAGGATGAAAAGGGCACCTTTTTTTTTTTTTTTTTTGGCGGCGGGGGGGGGGGGCATAGTTTGGCAATGCTGCTGTCTGTGGTAACCTAGGGAATGGAAACAAGGGTGACTTGAAGCACTCAGAGACTTGGCTGTGGAGACACACACAAAGTGTACACAGTGCCAGCTGGTGGCTTCTTCTAACCATGACTTCTTCACTTCAAGAGAAAGCTGAAAGAAAAAGGAACTGTTTCGTTTTGAGTCAAACTTAAGAGGAAACAGAAAACATTCTTGACTTCATAGGCTTGAAGATAAACCTTTTTGTTTCTAGTGTCTGTCTCTCATTATCTCTGTGTTTCTCTATCTCTGGCTCTCTCCTGTGTATCTAATAAACAGAGATCAAATGTTGTACTTGCATTTATTTCCTCAGAGCTCCCAGTGCCAACCTGGAGTGTGCATGCTTTGTCGCTGTTGTTAAGGAGCAGCTTCTTTCCATGTACCGTATCAAAGGGTAGAAATGTAGGCTTGCTGGCAGAGTACTTAAAGAGCATGCACAAAAATAATACTATATGAACTGGACATGGTCGCATATGTTTGTAACCCCAGCACTCAGAGGTGTAAGGATCAGGAGTTTAGAGCTATATTTGGCTACAAGGTGAATTTGAGGCTAGCCTGGGCTACATGAAAACTTGTCTCAAGAGAGAGAGAGAGAGAGAGAGAGAGAGAGAGAGAGAGAGAGAGAGAGAGAGAGAGAGAGAGAACTACATCAAAATAATGCCTTCAGAGTACTCAGAGGAACTTGGGGTGACTCCAGAGAGCACGCCGACAGAGTAAAGCAAAGCAGCAGGTACTAAGCTCCTCCCTAGCCTTGAAGACAGTGAATGTCACCCTGTTATATTCCATTTGCTGTGTGTGCTCTACAAGGAAGGTACAAGAAGACCTGGCTCATTGGAGGACAGTCCTCAGAGGCTTTGGTATCATTCATGGTAAAAGGTGGCATACTATATGAGGCACAGTGTCACTGTCCTTCCCCATCTAATCACAAATGAGAATGCTCTACACTCCTTATGTTTTTGATGAGATGGGGTCTCATGAACCCTAGGCTGATCTCTAATTCACGATGTATGTAGCTGAGGATGATCTCAAACATTTGATCCTCCTACGCCTATGTCCCAAGTGTTGTGATTACAGGCACAGATAACCGCACGTGTTTATGTAGTGACAGGGGTCAAAGCCATTGTGCATGACAGATGAGCGCTCTACCATTAACTATCTCTCAGCCCCACTTTTTAGCTGATATGAGTAATTTCTGCATATGTAACTTACTCGAGGTTTCTGAAAGTCACTTTCTCCATCTTACAAATGGTGAAATTATTTAAATATGATTAAATTGATGGTTCTATTTTACTGGGACGTGGTGATTAAATTCAGATGAAGTATAGCACTTAGTAAAAGTATAATACATATATAATATGTCTATAATATGTGACATTAATGTGTAAGAACATTTGTCATTATTCCTAAAGGAAGCATTTGTTTTTGTTTCCTTGAGACAGGATTTCTTTGTGTAACCTTGTCTTGGCTGTCCTAGAACTAGCTCTGGAGATCAGGCTGGCCTCAAACTCACAGAGACCCTCCTGCCTCTGTCTCTGAGTGCTGGAATTATTTGTAGCACATAATATCAACAAAACAGAGAGAACTGAGAAGTGTTGGCTTGATTTGCTCATCGGCCCTTGTCCCGCGCAACCGTCTCGCCAGCAAGAACGACACAGCACACAAAATAGGATTCTTCTGCGGTAAAGCTTTAATGCTCTCGAGAGGCAGAGTATAAGCTTGCAACACGTGAAGACGAAGACCCCGAACTATCTAGCCCATCCCCTTATATAGGAATCAGTCCTCGCCTTGGACGTGGAGCCCCCTGATTGGTTGAAACTCATCAGGCCCTATGACGCCACGGGAGAGGCAGAGCTCAAGGAGTGGAAAGTTACCCAGCGCGTGCGTACATGACTTGTTTACTGCTAACTCCAGCCGGATGTCAGCGCCATCTTGTAATGGAGAATGTGCAGGCAGCACCCCACAGGCCCTTGGATGCAGCCAAGTGTCATTTAACAAAGGGATCTGCTCTGAGAAATGGGTTGTTGCATGGCCTCATGAGGAGGTATATTCTCATGACAGAATTGCCACACATGCAGGTCAACAATGGCCGAGATTGTAGCTTGACTGACGGCTATGTAGGGAAATCGTATTTGTGAGCAGTGAACAGTGATTTATTTGGAAGGACACTGATACATGTGAGTTCTCTTTAGGACAACACTGATTGTCACTCCTAAATCTCTGCACGACTCTATCGGGTGTCAGAATTGCTCTGGGGAATGGTCCAAACACAGGGATGTGACAGAGACTTATGTTCTCTGGCTCACACTACTACAAGGAGTAAAGCCTGCTACAGTGACACATGGCAGCAATAAATGCTCTGAAGATCAGGAGGCAAGAGGATTTTTGAGTTGCCAGCCAGCCTACGACATGCTTTGGGGCTAGAAGTGGGTTACAGTGGAGGAATACTTGCCTGTCCTTCCTAAGGTCTTCAGCTCCACCCCCAGAGCCATGGAAATAGGATTTAAATCATAGGAACTATGATTTAAGGCAATGTACAAATATTTTCTTTTTGTCACATCTTAAAGGGTCTGTAAGACATTGATTGCGCTGGGCACAATGTCTTTAAAGTGAGTTCCTTGGGCTCAACGATCAGCCTCTACTGCTGGAGCTGAGCATGAAGGTTTGTTTGAGGAAAGACACCCATGCCTCTTCCACCCTCTAGTGCTTGCTCCTTTGGAGGGTCCTGCTGGACAAGTGGAGGGTTGGAGTATGAACATGAGGGCCTGGTACTTCCCTCTCTCCAGAGGCAGAAGCTCTGGCCTCAGGCATATTTCAGCTAAGCCAGCTTTCCTTGTGCACTGCTTTTCTTTCCCTCCCTCCCTCCCTCCCTCCCTCCCTCCCTTCCTTCCTTCCTTCCTTCCTTCCTCTCTCCCTCTGTCCTCCCCCCCTTTGAGGCTGTGATACTGCTGGCCTAAGCAGGTGTCTGACAAAATCATGAGATGCCCAGGAGCTAAAATCATGGGCATTTTGACCTATGGGGTCATACTGATACATGATGGGCGTCCTATGCATGAGCATGGGGCTACAAGCAGAAGAGTGATTAAGCCTGTTGACTGGCCATTTGCAATGATGCCATAGAGGAGGCTCCCCCACAGAGTAATTAGAAGCATTCGAATGTTAGGTTCCTTCTTCCAACCATTGGATTCTTTGGTGTTGTTTTTAGATGGCGCCTTGGGCACCCGATCACTGTCCGGTTCTTATTTCATTTTCCTGCTTCTACAAGACCTAGTTGTTTAGCGTGATTGCCTAGTGTCACACCAAACTGGGAGAAAAGCAGCAGTTTGGGGCTATATGTTTACAAATGAAGACAGGGAGGATCTGATCTGAGTTCTCAAGACTTGCCCCCAGTAGCTACAGTGGGAAGGAAACACTGACAGGAAGAAGACACGGGTTTGAGTAAGAAGAGGACATTTTACTTCAGTTAGCATTTGACTTAAAATAAGACATATCAGGTTTAGTCCCACTGTGTAGATGTAAGAAGATGGCCTGGGAATTCTCACCTTCATGGATACATATCTGAATGAAGATGGCTAAAGTCCTCACCTTCATCCATCCCCCCTTTCTTCCTCTGAAACAGGAGCTCACATATCCCAGGCTGGCCTTGAACTCCTGATCCTCTTGCTGCCTTCCTAGCACTGGGATGCATTGGCACTTTCTGTTCTCGGTTCTTCCCTTCTGGCATGCTATCCCACACATCTACACCAATTCACTGAGACAGAAAAGTCAGGTCCCCTGAGACTCAGTGAGCCAGATTCTGAATTAACAGAGTTCATCATTGGGGAAATCAAAAGCCAATTGGAATGAGCTCATTACAGTTATAATGATTGCCAGCCTCCTGATTGCTGATTGTTATCTTGAGGTACCCGACTTTTAGACGTGTGCTTACTTATTTAATTAATATTTTGGAGGCTCAGCTCCCACTTTCTGGCTTTGCTCTACTGAAGCTAGAGAAATTGTTAAAATCCGATCAAGTTTCCGTTCTATTTTCTAATTCCCTGAAAGACCGACGCGTCCGTGGACTGTGTCCTTCCGTGGCTGAGAACTTGCAGGGATCTTCTCCATTGTTTTATGGGATGGAATTAAACGTGTAAAGCAGTTACCATTTAAAGGCTCGTCGGACTGAAGCGCTCCTTGAACTCAATTGACCAAGCATTTCCCCCAGTTTCTGAAATCACACCTGTGTTAAGATGTGCAGTCTCTTCCTCTATCTGGTAAGCACAAGGTGTGGGAACTTGTGCAATGGATAATTAATCTCTATTGCTATCTATAGTTTCATAGTTAACACTGTCTTAGCAGAAGTGTGAAGACACATTCACACCTTTGAAAATGGATGATTAACTAATCAAACGACAATATGAATGTTAGATAGAATTACAGAGATGGCTGCAAGGCAGAGCTATTTATGATTATAACATTCTATTTAATTTTTAAGGGTGGATTGTTCAGTGTAATCCATGCTCCTCAAACATCCGAGCAGATTTTCAACTTTTTAATTACACAACTCCTCCAAAGAGAATGAAGGTGATTTCAGACTAGCTCCTCTCTAACTATGCATTTTACACTCAGGAGGTTAAGAGGGGAGAGAGGGAGCACAGGTCAAGACCACAGGCAAGGAGAAGCCAAGAAGAGAGAATGACATTGGAGTGAACAGTCAGTTAGCGTTCCCTCTGGACTTCATTAGTCCCATTTCAAATACAAACTGATCCAAATAGGAAATCCAACACATTGTTTATCATGGCAAGTTCCCTGTAGATTATCTGATGTGCAGAAATTCAAAAATGGGACATAGGCCATGAGCTTTAAGAGTTTGTATTTTTTTAAAAATTATCTGTGTGCCTTTTCTCTTAAATACGTGACTGATGGGAAGAACTGATGAGATCATTGGAGGAAAGCAGAGCCAGCCTCTGAAGCTTCAGGCCCGTTTCCACGGAGAGTGCACGGCAGGGCTTAAGAAGGGCTGCACACAACAGCATATGCCTAAGGCAGAGGCAAGAGCGTCCGCAGTTTCAAGGCATCTCAGCTATGTGGCAAGCTGGAGGGCAGCCTGGGCTATCTGCTATCTGAGACCCTGCCTCAAAACAAACAAACAAACAAAAAAATAATAGATGCATACATAGAAAGAGAAAGAAGAAAGAAAGCAAGTAACAGAAAAAAACCAGAAGCCCCTAGAATAAAAATATTTACCTATACTTGTTTCTTCAGGGGGAATGAACATCTGTTAATGGCACATACCCCTTTGACCTACAGTAGTATATTTCAAAGATGTCTTTTTTTAAAATCTACACTATAAGCCATTTGGCACGTGAATTCTTTATTGTGTGTGTGTTTTTTTTAAGGTTTACTTATTATATATAAGTACACTGTCACTATCCTCAGACACACCAGAAGAGGGCATCGGATCCCATTACAGATGGTTGTGAGCCACCATGTGGTTGCTGGGATTTGAACTCAGGACCTCTGGAAGAGCAAACAGTACTCCTAACTACTGAGCTATCTCTCCAGCCCTTCAAGGACATCTTAACTCCCCACTAATGCTCTGACATCTGGCTTTATGAAGGTTTCATTATCCTGCTCTGCAATGCTTTATACTAAGTAGGCATCTTCGTCTACTGACTAAATATAGTTACTACAAAGTTATATATTTTTTTTTACATTTGCATCCCTCCAGCCCGTCTCCAAAAGGATGTTTCCCCACCAGTCTTACCCATTCCCTGGGGCCTCAAGTCTCCCGAGGGTTGGGCGAGTCTTCTTCCACTGAGAGCAGACAGGCAGTCCTCTGCTGTATGTGTGTCGGGGGTCTCGGATCGGCTGTATGCTACGTAGGAAATGAACATATATGACTTAGCAACAGTTTACATATTGGTGCATGCTCAACCTTAAGGCTGATGTTACTTAAACATGGCTTCTGCCTCTATTTCTGACCTGTGGTCGCCCAGGCGAGATGTCTTTCCCATCTCCTTCTTTTCTTGGCCACACTGGCTTGACGTGGTGCTTCCTTTCATAAACAGCTCCTTCGTGGGCTCCACACCAGGCTCTGCATCTCGTCTTGGGTGGTCTCAGGTAGACCCTGCATCCGGTTCCACAGATCTCTGGGATACTAATAAGGCTGCCAAGGTCAAGCTTCGGCCCTAACCTCTTCCAGATTTGTTTCCATACACGGATGGACGAGGGCTCTGCCCTCGTCTTCATTCTATTCCTTTCATGCAGTCTCGAAGGAGATGCTTGTTCTCCTACCCAGGCAGAAAAGAAGGATCAGAAGTTCAAGGTTACTCTCTGGCTCTGCAGAGCTAGAGGACAGCCTGGGCTAGGTAAGACCTTGTTCCCAAGAGTAAAACCAAAACCAAAAGTTAATGTATCAAGTGATATTTAATATACACCTATCTTGTATTTAATAGACATCTACATAATAGATTTAAACTTAACTGAAACTAGCCCACGTCCCTCCCCTCATTTGGACTTTGGGTTATCCTATCATAGCAATAAATGACTTGATTAATCACTGTCCATTACTGATTTCTGACAAAATTTTGGTTGCTGTTAGATTAAAAAAGAAGGGTCAAGTTTTCCAGTTGTTGCAAACTTGTTGAGTGTGAGGCTCTGAGCTGCTGACGGTGGGGAGGAGGAATCTGCAGAGTTAAAATCGACGCAGTACGATTTGGATTTGGGGCGTGAACTGGACGATTTGGGTTCAAAGATGATTTATACTCAAGAGTCAAGTTCTTCAAATACTAAGAGGAGTTCAATTCTTTACCTATGCTGAGTTTAAGGTGCTGTTAGAGACCTTGGCCTGTATTCTCTGCAGCTCCTTGGTCTTCATGGTCTCTGTTGAAACAACTCAAGTGTGGCCCACAGAGCCTGAGAATAAAGGGACCACCCACTGGAGGGGGGGGAGCGGAAAGCAGCCATAGAGAGCATTAATTAGCATGAACATACTATGTGCGAGAGTTTGCAATGCCACTGTTAGAGAACATTCTCTTTGTCATCTTGAGGATGGACAAAGGCTGAAAGCACCGTTTGATGAAGAGCTAAGGCATACTTCCAAGGGCTGAGAGTAGACAGTGACTGAAAGGATCATCGTGTTGATCTGAGGTACGCTGCATATTACTTTAAGGTTCTAGAACAAAGAGCTTTCCCAAGGGATGTGGACCTGTTTCAGTGATCCATGGGCCCATTTGGATCAGTTCTTACAGGAGGAGACTACGGCATGTTTGCCCTTGTAAGATTCAGCACTCCAGATTCAAGGGTAGAGAGATAGCTCTTGCTGACATTCTGGGCAGTTCAGAATGTCATGACTCGCTCTGGTCTTTATTCACTTGATCAATACGTAGAGCCTTATTGTTCTGGTCCCTGGCTATGTAGGATGCTCATTATGAGAGAGGGCTGTGTCCTTCAGGCATGCGACTATCCAATAGGATACGTATCAGCCCCAAGTAGCAAAATGAGGCTGGAGATGCAGACTTGAAACTTGAGAGAAGTCAGAACTCATAAAATGCAACAGCCGTGTTCCTGAAAATGGATCTATAAGAAAAAGACCGAAGTGAAGACCCGAGTCAGGGATTTAAAGCTAGAAAAATACCAGTCAAAGAGAAAATAATGAATTAATAGGAGACATTAGTGAGCATGGTTTCAGTCTAGTCCAAAGCAGGAGTGGGGCTCAAAATAAGGGAAAGGAGCAGTAGGGTCAGTTGCTACCTAGAGGCTAAGATACTGGGAAGAAAAAGGACCCCAGCATTTGGATACATTCAAAAAGGCCTAAGTCTCATTTCTCACTACTTAAGCTCTTGACACTGCACATCATCTAGTGAGTCTGAGTTTGCTTTGCACTGGAAAATGCACCCCATTGAGAACTGCTTGGTTCCCAGGGGTGGGAAGCGGCATCAGTGTGCTTGTGAAATGGAAATGAAGTCGAACTTTGGGATGGACAGACCCAAGGGTTCAAACTTAAAAATCAGCTGCAAAGAATAAAGTTTATCGGGACACGTGTCATCTTCTGGTTTGTTAGTGAGTATCTGAAATGACAAATTGTGAGACATCCGGTCTAGGAGACACTGCACTGAACTTCTTATGAAAGTTCGTTGTGAAGACCGTCACCACCAGGTGTAAGGAGTCTCCCTCAAAGCCAATTTCCTGGGCCCAAGCACAATTAAAACTTTTAATTTGAAGCTCGACATCTTGGCATAGCTATTATCACTTGCATCTGTTTTATCAGAACTTGACAGGTTTTCTTTGTTGGTTTTAAGCCTATTTAGCTTATGCAGGCTACAGACAATCATTTATACGGAAACCCAACCTTCGAAGTAAAAGTAGTACGAAAATCCAAGGCATATTTCACCCGGAAAGTAAGCAGAATAGATAATCTTTCAGGGCTAATAATTTCTATAATTGGAATACTGGGATAATTAAGGAAGAGCTGTGTTATTCATCTCTGAAAACCCAGCCTGTGCTGCCCTCTTAGTGGTAAGCTGAGAAGGCTGTCATTAGCAATATTTCACAGATGGGTTGTGTTTGAGTTTTATTTATTTATTTTTCTGCCTAGCCCTTTTCCCCCTTTATGATTTCAGAGTGTACGACAAACATTTTCCAGCAGAAATACAGAACATGGCGTCATGCTTTTTGTCTCCTGCAAGTTGGGTGATGAACTGAAGATGATGGGATAATAAACTGATGCCAGCCAGGAGTTGAGTCCTGGGGAGCCTCAAGGAGAAGGGGTGTCTTAATTGTGGCCCAGAGCACATTCCCCATGGCTGAATAAGCCATAGTTCTAGTGGGCATAGCTACTTTCATAATTCAGGAACCAGTGAGCCAAATTAGATCAGACAAAGTTCTTTGCCCTGTCCTGACAGAATGTAGAAGCCAGGGTGAAAAATGAATGGAAGGCCAGAAAGCATAGTGTAAACTCTAAGACAGAGATATACGTAGGTCAGAGAAGCCTGAGAGGGTGCCAGGTAAGAGCTTGGCAGTAGGGTTCTGTTACTCTGACAAAGACCATGGCCAAAGGCAAATGAAGGAAGACGGGGTTTATTTGATTTTTGAGATTGTGAGAAATCTGATCTAGTAGACAGATTTCAGGTTATAGTTCATTATAGAGGGGAGCCAATGTAGGAACTAAAAGGCAAGAATTTGAAGCAAAAACTTCAGAAACATGCTGTTTACTGGCTTGCTCCCATGCTCCCACTGTCTTACACTGCACAGGCCTTCCTGCCTAGGGATGCCATCACCCACAGTGGGCTGGGCCCTCCTACATTAGTTATAAATCAAGGAAATACCCCCAAGACATACTCACAGGCTAATATGGAGGAAATTCTTCGGTTGAGATTCCCTCTTCCCAAGTATGTCAAAATGACAACAGAGATTAGTTATCGCATACAGAGAGGTGGTCACAGAAGTCTGCTACATGGGTGTGGGTTACAGGGGCTAATGAGTAAGACACCGTTGTTTAGGCTTTCTTGTCAGACCGCCCCCCCAAAAAAAAAAAATCAAAAAGAACTCTGTATGTTAGGTTTGCTTATAGAGCTAGCTGTAAGATGGTTGCTGGTCTTTGCTTCGCTGAGAGAGGCATAACCAAAATTTTCTCTTGGCATTTCTGTTGGTCCCTCTTGTTGACTTGAGTGGAGACTGAGGCCTGGCTGTCTCTCTTGGGTGCTGTCACCGCTGACGACGTCTGCTATCCCGGTTCTGTGGAGCTGGACTGCTGACATATCTGTGACGTGTTTGCCAGTAGACTGAGCTGTCACTACTAACTCAAACTGAACTGTCCATTTCCAGATCACACAGACAGGAGTTGTTCTAAAGAACCTTTTTAAACAGATCCACTTCCTCCATATCCTTTCTTTTCACCTACCTCTGGTGGATTACAAAGGAGGTGAAAGCATTAAAAATCATTATTTAAGAATAGTTTTTAAAAAATTTGTAGTTACAGTTTGCAAACCAGGCTTCCATGTGATTTTCTTGTTCAATGCCTGACTGTTCCTTAAGATCGTCTTTAAATATCAACATCTATCCAAAACCTCCTAATGCTAATTTCTTTCCCTTTTAGGTTCCCGTGTCATCTCCTGTCACACGTTCTAACTATTTATTTGCACATTTGTCTCTGTGACTATGTGAGAACAGTAGACACCCTTAAAGTAAGGGCTTAGTCTTCTTATTGATGATCTGTTGCAATATCCATTTCAACTCAATGGCCAATTTGTTGCATTTTCCTCTTCAACCCAAATAAACCCATCCAATGAAAACGCGGCTCAGTAATTAGGAAAACAAACTGCAGTCTATTTTGGGCAGATTTACCACTACACTCTCTATTCCCCTCCTAAGACATACCTCTCACTCTGTTCCCTTTCAGTTCCCCGTTCTCCTCCTCCCCCGCCCCCTCTCCTCCTCTTCTGTTTCCTCTCCCTTTTCCCACCCCCTCTCCCTGTCTATCATGTATTGCCCTGACATAAATCTACAATACTCCTTTCCCAGGTCTCAGTGCAGTGGTTGGCAAGGGGAAGAAGCCCTCCGATTTGTGGAGAGTCAGATGTTGAGCTCAGGTCATTTGTCCCCTTTCCCAGTAACAGTGACAGGAAATCTGGTCCAGGTCATCAGCTTCACCTTCTCTGCATGACCCAAACTCAGGAGATGTTGTAGGTACAGCTGGCCACTGCACTGATACTTCAGAGTCAGATGAACACAAAAGCTTTGACTACTCACTCTGTTTACCAGGCTTCTGAGCTCCTGTGAGAAACTTTGCAAAGGTCCTTTGCTCGTGTGAGGGGACCTTCGGGAAGACTCATGTTACAGTATAGTGGACTATCATCACTTTCATCTTTTCTTGAGACTCTGGAGACTGAACCCAGAGTCTTGTGGACACTGTTAAAGTTCTCTGCCACTGATTCACACCCCGGCCCCATTAGGATCATTTCTAAAGCTGTGTTTTTCTGTCTGAAATTATGTGTACGTGTCTGAGGGTGTATACACATGAGAGCAGCTGCCAGGGGAGGCGAGAGAGGGCATCAGATTCCCTGATGCTGAACTTACAGGCTGCTATGAGCTGTAAGCCTTGGGTGTTGCAAGTGAACTGGGGTCCTCTGCAAGAACAGCATATGCTGAGCCTCTGCACCATATCTTCACCCATCGTCCTTTCTTTTGAGATAGGGTCTCACTGTGTGGCTCTGGCTGGATGGGAGCTCCCTCTGTAGATCAGTGTGGCCTAGGGCTCACGAAGATCCACCTGTCTCTGCCTCCTGGGTCCTGGGATTCAAGGCACACACCACCTCCTTCTCCTGCTCTTCTTAAAACACGAATTGAAATCTTTGACCCAAGAGAAAACTGTGGTCTCTTTCAAAGGAGGCAACACAGAAAACAAAACAAGAGACAAACAAAGCAAGACCTAGGAAGCTTTCTGCAGAAGAGGTGACTTTGTCCCCCGACCCTGCCCTTCCCCCCCCCCACTTGAACAGAGAGGGCTCACTGCTAGATCTCCGAGAAGATCAGTTTCACAGAATACTGAGTCGAACTTATCAGTGCCTAGATTCTGTCCTGATGGCAGGCTAATGCTGAGTAATTAAACTTAAAAGGGTTAGTACACATATAGTATAATAGTTTTCCAAGTGCAAAAGTAGAAGACATAAAAGATACATTTCACAGTAACAACTGCTCAAAATTAAGAAAGAGACCCAGACACGACTGTCAGGATTTCTAATGGGTCACCTATAAGGCTCAGATGATCCTGGCAGGCTTGTGTTTTAAGTTTGCAGATTAGGAAACTGAGAACCAATCACTGTGAAATGCCACACCGAAAGTCAGAGAAATAGAAACCCTTACCCATTTTACCAGAATAATGAACAAATACATTACTACACGTAAGTTAGAGAAACTAATGTGGAAACCTACTTTATAGGCACCGTAATGAATATTTTGAGATAGTTTAATTGGAATTATTATTCTACACAAGATGCTGCTGCTCCTCCTAGACACTACAGTCAAACAAAAAGCTCAGACCCAGATCATGGGATCTATCCCTTCAAATTGTTGCGGGGTGGGGGGGGGGTTCACGATACTCATGAAACAATACACGCTGTCAACATTC
Source organism: Micromys minutus (assembly GCF_963924665.1). Lineage (NCBI taxonomy): Eukaryota > Metazoa > Chordata > Mammalia > Rodentia > Muridae > Micromys > Micromys minutus. The sequence continues at coordinate 47,158,555 of NC_137956.1, read as the reverse complement.
TACTTAGTCACCCACCTGAACTTGGGGGTAAAGCCTATTGCTGAAAATACCATAGACTTTGTCAGAAAAACTTGGAGAAATCAAGCTGGTCCTGACCTGGAAACCTCTTCGATGGCCGGCTTCCCCAGTGCTGCTGGTGTAAGCTGGATGCTGGAGGGAATAAAGTTCTCAGTTCTGAGCCTGTGAACTCACTAAACATGATATACTCATTAGCTAGGGTGTGTTTGCATTATGTGCTCCAGTGTTTGTGCATGAGCATACACACACACACACACACACACACACACACACACCCTGAAAACGACATGAAATAACCTTCAGAAAAGTTTGACTTCAATGCTGTATTTTTTTTTAATTTTTAGACTTCTTATGACAATATGTTCATATACCATCGAGCCCAATGTTTACATTGTAAGCCTCTGGGTTCTTCTGGTATAATCTCATAACTACCCAAGCTGTGCAAGTTCTTTAGTGGGTTTAGAGGTCCTCCTGCTCCATTTCTGCTGTCAGCCCTTGTATGCTCACACCCGTGCAGTTGCTCACATTGTTCCATTCACTGTCCAGTCTTAGCTAGAGTTTCGACTGCTGTGCTAAAACACCATAACCAGAAGCAACTCAGGGAGCAAAAGGGGTTATTGCACCTCACAACTCCTAGGTCATACTCTGAGAAGGGTCCAGGCAGGAACCCACCCAGAGGAAGAAACTGTTCCAGAAGCCGTGGAAGAACACTGCTCCCTGGCTTGATTCTGTACGGCTTGCTCAGTCTGCTTTTTTATACCATCAATGGCATTGCCCCCAGGGGGACTGGGTCCTCTCCTATCAATCGTTAAGAAAATGTCCTACAGACTTGACTACAGGACAATCTTATGGAAGCATTTCTTCAATTAATATTCTCTCCTCTCTGAGGTGTCTGGGTTTGTTTCAGTTGACAATCTCAAGCCAGCACAGCTACTGACCTCTTCTGTGTTCTAGATGTCCTTCAAAACTGTTCACATAGCTAATCTTTTGCTCCAGCTTTTGTAGTGGGATGGCTTAACCTTCTTCTTTGATACCCCGGCCACTATTTTTTGAACCAAGCACAAATTTAACTGATCTCTCATGGCTCTCCCAAACACCCTGTCACCCAAACAGGCCATTCCTTCTGAGAGGTTACTGTGGGGTTGTTAGGTATCAGACATGTTTCAGCTTGAAGGACCATGTTTGTAGATGCTGTAGAAATGCAGTTTCAAATGTCTAGGATGGTATGTTTTCTTTACTCTTTGAACTGTTGTATTGTCCAAGAAATTACCTATCATAATGTGACATCTAGGACATTTTCCTGTTTTGAGTTGACAACTTATTTCTGCTGGGAACAAGCAAAAGAAACTTATTCTAAGTGCTGCTGTCTCAGGGATAACTTGTCCATCTCGCTGGCAGGGGTCACATGCAGCTGACCCTTTCCTTAGTCCCCTTATTACTCTGGGCTCAGACCTAGAGTCTAGGGAAATGAATTAAAGATCTTGAAGCCAGGTGTCCTGTATATGGCCCAGTCTCCAACGGGTACCCCCTCATTTAAGCCATATGTCAAAATACAATTGGATTATACTGTTGCTCTCCCCAGATCCTCCCTCACTTTGTGTTCCCATCCTATAAAAATGTATAACCTCCCTTTGGGGAACTCAGTTCAGATCCCGAACTGACTGCCGCCCTGATCGATCAGAAAATACAGCTTTCATTTATGAGCTTCTGTCTCTAAAGTGAGTTTTTTTGGCTTCCACCCTGAACCCAATACTTTCTTAAGACTTAATTCTTAAGAATGATTTGTATTGTATTAAGAGTTGATTTGTATTGTAAAGAATATAAACGTGTTCCCTCCCCCAAAGCATTCCATTCACTATGAGAATGACATCTGAGAAAGACATTTATGTACCAGGCATCAGGAGAATCGCTCTGCTTTTTATGGTACAGAAAGCTTGGTAGTCAATTTTAGGGAACACTAAAAAATAAAAAAATTCCAAAATATTATTGTTTAGGGTAAGGCGAAAGCAAATGGCAGCTGTTTAGATATATTCTGAAAGGTGGACTGTTTTAGGTAGAAAATACTGATTAATAACATTTCAAGTGATAGTTGCAGCAGAAACTATGTGAGAGGTCCCTCAAAGTTTTTGAGCTGTGTTCTTTCTGTTTCGAGTGTGTTCCTAAGAATGACCTTGGAAATGAATCTGAAGTCCAGAAAAAAAAAAACACCGGAACTTAACATTCAGGTCACAGGTCACTAGGTGTGTCTGCAGGATCCAAGAGAGTGTACTCGGTTCTTAACTGAAACAGACCAAACTTACTCCCTGTATCAAGATATGTTTGGTACTTGTGGTTTGATTACTTGAATGTTGGATGCCCGGCTTCTGTTTTTATAACTCATGCTTCCGCTCCACACTCAGCAGTCAGCTTGAGCTACGCGAACGTCTATGCAGTTCGTTCAACAACAGCAGCAACAACAAAACCTTGTTTTGGTCTTTCTAAAACGTTCACTTCCAGCCAGACAAAAAGGGGACCCAAAGCAGTTTCCGTGTGTGTTTCTTAGCACATTTATAAAACACACAAGGAGAGGAACCGACTTCCTGCCCGGCTGAGTGAAGGTTTAATTCTCCACCTTGGCACCTCAGCCTACACCTGTAATGAGAGCATTATGTCCAAACAGGTCCTTAAATGGGAGCCCTGCTGAGCAGAGACACACTTTCCCTTCGTGCCTGTTCAACTGTGGTTATCTTTTCTGCCAACTGACCAGGCAGACTCAGCAGCAGGGAAGGAGGGACTGCAGGTAGGTGGGGAGGGGATCATTTTGAAAGCCTTAAATTCCTTGCAGGGAAGAGGCAGCTGCTCCATGTTTGGAAAAACATCTGTCCCTGGCCTCCCTCACCATTTTGGAGGCTCGAATTTATTAAATGGAGATCTGATAAAGACTCAGAACTGAAGGATGGTCAGTGAGCAGAAACAGGCCTAAGTACCACCCAGAAAGTTACCTTCGGGCAATTGTTCCTTTTTCTTACATCTGCAGTTCCGTAACAGCACCCAGACTGGACAGTACGCCCAGGGGATGTTCACAAAACAGGTCTCCTGCAGGTGGCTTTTCTCCTGGTCGAGGATAAGAGCTTTATTTTTATTACTTTTCCTCTGGCCCTCAAGACTGAGGCTGAAACCCGACAGGGACAAAGGTACTAACAACTGAATGACCTGGACTTTCAGTACCTTTGAGATAAGAGGCCTAAGCCTCAAATCCCACGTGCTACCTCGAAAAGTCTGGCAATGCACAAACAAGGCGTCCTCTTGGAGGCGCATGCGTAGCCCCGCCCCTTAGGGGGCTTCCCTGAGGAACCCCGCCCACTCTACAGCAGGATTCCCCAGAGGGCAGTCAGGCGCAGGCGTAGAACAAAGCGGAAGTAGGAACAGGGGAGGGGGTGTGGCCTGTTCTCTTCGCAGAGGTCGCGTTCCTGCTCTTCTCCTGCGGGAAGCTGCGGGCGGGTGAGCGGCTGCGCGCGCAGCCCAGCTCAGGCTCCTCCCCTCCCGGCCCCAGAGCCCGCGAGTGGCTGGCTTGCTGCTTCTCCGCCCTCCGAGATGGCGCTGGACCCCGCAGGTACTGCAGTCGTCGTGGTTTTGAGGGCCTAGGCGCGGGTCTCCGCCCGGCATCGTGGGTCAGATGCCCCGAGGATGCGCGGCTTCCGTGGTTAGCACCTCACTCAGCCCGGCGGCTGGGTTTCCAACTCTCCGTGAATGGCCGTCAATCTGCCGCTCGCTGGGGCTCTCTGCTCTAGTTGCTCAGTGAGGAGCGTTGGGTTCCTTGTGTCAACTTGCATTCTCTCTTCATTTCCTTCACCGCCTAGTGTTTGTTTTTTTCTTTCCTCCGTTAGGGCACAGGCTCCTTTTAAACAGTATCGGGTGTGTAGACACCGTTGTCCCAGAAAACTGTCAAGTTTCATACTGGTGCACAGTTTAACATTTTGTTTCCGGTAATCTTCATGCCTTATACGCCCAAGTTCGTCCTTGTAGGTGAGTGTAGCAAAGGCTCCACGACTGACTGGCCAGAGTCATCTTCTTGGAAAGGCTCTCCAAAACATCTTCCGTGTCGTTTTAATTTGCATGGTTCCCATCATTTATGTTTGCAGTCAAGTTCAGATCCTCAGGAAGATTTACAGAAGCGCACTTAACAGTACTTCGCTTAAGTAACCGCGAAGAGACAGAGATGGAAAGGCAGTGAGTCTAGTTGTTAGAGATTTTCAAACCTTTGGAGATGCTGAAGTGGAAGGTCCCATGTGGCCCTCAAATAGGATGGAAACTAGGTACAGCATTCGAATAACTTGTCACTTTATTATCCGGCTAAGTGTGTTCAGTTGTCCCAGAGTAGTATTGGCGTGGTTGGTTCTTTTATCACCATTTTCAGAGTAGGAAGCAGGCTCAGAAAGGTGAATCCGCTGCCTAGAGTCACTCCCCCTAGCTCTCTCTTAGTTGGCTCCTTCATGCCCATCAGATTTGATTTGAAATGTCAGTTCCTCATAGAATTTAGCACTGTCTAAAGCAGACCTCTGTTCATCTACTGCAGCGCTCGGCTTACTTTCTGCCTAACGTAATAAACCAGAGTCTATAAGCATATCTGTATGTATCACATCCTAGCGCAGATCGTGGTGGACTCGGGGACTTCTGTCACTCGAAGCATAAAGCAGTTGTGGAACACTGCTTGATCTGACCAGTTTGAGGCAAGATAATTGGGACTGAACCGTGAAGCAGCCGTAGACCCAGGCTTTGAAGCAGCAACGCTGAGCAATAGTTAGGTGGTAAAACATACCCGGTCTTATTTGGTTTGAGGCGACTACTTTGATTGGAAGGTAGGAGGCGGTAATGAGGAACGGGTAAAGGGAAGTTCAGGGAAAGTACGTATGGTTTTGGTATCTCACGACCTTGAAAATAATACTTAGACAGATGGGGCAGTCAGGGTAGAGCAGTGGAGCTCAACCTTCCTAATGCTGAGAGCCTTTAGCAGTCCCTCATGTGGTGACCCCCAACCGTACAATTATCTTCATTGCTACTTCATGGCTGTAATTTTGCTACTGTTAGGAATCATAATATACATTTTTGGAGATAGAGGTTTGCCGTATGGATGGTGACTCACACGTAAGGACCCACTGGGCTAGAGGCCTGCATGGATCTTTATTTAGACAGATGAGAAAGTGTAAGAAACACTTCATACTTGCTCTCACTGGTTTCTAGTTACTCTTAACCCCCTCGGAATGTGTAGTGTGCTCAAGGCTACATGGCTGTTGTCTGAGAGGACCACGTTTTGTTCCAAACCGCATGGTTTCCTTCTCAGCCTAGGCTGTCAGCCATGCCTTTATTTTAGCACTTTTTGGTAAACTTTTGGGGGGCCAGTATTCATGGTATGTGTTGCTCTGTAACCTAGGAAACAGTAACATAAAGGACAAACAAGGACACCACCCAAAATAGCCTCTTCCTGTTTGTTCACAGACACTAAAAGACGCATTGTAAAGAAAGCAGATTGTGAGGAGAGCTACGTTTGTTAAGCTGGGAGAAGTGGCGTTTGCTTTAAAATGTCAAGGATGAGAAGAAGCTACCATGAAAAGAGCTGGGGGCTGGGACCGTGACCATGGTGGGCAATTAGAGTGGCAAGTGCTCGAAAGAATGTTTCATTGACGGGCAGAGCACAGAGGAGAACCATAAGGAGAAAGGTTGGGAAAGCAGGCTTAGGGCCTTGCATTCTATGTTAAAGCATTTTAATTCTCTTTCCTCTTGATTTTTCTCAAAGTCTGGATCCAACAGTGAGAGGGACTGACTTCGAACTGATGCCTGTACTCTTAGACCCTGACACTGAAGCACTTGTTAGGCTGTTCGGACATGTGGCTCTGCACCATTCCAGTTCTGCCGACTCAGCTCTCCCTAACCGTGTGTGTGTGTGTGTGTGTGTGTGTGTGTGTGTGTGTGTGTCTGTGTGTGTGTGTGTGTGTGTGGGCTAGTCCCTGTTCTGATAGGAGATTCTTTATAACCTTCAGTCATAAGCAGGACCTTTGACCTCAATAATATTGCAAGAGATTGTAGTGTAGCTCACTCTCCTATACTAGGATCTAAGTATATCTTATTTCAACTTATGGTTCTTTGCAAACTCATAATACTTTCTATAAACATTGCAGTTATAGAAATATCTGGCCAAATTTAGTGATTAAAACTTTAAATTTTTTTGTAAAACATGTAACTCACAATCACCTATAAAAACTGATGTTAAGATTCATGCTTGTTAAATATAATTTTCAAAACTATAAAATTATGACTCATGCAAAAAAATGGATACGTGTTGAAGATTTTCTTCAACTCATTAATTAGTGAAGAAACCAGTAAGATACAAAAATTAGTCCAAAAACATTTGAGAAAGTAGAAAGCATAGACAATTTTATAGGTTACACCTATAGATAAGAACTTTAATTTTTGTAGCATGTCCTCTTTGGGGCTATTGCTTTAAAAATTTGTTTCAATTTCTATTTGGTAAGAGTCTTAGAAGTTAGCCCCTGCCCCTAACAGAGGATAAAATACCCAGTAACTGAAAGTATCAAGGAACCACCTGTTTATACCTATTCTGGTATTTGATGAAAAGTTTCTGAATTTCTTATGTTCCCCGGTGACAACTGCAGAGGAACACTATCCACGAGTGCTCCTGCCCACCTCCGCTTTCTCGCCTCCTTAGCAAGGCCAAGGCTTCTCTTCCCTTGTCACTTAGCGCAGCTTCCTCCTTTCCCTTTACTTTCACAAGACGTCTACATCTGTCCGTCCATCCGTCCTTCTGTCTGTGTCTTTCTGCGGCTGTCCTTCCATGGCTATTCTTTTTCCAGGAGAAGCTGGGCCTTGCTAGGGCTGGAGGTGGAAATTGAGATGTGGAGCTTGATGACAGCCCGTGGGTGGTTGGTTGTACTGGCTGGTTTTGTGTCAACGTGACACAAGCTGGAGTTATCACAGAGAAAGAAGCCCCAGTTGAGGAAATGTCATGAGATCCAGCTGTAAGGCATTTTCTCAACTAGTGATCAAGGGGGGAGGGCCCAGCCCATTGTGGGTGGAGCCACCCCTGGGCTGGTAGACCTGGGTTCTATAAGAAAGAAAGCTGAGCAAGGCAGGGGAAGCAAACCAGTAAGTGACATTCCTTCATGGCGTTCTGCATCAGCTCCTGCTTCCTGACCTGCTTGAGTTCCAGTCCTGACTTCCTTTGGTGATGAACAGCAGTGTGGAAGTGTAAGCTGAATAAACCCTTTTCTCCCCAGCTTCTTGGCCATGATACTTTGTGCAGGAATAGAAACCCTGACTAAGACAGTGGTGTTGAGGTGTTTTATGGGAGAAAGCTGCAGTGATAGATTCTGAAGGGTCAGGTTTTTTCCGGTTCCTTTTCTAATGTAGCTACCTATTGGAGTATGTGGTTACTAGTACTTGCATTTACTGGAGACTTACTTTCTGGAAAGTTAGATGTCTGAACATATTTGAAGAGTCTCCCCCCCTTGAGCATTATGTGCTTAATTATGTGAGGTGATAGGCATTGACTGGAAAGTTAACATTTATCATTGTTCTTTTTTGAGGTAAGGTCTTATGTTAACTTTAAGTTAACTATGTAGCTTACACGTGTGCTCCTCTTGTTACTTGTACCTCACCAGGCTGGGATTCCAGACATGTGTGGAGCTGGGATCATGGACTCAGGCCTTTGTGCAACATTCCCAGACTTATCCTGGCTTTATTTGGGGGGGGGCAGGGAGCAGGGTCTTTTGTTGTGCCTAGGCTAGCCTTGAACTCTCTATGTAACCCACACTGCTTTCAGATTTATGCAATCCTCCTTCCTCACCACTAAGGTGTTGGATTCCAGGTGTGCATTATTATTTCATAGTCTCTGTTCCAGAGTGAAAAAAAGTAACTAGTTAGCTTGTGTATTTTGTATATATCTACTCTAGAAGTATATATCTACTCTAGTATATGTATCTAGAAAATACATTGATTTGGTCCCAGTAGATTAACCTGATGGTGTCCAAATGGGTTGCTGTGAAAACTTTAAAGATCTTGGAATACACAGAAGGCACAGAACGAAGACTTGAAATAGAAGCCTGAGCCACGCCAATTGAGGGCTTCCCCTGTGAACACGGTAAATACAGAAGTGTCCATAAACCCTCAAGGACTTTGAATTCTATCCCGAGAGAAGGTGGACCCCAGGGTTCTAGTTACATGTTAACAATTAGAATTCCCCTTGTTTTCTGTTCAGAGTTTTGATTAGATCATATTTATTCACACGTAGCTGATACCGTGTAGGTGATGTATCCTTCTTAGGTATCACATCTGGAGTCACATGGCATGGGATTGTCGTTCTGGGCAGTGGTAATTTTGATCACCTACCAAAAGCTTTCCGTTTCTTTGCTGTTTTCCTCCCTCTTGCAGTTAACACACATTCTGCAGGGAGATCACTGCACTGTGTGAATGTCCACTCCTTAAACATCCCTTGCCTCAGCATCAGTTGGTTCTTAATTATTTACCATTTCCCATGATGGTTATAAAATGGTTTTCCACCGTCAGCATTTCATCTACATTTACTAGGCGAGTGCTGACATTCTTGTAAGAGTGATCCCCTAGTCTCCTAGCATTTACTTAGAGATGCATTATGGGTGTCATTGGTACCCATTGCCAGTGGCTTACAGCTTATCTATGTATGGAATTATGTTTCTTCTCAAACTTGACTATTGTGAGTCTTTTATACCACTTTCTGTGTCCTTGTCCTGGTTTTTGAACATTTCCTTATTTTCTTCACACAAGACACCTAAGTTTTATTCTATGCTGATTTGTAGACTTGTTATTTCTTTGAGCAGCCCTGTTTTTCTTTTCTGATTTAGGAATGATAGAAAGGCAGGTCATGAGGTATAGGTTCCACTTGGATGTTTTGCATGCAGTGCTTTATGTAACTCTTGCTTTTCCTCCCAGCCACTAAAGTCTCAGAAATGACAGCTCTGAGAGTAATTATTTATAAATAAGTGCTTAGGCCTTAGGCTTTGGCTTGCTCTCCGACTAGCTCATAACTAGGTTATCACCCGAGTTCAGCTATGTGGCTGGCTTACTTCATTTTTTTACATCTGTCTCCTCAGTGTTCTGGGGGCGAATCTCTTGAATTTCTGACTATTTCCCAGAATTCTTTCTGATCCCTCTGGATGTCCCACCTCCTATTTTCTGTCTCAGCTCATTGGCCATATACTTTTTTACTTGCAGGTGATGATTATAAGATCCTCTCTGTGGCTTTATTGATGTAGTTCTCTTAGAAAGGGACGTATAAGGGAAGCAGGGAAGGGATGGAGGAAATGGGAAAGTGTGGTTATGGGCAGGTTAGCCTCAGTCTGGTCATTTCCTGTGCACAAAGTTGGATAGTTTGTCCTGGTGGAGAGGCAAGGGGGCTGGACTTAGGAACCATTTTTCAGTTGCTTATTACCACAGGAGTTGGGAGGAAGGCAGCAGCAAGGAGAACTGAGAGCATTGCCTGCTCGTTGACGGCTCTGGGAGGATCGTAGGGGTGAATACACCAACATTTTCTGCTGTGGAGACATACCAGCTCCATCCTTCTTTATCTGAAGCTGTCAGGAATCTTAATTTGGACAGCGATATTCAAATATGTAGGAGTATTTACATAAATACACTATATTTTGTAGTGTATTTCAGGATTGGAGTAAAACACTCTGAGTAACATTGACCTAAGACCTGGAATTGGCCATGAAAGCCTATGTATGTTTTTCTTTCTTTTCATTCTTTTTCATTCTCCGTTGTTCATTTCTTTAAAAAGTTTCATAAGAAGCTTCCCCAATTGTTGTCTCTCTTCAGTCTTTGTAACTGAAATTACCTTCCAAGAATCATATAAAAACGACGTAGACTGTATAGTGTTCCTCTCATTCTAAGTCCAGCTTTTTTTTTTTTTTTTTGAGATATAATATGAAATCTGTAGATGTGATGTGTCTAAAATAATTGGAGATAAAGGAAAATTTGCTGAGTAGTAAACAGTTGGGTTTTTCCATGAATGGCTGGAAAGGCCCAGACAGTAGGCAATGGTCAACCAAGAAGGTACCTGTGTTGTCCTGGGTTATGGACTCTTCATCACATTGGGAAGATGTAGGACCAACTTCTGGTTTAAGGGGTCACCAGCTGTAGGTCATCATGGGAGGTCTGGGGATGAGAGGGAGGAGAAGGGGGCACATCACATAGTTACTAAGGTGTTTTCAAGCCTCAAGTATTTGTGCTGAATCTTCCACATGGATTGCAAGGGGTTTCTGACTCAGCACAGAAAGTTTAGAACAAAACCCTTGTTATTTTTCATTGAACTAAATCAGTACCATTATTTATTGGCATATTTGTGCAAATATATGTTTACTGATGTCAAAAGATGAGAAATACACAGTAAGTGAACCTAATAAAACTGCACTCAGATAAGAACATTAATACACAAATTAAATGCACACAGCCGGGAAAGCTTGTAAAGAACTGGTGCTGTGAGGTTTGGTCTTTTGTGTCTTTTCTTATAATAATTGTTGCTTGGAGTTTTTACAGATCAAAATAAGCACGGTTGAGAGTACAGACTTTCAAATGTTTGTGCTGCAGGATCAGGGAGTTTATCTGTCTCACTCTGTATGTGCCTATAATGTGGTAAGAGGTGTAGTATTAATAGTACATATTCATAACTATGAAGCTTTGAAGCTTTCTTTGCAGTATTTGGTAAGTGGTTACATCGTCTGTTCCCTGATCGCTATGTGGTGAGTTAGACAGTTAAGAAAAAAAAGTCTCTGGACTCAGTAACATAACTCATGCCTTCACCGGCAACCAGCTGTACTTTAGGATCCCTCGGGGAACCTTTAATACCTCTCCACTTCTGGAAGAACTGTCTGATGGAGCCCAAGGACTCCATCTGCCTTCTATGGTGGTTTTTAGGTCTAGCCAGGGTAAGAGTCTAGAGAACCAAAGTCTTTCTTAGTCAGCTCACTCTACCTTAGCAAATACCATAGCCTAGGTGATCCCAGACTAGGTAGGAAACTTGAACCATAGACCTGATATATCTTCTCTTTCTGGATGCTGGGAAGTCCAAGATGCCAGTTGATCCTGACGTTGGTAAGAATCGTCTGCCTTGCTGATAGTTGCTTTATGGCGTTTCCTAAGGTAGAGGGAAGGGCTCTGTATCTTCTTTAGAGCCAGTCCTACCTGATGGTGACATTTAACCTCATCACCATAAAACTATCTCACACTCCCTCTCTCTGTCTGCAAACACCTGTAAACATTTTATTTGAAAGCAGAATATAAGGAATGTCAGAATGAAGGTTCAAAGTTAAGGTGGAATTGGCATGTTGATGGGACTTGGAAATTCCCAACAGACAGTTGAGAATGGGAGCGGAGGACAAGGAGATGGGCAAGCACTGGAGCCTGGGTACTAGCGCTAGCACCTAAAGACAGCCCATGGTGATTCTTGGCAGCACACAACTGGAAGTACACAGATTGTGCAAGGATAACTCAACAATTTGTGAAGATTTCCATATTAAAGAAAGAAAAAACTGACTCTGTGAGAGCACCTTGCAAGGAATCAGAGCAGTTAATCTCCATGTCAGCATTAGTACTTTTTTTCTGGTTCTCCTGCCATTGTTCAGGATGTGTTCTTAAAGTTTGCTTCAGGCTTCTTATGATGAGTTAGTTTTAATATCACTTTGGCAAGTTTTAGTTCTGAAGGTGAACCTTAGCCAGTGTAAGTGGAGGAGAATTGGATACAGGAAGTAGGTGATTGTGGAATGGTATGTGCCTCTTTTTCCACCAAAGGAAAAAAAAAGGTAAATAATTTATCATGGTCCAGTTATTCTGGTCCCTGACTCTGAATGCCACACCAGGAAAGATGTGATCTGAGCATCCGAGCGGAAACTGGACTTGTGACATAAGCCCAGAACCTCTCAGGAATTCCCTGCCCCACTACAGTGCCATACATGCTTTTTACAGAAATCTTATGAAAAATTACAAAATTACAAAAAGGAACAGTGGAGACATGGGCAAAGACACTGAGAAGCTTTCAGAGTTGGGGATAGTCTACTGTTTCCCAGACGTATTTGAGAAAAAGCAAGTCATTTGGGTAGACTATTGTAAAACAGGTCACAGGCAAATTTTTATTCCTTTATCAAGCCTTTCCTTGTCTCTCTGGCTTGATGTCCTTTTTACTGGAAACCAATGGGAAATTTTACTTGCATGAGGCTCTGTTGTAGATAAAGCTTGTGAATCCCTTTAAGGATTCACGGTTTCAGAGGATTGCATTGCAGCATTAGGTCTAAACTAGGTCTCATTACGTAAGGCAGTGTCCGGCTGAGCTATGCTTCTATGGTAACCTCACATTTGTTGAAGTAATGCTGGGGAAAGGGAGCTTCACAGCCGCCAGTCGGCCGTGAGCAGCAGTATGGCCGCCCACAAAGACGGTCATCTGGTGTCTGTTATTGTGGGAGATGGAACCCAGAAGCCAAGCAGAAATAAGCACAGCTACCACACTGATGCATTCTATGTATTTTGTAGAAGCTCTTGTTGGTTGAAATAATTTGTTGCTAACCTAACTTTTAATGTTTCCTCTCTTTGAATGTTTGCTATTTCCTCTAATTGACAAATTGCTTCTCTTGCTTTTTTTTTTTTTACTTTAAAAAATACTCTTCTGTAGGAATCAGAATTATATTTGACTTTGTGATTTAAAAAAAAAAAAGAGATTTAAAGGAAACCTAGAACTTTGACATTTTCAATTTTGCCTGGTCCTAAGATGTTTCTTGAAGCCTTGTCTAAAGGCTGTTTCCAGGCTTTGTTACTACAGGCACTTACATAACCCCACTAGCCAGATCCTTAAGTAGGGCCCTGCTCCCTGCGTGCGATGCTATCATGGGAGATTGGGGACAGTGCAGAGAAGGCTGCTGTGGAGACTCTAGCCCATGTGATCTTGCAGCTCAAGGCAAACAAGAATTATGGAGGACAGAATTCTCTCCTGTTAAGCTCAGGTGTGAAGGAAGGTGCTGTAAGGACCACTGCTGTTTGCTGTCTTGGTCTTCCCAGTTCAAGCCTTTTCCCAAGGCCTTTTCTCACTAAGCACTTAAAAAAATATTTTTATTTTGTTTTCAGCATGAGAATGTAATTTGAGCAGCCTTGCAAGTTTGTGATCATCCATGTTTCTATGGGTGGAGGGTTCTGGTCTGCACTTGTTGAGGAAGTTCTCATTGAGAGCTGTGCTCTTAGGTACTGAGCCTAAGTACTGTGCTGGGACCTTGTCTTTGAATTCCTTAGAAGCTAGTATGTTAGGGACCCAAAGATAGAAAGTATTGTCCTATTAAGCACTCAGCAGAGCTGGGTGGTGGTAGTACTTGACTTTAATCTCTGAGTTTAGGGCCAGCCTGGTAGCTGGGTCTATGAGGTAGTTCCAGGATAGCCAGGGATACACAGAAAAAACAAAACAGAACAACCCACCCAAACCAAATCAAACAAATAAAAACATCGGTCAGCAGATTATTGCAGGCACTTTTCTCGGTCTCCTCTGTAATAAACAGTGGCATGAAAATGTCTCCAGATACAGGTAAGAAAGAGTAGCTTGCAATGTTTATGTATTAATATTATTTTTTAGAGGCCCAAATCTAACTAAGTTAGGAGGTTGGAGAGGAGGCTCAGCAGTTAAGAGCACTTGCAACTCTTGCAAAGAACCCAGGCTCAGCTTCCGGTACTTACGTAATGGTTCACAGTTATCTTTTGCTAACTCCAGTTTTAATGCCCTCTAATGCCCTCTTCTGGCCTTTGTGTACATCAGCTATACATGTTGTACACACACACACACACACACACACACACACACACACAGCACTCAACTCAAACACATGAAATAAAAGTAAATAAAATCTTCTAAAAAGCTAAATTGGTTAAATTAGAATACATTTATTACTGAAAAGGTAGACTTGGCCCTTTATGTGCCATACATATTTCCTAGAAAGATCCTACAGCATTAAGATTTGTTTCACTGATCTCTTGTGGATTCACAGCGACTGCTGCTATCAGTAGCCTTATGATCTAGGAATGCCATATTGCAGGAGCACATGAGCCCCCACGTGAAACCGGAGCTAACAAAGGCAGCCATTGGAAAAGGTGAAAATTGACTTTCAGTTGATGATAGAACTTTGAGAAGTTGGAGATTTGGAAATCTCCCCCCAGTGCTGTTACCCTGATTCTTGTCTTAGTATAAATTTATGTGGCTACATTGTAGCACACTATAAATTTGATAGTTTTTGCAGGCTGTATGCAAATGCATAAGATAGGCATACAATATTAACACTAGGAGATATATTTCTCAGTTTTTACAGTATTTGTAGTATTGATTATAATTAATAATTGATGTGATGGTTTTTATATACTATCAAATGAGAAAAATCTTAGAATTTTACATTTAAAATTATCTTAAATTTAGCTTAAAATTAATTTTTTGAGAATTTCATTCATGAGTATACTGTATTTACATTATTGTTACATCCTCTGTTTCTCCAACTCTAGTGTCCCCCATATCACTCTAGAATTTACAACCCCTTCTAGAATGATTAGTGTTTTACACACACACACACACACACACACACACACACACACACACATGCTATAACCTATAAAAACCCTACCGAATCCAGTTAGCGCTGCCTATATGGATGTGTTTAGGGTTCACCACTGACAGTTGTGTAATCAGTTAGGGTCTCATCCTTGGAAAAAGTGGACTCTCCCTTTCTCAGCAGCCATTGACTTTATCTAGGGGCAGGGCTTTGTGAAATTTCCCTTTATCCGTGTTTATATGCCAGCCTGTGTGGTCTTAACAGGTCTTGTGCAGTCGGCCATGTTGTTGAGCGTTCACGGGAGCAGCACTCCTGTCCTGTCCTGAAGAAAGTGTCTGTAGCAGGTGTCGTGGTCCTCTGGCTCTTACGGTCCTTCTACCGTCTCTTCCTTCATGCTCCCCGAGGCTTCTGTGTAGGGGTTTTGATTTAGATGTGCCCATTGTGGCTGTACAGCCATGGCCACATGTTCTCTGCATTTGCCCTGTATCTCTGTAGTAGTCTCTCTGCTGTAAAACAATTGCTTCCTGATGAGGGTGAGAGCTGCATTGGAGGAGAGAGCAAGTGTGGGTAATGCATTATTTTCTGATCTAGCATTCAGAGTTGGAAACCTTGAAATGATATCGATGCAGTTCTAGAATTGTTTCTTTGCCCTAGGAATTTTTAGAAGAATGATGAGAAGGAATTTTCGCAATCCAGACAAACCGGATGAATATGAGAACCAGGATTTGTAACAAAGGTGGACGTCTGCTACAGTTTACTCATGGAAAAATGGTTCAGTATATACAGTTATGTCTCCTGTCAAAGACCTGACTCAGAGAAACAGTTTCTTAGTTGCCTAAAACCATTGCAGAATTTTGGAAGGAAAGAATGGATTTACCAGGGTATGTAATATAAGGTATTGTGTAAGACGATGTAGGTGCAAGAAAAGGTGAAATTTTAAAATTGATTTCATAAAGCAGATCAGTTCTCCATAACTATTTGATTCTGGTCAACAGTTACAATGCTAATTGTTGGCGCCATATTATGATTTACACTATACGTACAGAGACAAGGGGTGCAGAGAAAACCCTAGTTTCAAGTATACACCGACACTGACAAGGTGTGTTACAAGCACTTCACACCTAGCCTGTCCAACCACTGAGTTCTCCTTTCTGTTTCTTTCTTTTCTTTCTTTCTTTTTTTTTTTTTTTTTGTCTCCATGTGTGGTCACATTGTTTTACTTGGAGTTAGAGAACAAGGGATCTTTGAATCTTCATTTTCTTTAGTCCCTTCAGGTTCTACTGCTCTAAATGGGTTCTTTAGATCTGTCCTTTAGTGTCCCTCTGTATTTCTTCTTTTTTCTCAGAGATCACTGTTTGCCTTTACCCTACTCTTATGACAGAATCTAGCGATGTTAGGGGAAGATAGACATAAATAAATAGTATAGTACATGGAGTTTAAGAAACTGTCCCATGATCCTTACCTAGTAAGTGCTGCAAGGCAGGAATGGTTAGTGACATTTAAAAATATTGCTAAAAAAATAGAAACACACAAACAGAGCAGAGATAGTAGGTAGCCTACACAGGTGAAAACTGTTCACACTCTGATACATGAAACATGTTTGTCTTCCTTGACAAAGGCAGTGGGAATCTGAATGCAGTTGTAGGCAAGAGAAAGGAGTCAGGAGAAATACTTTGAAATATTTACTGTGAGGCCTTGGTTGAGAGGGATGGTGTCCCTGAGACTTAAAACTTAAACTCAGCTGACCACAGCAACTGTGCACTGGAGTGTGTCTCAGATAGCATTTGTCCAGTATTTGTAAGAGATAGGTGTCACCCCAGCATTGTCAAAAGTAAGTGGATAGATAGATAGATAGATAGATAGATAGATAGATGGGGTGGAAGATAAAAGATAAGCTATGGATAGAAATGATTTTTTCAGGTCTCATCTGACAAAAGACTTATATTGAAAACATATGAAAGCCTTTGAGCTCAGCAATAAGCAAAAAGCATACAAGGCTGGCAAGACGCCTCAGTGGGTACAGGCACTTGCCGCACAAGCCTGGCACCCGGAGTTCTACCCTGCAGGCCAACAAAGAGAGAGAGGACCACACAAAGTTGTCTTCTCCCTCCTGTCATTTAGAGTCACACACCCATTCACACACACATTATCATTTGCACACGCAGGTATACACACTATGCTGATAATTTATTTTATTCCCCCACTTCTCCTCCTATGCTGATAATTTAATTACTGAAAAACAAAGCCAGTTATAAATGGGCCAAAGGCTTGAACAGACATTATATAAAGGAGATACACAGAGGGGGAGAAAGCATATGAAGAGATGCTCAATGTTATTACTTTAGAGGAAGCCAAAATAAGGGACAAGAAAAGAGAAATAAAAGTCTGTTAGAATGGCCACATTTAAAGGCCAAGGAGCAAATCCATCCTCTGTGTGTTGCTGAGAAACTTCTTACCTTGCCACTCTGGAGCATGTGGTGCACCTCCCCACACTGCTGATCATACACTTATACAACAAAGTAGAGTCTTGTGGGTTTACTCTCTATGAAGTCTCCACAAGGAAAGGTCAGCAATGCAATGTAAGGCTAACCAATACATGTATCATCAACATAGACTAGCAAGGCGGAGCAGAGCAGATCAATGTATGAGCTCCCACTGTGGGGTCATATTTATATTCTTTCTAAACATCATGTGTCTTTTCATATGTTTTCAATAGCAAAACCTCCTTTCACCTGTGTTGGTTTCAGCAAGGCATGCTTTCACCTGTCTGCCCCAGCAAAACATCACTATATTCTGAGTCTCCAAAGAAACCAGACATTTCTGCTGTAGCAAGACCTTTACATTTCATTAGCTTTAAAATAACATAGCTTAAAAAATAAAAATTTGCACCCAGTGTAAATTCTAACATCTGACTTTTAGAGGTCAAACAGACAAATTTTATGATCTACTGAAAGATACTGTTCATCTTTTATTAAATTTCTAAGGGTAAAGTGTCTTTTTAGATATAATGTACGCTACAGTTATGTAAACTCGGCACGGCCTCTCTTGATTTCCCCATTATCTCAGTAATGTGGCGGTCAGTTTGTTTGCCCAGTTTCTGCTGAGCAGATCTTAAAGCCAGGTTACATTCTCCAGGCTCCTAAGGAAAATGGTGACCGTGACTGGAGCTCCATCCTGATGCTCAGGATCTGAGTACAGTTTGTTTGTTTTTTTCTAGTACTCTTGATGTCACGATTTCCTATGACGTTCTTATCTTAATTCAAGGCTAAGTGTCAGTGTTGTATTTCCTGCATCATAATTTCCAGGACAAAACTGACCAGACTGAGTATTCTTATCAGGAATGTTTGCGACTAGAGTTTCTGATCTGGTATTTTTCAGTCTTTGAATATCTATAAAGACTTGACTGGCTAAGCACTCATAAATTGTGTGTCTCATTTCTTGGAAAACTTCATATTTCATATTTCCAAATTGCTGTGTTCAACATGTATAAAGATTATTGCTAGTTTCAGTAGAGTTTGCTAGGAAGCACCTATAACAGTATTTCGTGGGTCACCTTGTACAGGACTGTTATTCAAGGAAGCCAGCTGTCATTGTGAACACACTTTGCAGACTTCTGTAAAGACTGATTTATTCAGTCTAACAATCTGAAGAGCAAATATGTTGTCTTCAGCAACTGCACTGAGTGTAGGTTTAACACTTGACCAACTGCTCTAAGCCCGCCCTTCCTAATAGCCTGCCCAGCCCCACATCCCAAACATAGCAGCTGCCTACTGACCACTGTGACTGGCTCCGGGTGTGAAGAGCTACTGCCAGGACTGGATGACAGCCTTTTCTGCTCTCACTGCCCCAGGTTGTAGGGATCCTAGACCCCAGGTGCACCTGCTGACCCAGTGCTGAATCATGGATGCCTTACCTTGATGGGTGCTTTCACTGACAGAATTTTGAAAGTTTACTGAAGGCTAAGCCATTGATTTTTTTTAACCCCTTTTCTTGGCTAATAGGTTTGATATATATATATAAATCAGCTCTTCCTGATTCTGAGTCCTGATGACATTTTTTCCCCTGTGATTGCTTCAAGAAGTTTTTATCTTTGGTTCTTTATTTTGAAATTCTAGATTCACATGAAGTCGCCAAAAATACTAAGTAGACTCCCATATATTCTTGTGACAGACTTTTGTAGGGATGATGTATAGTTGTAAGATAATATTAAAACCACAAAATTGAATTGGCACAGTATTATTAACTACAGAGTAGCCCTCTTGACTCTTCTCCAGTCTGAGATGCTGGGGACCTAACCCAGGATCTTGGACACATTAGACAGACACTCTCCCCGTGAGCTCCGTCCCTAGACAGCTCTGTGCATGTGCAGTTTGCCTTTCAGTTCTACAGGACAGTGTCCCAGTGTTCTGTGTCCCTCTTGGATGTATTATATCAACTGTTGCATTTACTTTGTTTTGATGTTGTGTGTTTTGTTGGAAATTTAGATATTTTTTATTGAATTAAATAAATTACTTTTATAAATTTTTTTCTTTATGAATGTATGTTTAATTTTGTCTTGTGCTGTAACTGAATCAACCTTTATTTTTTAGGCTATTAATAGGATGAATTACACATACTTTTCTTATTTTAAAATAGTGTACCAACCTTGAGTTTCTGAGATAAACCCAGCTGATTTATGTGGTTTTCTTTTTACACATTGGGCTTAATTCACTGGTGTTGTCTAGAGGATACGTACATCTGTGTTGATGAGGTATACTGTGTTGATGAGGTATACTGTGTGTGTGCTTGTGTGTGTGTGTGTGTGTGTGTGTGTGTGTGTGTGTGTGCTTGTGTGCTTGCTGTAAATGCTGCTTTTGTAAATGTAGCTGTTCTGAAATGTGTTAGGAAGAGACTAAAATTAATAATATTCATTCTTTAAGTATTTGGTAGAATTTGTTAAAAGAAGCTCCCATGGCCAGTCTGTTGATTTAAAAAGAAGCAGCTTCCATTTTTTATATCTGATTTGTGTTTCTTTCACCCTTTCACTGTGTTTTGTTCTTTGTTATTTTCTTAGTCCCTACATGAAGTTCACTCTTCTCCTTTCCAGTTCTGCAAATGGAAGGTTAGATGGTTGGTTACAGAGTTCATTCTTACTGTGAGCTTTACTGCAGCAGGGTTTCTCCCGTGCAGACTGACACATCTCACAGATTTGGTAGGCTGGTGTCACTGTCTTCATAAAAGTGAGTGTATTTAATGTTGTTGAATGCTGCTTTGCTTTCTACTTTGAGTATTTTCTTTATGTGTAATGCTTTGATTTTTTTTTTTTAATTTTAGTGGTTGCACTATAGATTACAATATGTGTGTATAATTTATCAAGATCTATCACACCCACATTTTATTATTTAAGTGACATGTAGGTATCTGTGGGTCTTTTTTTCTAAATGTGTGTGTGTGTGTGTGTGTGTGTGTGTGTGTATGTGTGTGTGTATGTGTGTGTGTGTGTTCAGGTGTGAGCAGGTACATGGAAGCTGAAGGACAACCTTGGTTGTCATCCTCAGGAACTCTGTTACTTTCTTTGAGAGTGGATCTCTCTCCCTGCCTGGAGTTCACCAGTTAGGCTTCTCTGGCTGCTCAGTGAATCCTCACCTTCTCAGACCTGGGAGTGCACGTCCATGTCTGTCCCCATGGCTGGCAGATGGATCATGTGAGCTCTAGGGGTAGATTCTTGTGCTTGCACAGTCAGCACTCTACTAAATAAACCATTCCTCAGTTTCCCTCTGCCCCGCCCCTCCTCCCCCTTGAGATAGTGTCACTTGTAACCCAGGCTGTCTTAGAGCCTTCCAACGATGGGATTGCAAGTATTTGCTACGATACCAGCTGGAATGTGAATATCTTTTAAATTACATTATTTGAATTTTCTTACGTGTATGGGTACTTTGCCTCTATGTTACAGTGTGTGTACCTGACGCCAGAAGATGGCATCAACCCTCTGGAATTGGAGTTACAGATGGTTGTGAGCCTCCGTGTGGGTGCTGGGAATAGAACACAGTCCTCTGGAAGAGCAGCCAGTGCTCTAACCACTGAGTCATCTCTCCAGCTCAAATGTAGATGTCTTAATCACCACCAAACCTGCTTTTGAATGGAGACTTCTGTTCTACTTCTGTTGAAAATTGAAGATGTTTTCTGCACTTAGTCTTTCTGTTGCTTTCTCCATTGTTATTGTTCTACATTTCCTTTCAGAGTTTCTTTCCATTCTAAACAACTTAACTTTTCAAATTGTAATATTTCTTGACTCATCCCCTGGATCTCTTTTCGTGTGCCTTCTTTATTCGAATGTTGCATATTGGTTTGTGTCTGAAAGTTATGTTAATCTTCAAGTAAATCTAGTCTTTCTTGTAAAGATTGTTTCTGTTTTTTCTGTAGAATTATTTTATCTTAGTTAACTGTAGTTGTACTTCCTTTTCAGTCTGGCTGTCCCTCCCCCTGGGTTGTACTGTCTGCAGAGTCTCCAGTTGTGCCTGGTGGGAAAGGTGAGAGTAGCCTTCTCTGTCTCGGCTGCTTTCCCAGGAACAGTTTGGACATTGGGTGTGCTGGGTAGAGTTAGGTATTGTTTATCCCACTGAAACTTTTTCTAGTCTTATTTTGCTGAGATCCATTACTCTGCGTGGATATTGTGTTTTGCCAGGGAGCTTTTCAATGTCTGTTGCGATTACCATGTTTCCCTATTTATTTTTCCTGTGAATTTTACTTACTGATGTCTGTATGTTCAGTGACCTTGAAATTCTCCAGTAGATACTGCTTAGTCATCAAGTATTGCTGCTCCTGTATGCTTGTTTTTAACATATTGTTATATTAAATTTGCTTATTGTTAAGAATTTTGCATCTATATTGATTAAAGGGGCAGTAGTGCTCTGTCTTAGGGTTTTATTGCTGTAAAAAGACACCATGACCAAGGCAAATCTTATAAATAACAACATTTAATTGAAGCTGACTTACAGGTTCAGAGGTGCAGTCCATTATCATCAAGACAAGAGCATGGCAGTATCCAGGCAGGCATGGTGCAGGAGAAGCTGAGAGTTCTACATCTTCATTCAAAGGAAGTCAGGAACAGACTGGGCATTCTCAGGCAGCTAGGAAAAGTGTCTCCAAGCCCACCACCAAAGTGACACACTTCCTCCAACAAGACCACACCTTCTAATAGTGTCACTCCCTGGGCCAAGCATATGCAAACCATCACACGTGCTCTCTCTCTCTCTCTCTCTCTCTCTCTCTCTCTCTCTCTCTCTCTCTCTCTCTGTATATGTGTATATGTCTTCTTTATAAATGTATATATTTGTTCATAGCTGCCCGTACCCAGTAGCTATTGACATGGTACCAGAGTTTAGGGACCCCAGATCTTCTTAGAACCTTCCTGGGCTTTGATGGTTAAATACCTTTCTTTCACTGTGTCGTGACAGCAGTAGAAGGTCAGTAACCTGTGGTTTCTGCCTCGGTTGTAGATAGCTTTCACATGGTATAACATCTGCTTTGGCATCAGTTTTTTGGGTACTCAGGGAAGTTTGGCCATCTCTTTTAATCAGACTTTGCCACCCTTTTGTCTTTTGGATTCCTTGTGTTTGGTGGTGTAAGGCAATCACTCCTTCACTTTTCTCAGAATTTAGGAAACATGTGGATTGTGGTTGTAGTTGCTGACTTTGCAGTTTCAGCCCATGGTAGATGGTATGCTCAGAGGCCACAGAAATCTTAATTTCATAGGCCCCTCGATGCTGTTTTTTCTCAGCTAGTTATGTATTTCTTAGGCCACTTGTCCTCATGGTAGGGCACACTTCTTCTCTTGTGTCTTTCAGTTCTGTGTCTTTTCATCTCCATCACCATTTCAGCACCTGTAAAGATCAAAACATATACAAATTACATTAATAAGAAAATGAGATTCAGACTTTAGGTTTGTGCTCTGATGGGCTACATTGGTGAGGAAATATTGTAGTAAAATTTGCAGTTTTAGAAAGATGTTGATTGTAACCCTCCTTTTTTCTTTTATATGAAAGTTTTAGAATGGTTTATAGTAATTAAAGAAATCACATCTTTATCCAGTGGTAAAAGAACCATTTAAAGCATATTTGTTTAGGCTTTTACTTTAAATAAACTAAAATATTAGTATATTTCCTATTATTGACTTGAGACTATCATGAAATCTCTTTTTCCAGAGCAGCATCTCAGACATGTTGAGAAAGATGTTCTGATCCCAAAGATAATGAGAGAAAAGGCCAGAGAAAGGTGTTCTGAACAAGTTGAAGGTAAGATTCATATATTCATTCAAAGATCAAACTCATTTGTAATAATATGATGTGAATTTAATCCTTAGCCTCAAAGTCAAGTAGAATGAATTAATATGTATGAGTTGCTTCTCACACTTGCACTGAGATACTAGCTTCCCAGCTTTCAGACTTGCAGTCAGTATTCTGTTCATTTACAATTTAAAAGCATCCCTCCACACTAGGAACAAAACCCTTCTTCTGGAAGTGTAGTTTCATAGACAGAAACTTGAAGTGAGTGTTCGGAGAAACTAGTTATTCTGTTCATTTTGAGAGGGGAAAAAGAAACATCAAATTAATGTTTGATGGACCTGTGAGGCAGCTGTCAGCCTGTGGTAGTGTGTGCACACACAGACTCACTGTCAGCCTGTGGTAGTGTGTACACATAGACTCACTGTCAGCCTGTGGGTAGTGTGCACACACAGACTCACTGTCAGCCTGTGGGTAGTGTGCACACACAGGCTCACTGTCAGCCTGTGGTAGTGTGTGCACACACAGGCTCACTGTCAGCCTGTGGTAGTGTGCACACACAGGCTCACTGCCAGCCTGTGGTAGTGTGTGCACACACAGGCTCACTGCCAGCCTGTGGTAGTGTGTGCACACACAGGCTCACTGCCAGCCTGTGGTAGTGTGTGCACACTCAGGCAGCCTGTGGTAATGTTCACACAGACTCGAACAGTGACGGTTTTCCTCAGTGACATGTCACTGCATTACGAGGAGAGTCTTGCTTGAACTTGCAGTGCATCAGAATTTGCTTTGTGTGTTCTCTGCTTTGTCCTGTGCTCTGATGTAGAAGTTACTTATGTAAATGCATGTAGGGGCACCCACAAATGCTTGTCTTTGAAAATACTTTCACAGTACTGTTCCTGTGTATGGTAATTGTAGAAACATTGTTGATTGATATGTACCAGCCTAATAAAAATGCATGTACAGTGACAGTGGTAACTAAAATGGGGCCATCATAGGTCAGTAGTTGATGGGCTGTTAGAAGCTGTATTGTAGAAACTTTTAAAAAACATGATCTACCTCTTGGAATGGCTATTTAAAAAAAGCAGTAACATTTTGCTGTTGGAGCTGGGGAGATGGTTCAGTGGTTAAAGAGCTTTGGTTGCTCTTGTGGAGGCCCAGGGTATCCCAGCCCTTACATGGATGCTCACAGATGTTTGTAACTCCAGTCCAGGGCATTTGATACCCTCTTTTGTCTTGTTGGGCACTAGAAATGCATGCTGTGCACAGATGGACATATAAGCAAAATATTCCTAACATGTAAAATAAAAATGAACAGACGCTTGCGTCTTTCTTATTTTGTGCGGAGATTATATAGGCTGTGTTTCCATCCCTCACCCCACCTCTGTTTTCTTTACCACAGTTACCTTTCTTTGTCCACGCCTGACAGTGATTTTTAGTGAGAGAATTGCATTACAGGTCGTGCTAGGTTTCTTTCTGGGGGATCAGATGTGTCAACTCTAGTTTTATGACTGTCAAAAAAAGCGAATATGCTCAGGATCTTTTTCTCCTCCTCCTTCAACCCTGGAATTGACTTCTGCAATACAGTGGAGGTTGGAAGACAGGAATGGTCCCTCTGGTAGCATTGTGCTGCTTGTATTGAGTGATTTGTATGACTATTATATTTGGAATCCTCTATCGATTAGTAG
Organism: Micromys minutus; assembly: GCF_963924665.1. Classification (NCBI taxonomy): domain Eukaryota; kingdom Metazoa; phylum Chordata; class Mammalia; order Rodentia; family Muridae; genus Micromys; species Micromys minutus. Next base: position 47,133,994 of record NC_137956.1, on the reverse strand, counting down.
TTTAAAAGTCACCCTGTGATAGTGCGCTTGCTTTCACTGGAGATTAGTTGTTTAATCAGGGCACCTTCCTTGAGCTCTCCCACCCCAGGTGTCAGGAGAAATTAGCCCATTGGCACCTGCAGGGTTCAGGGAACATCTGGCATTGGCAGGTGTCACACTAACAATCCCAAGAGGCAGCTTTCCACTTGCCTCATGGGACTTTTCAAAACACATCCTCATTCAAGCGATGCCGGGGAAATCTTGAAAGTGTACTAAAGTATTCGAGTCCAACTTTCCAGTACTAGGGAAATAAGAGCGGCAAACTCAACTGCATTTTTATTTCTTTGGTTTTGATTTATAGCCTACTGTCCTCTGACACCTCGAGCGTAGCAAAGCTAGCTAAGTGTTTTTTTGTTAACTTTCCTGGTAAGATTCCGAGGAAAATGCAAAACAACTGCAAGAATTTGGGTTTCGGAACTGAACTTACTTTTTTTAGAAAGTGAAACTGTTTTCGGTTTCTGAGGTAAAAGGGAAGATGATAAAATACCCATGCTTTACAATGACTACGTTATAGTGGCAGAAAACAATGCAGTTTCAGGTTTTGTCAAAAATGGAGTTATTTAGCCTGTTAAGATTGGATTTTTAAAATGACAATATTTTGATAGTAGAAGCCGCTTAGTGGCTGCTGGAGAATGGCTCAGCGGTAAAGACGTTTGCCTCGAGGCCTGAGACCTGAATTTTATCTCCAGGTCCCACAAGTTGTCCTCTGACCCCCCAAAACCACCCCTTGACACTGGAGCCTGCACACACCCCTACACACACAAGACATGCACACGTTCAATAAACAGGCAACTAAGTATAGAAACACTTTAAAAGCATCTCAGAATTTGAGGTTCATTTAGATTATTTTTATGACTTTCCATTACTAGAAAGTATGCTGGGAATGAGTTTTGCGTATTTGAAGATTGACTTCTTAAAGGCTATTCCCAAAAAGGTGTTTAGAAGGTAACATTATTTTATGGACACAAATACTCCTCAGTCTTCCTCTGCTCCTGGTCCTGTGGTGAACACTAGTGATGGTCCTGCCCTCGGCTGTGCTCAGGCAGAGCGTAAGTCACTGGCTGGAGCCAGGACATTGTCATTTTATATGTTTGTAGTCTGCTTACTAAATGATGATAGGAGTTCACTTAGGACCAGTGCATATGCTAAGAGTGTGGCTCCTGGATGAAAATGGAGGGATTTTAATAAGTGATAGGACTTTCTGCTCCATTCCTGTAACATCCCTGTGGAGGAGAGCTTTTCTGTTTAATTTCCCATGCCTGTCATCCCAGCTGGTTGTGAGAACCGGGTCTGACTGCCAGCAGCAGCTTGGGTTTGTGAAGGAGATAGAAGTGTTTTAGGGACAGAGATGAGTCACTCTCAGGGAAAGCCGTGTGTCTTGCTAGAGTCACCAGCAGTAACCATCGGCAGCTACACTTCTAAACAGGGAGTGTTTAACTAAGAGTTTGCCTGTTGGATCTTTGGACTTGATCTAATTTGCTAGCATTAATTAGTTTCCTTTGAGCACAGACACTTGGTCCTCACAGCTATAGATTTGGAGGGCTAATTAGGGTAGAAAATTGAACAGAATGGGGTAAGGCATTAACCTTCAACCATTACCAGCTGGGACACTGATAAAGCCCACAGAGTCCAAATGGCTCTATTGATGTGAAGAGTACCCTAATGAATATCAGTTTCAGGCAGGTTGCTGTGTTCTTACCAGCACGCTCTTCATTATGAATTCTAACCAGCTTCTACGGTACCTTTGTTTTCCATGCATTGCTGGGCTTTACTTCCCCTGGTTTATTCTAAGTTGCACATTTCTTTCATCAGAGGTTTAGAGCAATAAAACTGCTTTTAAGCAATAGCTAACAATTGAAATGTTTCACTATTGCATTTTCAAGTAATAAAATTTAATATACAGCGATGATTCTGATTCTGTATACCCCCTAAATGGTGGGATTAAGGTGCATGTCACCATGCCTGGCTGTGTATTTGTAAGCTGGACATGATGGTGCATGTCTGGAAATCCCAGTACTTGGGAGATGGAGGCTGGCGTTTGAGACTAACATATGCTATAGAAGTGAAACTCTGTCTAAAAATGTGTGTTCGCACACATGTGTGTGTTACACATGTATAAAGTAAGAAACACAAAAGCACGTGTGTGGTTTTGTTTTGCTTTTTACTAAAAATGTACTACGTACCATCTTTACTTTGGAACTTTGATTTGATGATGTAGGAGGAGCTGATATAGAGGTTGGATAGAAACAGAATTCTGATCTTATTTGTGTAAGTTTGACAAGTTCATAAACACTTTTATATCAAAAGATCTTTTAATAGTGTCAAGAACATTTCCTATTCTGTAGAGGCTTCCCAGATGTTCTCACAAAATTGTATTTATTCCAGAGCAGAATAATAGCTTTTAAAAATCAACTATAGGGCTGGAAAGATGGCTCAGTGGTCAAGAGCACTGACTGCTCTTCCAGAGGTCCTGAGTTCAATCCCCAGCAACCACATGGTGGCTCACAACCATCTGTAATGAGATCTGATGCCCTCTTCTGCTTTGTCTGAAGACAGCAAAGGTCTACTCATATACATAAAATAAATAAATAACTCTTAAAAAAAAAAAAACCCAAAACCCTCAAGTTTATAGTAGCTCTCCCTTGCCAGTGGTACCCGTGACTTTCAGAAAGTCACTAGAATGAATGACTGAAGTCTGCAAGCAGCCTCACCTCGAGCACACAGGATGGAGCTAAGGGACACACCCCGTCCCCCAAGCCCAGCCAGAACTCCTTCCTGACACCTGTGGTGAGGCCTCTTTTCTCCTTCAGTCATGGTTCTAGAATTGCTAACTGTTTTCAGGAGACCACGATTCCTTGTAATGTTTCTTGACTTTTACAGTGCTTGGTTCACATTTGATACAAATTTACTATGTTGCATCATGATGTTTGTTTTAAATAATAATAATACTTTCTCTTATTCGCAAGATTAAAACATATTTTGTTTCAGGAGTGGCCTATAATTCTCTTTAACCAAGCCCTGGGCCTTCTTTTACCTGTGTTTGTGTGGTCGTCTTGATCTTTTGGCCAGAAGGTGGAGATCCAGTCTAGAGGAGCAAACATAAGCACCAAGCAGTGCGACTTGCTGTGTGCTTGGAAAGTGGTTGGAGCAGTCAGTACAGCAGTGTGCATGTAGATAGAAGCTGATAGAACGCCTGCCTTCTGTCACCAGCTGAAACACATGCTTATGCCAAACTATAGTGCTGTGTGAGCAGACAAAAAAGGACAATCAAGTAGGAGCGTGTGAGAACCTCCGTAGGAAGTTTGCAGAACAGTCCAAAGACATTCAGTGAAGACGTTCTCTCTTTTGTGCTTTAACCTGTACATTTGCCGTACTGCCTTTGCCATACCATGTTCTTGCCTTTTTCATCTGTTTGCCGGTCTTCACTGACATGGAAGGGGAGCCATAGCACACCTTCAGACGGCCAGCATGTGCTGGGAGAGTCGTGGATCACCAGTACAATGAGCGCCTTTTATGATAAGAGTTACAGATACATGTAGAGTCCTGTTGGTGCTCGTGGCTGAGTCTATCAGGGAAGTTTATTAAAGACTCGGTCCACAGAGTTATTACTGGGAGCTGGGTTTGTGGGCAACTGCTGCATAGCAGGTACCATGATTTCAGACTCTTGGAAGGGCAGTGGTTGTTCAGCATAGACCACATTGTTTGCACAGACAACTAAGCCAGTCTGATGAATGCACGGTGATGGGAGCATTCCAAGTCCAGGTTCTCAGCCGTGAGTCAGGAGCCGCCTTGACAGCAGCCTCTCCAGGGACCGTGCAGAGCCAGGTATGCTGCTCCCTCTGTTCTGAGAATGCATGTAGTAAACGTTACTTAGCAGCATTCTTGCCTTGCTTCTGAGGCCCAGTGTTATATACCTGAGTTAATTTTTATAATCACTGGACAGAGATAAGGGCGCTCAGTACTCATTGAGCTAGTTGTAGCAATTGTAAGCTCAGGCCTCCACTGCCAGCCCTCCGGCTTCTTGTAATTGCCGTACGTATTTAGACATGGGTACTCTTAAGTGTTGTGCTTCCTTTTAATGCTTTTACTGTTTAGATTAGAATATTAACAAGGGACTTTTGTCTAAGCAGCTGAGTTTACTATTTTGTTTACTTGTTTATTTTTGTGTTTATATGGTTTATACATGTATATATTTATGGGAAGGGGCATGTGTGTGTATGTGTGGATTTGTGCGTATGGAAGATAGAAATGGAGGTGGCTTCCACTTTGTTTTCTGATCTACAGTCTCTCACTGAATGTGGAACTCAGTAAGTGGGTAAGGCTAGCTGGTCCCAAGTACCAGTGACCCTCTTGTTTTGCTTTCCCAGTGCTAGGACGAATGGCATATGGCAGCATACCTGGCCTTTTACTGTGGGTGCTGGGGATCCAAACTCAGCTCTTTACACCGTACGGCACGCTGTGTTGACGGTGCTGCCTCCCGGCCGTGAATCCGATGTCTAAACGAATGATGTGTGCAGCTAATCCTTGAGGATAAATACCAGTGTGGAAAGTCTACATTTGAACTCAGCAGCAGAGAAATGCGTGTCTTAGACTTCCCAGCATTGTTGCTGTGGATAAGCATCATTATAAAATACAGTAGCACTTTCATGCCTCTACTTCATTAGCAGTTTCTCATTATCCTGATATTCCTAAACATCAACTTTTAATTATCTTCTTGTAATAGACTTAAATCCTTTCATCTTATGAGAAATTAATCCAAAATTAGTTATAGTCTTTAAACAGTACTGCACCCTTGTATTTAAAATCTGCTAAAGATCACACTTTGCTTATGTTACCTGATGATCCTCCTGCAGTGACTGCGTTCTTCCCAGCACTTGTAAACTGTATTTTGACTAAAATGTAGTGCACTAAGAAATCTTGTCTCTCTGGTCACAAATGATAAAGAGCCTTTTAGTTTCTACAAAACTCTAAAATATGTCAACAAGAATAAATAGAACAACTTAATCATTTTTGTGCACGTGCAGTGGCAGCGGTGAGTTGTCACTGGGGGGCTAGCCCGTGACAGCACTGATGGTGACGTCGGCCCTGTGCTGTCCCCGCATGAGGCTGCACTGGTCATGCCACACGCCTGCAGCTCTGAGCACGAGCATGCGGCCAGAGGCATGTTATGAAAAGTCGTTCCCAACCACTTCTAATCATGTTTCTAAAAATCAGGATCGTAGGAAGGATTTCCTAAAATAACTAACGGTGACCAGCTATGTGTATAATGTAAATGTCCACTGAAGTAAGAGGGAAGGGATCTAGTCCTTGCTGTTCTGGAGTGGAAACAGATGATACACAGTGTGGCAAGAGATGGTTACAAATAAACATTTACAACTATTATGAATGCTATGAATAGTAATGAGAAAGCTTTAGTAGCTATTTCTAAGTGCTGGTAATGCTGATGATTTGAAATTTTTCTTTTCTAAATTTTCTAGAAATGTTCTTACCTTTATCAACTTTTTCATTATAAAAAGGTAAAAAGGGACAAATAATTAAACATTTCTTTAGAAATTAAAAAATATAATGTTGCTTTTCTTAGAATTTGGAAATCATAAGTGTGTGTGTGTGTGTGTGTGTGTGTGTGTGTGTGTGTGTGTGTGTGTGCACGCACACGTTTAGGCATGTGTGCATCTGGAGGTCAGGTGATGTTGAGTATTCCTTGTTTTGAGACAGGATCTCTCACTGAACCTAGAGTTGGATAAGCTGTCTGCCTGGTGCCCCAGGACCCACGTTATTTGCCCTTCCCCAGAGCACATTTTATCAGACTTTGTCCACGTGCTGAGGATCAGCCTCTGCTCCTTCAGCTTATGCACTGGACACTGTGCCGCCGGAGCCATCTCTTAGTGCCTGGAACTAAGTTTAACACAATTAAGATAGATTTTTTTTTCTTGAATGCCTGCCATATACATGTGGGAACTGCCATAAAAGTAAAATAAACATGAAGTTGGCTTTTTGAGTATTTACAGTCAGGCTGATAAGATCTAAGCCCCATACCTAACTAGAGCTATACCACATGAACCGTGTAATACTATTCTTAGATGTTAATTTCAGGGAAATAAAAGCCAGAGCAGTTCTACTCAAGCAGAGTCTGGAAAGGTATTTCTAGTGGTTTGGTTAAGTATAGGGAATTAGGAAAAAAGTTGAGATTGGCAGATTCTGGGCTGCAGAGGCGATACCGGCATGCCTTTTCCAGGTGTCATCAAGACTGAGCTAAGAGCAGCAGTGAGTAGTGGGAAGGGTTCACACATGAAGGCAGAAGGAAAGGCTGACTGCAGAGTACTGCTTAAAAGAAGAAGTTGCATTCTTAATATAAATCAAGAGCATGCAGATTCTTTTTTCTTCCTTCTTTCCTTCCTTCCTTTAAAAAAAGATTTATTTATTATGAGTACACTGTAGCTGTCTTCAGACACACCAGAAGAGGGCATCAGATCCCATTACAGATGGTTGTGAGCCACCATGTGGTTGCTGGGAATTGAACTCAGGACCTCTGGAAGAACAGTCAGTGCTCTAAACCACTGAGCCATTTCTCCAGCCCCTTCCTCTTTTTATCCAGTCTTCTATTTACAATTAAAACAAACACACACACACACACACACACACACACACACACACACACACACACACACACACAACCAAATAGAATTGGTTTTAGAGACACAGTCTTGCTGTGTAGCCCAGGGAAGCCTTGAACCACAGCCCCTGTGACTCAGCTTCCCAAGTGCTCGGGCAGCAGGCGTGCACCACCAAGCTTGACTCTACACATAAATGGAAAGACCAGTCTTGCAGCAGAATGTAGGACATTGATAACATTTCTTTAAATCTTGGCACTGCACATTCTTTTAAAGCTAAATGTTGTTGATTAGTAGTGGCAGGCAGTGGTGCTTGTTCTCCAGGGCTGTGTCTCATTCTTCTCTTGATGAAAAGTGTTGGGCTGACACACACAGATGTGTTAGCTACAAGCCAGCACTGCCTGTGATGTGGTCTTTGATTTTTATAGCTGTTCTAGGTATGCATTGCTCTTTATCTTCTCTAAAGACATGATTTGTCAAGATTTGTCAGATTTTTAAATGAAGCATTTTAAGTTTCTAAATTCTAAAAAGTCTTCCAGGTTTGAGACTTGCAAAATGTGGTGGTTTGAATATGCTTGGTCTAGGGAGTGGCACTCTTAGGGGGTGTGGCCTTGTTGGAGTAGGTGTGGCCTTGTTTGAGGAAGTGTGTCATTGTGGGCATGTGTCCTAGCTACCTAGAAGTGAGTCTTCTCTTGTCTGCCTTTGGAAAGAGATGTAGAGCTCTCAGCTCCTTCCGAATCATGCCTGCCTGGACTTTGCCATGCTCCCCCGAGTTGATGATGATGGAACTGAACCTCTGAACCTATAAGCCAGCCCTAATAGCTACAATTCAGCAGTATTCAGGGGATGTGAATTACCTCGTGGCGGGTGTAACCATGCTGTATAAGCTACCCACCCATTAGTTACTGGGTATTAACTGACTAGCAGTGCAGTACAGTGCAGTACTCAAGTGTCCCCTTTCATAATGGCCCCTAAATGCAGGACTGGTGTTACACATTAACACTGGCACTGTAAACAGCTTGCAGGGCACGATAGAAGAAAATATAGCATCTCCTAGGATTCGATTCTAGCTGTAGTTGTGGGCATCGCCACGTGTCATGGAACTTGTCCCTCAGGGGAAAGGGGAGGGTGGGATTACTCTGTCTTCTTGAGTTATTGACAGCTGATTTCTATGTGTATAATATAAAATTTCATATTGTCACGCTGCCTTCCCAGTTAACATATTTAAATGTGTATTTTAACAACCATGTATTGTTGTTTGGTTTATTGCTTGTATTATGTTAATTGGGTTCCCAAAAAAAGTTCATGAGAATCCTACAGGTAAGAGGCTGTGGGTCCCTGCCCCTAGATGGTTTTATTGGTAAACCAAGTTCCCAGCTGCCAGTGGTTGCAGGGAGACAGAGGGCGGGACTTTAGATTTCCCAGGCGAGGTACTGAGGAAAGGAGGATTGAAGACCACCATGGTGGGAGGCAGAAGAACCAGGCTTGACAGCTGCAGAAGGGAAAGCGCACCATCACGTAAGAGTTGGGGAAGAGTGGCCCAGGGGCGCCTCTCCTGTTTGAGTCTGGGTAGCAAAGATGGGATATAGATTTAGTAATGACTCAGGAGTACTAGAGGGAAGTGTTAGCAGCGTGGAAGTTTGTGAGTGGCCCAGCCTTTGAGCTGTTCAAGGCTTATTAAAGAAGAAGGCCGCGCACCTGCTTGTGTGTCTTCGAGAATCCAGAGCATTGGGGGGAGTAGCAAGGAGTGTGGGTGTGCTGCCCCTGGGAAGATGAGAGAGGAGTGACCAACTACAGCAACAATGTATAAAATACATAGTCATACTTCTGTAGATTGAACTTTCTCATCCCTTTGCCGTGTCACCATTACTTTTGAAGTTGAGTCTTAATGACAGTGTGCTAAATAAAACAAACAAAAACAACCAAACTCTGAACCTCTGTTATTCGACGTCTTTCCACAGTAACCTATTTGTACTAGCAAAGGCCAAGAAAATCCGATGTGACTTCATTAAAATATTCCACATATCTCTACAGATTTCCAAGTCGTCACACATATACAAGGTCAAGTTCCTTTTGACATTGTGAACCCCACCCTGGGTTACAAAGAATTTTCTGGTTCAGCTGTTTCTTGTGATATTGCCTAAGACCCAAGTCCTGTCTATAATTAAAGGGAAGCACAGTCTTCATTGCTTTTGTCAGTGTACTTTATGCAAAAGGTAGGCAGTCGACTTGCCTTAGATAAAACTCGGTCCATACAAAGAACACGATTTGAACCCAGTTCTTCAAAAAAGCATACCTTCAATGGATCATCAGGAATAACTTTATTCCAATTCAGTACAAGCTCAATGGGGTATAACTCTGCCTAGCCCTGTTTGCTTACCTGCCTGCCTGCCTTCCCTCCCTCCCTCCCTCCTTCTTTCATTTGTTTTCTTTCCCTTTTTAAATCACGGCTGCAGACTGTACAAGCTGGCTCAGAGAAGTCAGCGCTGCATTTGGATTTGGAAGCCCTCCTTCAGAGAAGTTAGGCAATCCCTGCAGCCTGGTTTATAAGTGTGTCAGTATAAGATACAAAGTTAGCTGTAAGTTGCTGTGTCCTGCTCATTGCTTGCTATCACCCATAGGGATACTTTATGTTTAGCTGGGAAACTAATGTTTTTGGAAATTGAGGGTATCTGATCTCATGGAGAGTCTCAGTAGCCATGCTTTTTGATGTTGTAAAACCATGGCCCGTTCTTTTCTTTGTAACATGGCCTTCAGGAACTGCAGTATGGGCTGTTACATGAGTTATAGTTCATTTCACTAATACCCCACGGTTTTCAAATCTTACTCATAGCTCAGGTTGAAGACATCATGTAGTTTTTTTTCCCCATGCTGTATTTTCTCCCCACGTCTTTCCTTGACGACCTGCGTTTAGATGGTGACCTGCCACTTGTCATGTCCATACCATAGAGCGTATTCTGCCCTTGTGACATCACATACCTGGGTCAGACCAGTGGCCCCCATTCCTCTCTGTTCGTAAGCTTAAGTGGAAATTAAAAAAGAAAAAAGCAACAGCAACAAAGCCTACCAGTGAGTAGTCGAAGGTTTTTCCACATCAAGAGCAAGACGCGCAGGTGAGGTGAGTGAGAAACTGTAGGGGGAAGAACGCACCTCTCTTGAAAGCACAGAGCAGCCCCAGGGCAACAGTATTCCAGCAACCCAGCTTCAGGACTTCTTTTGTCTACATACCAGACTTCTTGGCTTTTGTTGTGATTGTTGCTGTTTGTTTTGGTGTGTGTAAAGTTGCTAGATTTCTGCAGTGTGTCCTTGGTTTCACTGTAGAGATTGGCTCACAGATCATTAGCAAGGGAGCTGGCCAAACACATTCTCATAGCCACAAGTCCTCAGTTTGTCATTTTAGACACTTTATGTGCACTCTTTCTAGAGTGGCATGTAGGCTCCACCGTTTTTGTGCGTTGATTTACCAAGTTTTATCTGTAGTGGTTGATTTCTTCTTCTTCTTCTTTTTCTCCCCCCCCCGCCCCCCCACTGGGTTTCTCTGTGTAACAGAGCCTTGGCAGTGCTGGACTTGTTTTGTAGACCAGGCTGACCTTCCGATCAAAGAAGAGCCCCATCTGCCTCTGCCTCCAGTGTGCAGTGTGATGGGATTAATGGCGTCTGCCATTACACTGGGCCAGAGGTTGATTTCTAATTAGTTTAGTTTCCTGTGTATGCAGCTACTCATGGATGTAAGTATATAGTTTATAAATCTGGTGGAAGCGATTATTGTGGTGAAAGTGTGTTGAACCAGCTTTTTGTGGTCTTTTGCAAGATCATAGATGGTTCTATCCCTGCAAATAAGGAGGTACCAGTGAGTTTTCCTGTGGGAAAAAAACAGTCGGCGCATCATCCCATCCCAAACTCTTCATGTTGTTCTAGCACATAGTGTTCTTCCTTCTTCGTGAAAAGAAGAGTTGGTGATTTAAGAATTTCCTTTGGGCCTTAGTACATATAACTTACCAGGAGTTTGTGGTGCAGGTCTATAATTCCAGCACTTGTGAGACTGAGGAGGGAGAATCCTGAGTTCAAGGCCAGTCTATACAGGGCATGGTGGGGAAGGCCATGTCTCTGCAAACTGGGTGAGGGATATAGCTCAGTGCTAGAGTTACCTAATTGTGTAAGGACCTGCCTTCAGTCCCTGGCACTGCAGAAATACAGAAGACAACACAGAACCATGTTCTCACAGCCTGTTCCTGGCTCATTCTGTTGTCCTGCTCTGTAGATGTGTATATTTCAGAGTGTATCTAAAAAAGGCAGACTCCTAAAAATCTTTGCTGACCTGTGTAGGTCGGTGGTCTTTTTGGGTGGTAGTCTTTTCATTACAAACATACCATACTGCACTGTGATTACGATAAAACATCTTTCTCCGCCCATCTGTATTTTGAGCATCAACATTGCTCCCTCATTGGTGGGTAGTCAGCAGACTTCTTGAATCTTTGACTTTGAAGGGAAGAACTATTATCTGTTATGTTTGGGTAGCTCATGTAGGGTTAATTGTAATTGGAATTGGATTCCTCACCCTTTTTTCCCCCTATAAATTCTAACATGTTGTTTAATGAATGTAAAGTTATGCAAAGCATTTATATTAAATAGACTTGTTAAGTACATCTTTCCTATCTTGCACCCTATTTCCACTGAGTGTTAATACTCAGATATTCCTTTGTGATGCATCCCCAGGAATAGGCTTGTGTGCGCCATGCTCCTCACTTCCTTGCATCTTCACTAGCGTATAGAACAGACCTGGTTTTCCTTCCCATTTCCTTTCTGTTCTAAAGGACAGGGTCCAGGATGTAAGGTCAAGGTATCTATAAACGGCTGAGAAACCAAGTATGTATGAAGTAAAAAGTGGAGCTTCATTGCCCTCTAGGGGTTCAGGTTTAACACAGCCCATGTTTTAAAAAGGGTTTAGTAAGCAAGAGCTCACAAGGAGAGGTCTGTGTGGTAGGTACACTGAGGGGCACTATTGTTATCTGTAGACTGTGAGCAGTTGACACTAAATCCTGGTTACAGTAATTATTACAAGAGAAAGCACTCCTGATACTTTGTAACAAGAGAAAGTATACCTGATACTTTGTAACATTTTAACTAAATGCCTCTGTCAGTGCCTAAACAAGTTACTAATTTTCAGGAATTAGTTGGTGACCAACTGATCATTTGGTAGTTTGAGTGTACTGTCCATATCCCTAACAGACTGGGGAATAAGGTTTATAATGGGGGCCGGGGTGTCATCAGGAAATGTGTGTGTTGGTTTCAGCTACTCTCATGGGCATTTCCTTCCCTCCCCTGTGGGCTTTTTCTACTGTTACTAAGTGCCGACTGCTGCACTCAGGTTGCAGAGTTTGGAAAGGGAAGCAATTTGTTTTTCTGTTATTGAAAGTATTAGCTAAACTTTGGCTGTGTAAGCAGTACATACGAATTTTGTATGCAGATATGTTAATGTTTTGAATATTTAAGCACATGTCTATATTGGAAGTGAAAATTCATGTGGTTATTAACATTTGGAAAAGATTTTTTGTTTTAATTTGTATTTAAATTTTTAATCCCTGAAAGGATCCTACAAAGTTGTACATCGGGTTTTTACTGTTTCTGATTATGAACTGTGATATCAAGTATTTTAATAAGTAGTATATAATATTACTATATATAAATACATTTACTTTATCTCCGCCTTGTGGTAGGAACAGAGGCCAGTCCTGCAGGACAGGCAGTGCTTGGACTGTCTGCATCCCCGGCCCTTCTTTTCCATCACCATAAGTTGAGCATCAGATATTAAGAGTTTACTTGGAAAATTGTAGATCTTTTCAAGGATCTAACTGAAAACAATTTTAAGTCTCATAATCAGTATTAAAAAGAAATCTTGAGCCATGGGTTTCATATCCTGAATAAGTCTTAGAATGTTGAAACGAGGAATCTAAACATTTTAATCATTTAATCATGACTAAGGTAAAGGAAAACTTTAGCTGTCTGCTGAGAAAAGTAGCTTTGTGCTAAAAAAAAATTGCAACGAATATTTTTACACGATAATCTGTATGGCCATTCTTACTGATTACTAGAGTGCGGGTTCCAGCTTTTAAAAGAATTTTCTGTTTTCTTGGCTGGCGGGGGAACTGGAGCTCAGTGAACTTGATTAGGCATGTGCAAAGCCTCCATTTAGTCCCCAACAAGGGTGTATGTTTGTTTGTTTTTATTTCAGCTTTACAGTTTCCAAGGTTTAAGTGTGCACGCTCACACCCTTTCACGTATCTGATAAGGTTACTTTTAGAAGTCAGGACTGTCACCATAGGCTATGGCCATGGCAAGCTGTGGTCACACGCACTATGAGCTGCTTGAGTGAAGGGCTCTCAGAGAACATTGGTTTAAGAGTGTGTTCAGCCAGGCTGCTCTTGATCTCTCTTATTTTCCTTTAAATTGTTGATGGATGTTCTTTATTCAACTGAAATATTTAAACCACTTTTTTATTTTTCAGTTTACACAGATCTAATGTATCACATAGTTAACTATACACTTAAGTTTTTAAAATACAAAATTTAGAGTGCTCTAACCACCGCATTCCTAAGACTTTTAGCTGAACTCTTGTCACATTTTTATGGCACAAAATTGGAAATGAAACAGTTTTATCCTAAAAAGCGGTTGTAGAGTGCTTGCTATCTCTGACCTGGGAAGAAGCGCGTGCTGCCTTAGGTTCTCATGTCCGTGTGGATAAAATATTGTCCGACTGTGTTTTCTCCACCACAGAGGTTTGTATATATTGCTCACACCAGTGTTTCAAGACACTGACTGTTGCTCTGGGGGCTCTGAGCCTGGCGGGGAAGGCTCTGCTCACTCCCTGGTTGCTGGCCACATTAACTCCTTAGTTCTGGTCAGTTGCCTTTGATCCCATGTAGCTCTTAGCCGAGGAGAGCGTGCACAGTGAGACAGCCACAGCCTTTTGTAACCTAACCATGGAAGTGACCACAGACACTTTGCTAAATGTAAGGAGGGTTCTGTATCCCCTCTCCTCTCTGTGGGAGGCATTTGCCCTGGTGGACACCAGGAGCTGGGACCCTGGGGAGCTGCGCTGAGGCTGCCGGCCATCCCTTGCTTTGCTTTCTTTCCTGTTTCCAGAAATCATTTTGACTCATCGATATAAAACAGCCCACTTGAATGGACCCTTGGCTACCCTGTCCTTTCGGATTCTGCTGCATTTGTTAGCACTGCTACGGGTTATTTTGGCTTCCAGTCTCTTTTCTTATCCTTTCTTCTCACTGTGTCAACTGTTCCTTGAAGAATAGTTTTCCTGAATTTATGCGTTTAATAAGTTCTTATATAGTGTGACATCTGAACTGCCCCCTTTTCCTAAGGCATCTTTGGAGAGTGGTCCTGCTGCTTCTGAAGCATCTGAGCTGAGCGAATGCTCTTTAGCATTTGCCACCTTTTCCTGATGTCTGTCCTCCCCTGTGGGCTCTCGTGAGGGCTCTGGTGTGCTGAGTACGTTCTTGAAGCCTAGAGGGTGGGTGGGTGGGGTAGGGGACAGTGCAGTGTTTTTCTTTAAAAGCCTTTAGGAATGATTTTTCTTTCCCTAAGAGGTTACATTTGGCTTATCTTTTCTAGGAAGTGTGGATCCCTGAAAAATGACATTCCCCCAGTGGTTGTGCTGAGCCTGCCCAAGTCTTCTGCGGGTACACAGAAGCTCTCGTATCGAGTGCTTTTCTTGTGTTTGTTTCCTTCTGTTGATTTCTGAGACTTCCTGTAGACATGGCCTCAGTTCTTTGTTGAGAACGAGGGGATATTAACACATTTGTTTAAATCACACATCCTGGGAAGTAGAGTTGGGGCTGAGGTCCGTCCTGTCTGCTGTGCCCAGTGTCCATCTCTGATCCTGCTCTCTGAGGTTTGTGACATGCGGCTCTCCATTTACTACATGGCAGCCAGACAATTTTTGCTATTTAAAAGCTCTTTTTGTTTTTTTATTAAACACTGAGGGAAAGTTTATGCATTTAGTATTTAGCAGTTTTGCTCAGAATTATCTTCTTCATCTTTTGCCTGACATACTCTGTCAGCACACAGACTGTCTTTCTCCATCTGGAAGATTTCCTTTCTCTTCTAGTCTCATCTGGAACTCTGTTGCTGGGTAGATAGGTCTTCCTGGGGTATGCAGCTCAGTGACAGTCACCACCTTGTGTAGGATCAAGCCAGAACTCTTACATTAAAGCCACACATCAGTAGGCTTCCTCTCCTGGCTAAGGAATGTCTGTCTTCCCATGCGTGCCCCTAGAGGATTACAAGGCCTGCTTAGTCTCCTGTGGACTGTTCTCACTGTCCAGGTCAAGCTAGGGTATGTCCAGAAGTGGATGCGGACGAGTGCCCCTTCCCAGGATGCTGCAGAGGTGATACGGTTGGTGCTCCTGTTGGGCTTATGAGTGACAGCCCGATTCTCAAAATTTAGTTATTTGCACTCTCCCTGAGAGCTTGCACTCTACATCCCCAGATTTTCCATACTTTTAGTGTTATTTTGGGTTTCAGGTCAGTCTTCACCACGGTCCTCTGTCAGTTGTGCAGTGGCGTCCTCCAGGACTGATGCAAATAGTAACTCCATGGGAAGAACCGGCCGCAGGTTCACGTTCGCTTCCTAGTTTCACGTCGGTCATTTCCCTCTGCTCGTCTCAGCGCCGTGAGACTGGAATCAGGAACATTTGGCACAAGGTGGATGGGATGCTTGATGCTGAAGAGAGGTTTTCCTTGAGCAGAGCTGTGTGTGTGCAGAAGGTCTGTTGTGTGAGACATGACAGTGCTGATGAAAAGCTTCACAGGAAACGCCATCCTCACACAGGGTTGAAAAAGAAGAGCTGTGAAGAGAAGCCAGATCATGAATGTGGGCAGCCAACCTTCGAGGGGGTTGGTTGAGAGGGTTGGAGCTAGGCAGCCTTTGAAGACACATGGCTTTCACCCAAAATGAAAGCCATGGTTTAGGTCTAGGCTGGCACCCAAATTCCTTTAAAATAGCATTTATTGATTATGTATAGAGGAGGGGAGGGCAGTGATGGTTTGGAGGTCAGCAGACAACTTGTAGGAATCAGTTCTCTTTCTCTAACGTGTGGGTCCCAAATATAAACTTGGGTCATCAAACTTGGTGACAGGCACCTGTACAGGTTTAACTGTTTAACAGGCCAAAATATGTCTTATAAAAGTACCCTTTCTTTATTGGGAGGTGGGGGTGCAACCTTTAACCCCAGTACTTGTAAGGCGGAGGCAGGAGAATCTCTGAGTTCAAAGCCAGTCTGCTCTACAGAGTGAGTTCCAGCACAGCTGGGGCTACACAGAGAAACTCTGCCTTGAAAAACCAACCAACCTACTAACCAACCAGCCAGCCAAACAAACAAACAAACATATGTCTTTAACTTCAGAACCTCGTCAATATCACCAAAACTGTTGATTTTCTTAATACAGTGTTGAATTTGTTTGTAGATTAAATTTACCTCTGTAGTCACATCACAGGACTGTCCTCTGTCGTAACTCAAGTGTGTGGATTGAAACTCTAGGTGTCAGGGCCATCTGTGTGGAGCAGATCTTTATGCAAACTGTCCGTAGTGAGGTGCGGGCATTGTAGTACTTGCATCCTGCTGCTATGCTCTTCTCCCTGCTGTGTGTGCATTTCTGTACAGTTGCTTTATTAGCTTACAGAATAGTAAGTGTTGTGTGCCATAGTTCAGGGTGGCTTGTCCTTTCTGCCATACAGAACGAGTCCCCGGCTGTCAACGGTGTAGGGCAAACACATGTAATAGCATTTACAAATCAGAGGAAGAATGTGGGACAGTGGTCCCGGTGCCTTTGTGGTAAGAGCACTCACTGTAAGGTACCTACTTCAGATTTCAAGAATTTTAGATGCTAGGTTAGATATGGAAACTATGTATAAAGTCGTGAATAAAGAACGAATCCAGAAGGTTCATTCTTTGTTGGTTATTCAGGAGAGCAATGTGGCCACCAGAGCCCTAAAGGATGACAACATGACAAACTGAATTTGCAGGAAGTTTAAAGGCTGCACTGTGGTTAAGAATTTACAGAGAAACAACTACTTACTGTGGTGTAGAAAAAGGTCTTTTTTAAAAAAGAGATTTATTTATTTAATGTATGAGTACACTGTAGACTGTACCTGTCTTCAGACATGGATCCCAGTACAGATGGTTGTGAGCCACCATGTAGTTGCTGGAAATTGAACTCAGGACGCCTGGAAGAGCAGCTAGTGCTCTTAACCACTGAGCCATCTCTGCAGCCCTGAAAGATTTTCCTTTTTATAGGCAGGCCTGTGAGACCATGGCTCTGTCAGCTGGTGAAGAGTGACCATTAAGAACTGCCAAGGGGGCTCATCTCATGACCACAGTCTGTCTTCAAAGGCTCCTGTCTGATGCTCCTGACGGAGTATAGTGGTGCCCATTAGTTGATGTTCCCATTATAAACCTGGATTTGTATTCCTTGTGCATATAATTGTGCTTACGTTTTCCTGGGCTAAATTGGATTAGATGTCTTATTTATTTGTGTATTTTGACTTATAAGATTGTAGAAAACGTTCTTTCTCATATACTCTATAGCAGAAAATATCTCATAAAACCAAATAGGAAAAATAGAGAAATGTTTTCATTGCAAAAACAAGAGATGTTAGGTGAGATGCCTGGCTGTCCTGGACTTACTTGGTAGATTAGGCTGGCCTTGAACTCACAGAGATCCACTTGCCCATGTGTTACAAGTACTGGGATTGAAGATGTGCACCACCACTGCCAGGCTTGTCTACCATATTTTTATGATCACTAAAGAGTTGCAGGCTATAGTTGCATAAACAACAGGTAAACCTACAAAAAAAATTACATAAGCACAGCACCTAGCTCCATTGTGACTGTTGGTGTTTTATTATGACATCAGATTGATTTGGGTACTAGTCGTAGCTATTTGAACATTTCCATGTTTTCATACCAGTGAGGCTCATGTGTAAGAGCCTCAGGACTAGGAGTGTCATACAGAGTAATGGAGCAGCGTGTCCTCACTGGGCTGACTTGGGCCACCTCTGTGCTCTTTTGATGAATAGAAGACAAGCTGAAGCAGCCTTGGAATGAAAAGCAGTCTAGGGCTCATTTTGGAATTACAATAAAATTCAGTCCCAAGTAGATCAGGAACAGATTGTTAGAAATCTAAATTAGTTTCTCTTCCCAGCTGTTATAAGATGTAACAGGCCAGAAATTATGCATATATTCAGTTAAGTAGAATGCAACAGAGTCTTCCCATGAAAAATGGCAGTGCTGAGTGAGGCTCCTTAAGTGGTTGGCTGGGTAGTATTGTAACTGGAATATTTTACACCAAACCGAAAAGACTAGGAGAAAACATTGTCTGTTTGACTTGAACAATATGATGATTCTGTGCTGTTTGAACTTGTACATTTTTAGGTTAATGCCAGCAAAGCAGCTGCTGCTTGAATTTAGTTGTGAAACACTGAATTATTCATCTCCATAAACAAAACTTCCTTAGTAGGTATTTAGCATTAATTTATTTCTCTTTATTTCAATTGACCCTGTTGACATTCTGGTTTAAAATTAAAAAATATTCTTTGTGGAGTCTAACAAACCAGACTTTGTGTCAGCTACTTCTTCTACCTCTACTCTGTGATAAAACATTTATGTATTTGAAGTGATGAATTATATCTTATGATTTCCTTTTAGTCTTTTAATAAAGTTCTTAATGAAACAGAATGAAAGCAAAATATTTCTCTGCAGTGTCTTTAAGTATTGAAGACTCTGGTTGGCATTGACTCTTGACTGGTTAGATCATAGCGTGATGCTGTATGCTTGCACTGCCTAAGTAATCTGAGGTCTAACACTGCAAGTGTATCAGCAGAATTTTCAATAATTATTTCATAGTTTATATTGATATTGTTTGATAGGCTGTTCAATAGAATAAAAACATTAAAGCTCATTGTTTTGTGGTTCTTTGAACTCCCCCACCTACAGATGCAAGTTTGTGAGGCATAGAAACAAAAATAGGTTCTTACATTCCATGTAAGGTTTTTATATATAGGATGTACACCGTTGTTACATCATGACATAAAGTTACATTATATATCTCTATTGTATGTGCAACTTTGGTTTAGATTACTTGTAACTGTATTATTTTCAACTTCAGAAAACTATACATTTAAGCACAATTTTTATTCTAAGAATTTTAAGTTTTTCTAATTTTCTTCTTAATTTTTGAGTGCATTAATAAGCAAAATAGTTACTTCTGGTCAATTAACAAAGCAATTAATTAGGTGTTACAGTTTGTCTTCATGTTAAATTAAAAGGAAATGAAGGGCAAAGTCAATTCCACCTTCTCTTTATAGTAACAATTACAGTGCATAAGAATTTTGTACAGGGGTTTAGTGATTTCTCTATTCAACAAGGCTGGTCCACTACGTGTTCTGGGAAGGTCACTTAGAAATAATTGGCTTGCTTTCAAGTGTGTGCCTGCCTTCCAGAGACAATAGTCATAGCGAGAGTGTGACCTGCACAAGAGTTGCTGTTTCTTAGCCCATGGTAATTGTGCCTGGGATGTCTTTTTTTCCTGAGAGTAATCAGTCTTAATAAAACTATGTTCCTAACTACTTGAGCTGATAAACAGCAAGGTTTGTTTTAAGAAGTCAAGTTTATTTTATGTCAATTTTCTATTTGCCCTGCGTAAGATCTATAATTACTTTACTCCATCTTGGTGTTCAGATTAATCAGATCCTGCTCCGTAGTGGTGCTCACATTAGAATAATACTTTAATCAGCTGTGTCTCCCATGCCATGGTGGACTAGGGAAGCTGCTCTTGGCATACTGAAGATGTACGCATTTGATTTTGTATTGTAATTTAAAAGTAAAATCAGAAATATTGATTTCTACTTGACTGGAGAGATGATTTAGTTTGAATATCAGTCTGATGTTAATCAGGTGAGAATTAATTGAGTTGGAGGTATTAGATATTCAGTGCTGTTAACTGAGCCGTGATCAATCTAGAGAGAAGCTTTCTGTTGGACTGCTCTAGAATTGTCAAACAGCTCATGCACTACAATGTGGAATAATCTTTCTGTGTTCATCCTAGCTTCTTGTCTCATTAAATGCACCACTAAATTCATTCTATACACAGACTAATCTTTAAAGTGTAGAATGTTAATAAATCATAATCTAATAGAAAATTTAAAGCATAATAATTTTGTCAAAAATGCTTTTGTTGTCATGTTTTTTCTTTTGTAATACATTATCGAGAGCTGAAGTTTAAAGCCCTGATTAAATACCTACTTCTGGAGGACATTTGTAACATAAGATGCAAAAACCCTACATTGTTTCATTTAACTGTCCAACACTGAAAGAAGTGAGCAGCACAGAATTATTTTAATGTTTATTTCCTGAAATAGAAATAGAAGCAGTAGCATTTGCTGGTCTGAAATGTGGCATGGGCTTTTCGTTTATTTTAAGGGTGTGATAGCGGTGTCATAAGTGTTGTGAAAATATAAATGGTGAGAAGACACCTCCATGGGACCTGATCCTAAGTAGTAACATTGGAAAGTCTTTAAATAAACTGCAGCCGGAACAGAAAGGATCGATTTGCCTTGTTAACCAGGGACAGTGGGCTTATTAATGTCTAATTAAGCTTACGGCGCCATGTCTGTGAGCCCCCCCCCCCCTTCCTTCTAAACTGAGAATTTAGGTCTATTTACCAGGAAGGTAGCACATGTGTCGTCAGGGTTCTTTCATTCTGGCGGTTGGTGTGACCGTGTGAGATTGGAGGAAAACTGCAGTGTGATTTCTGAGAGGCTTTTTACCTGGAAATGATGCTTTTCCCTTGACGTGACTATGCAGACATACAGTTCACAAAAAGGGATTTTCTAAATTTGTAGTTGAGAACAATTAGTATTTAAGGAAATTAAGCTATACATCGGAAACCTCCTTGGAAGGTGATGAATGGGGAGTTCTTAGTGAGTCGTGGGGTTCCCTCCAGTTGTTGCTAAACAGACTGGGGGAGAGGAAGAACATGGAGAGATGGCTGGCTTCTTCATGCCGGTCCTCAGCCCCCGCTTCCTATAACTACTCTTCCTTTTTCTTTTTTAAGTTAACCTTTTGTTCCATATAGAGTTCCAACCCCCAGACCAGCAGTTCTTTAGTTCCTGTTCCACAGCCTGTCAGCTTCCCTCCTGTGAGACAGCACAGCGGGTCCCCACATGTTCTCCCAGAGATGCTTTGTGCCTGTGTTCTGAGCAGTAAGATGCACTTTACAGATGTCCCTTAGATCCGGGGACAGTGTTGCTTTGACCCACCCCTGCTGTAGTCTCAGCTCCCGGGTGCCGTAAAGGCCCAGCAAGCTGAGGATTGTTAACACCCCTCCAAAAATGAAAAGAACTGTGAAGACCAACTCCTCTCAGTGTGCTGTTGGTAATGGCGTGCTATTTTGGCAGTGGTTAGGAGTTAGATCTGATGTTGATGAAAGGTCCATCTTTTGTTTCAAGAAGATAGGAAATGACAATCAACATGCTGTCCCTCTAGTGACTATCTATGTAATGTTCCTTTGGTGGTTATCCACAAAACAGTGCTTTTTAAGAAAGCTACATGTAATAGTTATTTTCATAGGAGGTGGATGAACTTACTCCTGTGGTTAACTTTGAGGCCTTCACTCTCTTTACAGACACGAACTGTTTAAAAGCAGCTTGTGACCATCCTGCTTTGTGAGTAAACTGTGTGGGATATGTAAGGAAAATGGGAGACACACTCCATGGCTTTTGCCTCGAGACTTTCTCAGTCCTCCATCCCTTATCATTAGCTCTGGTCATGGCTGCTCCGTCTGAGCATCTCCCACCCGTGATCTTTAAAAGCAGACAGGTGCTCAGGTGTTTTGTTTGCGGGTCATACTGAACTGTTCCCACACCTTCCTTTCAAGTTCTTGAGCACTGTGCTGAGCTCTGGCTCCCCTGCACTGCGTTCTCCCAGTGGTGGGGAGCATGGCTTTCAGGCAGTGTCTTGCTCTGCTGACTCCAGCTCACGAAGCAGCGTTTGTTTCTATTTTAAGTGCAAACACAGAAAGGATGACTCTGCGTGCCATTGTGTGTGCAGGTACCAGCACCATCTGTGTTGTGCAGACTGAGAACAACTTAATCCTGAAGACCGTGTAGACAGACAGACATTAAAAACACACCAGACCAAGAACTTCCTGAGCACATGAGACGTGGAAAGGTGCAGCACCTCACTTGCATTCCACAGAAGACTCTTACCACAGGAATGGAGACGGACGCCTGGCCATCACTGGAGAACCCCGTGTGTCAGCTCAGCCGGGGCCTTGCCACTTGATAAGCTTCTTCCAGTGCCCTGTGATTGTGTGTGTGTTCATGTATCCAGGGCTGGTTGCTAGGCTTCTTGCAGCTTCTCTGCATTCTGAGGCCCAAACTAGCTTTCCAGGTGATTTGGTTAATAGTTCAACTGCCCACAGTGACCCGTAGATAGTTGGTCTCTGTGTCTACATCCACCTCCTCAACCCTTTTGTAAAAGCCCACATACATGCACCTCGAGAGATATACTATTATATGATGTGTGATCTGAGAGTTAATATTAGTTAAGATTGAAGTTAGTCTCTCATCAGCCAGCCATCAAGGGAAATTGGGACCACTTGGCAAGTACAGTCAGAGCAGATGATGTAGCTTGCGAATCTGCCATTATTCTTTAAAATGGTTTGACATTGTGGAAAGATAAATGCATCCATGTTTCTAGTGTGGAGGGCTCATGACACACTTCAAATCTAAAATGCAGAATTTATCATTTTGTGTAGTTACTATGAGAAGCTTATGAAAGGAAAAGAGGCTTCATTAATGCATGTGTGAATTTATTCAGTGACCTCTAACCCTTCGCCCATATTCATGGCAGGGACTAATTAAACTCATTAGGTCACAGGGAAAGTAAGTAAAGTGAAAAAAAAAAAAAGCTCATTGTAGTCACTCTGGAGAAGCCATTTTATTATTATTATTATTATTATTATTATTATTATTATTATTATTATTATTATTTACTTAGTCACTTTACATCCTGCTCACTGCATCCTCCCAACCTCCTCCAACAATACCTCCCCCATTTCCCCCCTTCTCCTCTGAGCAGGTGGGGCCCCTTGGGTATCCCCCCCACCCTGGCACATCAAGTCTCTGTGAGGTCAGGTGCTTCCTCTCCCACTGAGGCCAGACAAGGCAGCCCAGCTACAAGAACACATTCCACAGACAGGCAACAGCTTTTGGGACAGTCCCTGCTCCAGTTGTTTGGGACCCACATGAAGACCAAGTTGTACAGGAGAAGCCATTTTTTTTTTAATGTGCAAAATTCTTGCTTCAAATGTTTAAAAGCATATATGGGAATTTTTCAGAATGATATAGACTCAGGCATTGATATATCTGACGCTATTTTATTTTTGGTTGCCACTAAACTGTTTCATTTGTAGTGTGATATAGTTTGATGCTTTTATAGTTTATTTGAGAGAAATGAAAGTTGTACAAATATATGGATTCCATGGTTTTTTTTTTTTGTTTTGTTTTTAGAGACAGGTTCTCTCTATGCAGCTCTGGCTGTCCTGGAACCCGCCCTAAATACCAGGCTGACTTTGTACTCACAGTGGCCAGCCTGCCTCTGCCTCCTGAGTACTGAGATTAAAAGATTTTCATGTTCTTGGTATTTTACTGAAGGGAGAAAAAAATGTCCCGAACGCCCATCTCATTAATCTTCAGGACAGCTTAGTCTTTTTGGTCTCTCATTGCTCATGTGCATTTGAATTACTTTAACACAAATTTAATTAAATGAAATTTTATTTTCATAGTTAATAATTTTACTTTGATAGTTACTAATTTTTAGTTGGATCCTATTTGTATCTTTATGGTTTCCTTAATATTCAAAGATTGATAGACTTGGGCACATAGACATTTCATACAACACTGATAGGTGGGAGGAGCCCTTTGAAGACTTCCAGAGCACCAGTTTCAGTCAGCCGGCAGTATCAGCAACATTAGTTTTACACGAGTATATGCTAATGCAGGAGGAGAGAAAGACTGCCATTAAAACCGCGTTGCTAAATGTGATGGAAGCCGTATAGAACGACTTGGGGCTTCAGTTACTCCAGGAGAGCTTTGGGCCTGGAGAGGAGGACCCTGGCCAGCAACTCCATCGTGAGGAGAGCACAGAAGCAAGGCTTTTCAGTGCACTTGCATCGCTTTACAGTGCGGTGCCTGCTGTCCTGTGCTGAACTGAGGCAGGAGAACGTTGGGTTTGTTAAAATTAGGAGTTAGACTTTTGATAGTAGCCTCTGAGTTTTCAAAAAGGGCTCTGGTATTTGCCAGCTAGCATGCTTTCTTCAGGCAGAACTCACTTTGGCAGCCATGTTTCTTCCAGCCATTATCTGAGTAGACCAGTTTGGTGAAGGTGTGATGAGGTCTCAGTAGGGCACAGGGAAGGGGTCTAGCTTGTTTTTCATCACTACTCCTGAACATGGCAGTTCAAGAGTTCTCTTAAAGAACCCTGTAGTGAAGGTGGACACATTCCCTTTGGAGACTGCCATGTCTTTATTTTCAGTCATATCTTAATACAATGCTCTAAGTACAAAACAAATACATAAGAAAAATAGGCGTTCCAAAATCAGAAGTAAAGGGTTTTTGATGTCCATGATCATCCCCCCAGCCCCCATGTGTCTACTGAGCTAGCCTTGTCTGCTTTGTGTTTTGAGATGGAAGTCCTTCGCAAAGGACACAAACGAAGGCTCACTGGATTTGACTTAGCCATCATACCCAGCTCACCTGTGCACTGAACAGAAATACTTATGGTTGGGATGAAGGAAATAATGGATGGCGTTCAGACTAAGCAGTTAGGTGAAGCTGGGATGGGGGATGAGACCTAAGGACCACTCGGTCTGGCTGTGATGGAGCATGAGAAACTTCTTTTCATGGGATCACCTCCTGTGCATACTTAAGTTCATCTCTTCTCTGACCCTTGCTCCTGTCCTGCCAGAGTCTAGCTATGGTGCTCTGGTAGATTCAGGCGTGTCTGTTGTGGGGCTCTAGTTTCGACCAAATCCCTCTTAGAAAGATTTGCACTCATTTATTTCAGCCGATTCTGTGTTCTCGATGTAGAAGCATCTTGTTACAGATCATAGGTGTGTCGCTCCATAGACTCCTGAAATTTCCTGCTTGCTTTAAGGTAATTATGAGTGAGTTACGTTCTTTACTGATCACAGTGCAGCACATGGCTCAAGGGAAGATGGAACCATGATTTTATATTACACAGACTATCAGAGTGGTACCCTGACAGCTTCTTTGTGAGGCTGGGGTTGTGTTTGACACCTAATTGCTGGCTACTTGACAGCAGAGCCTAAAACTGCTTGAACTGCAGTGGCCACAGAGGAGCTGGGCAGTTAGGAGGACAGCTGCTAAGATGCAGGGCAGAGGGCTTGTGGGGAGGATGGGGTGTGGCTGGATCCGACCCAGAGCAAGAGGAAGGCAGTGTCCAGTGGCTGTGGGTAGACAGTGGCACCAGGGACTAAAAGTGTGATGTTACTGGTGTGGTCGCAGAAGGAAACATACAGAAAACTGTTCACAGTTTTTATGATCTTAGGACTGGAAAAGAGGGAGAACCCTGGCACTAGAATTTAATGCACACTTCGGGGAAGAAGAGATGGATGCCAGATACCTGGGGCTGGGGCTGGCTTTACACTTCCTCTTAGTTAGGGTTTCTGTTGCTCTAGAGACACCATGACCACAATTCTTGTGAGAAAACATTTAATTGAGGCTAGCTTTGAGGTTCAGAGATTCAGTCTATTGTCCCCCTGGCAGCACACAGGCAGACATGGTGCTGAAGAAGAAGCTGAGAGTTCTACATCCGGATCGTCAGGCAGCAGGGAGAGAGTGACACTTGGCTTGGTTTGAGCATCTGAACCCCCCCCCCCCCCAGTGACCTATTTCAGCAAGGCCACAACAAATAATAGTATCACTAAATATGGGCCTGTGGGGTCCATTCTCATTCAAACCACCACATTCCCCTCCCTGGCTCCCATAGGCTTGTAAGCATGCCATAGTCTGACTTCAAATGTTCCAGCGTCTACCACAGTACCATATAATCCATCAATCAATCTTTCTCTCTCTCTCTATCCCCAAGCCCTCATATAATCTCTTTAACTGCAATCTCCTATAAATGAAAAATTAGATCACATACTTCCAACATATAATAATAGCACAGGATATATGTTACCATAAGGGAAGAAAGAGAACATAATGAGGAAATATTGGGCCAAACAAGACTGAAGACAGCTGGGCGAACTCCAGACTCTGCATTCTCATGACTGATGTCAACATGCTCTTCAGAGCTCCGACTCTTCTCAGCCCTGTTGACTGCAACACATTTCTCTCTCTTGGGCTGGTCCCACTGTCTGTTAGCATCGCTCCTTGGGCTGGCTCCACTTCCTGTTAGCATCGCTCCTTGGGCTGGCTCCACTTCCTGTTAGCATCGCTCCTTGGCAGGTGTCCCACCGCTCTGCCATCTCTAACATCTTGGGGTCTCAGAGGCAATCCAGGCTTTGCACAGTGGCCTTTGTAGGCCTCTCTGCAGCAACACCTTCGACACACAGCTGGCCTCAGTGGCTTTCCCTAGCTGTGGAGGGAGAGTCCATAAGCCCTTTCTTCTGTCCTTCACGCTAACGCACGAACCATAGGCTGAAGCTGCCAAGTTCTGCTACTCAGGCCTCTCATTCAATTACATCTTCACCACTGTTCTGTTTTGTTGTGTTTCTTCACTGCCTAAGCTCTGCTGTCCTGGAACTTGCTCTGTTGATCAGGCTGACCTTGAATGCAGAGATTTTCTTGCCTCTGCCTCTGGAGTACTGAGATTCAAGGGGCACACCATCACACCAGGCCCTGATAATTTTTATTTCCTTTTTACTTCTCTTTATACCCTTTCAGAGATTTGAAGCTTAGCTGGGAGCAGTCTTGTTCTCCTATATTCTACCTGGCACCAGGCTTCTCTCTTACCTGTTTACGGTTCCTGGTACCCCCTCCTCCTCCAACTCTTGTATTCTTGCTCAGTTTGTTTCTTTTCATTATAAATATGCATAAGCGTGCCACTAATAACCAACAATACAGTTAATACTAGGCTGTCTGGAAATCTCTGCCAAAGCTTTTAATCCATAGCTCTTCTATTTAATGTCAGGCAGATTTTATGGAGCAGAGCAGAAAGCAGTTACACCCTTTGCCAGAATATCCCAATAATAGTCTCGAGGCCACACAATCATATTCTGAGTCTGAGATCTTTTGATCGAAGCTCCCACAATTCAAATGACCCTCAGCACTAGTGTCTTCCATGGTCCCACTAGGGTGGCCCATTAAGCCCACTTAAAGCAGTCGGTTGCTTTCCCCATTGAAAGTCCCAAAGTCCAAGCATGGTCAGGCCTATCACAGCAATAAAGTCACTCCTGGTTCCAACCTCTGTCTTCGGGTTTCTATTGCTATGAAGAAAATCTTGACCACACAACTTTTATACGGACAACATTTAATTGGAGCTGGCTTAAAGGGTCAGAGGTTTAGTCTATCATGGTAGGAAGCATGGCAGCATCCAGGCAGGCATGTGCTGGAGGAGCTGAGAGCTCTACACCTGGGTCAGCAGGCAGCAGGAGGGGCAGGACATTGGGGCTCATCTGAGTAGCTGAAACCTCACAACCTACTCCCAGGGACATATTCCTCCAGTAAGGCCACACTTCCTACTAGTGCCACTCCCTATGGGCTCGTGGGGGCCGTTTTCTTCAAACTACCACATCTTGTTACTTGGGATGCATTCTTGTCCCACTGGAAATCCTGTGAGGTCACTATGGTCAGTGTGTCTCTCGGCAGTTGTCCTGCTCTTATCTTCCAAGTCCTTTTCTACAAAATGAGCAATGCTCACAGTCTGCTCTTACATAGTCTACAGTTTTCTTTAATTGACCATGGAGTGGATACAGTCTAGACAGTGGAGTCTAAAGGAGAGACTTAGAACTTTTAAAATCATGTAAATGTAATGTTTTTCTTTCCTCATTATTATCATCATTATTATTTTTAATTTTCAGATTTTACCAGATGTTGCAAGGACTCCGGGATCCTTATGGTATTAAAATGCCGGAAAGAGAATTCTGCACTGAAAGACTGTCTAACTGCTTAGTAAGTTGTCACCTCAATGCTTACGTGTCCGTGATTGCACACGCGTGTGTCAGGAGAATGTTATTAGCTCATTCCCTGTAGTCTGTTCTGTACCTGTGCCCACCAGATTCTTCACGTTGCTGGTTAAGACATCAGGATGTTACAGGTTATTCTGAAAGAGAGACATTAACTCCAGTTCCTTAAATCTGCATACTGCCATACATCTTCAGTCCCTTGGGAGGCTGGGGCAGGAGAGCTCTGTGAGTTCCAGGACAGCCAGAGCTACATAGTGAAACCCTGTCTAGAAAAAGAAGAAGGAAAAAAAAAGCAGCAAAGGATAAGAAAGTAAGCAGATTTCGCTGAATGCGTTTGTTTTCAGCCCATATGTGTTTATCGTATACGCTGTTATATACATTATTGACAGATAATAGCACGACATTTTACTAAGTTGTTAATTGGTAGTTGTGAGATTTTACTTTTGGCAAGCTGTTGTTCCCTCTTATGTTTTTCCATAGCGTGAGATTTCTTAGGAGAGCTAATTTAAAAAGTAACACTTATGAATCTCTTATGTATTTTTAGGGTTACACCGTGTATATATAACCTTACAGGCTTTGGGAATAGCACCATTGGAAGGGACAAGATTACCCAAACCCATCTTCATCTCTGCAGATAGACATGAGGAAACCAAGAGTTAGCATGCATTTTCCGAGGCAATCTTGGCTGCCAGTGGTTGCAGGGCAGGAACCACAAGAGCCTGTTGTGCAGTTTTAAAAACCACGCCACCGCCTTGCCCAGGAGCTGCAGCATTACCAGCCCCTCCCGACTCCCTTTTGTTCCACACAGCTTAGCTCTGGATCGATCACAACCATTCCCAAGCCTGCCTCCTTTGGATCTGCAGGGAAACGACACCCAGTCAGCTTTATTACTTTAAAACTTGCCTGCCAGTCACAATTGCTGGGCACAGATAGCTCCCACCTGGAAAGATGTGCCCTTACCAATTTATTCTCTCCGTATCTTCTCCTGCCCCAATCTTAGGGCTTGTTCCATCTAGTCACCGTCAAACACCTTTGTCCTGCCCTGAAAGGAGGCTGCAGGTCCTAGCTGCCCCTAGGTTTTACATGGTTATTGAGCCCCTTTTCCTCCAAAGCAAGTCTAAAAAAAAACCTCTCCTTCTTTCCTTGGGTCTGCCCTTTACTCCTGGGAACCGGAAGTCCCACCTGTCTCCTCTGCCCAGCAATTGGCTCCCAGCCTTCTTCATTGACAAATCCAGAACCAATTAGGAAACTGGACCTTAGTATCAGAGCCTCCCCTTCCAAGAGCCCTTGACTGTAGAGAGCGGCTTCCTCAGTTAAGCCTCTCTTCCTCTTACCAATGCTTTTGTAGGAACACAGATATTTTACAGAAGCATGCTGAACGAAAGCAACAAACACATTTAAAGAAACAGAACCCACAGGTGTCCTAGCTCCAGCTCTGCAGTGGAAGGTGGAGGAGAAAGGAGGACGTGACCGCCCCTGGTACGGCTGAGAAGGTTTACTGTGGATGAGAGAGCACAGGAGGAGACAGCTGCAAGGGAGAGAGCAGAGAGTGACCCAGGAGAGGAGCCAGCCAGGAGCCTAGCGATGATCAAAATGGCTGTTATAGTAGGGAAGAGGAATGGGGAGGGGTGTGTGAAAAGTGCAGGGAGGAGCTACAGGTATGGAGTGGGACTTGTCCCAGCTTCCTTTGGGACCTGATAACAGTGTTGTTAATGAGGTGTAGTGAGACTCCATGAATGTCGATTAAGTAGGATCTGCTCTGCCTAGAGTACTGAGTTCTGCAGAAAACAGGATATGGGAACCTCACAGAAAAAGTGCTAGCTGAGCAGACCAGTCGGTCTTTTTTCTCTAAGAACATGTGCTGCATCGAGAGACTGGAGAGCTACCTGCCCGGAGGCCTCCAGACCATGGAAGGAGGGTGGCACAGCGCAGCCTCACTAGCACAGACCCACATTTCCTGGGCAGATGGAAAGTGTCTTAGGGTTTCTATTGCTGTGATGAAACACCATGATTAAAAAGCAAGTTGTCCTGGGAGGAAAGGGTGTATCTGGCCTGCATTATCTTTACTCTTCATCATGGGGGAAGTCAGGACAGGAAGTCAAAAATAGGGCAGGAACCTGGAGGCAGGAGCTGATGCAGAAACCACAGAGGGATGCTGCTTACTGGCTTGCTTTCTATGGCTTACCCAGTCTGCTTTCTTACAGAAGGTAGGGCCACCAGCCCAGGCATGGTACCACTCTCTGTGGGCTGGGCCCTCCCACACCAGTCACTAACTAAAATGCCTTACAGCTGGATTTTATGGAAGCATTTCTACAAGTGCGGCTTCTTTCTCTCTAATAACTGTAGCTGTGTCAAGCTGATATGACACCAGCAGCACAGTGACTGCTCTGTCTGAAGTGCCTCAGTTTTGCAAGAGAGGTGGACCTTTGCCTGTTTGCACCACATCCAGCTAAGTGTGGAGTTTGCTCTTCCCAGACCCATAGCGAACCTGGGGGTGGGGAGATGGCGACTGTTCTGAATCTGATGCCCCTGATGCTTTTTCCACCAAAGTCATTTGTGCTAGAACTCTGTATTTCCCCGGGTGGCTGTTTTGTACCCCAGCTTGAACCCTCAGGAAACTTGAGACAGGGAAGCCTTTGTGCCTCTTCTTCCTCAAAATGCAACCCCACCTTCTGTCCTGGCTCAGGGCAGAAGCATACACTGCATGTACACTAAATCCCTCACTGCTGTGCATTGTCCTTGAGGGTGACAGGACGCCCTGAGATGACTCAAGTTCAGCAGTTCGCAGGTCTGTGCCCTCCACCTGGACAACAGGTCTAGGCTACCAGCCTGAATCCCAGCCTGGAATGTTCTTGGACATGTCTGCAGAGGTTAGAGAGCATCCTAACCTAGCCAGATTCATCTGTTGGTCATTGATAGAAACGGTGGCCCTCCCTGTGTATGTACAGGAAGCGAGTGAGCAGTGTGGAGTCCTGGTGACAAGCCACCACTGCTGTTATTGGAGACCATCTGCTCAGCACGTAGTGCCTGAGCACAGAACCCTGGTCACAAGCCAGCTGGAATTTCTCCCCTGAACCTCAAATTTCCCTTCTCTGGTGACTGCCAATGCCAGTGTGTGCTTCCTGTGTGACCTTATAAAAGGCCTCAGAGCCCTTTAACAGGGAGGAAAGAGGTTTGAGGACTGCATTATGCATTCCTGCAATAGCAGAACACCCCCCACAAACTGCAGCTGCCTTTCCTAGACGCCCTCAGATGATGTATGTGCACCACAGAACAGGTCAGCTCCTGACGGCCTTGGCCAACCAGTCCAGAGTTACCCTGGGAAATGAAGA
This sequence comes from Micromys minutus, assembly GCF_963924665.1. Classification (NCBI taxonomy): domain Eukaryota; kingdom Metazoa; phylum Chordata; class Mammalia; order Rodentia; family Muridae; genus Micromys; species Micromys minutus. Next base: position 47,102,784 of record NC_137956.1, on the reverse strand, counting down.
CTAAGTTTTACCTTGGCCAGGAGACCGTTGTTTCCCATGTTTCACAGGACTGTAAGTTGCCCTGTCTCCCACAGTGCCCATTCTAGGTATGCTGGGTATATGGGAGAATGGGGAATATCCCTTGGATAAAGGATGCCTGTGCTCCACGGAGTGCCTCTGCTCTCAGACATTGGAGAGGAACCGTGTTCCATGCCATTCCATCTTGCCTTCTCAGCCTAGAATCTCTGGTTTTTCTCCAAAACTGCATTAAAAATGACAGACAGTGGAACATGATGATGCATGCTTACAATCACAGCATTCGAAAGTCTGAGACAGATTGACGCTAGCTCAAGGCTAGTCCACGCGACACGGGGGGCAGGGGCAGGGTTAGAATAAAAGGGTATGTGGGAAGCCAGTCATGAAATACGTTTATTACAGAAATTACAACGTGAATATTTCCCTCAGGAGTTGTTTTGGCTACTACAAAATCTCCCTTAGTAGCACTTGGGCAGCCATGGTGACAGAAAAATTGGGAGGGGGTAAGGGCTGTCCAGCAGTAAAACCCTGCTTAAAACAAAACAAACCTGCTGCATCTTAGTTATGGACCTTGTAGCTTAGATTTGAAATTTGTTACATTGTTTTACATATGTACTCTCCAGAGGAACAGAGTGGACGGAATGCATCTGTATACACTCAAAGGGGCTTTATCAGAATGGCTGATAGCTTGTGGTCAGGCCAGCCCATCAATGGCTGTCTTGGCAGAAAGGCCAAGAATCAGGAGTTGTTCAGGCCTTGAGGCTGGGTGTCCCAGCTGGTCTGTGTTGGATCCTGGAGATGTCCCTTCCTCTGCCAGTGACAGAACGCCTCAGGGGGAGGGTGGATGGGCTTGCCAGAGAGAGTGAAGGCAAGCAGGCAAAAAGCAAAGCTTCCCTCTACCATGTCCCTTGAAGGATGCTGACACCAGAAGGTGTGGTCCAGACATTAGGGTGGGTCTTCTGACCTCAAATGATCCAATCAAGATGAATTCCTCCCAGGTGTGCCCTGCTGTTTGGATTTTAGTTGATTCTAGATGTGGATGAGTTGACAAGCTAGATTAGCCATCACAAGTTGTGAGTCTGACACACAATCACATCTTTTATGTAATTTTTAGTTTTCAAATAGAAACAAAAACATCATAATTATGTTTAACATATTACTGTCTCATGTACAACAACATTATATATTGTTGAAATACCTAAGAGTTTTACTGTTAGCCTTTCTTCCATCCTTTCCCACATGGACCTACAGCCTTTTAAAAGGATAACTGTTCACTGGGGAAAGGAAATAATCAGACTTTCTAGGGTCTGTTGGGAATAGGTTCTAGATGGACTCTGATATTGGGAAACCCCAAGAAGCACTGTGGACTCCAGTTGAAGTACGAACTTAATGAAAGGCAGGTGATTACTGGTCTTTTGGCTGACATCCTACTCACAGTAGGCATAGTGGGTTCCTAGGAATCATCCTGTAGTTACTGTCCAGTCATAGAATGTACAATTGGGATAGATAACATAGACGTTGGCAGAGTTCTCACATTGGTTCCATAACTGTGGAGTGAGCCATTATGGTTGGAAAGGCCAAATACAAACCAGTAGACTTGCTTAACCAGGGAAATTAGTGAACTACAGACAGTATCACATCCCTGGAAGAATGGCAGAAATTAGTGTCGCTACCAAAGACTAGAAAGGTGCAGACTAGGGTGGTGAGTTTCATCTCATTCCCCTTTAACTCTGTCTGGCTAAAGACTGGTGGATAGTGGGGATGACAGTTGGTTACAAAAACTTAGGTAGCGACTTAGTTACTTTCCTATTGTTGTGAAGAGACACCATGACCAAGGCAACTTACACAAGAAACCATTTAATTAGGGGCTCATTTACAGAGTTTCAGAGGTGAGTCCCTGATCATCATGGCAGGGAGCAGGCAAGCAGGCATAGCAGAGTACTGGAGCGGTAGCTGAGAGCTTCCGTCTCATCTCCAAGTTGGAGGCAGAAAGACAGAGACAGACAGACAAAGCCTGCCATTGGGTCTTGAAGCCTCAAATCACACCCCTAGTAACATACCTTCTCCAAGGCCATTAGGAAGTATCTCCCAATCTGTCCCCAAACAGTTCTACCAAGGAGGGATCTAGCATTCCAATGCTTGACCTTAAGTTTTCATTCCAACTACAAGTAGTGATTCCTGTTGCAGCTGTGGTACCAGACGGGGTGTACTTACCTGAACAGATTGTGCCTCCTGGTGCATGGCATGCAGCTGGTGATCTAGCAGTGCCTTCCTCTCTGTACCTGGCCATCAGGGCTGTCAGAAGCAGTTTGCTTTCAATTGCCAAAAGCCAGCAGTATACTTTTACAGTTTTACTTCAATAGTATATTAACGCCAGCCCTGTGCCATAACATAGTTTGGAGGGATCTTGATCATCTGTCCATAATATAAAAGGTCACACTGAGCACGATATGGATTATGCTTATTGGACCAAGTGAGCAGGAGGTAGCAACTACTATGGACTTTTTGATAAACATGTGTGTATTGGGAGATAGAAAATAAATCCAACCAAATTTAAGGGCTTTCTACCTCAGTGGAATATTTAGTCCAGTGGTGTGAGGCATACATACATATTCTTTCTAAGGTAAAGGATAAGATAATGCACCTGGCTCCTCCCACTCTGAAGAAAGAAGTCCAGTGTTTAGTGGACCTAATTGGATTCCAGAGACAGCACATTCCTCACTTGGGTATGTTACCAAGTGACTTGGAACGCTGTTAGCTCTGAGTGGGACCTGCAACAGGAGAAGGCTCTTCAGCAGGCCCAGGCTGCTGTGCAGGCTGCTCTACCACGTAGATCCAGCAGACCTGACGGTACCTGAGGAATCAGTGGCAGATAGGGATGCTGTTTGCAGCATTGGACAGGCCACTTTGGGTCAGTCACAGAGGAGACTTGGGATCTGGGAGCGAGGCTTTGCTATCATCTGAATACTGCCATTCTCCCTCTGGGAGATAGCTCTAGACTGCTTTGTGCCTTCCTGGAAACTGAATGTCTGATAACGAATGGGCCACCAAGTTATCAAGAAACCTGAGCTGCCATCAAGAGCTGGGCCACAAAGCAGTACATGTGCTTTAGCACTCCACTGTCAGATGGAGTGGGATATAAACCATTCGGCCTCGGCAGGTAGGTCCTGAAGGCACAAGCAAATTTCACGAAGAATTTCCCTAAATGCCCATGGATTTTACTCTGATAATTATATGTACAGTTTTTTATGTCTAATTCAGTGATTAAGATAGCATGTTTTCAGTTGCACATAAACCCTTTTTAGGTGGGGCAGCCTTAGAACAGAGTGGCAGGAAGGTCTAGAGACGCCTAGGCTCAACCGGCGCAGGCAGAACTTGACTGTCCTCTAGTGAGAAGGGCGAGTTGTAGGCGTGGTTGTGATGTCCCGTGTAAGCACACTGACCAGGGTACCTGGTGCACCCTGGGCACTTAGCATTAAGTTTCCGATACACTGCTAATTGACCGGTACGCATTGTTACTATTGGAACATCCTTTCCCTACCCCTAGAAAGATGAGCCTCAGAGTCTAGTTTGCTGTGGGGAAGGACTGTTGAGAGAAAAGCAACCAAAGGTGGATTTGACATTATCTGAGGAATGATGGGAAAAGTGTTGTTTGTTAATTACTGTGGCAAGCCGCAGCATGCATGTGGCTGCTGCTCCCTCGAGGAACACGTCGAAACAGGGATGTGCCTTTATCATGCCTGCCTCTCATCTTCACTCCTCATGTCCCTGATCCCTCCCAAACTGCTAAAGCCCAGTGTCCTTACTGATGTCCAAAATCAAGACGCAGCCCTCTTTCTCCCGCCCTTCTGACAGTTGCAGCTCTTTCATTCTCCCGGTCATGCTGTCTAGAAAGCCACATATTTCTCCACTCCTCAACCTTGGCTCCCTTAAGCTATTTTTCCTAAGTTTTTTCCCTAAAAACTCCCTAAGTTCCCCCCCCCCTTTTTAAAAAACTGAATATTCTCTGTATTTATATTTCAGATGTATCTCCTGTCCTCCAACCCTCTCCCTCTCCCCCTCCCATTGCCTCCATGAAGGCGCTCCCTCTTCCAACCACCCTCTCCCACCTCAGTGTTAAGCTCTTGCTTAAAGTTTCTTTGGGTTTTGTTAAGAATCCTAAGTTTAAGTGTAGTTTGTACCCCTGGATTAAATCACTATAAGTCCTGTTTCTCTGCTTGTCTTCATGTCTTAAAGGGAATGTTTTTTGTTCAGTCTGTGTCATGTGGTTTGAGTTAGTTTTCTATAATCTAGAGTCATGTGTCTCCTAACCAACTCTGGCTAGTTACCAAATCAGCCTTTTCCTTTTGCATCCTGTATCTCTTCCTTTGGGCTAGCTTAGGCGCCCCTCATTTCTTGGTTGAGTATCATTATTAGAGATCCAACTTTAAAGACCTTGCTGTTCCCTTTCTGCCACACACTGCCATTCACTCCCGGGACTTATTTCTGGTTAGTCTTGTCCTGCTGCTATCATGATAGCCTGTGGTAGTGTGACCTCAGTGGCCCATCCTGATTGGCTCGCAGTGTTCTTGGGCTCCTCCTGCTGTGTGCCCAATCCACCATGTGAGTGTCTCACGCTTCTCACTTTCCCTCACCCTGCCTTCTGTGGCCCTGCAACAGTGCTCCCCCTCCCATGTTCCCATGGCCATTCTTGTCCTTTCATATTTTGTTCTAGTGCAGTCCTTGTCTGTTGAGCTGTGGGCTCCTAGAATGGAGCATCATTCATTGTTCCATCCTCTTAGAGAAGACTAAGCCCAAGAGTTTATGTTACTATGTAATTACAAAATAAAAAAATCATTTTTTTCACTTATGTTTATTGTGTCGTGGTGACTATTATTGAAAGTCAGTTTTGTGAGATTAAACCTCATGTTTGAATGTTATTAAATCTTATTCTCTATTTTGATATTATTTACTTCTTCTAGCTATAATGACCCAGCCTTCTATGAAGAATGCAAACTGGAGTATCTCAAGGAAAGGGAAGAATTCAGAAAAACTGGAGTTCCTACCAAGAAAAGGCTACAGAAGCTTCCCACAAGCATGTAGGCAAATAGTGACTCACATCTTATGGAAGCCATTTGTAATGTAAACCAGAAACGATGGACTGAAACAATGTCTGCTCATCCCAACTAATCATGAAGTTCTGATTTTTTTTAATGAAATAAAAATATTCATTTCAGAGTTCTGGTTTATTAAATATGGGACAGGGAAAAAGAAATGTATTGTTTTCCTGGCCTTAACCCAAGTTCTACAACTCTAATTGCAGTCACAGTGCTGTCAATGGCTTTGTGTGTGCATTCCCTCTGATCATGCAGGCTGATGGCCAGTGTGGAGGAGAGGATGGAGAATGGACCCCCTTCAGCACGGCTAACGGCAGCTGTGAACCAGAGCCCTCTTCCCTCTACTACTCAGTGCGCTACTGGGGGCCACCCCCAGTCAGTTACTGCGACAACTTACCCAGCACTGCCGTTAGAGGCATGTAGGCAGGGCTGCAGACTTTCCACGGGCTTATTCAAAAACTGGTGAGATTAGATGACTTATTTACTGAAACCTTTGATAGAAAAGTTTCTGCATTATTTTTTGATCTTTTGAACGTGGCTACTGAAAATACTGTATAATCTTAGGTTTTCAGAAGTTGGAATTGTTTAGTGTGAACTTCTGTTTTGTAACATTAGGGATTTGGGAGGATATGTGGTAAATTTGTGTTCTAGTATGTTACCCTAGTCTGAGCTTTTTACATTAAAAGCTATTTAAAAAAAGGAAAAAAAAGGGCAAGATTTAACTTTGGCTCCAATCCTCTGAAACAATTTTTTTTTCTCATTCAAATGAAATGAACCTAGTCAATGAATGCATGTACTCACCAAAGACTACCTCACTCTTGTTTGAAACTCAAAGAACCCATTCTCCCAGACTGCGGATCAACAGAAGGTGGCCAGCAGCCCGGTAAGTGTAGAGCCTGAGGCATGGGGAGAGGGCAAGCAGCGCTCTTTCTGTGCTGGCCTGTTCGCATTGGCGCATTTCCAATGGACAGTTGTTTTCAGTGACCCAAAGGCAGTTACTACAAGGCAGAGCATAGTAACAAGATTTCTGTTGTGTCACACAGCTGACAGGTACTAACTAGACGAACTATGTTCATGTTCACCTCTTGTCTGACAAGTGTACCCACTGCAGATGTCTTTGGATACTGGGTTTTTACACATTCATCGGCCAGTTCTATTCTGGCCTCGGCTCAATACGATAAGGGACCCAGAGGAAGGACCAGGTGGCTGCTGTGAGTTGTGTCCTAGTATTTCTCAGTTACAGGTGTACTCAACTGGGTTTAACAAAAGAAATCCAGCTATTACAGAAAATTTCAAGGAAAGCTTGATGGGGTTGTCAGCTGGTATGAAAGGGACCAACAGAACTGTCAATTTTAATGAATCACAAAATACAGATGGTACCACTGACTAAGTATATATTTGTACATTTTCTGACCAGGTAAAAATATTTTAGAGTTTATCTTTTCTAGCTAAGGAGTCTTACACAGGCCAGCAACACTTTCAACTGTTAACACCAACCAGACTGTTACCAATCCTTGATAACTGTGACTACTAGTTAGAGGGAATTTGCTCCATTCAGGATTATGTTGGAGAAATAAAACTAATACTAGTACTTTGGAAATATACATAGGCAAGGACAGTAGTTCACATCCAATTCCATTTTAAAAACAAAAATAATTTTAATTAAACAATTTCTTAGCATTGTTCAAAAACATAAGACTCTCTTTACAAAAGAAAACTTCTCATCTTGGATTTTAAAAATGCAATGAGTTAGCTACATTGGACATGAGGTGATGGGCAGCCTCTGCAGCCACATGAGGAATGTCTTTATCACACAGATAGTTAGCTCCTTCTGCTAGAGCCTGGAGTCTTTCATGCATATTGGGTCTTGTATTACTTGGCAGGAGCCTGTACTCCCTTGAGTCGGCTGTGTTCACTGGTCAGAACATATCCCAGCATCCGACATCAATCCCCTTATTCACAAGCAGGCGTGAGTACACAAGACATCTCAACAGTGAGGCAGTGCCGGGTACGCATGGTGTTCATGAGCCTCTGAATTCAGGATGTGTGAGATGCCACTTAGAAAAGGATAGTCTTCTTACATTAAATAGGTAATACATGATTACTAATACTTTTAATGCTCAACCTTGAAGGAATTTAGATGAATTTCCATATGAAGCCATCTTCGTTCCTTTACTTACAAGTGATTGGCCACTTAGAATGAGTCTGGGGATATTTTTTTAATTGTACAGCACAAAATTTAGTTCTAGATGCAGCTAAGTAGCATTTACTTTCTCAAGTGTCAAACAGTGTATAAGCTGCCTTGTGTAAAACAAATAGCCGTCCTGCTGAAAAAAAAATAAAGACCACACAGTTGAGTTCACTATGAATCACTGAAGAGACTGCCCTGTGTGATGCTCTTCCTACTTTTAACTGGACACTGTATAAGGTTATAATACTTTATTCACATACCACATAATTCCTAATAATTTAGGATTTGAATATACTGGGCAAAAGTTGGCTTCGATAGTCCAAGTCTTAGAATTCAAATTGCACTTTAAATTTGTATACACAAACATTACTTAAAATGACTTTAAATCTTAAAACTTGAAACAGCAGCACAGAGATGTCATAACTACTTTTATTCCACTATATTTCATATCTTTATGCATTAGGAAGTTACAGAAGCACAACCTATTCCCACTCTCATTTGCTTGATACAATCTGAACCAGCAGACATGGTTTTCTCTGACATTAAAGGCTGCTTATTGTTTAATGACTGGATATTTAGACAGGTCACATACTTTATAAAACCATGTCTAAAATCTTCATCCAAGAAGCAAAACTTTGTAATTGTTATCAAATGTACAACCGTAGAGTTCCCATACTGGAAAATCAGCTGCATACATAATGATGTACAGAATGTACACGTGTGCATACTGGAGAACTCCGAAAGACATTAATCAAAGTCCACTATCAGTCTGAACAATCTCTTGGGAGAACCAGGGTCTGTGTCCTGATCAAAAACCACAAGTCAAATCAGCTTTTGTAAAGGCAGTTCTGGTTGTGCTGACCCAGGCGATGCAGGGGCGGCAGGTTGGAGAAAGGTACGACTTTGCTTTTATTCTCACCGAATGCTGTCTCACTTGACTTAGGGGGGCTTGGGAACACCCAGGAATTATCTTCCAGAGAATTTCTCCCATAGGAGTTGTGCTCTTGAAAGTCTGCACTGTCGTTAGGAATCAATCTCTCGTTATCTGTCCATGACTGAAGAACGGCTTTGTCTGAGAAAACCTTCCTGTCTCCTGGTAAAGGGGACGTCGGAGCATAACAAGTAGCGTTGCCATTTGGGGACAAAGGGGGATGTCTTTTGTAAGTTGCAGTGAAATTTGTCAAGTGCAATTTCGCGCTGTCTCTCCCAAGGTCGTCAACACATCCTGCTGGGGTACAGGCTAAAGAGAAGGCATAGCTCTGTGTCAGTCTTCCAGCATGTGAGATTGTAAACACATTATACACCAGTTGTGCAACTGACATTAAATTAGCATTTCCAGTTTCATATCATCATTGGGAAACTGATTTGGAGCTACTTAAAAGATCTAAGTTCCAAGAGATCACATATTTACTGACCCTGAGCTAAGGTCACCCACCAACTACTTTCTTTGTAAAATGGATGTCTGAATCCTTTCCTGCCTATGTCATCTTGCTGATGAAGAATATGTATGTTGTAAAAAGGCATAACCTTTTTACAAGGCAAAGACAAGAAAAGTTCTTGGTCTTAATGTAGCTAGTGAAAGTTTTTAACCATATTTAGTCGAAAAAATGTTGTAAGGAATTAGTAAGTTTAAAATATATTCTTTTGCTTACTGAAACTTCTCAGTGGGAGAGGTTTCAAAAGTAAATTATTTTTATAAGTATACCTTGGATTCTGCAGAGTCAAATGAAAATTTACCATGTATTCAGAGGCTTTTGTGGATGTAATTGAAATAGAAGCTGTAAGTTCAATTTCTTGCAGTAAATATAACAGTAAAGATAATTCTGCTTTGGTCAACAAGCAGGCCAACTTAAAAAGTAAATCAAAAGATATTTCATACATACAGTGGCTTAGGAAAAAAGACTGCCCTGAGGTTAGTACTCTGCTACAGCCAGCATCCTACTCTTATCCAATAGCCTTTTATTCTTCTGCCACAATTGAAAGCTATTTTCTTTTCTTAACCTAAGGATGGCTAACTGTATCTAAGGCTTGGCTTTATGCAACTTAGTATTTTATTTGTGTGTATGTGTGTATGTATGTGTGTATGTGTGTGTGTATGTGTGTGTATGTGTGTATGTGTGTGTATGTATGTGTGTGTGTGTGTATGTATGTGTGTGTGTATGCGCGCTCGCATGTGCATGAGAATACAGATACGCACACGAGCATGAGGGTCAGAGGACAAGTTTCTGGAGTTGGTTCTTTCCTTCCATGGTGTTTGAGGTGAGCAGGTCCTCAAGCTTGCAGGAGGCTCTTCCACTTGCCGAGCCGTCCTGCAGGGCCAACTCAAACAATTTTAGAAACAAATGGAGACATTTGGGTGTTGGGTGGATAGAGTGAAAGAACTGAAGGTAATGAATTCTTCTGGAAAAGTGATGGTAGGGTTCCAGATAAGTGAGCCATAACCCAGTCTGCATAAAACAATGAGCTGTATGTAGGGACTGGTGACTGTTTAACACTGTCCAGGAAACCGTCCTGCTAAGTGATGGTGTAAAGGCATCAAAAGACTGTATTATCAGCCAGTTCAGAGGGACACAGGATAGGAAGATCACTCTCCTTTATTCATCTTTGGAACATACTAGCTTATGACCTAAGTATCTGCACTGAAAGCATACTCGATAATGGGGGGGGGGGGGGGGAGGGAGAGGGAGGAAGGGAGAGAAGGAGAAGGAGATTATAAATATATTGTTCCAGGACAGCCAGGGCTACATGGAGAAACCCTGTCTCAAGAAAACCAAACCAACAAACAAACAAACAAACAAATAAAGCAGTGGGAAATCTAAATGAGTCATCATTTTTGTTTTGAAAATAAATATCTTTGGTATACTTCATAGTATTGAAATGAAACTTTGGAGCTTTTTAAATATATAACTAAATCTATATAGATGTGGTAAAAGGCCCCTTAGCACAAATCTCACACCATGGCCTTACACACATAAGCAATGCTAGGCTGAGGAAAGCCACCCAGGTAAAGAATACAGTACTGAAGAAAAACCACCAGCAACACGTTACAAGTGAGCTAGAGACTGCAGTCGAAGCAGAGCATGGGGTGAGCGGGCACACTGCTGCAGTCTGGCTGGTCAGTGTCATCTGAGACCGTAAGATAAAGCAGCCATCGGCTGGCTCCTCAGGCCAGCAGGGACTTGCCTTTCTTGACTGCAGCTGAGGTTTTCAGTTTTCTCAGTAGTTCTGCTTGCACTTGAGTCACCAGGTGTAAGTTAGACATCTCCCTCTTCAGTTCCCAGTACGCATGCTGCATGTTATCACTGCAATGGAATTTTATAAACAAGTTACACTAGTCCTTTGTATGGATAAAGGGCAGCAACTTTACAATACAAACAGGTTTATAGTTATACTTTTATGACAATAAAAATGAAACTAAAAGGTATTTATTTGGAATATTGTAAGCGGAAAAACCCAGGGATAACATTGCTCTGATTTCAGGCAGTAACTACTATATTAAACAGATCGTAAAAAAATACTGTAACCAGTGAGTTTTTTACTGGCTCTATCAGAAGCAAGGGTTGCTTTAAACCAATAATGTGCAGTGCTGTTAATGTAATTAGTAAGGAATATGCTTTTCCTTTGTCAATCTGATCAAGAATAAAATTGCATTCATTCGTGTATGGTCTTTGAATTCGTCTTTATCTTTGGATTGTTTTGACGCTGTGAAATGAAGTGGTGAGTAGCTACCCAAGACCACATTAAGACAAAATTGAGGTTTCATGCATTACATTCTTTATGTCTGACTGGGCTGTCTCATATTGTTGCTTCTAAACCAATGTGACATGACAGCACAAGACATGAGGAGTCACATGATTCCCTAACGAAGCAGCAGCTAGAGAAGCAGATTATAGGAAACAAAACTTCAAAATGCCTTTCCACAGTTTTATAATTAAAATAGATATGAAACTGTTTATAACTCATTTTACAAGCTTTTATTTTTCATTAAATCCTCAAGGCTCATAATTTCTCTTTAGGTTCTTAATTTTCAACTAAATGAGCTGAAATCTTCTGCATTCATTCTTGTCTTACTGTACAGTAACACTTGATATAGTCAATACAAGCACTATCAGAGAATGTTACATGGTGTGAAAAGAAGACTAGGTTTTGTCTATCTCATAAACAGAACTTAAACTTCAAATGGATAACCTTGAAAACTGAGTCTAGTACATAATTATAGAAGCAATAGACATTTAAAAACAAACAGGTCAAATTATGTGAGGTAAAATTTTACCTCTTGATAGAGGTATAATTGTTATCAACAGTACAGCAAACTATTTTGCTTTGGATAAAAATCTAGTATTTTAAATACCTTCTGTTAGCCTTTGGTGTATTTCAGCCGCTCTACTTCAGAGCCAGTAAACACTAAGCTTTTTACAATGACTACTTCATAGTGAGGTCCGGTTTCATGGTATAATTCTGGGCATTCAATGTTTGTCAAAGTGTCACCCATCATAAAGCAGCAGGTGGAAGTGTTGTACACATGCTACCTCAGGCACAGAGGCATAAATCATATAGTTTGGAAATAGTTTATTATTGTTATAAAATGGTGAACCTGTCCCTGACTTACAGGTAATACTTGGGTACTCAAACCTCAAGTACATGTATGTAGTCACTCAATAGCGAGACAAATAGAGTATGATGATAAAGATAGCACTATACATTTTAAAAGTTCAATTTAATGAAGACTGCTTAAAAATTAGGTAATATAAAACTCATCAACTCTTGTCTTCTGCTTAGCATCACCTGCACTAAAACCACAGGTTAGAAACACAGCTATGATTGGGTGAATAAATGGCTCTGTAGCTCTGACTGCTCACTACTCTGGCAGAGAACGAGGATTCAGTGCCTAGCAGCCAACTGCTGTAACTCCACTTCTAGGGATCTAACGCCCTCCTCTGGCATCCATGGGCTTCTGCATCCCCATCCCATCAACTCTACAGGCTCAAACATGCACATAAAGATGTTTTTCAACAGACTGGCAAGTGACCTGAGTTTTAACTCCTGGAACCGACTTAGAGAAGTGACTCCACTAAGCTGCCTTCTGTCCACCACACAGGCTCTGTGCGCATGTCCACATTGCCACCCCGGCATCTAAGATTATTACTAATTACAACTCTTCCTTTAGGGATAACAAAATAATTTTGGTTGCTGTTACCTTAACATCAAAGTGTTATAGTCTTTAAAGTGTGTAAAAATGATCGGTTATTCTCTGCATGTGAATAAATATTTAATCCATAAAAAAAAAAAAAAAAGAAATGAAAAGGCAAGTTATTTCTCTAATTCTTAGCAGGGCTCCAACCCCTGTGAGTACTGGGTGCATCCAGTGTTTTTGAGACTATGTGGACTGCATACCATTTTACCCTACTTTCTTAAATGCAATTATAAACCTTAACTTACTGTAAATGATCTAAAAAATGTCACGTATATGGTTGCCTCTAAACAGTGTATATAAAAGTTTGAGTACTAAAATTTACATTAATCAAATTGTGAGCCCTGAAAAACAATAATTATAAAGCATGAAAACATAAGAATAATTATTGTTAAACATTCACTATGTTCTAGGCACTTCACCCATTTTCTGCATTAGCCTGGCAAAATGGCTGTGCTGGCTGGTTTTGTGTCAATTTGACACAGGCTAGAATCATTGGAAAGGAAGGAGCAGCTATTGAGAAAATGCCTTTATAAGGCTGGGCTATAGGCAAGCCTGTAGAACATTTTCTTAATTAGGGGTTGATTGGGTAGGGCCCACCCATTATGGGTAAAGCCATCCCTGGGCTGGTAGACCTGGGTTCTATAAGAAAGCAGGTTGTGCAAGCCAGTAAGTAACATCCCTCCATGGCCTCTGCATCAGCTCCTGCCTTCAAGATTCTGCCCTATTTGAGTTCCTGCCCTCATCTTTGATGCTGAACAGTGACGTGGAAGAGTATGCTGAATGAACCCGTTCCTCCCGGAGTTGTTTTGGTTATAGTGTTTCATCACAGCAACAGTGACCCTAAATAGGACAATGGAAAATTCATTTTGCTCATGGAGACACAGGTTCAGGAGTCAGCTCCACTCTACAAGTTTCCTTTTACATCGTGGTGGTACTTGTCCATTTTTTTTTTTTTAATTATTATATGTATATGAGTTTACTGTAGCTGTCTTCAGACACATCAGATATTTGGCAGGCTAGCATAGCAAGTTAGGTTAAGGCTGTCAGCAGTAACTGTTAAATCGTTTTTTATAAATATACAGTGAGCAGGGATTACAGAGTGTTTGCTGCTCCGCAAGTTAAACCACATTAGAAAGGTAGAACGCACGCAGGAGACCTGTGGTGAAGGCCCTGGTGTGGAACATGCTCTTCTCTCGACAAGCTCGGCCTGATGACATCTCTGTCCTGTAGAGTGTCTTCCTGAGATGGACCCTGTCATGTGTTTAAAAATGAAACAACAGGAATTATTTCACTTTTTTCAGGTCTTCATTTACCACAGATGTCTCAACATTTGTAAGACTGCAGCTACAGCTGTACAAAGCAAAGACCAGATCTTAGACCCAGTTTTAATGTGACACTGCCACCTGTCGCTGACATGTCTAATTCACTTCCAGTTATCTGAGTGTTCATGCTTTCATTTTCTGTAAAAACATGTATCTTGAGTTTGGAATCCTATAAAACATACTTTTGAAAATGAGAAGGATAACATATCTATCACATTACTGTATAAAGTATTTCTGCATGAATTCTATGGGAAAATGGAAATTTCTGCACACAAAGAACAAAAAAAATGAACACTCGTAAGTTCCCTCCTAAAGAAATTCCTTGTGTGTGTAAATATTTTGGTCTATATTTTCAAAACAGTTCATTCCAACTTAAGAAACGCAACTCCACCTTCATAAAGAGCCCCTGGACTCTGCTGGAGCAGCACTGTAGCTAGATCATAGGCTGCTGAGCTTTATTTTATTTCTCATGAACTGTATGTGAACATGCTAGTTTAGAGGCAGAGACTGTGGTTACAGGCACTATGACCTTAAGACATTAGACAGAGAACCAATCCCAGTGAATGTAGCAGTTCTCTGGTGATTTCCACAGGTCCTGTTCTCATTTTCTCCAATGATAACAGAGTTGATTTGGGGTTTGGCATAGTGTCACCAGCTTAAAACCACACTTCCCAAACTCCCTTGCAAGGTATGGTCTCAGCAAGAACTTCTTAAAATCTCTACACCCTTTTAAGTTGTTTAAACTGTAGGTGTGATACAAACACCCTCCAACCAAACCAATACCAAACAAACAAACAAACAAAAACCCAAAAACAAAACAGAAAAAGTAAAAAAAACCCAACCCCCCACACCTATAAAAGATTCTTTTAAATCTAATATACTCAAGATCTTCTGTATCATACTTATTCACAATACGTTCCTATTCAAGAATCCATAACAAACATTAATGCCATAGGTATGAATTAGTCTACAAGTAGGAACTGCTGGTATAAGCTGAAAAACTAAATTTTATTATTCAGTATTACTTACATGACATAAATTATGAACTGGGCATAGTAGCTTGCTCTGATAATCCTAGTACTTGGAAAACTGAAGAGGATTGCCCTGAAGTCAAGATAGCCTGGGCTACAGAGTGAGTTCTTGGGTTAGCTTGGACTATGGAGTGAGACTCTACCCCAGAAACTACAATAAAGGTAGGCATTCTTGGTACTGTTCTTTACTGTTGTTCTCCGTAAGACATATAATTATCCCCAGACAGCCTTTAGTTTTTTGACTCATTAATTAAAAACTATGTTCCTTAGTGTATACTTAAAACACACATTTAATGGAAATGCTCTTCAAAGTCAACAGTATGAAAATACATCTTGTTAGACTAAGAAAACATTTTACACCTACTGATAGTTCAGAAAAGTTGAATGTAAATCATCAACAATACAAGTCCTCAAAAGGACTGTCCCCAACATGCAAAGATTCCTCATAGCAAGTCAGTAGGCTGCACTGTTCTGAAAGCCACACTCTGAGGAATTCATTTCACGTTTCACAGGTCTCTGCAACAGCTTTCCTGGTACCTGTAATATGCTGTAGAACACTAGGATTCCAACACGGGATGTTCTGTTTCTTACATCACTTTGGCTGACTTCAAACTCTCAAAATCAACTGTTCTGAATGTAAATGGTTAGGATATGAAATTGGTCTCTGAAATGCTGACCTTACTAACAAGAAACACTGGTAGACAAGCCTGCTAATAATCGAAACCAGAATGCTACTAGTATGACTACAAGGGATTGTCTCACACCCCAGAAGCTACCCTAAAGTATGTGTTACATAATGTCTCAGCATTTTAAAATATGGCTAGAGTAGATACAGACAAGTTATTAATGTGAACACAAAAATCTTTCATTGGCTCATTCTTACATCCCCATATACAAGAAGATTCTAACCAGATCCAAAAGTACATAAAACATCATGGTTTAAGTCACTTCAACTATTCTTAGTTTGTTTCTTAATCCTAGTGGTGGGCTTTCTCACTTCACAACCTCCTGCTGCTGTTGGTAATACACAAGATGACAGCAGACAGCACTGAGTTCTGCTCATCTTCCAACATTCCTCCCTTTATCTCACACAAAACTCTTTAAAGTTTCCTGCTCTTAGAATTAATGTCATTATCAGCTTGAACTGATGAAACTTTAAAATATTTCCTGTGCTTCCAACAATCTGTTCTATGAAGTGCTAGCGTATGGTAGATGTAAAACTAAAACCATACTTATTCCCTAGCACCACCTAGTGGAACAAAGGAAGTAATGAGAACGGCTTGACCCTTTATCCCCCAACCAGACACATCTAATAGCACTGCCTTTATGGATTATTGTAAACAAATTTGTTGGATTGTTTTACTGTATATATTGAATATACTCTGTCCAGGTACTATGCTAACTCTTTTACAATCCCTAACTTACTGTTTATGAAAAGAGAGGTACTCTATGCCTTTAGTAAGAAATTCCATAAAAGTTAAAAAATGGCATTTCTATTTTCCATATTTAATAAAATCTCAGTAAGATATTCCTACAATCACATGGTACTGTTTCTTAGTCCACAGTAAAATATTCTATGCATAAAGTGTAAGCATACTCTATGTACAAAAGTTGTCAATTATTTCAAGAGAAGTGAACACTGACAAGTACTCAGAGCTTTGCAGTGCAAATCTTTTTGTGCAGTTACTCTAAAAGGAACTTGTTAGTGGCTATGGTAACTGGGAGTATGGGATAGAATACTGGAAGTCTAAAGAAATAGTGGTATGTGGCCAACTGCACACTTAAAGGTAGGCAGTCAAGTTCTGCAGTCAAGTAATGAAGAAGCAAAAACCACTTGGGCTTTAATCAACTAGATAACAAAGTTTGTGGTATTATTATTATTTTTTAGTCAGACCCAGAGTTTCCACTGTGGGCTCTCACTGTCCAGTTCAGGTCAATCAGACAGATGGAAGCAGAATGCTCTAGATTCTTACATGAAGCTCCTTCTCAGCTAATGGTCACTGATAGACTACATTACAGAAGTGAGCAGCTTGTAAGGCCGCCTGGGCTATGGGCAGAGGATGGCAAGTGGTTTATTAGTTCTCATTCAGCAGTATGCAGGCTTTGATGGGCAAATGGTTAAGCTGAGGATTAACTGGCTAGAATTTGTTTAAAATACACAAAATATTTTTGTTCATGTTTTCATATCCCCATTTCACCTAAAAAACTTGGCTGCACGCCCCGCCCCAGGAGACTGAGCAGACGCCTACACAGAAACTGAGGGTCTACTACAGCAGCTGACTTGGTGATGGCCTTGTTGCTGATTTTCCTAATGCATTCTCAAGCTAAAGCTACCAGTCTCCTGAAGAGAAGCAGACAGTGTGAGTCAGGCCCCTCTGTTCACGGGGAGGCTGCTGTCTTTCAAGAATTCTGTATTGTCTCCTATGTTCAAGCTGACCAAATTGTTAAATAAAGGGAAGGTTAAAACTAAGTTCTCTTTCAAATTTTTAAACACATTCAAAACAAGAGGAACTGGAAGGAAGTTTGAAAACACAATTAAAATAACCTGAGGTGGTTTGAATAAGAATGGTCCCCATAGGCTCATATATTTGAATGCTTGAACTGTTTGGGAAGGATCAGGAGGTGTGGCCTTGCTGGAGGAGTTGTGTTAGTGGGAGTGTGCTTTGAAGTTTAACAAGCCCATGACATTCCCAGGTAGCTTTCTTTTTCTTTCCTCCTTGTACTTGTGGATCAAATGTAAGCTTGCAGGTACTGCTCCAGCACCATACCTAACTGCCCACCTGCCTATTGCCATGTTTACAAACATGAGGATCACGGACTCAAACCTTGTAGAATTATGCGTCCAAAATTAAATGCTTTCTTTTGTTACAACAACAGAAAAGAAACTAAGACACAAATCAATAAACATTTTAAATCCTAAAACTATATTCTGGGGTAAAAGTGAATGTACAGAATGTATAAAATGTTAGCAGCAACAAGTTCAAGATAAACATGAATTTTCCAGAAAATGAGACAATTCTATGGTTACAATTAATTATAGACCTATTTAGTACTTAGTTACAAATCTATATTTGATGCATAAAGCACACAGATGTCCTCCATTTATTAACAATGTTTGGGTACCGTCTGTCTGGCTTTCTGTAGCTCTGTTCTGAGGTCACTACACTCTTTCCTCAGTAGTTCCAGCTCTTGTTCCAAACCATGGATCTTCAAGTCGCAGCTTAGCTTCTCCACCTCCCAGTTGGATGAGGGTGGATTTAAATTCCTCATCACTAGAAAAAAGATGAACAAAATAATTAACTTTGCTTTTTATACCAATTATAGTTCCTAGGTGACACTAGCAGAAATGTCAAAGTAACTAGTACTAAACATGCATAAATACTAAGGCTCAGTGTCACCCACTCCATCAAAGTTTGAAATTTGATTGACAGGTCTAGAATCATGACAAAAAATTTATACTCATGAACATCTGACTATGAAAACTTGATACAGCTGGATCCTGCATTATCTGACCAACTCCTTCATTTCTCCATCTCTGGGAAGCCCCAACCATTTTCCTGAAAAGGGCTCAAATTAATTTCTACCAAAAGGTTTCTTAATAGTTGATTCTTTTGCTTAGTAAGAACAAGATTATCTCTAATTCCCAGAAGACCTCTCCATCTCAGCATCTCATCTGTACATTTTATCAACTTTCGTGAAGAAAAAAAAATTAATAGTCTTATTGAAGCTACTCCATAACAACGTGTATAGCCATGGGCAATGAGTAGGAGTAAGGATGAGGTCTTATGTCTCTCCTTTACTTCACCATACACTACCCCTGAATAAAAACATCCCATCATCTGTAGAAAAAGCACAATTTTCAGCTAGAGAAAAGTTGACAGGATATTGTATGAAAAAAAGAGGAGGAAAAAAACATTAAGGCTCTATCATACAGACATAGGGCACTCATGTGGATGCCACACAATGGAAGACGGATCAATTAAATTAGGATATCTATAACAAGGAAGCCGCATACCCTGCTGAGTCTCCACCTCTGTTCTTAGCTGCAGAAGTTCTACTTCTTTAGACTGTAGCTGCTCGTTCAACACTTTCAAAGATTCAGAGTTGTCTTTATTCTAGTTAAGTAGGGAAAATGCCAAATAACAGTCAATAACATCTCTATTTTTGTTTGTCTTATACCTTAATTTTTAGGTCAATACTGAATAAACCTCATCTAACTTTTAAAAGCAAGATGGAAAATGAATTCTGATTCTTTTGGTTTCTTAGAACATTATTATTTACTCTATTAAAAGCAAAACAAAACACTCCCAATGAGTAAGTAACAAGTTTATCATAACTCTTTTCAAAGTAAGTTAATGATGTTGAGATGTCTTTAGGTTCTAAACATGCTTAAGTATTTAAATATTTAAATTCTAAATATTTTGTATATTAGTAAAATTTTCCATATACCATGAATACATATTTTAATTAATAATTGTCTAACCCATTATCTTAATTCTAACTCTCTTGCTAGACAAAAACAAAATATAAAGTATTATTTTCAAATCAACTTACTATTTTTTCCAATTTGTTCTTCAGATTGTCTCTATCAATGCAAACCTCTCGATATGCATGATAAGCCTTATTCACTTGTTCTCGTCCCACAGGACTCGTTTCTTCTTCTACTCGAGCTCCAACAAGCTAATAATAGTATAAAATTATGGGAGAAATCTTCAGTGGGAATTCCATAGAAACAAGTAAGTCCATCTTCAGATGGTTCTACATCTTACCCTAATCACTATAATGCAAAAGGATAAAGCCTACCTTTGGGTGTAATTAACTATTTCATTGCCACACAATCTTTATTAATAGTATTATTGTCGTGACGTGTCTGGGTATTTACCAAGTTTACAGTACCTAATTCCTGTCATCAGAAACGTATCAAATAGGCATAGGTGTGTCACTTATTAAACCTTACATTATTCCCCAAACTGAAATTAATAGGATTGATGGTCACAACATACAGATTTTTATGTTATGTATGTACTAAATTCCACATTTCTATTTAATTTTAAAAGCATAACAATTAGTTGTAAAGTTACCTTCCATAATCAAACTTAATATATAACAAATATACTCAGTTACTAGGACAAAATAATATGAAACTAATATTACTAATAAATGACTTTCCTTGTTTTTCTAACACAATAAACAAATTAAATTCTAATAACCCCCATCCTCAAGTTTTTAAGTACAGGAGAATTCCTTTCTTTGATTAGATTTGATTAGAACTCATTTCGTTTACCAGTGGAAGCTCTTGTTTTTGTAAGATACAAATACAAATAAGAGTTGAAGAAATATAAACCAATTAAAATCTTGCAATGCCATAAATGGGCAACTAAGAAAAATTACAACATATAGAATCAACTTAAGTCTGATGCTTTAGAATACATTTAAATCACCTTATATAGCATTCAGGAATGTAACACTCAGCACAGAAATATACATGTCATTATTAGGTCAAAGTATTATTCCTACTTTGTGAGAAAACATTCAGAAGTATTCTAGTGCTACAGTGCTGGTCAAACAGTGAAGTGATGTCACAGAAGGGCCCCTCTGACTGCTTCCTTTACTAGTATTTTATTAGTAACTGACCCAGGAAAAGCTCCTGTGGCACATAAGGTGGGGCAATGACAGTAGGCATTCTGAAAAAAGGAAAAGAAAATGTTCGGAAGACAGCATCTTTAAGTTGTTAGATGCTCCTCTACAATATCACTGAGCACATGGTATGGCTGATGCAGCATAATTAGTTTAATGAAATTCTTATTTATTCTTGAAAGACCATATTTCAAATATTTGGAATTATTTTTATGTCAAAAATATAGTCAAATGAGAGGGGGAAACCACCTTTTCTTCCAAAGCCCTTATTCTTTTCTTTAAGAAGGAGTTTTCTTTCTCTGAATCCTTAAGTCTCTTCTTGATGTCTTCATAAGCAGTGACCAGGGCAAAATGTGAAGCAACAGACTCATCTCCAGGATAGGCTGAGAGCGGGGTCACTGTCTCTCTTCTGTGGGCCTTTTCATGATTCAGAATGCAGATGTCATCTTCTATTAGTGTGTCCATGGCAGCTGTGGAGAAGAAAAGGTGTATTCACAATGGGAATACTGAAAAGTACTTGAACTATTTTCTTTCAGAGGCAACACAGCATAGTTGTTACATAAGCTCAGCCATCCAGGTTCCACTTCTGTGAGTCTTGGCAGGAAGGCTGATAACCACATAGGAATGAAAAGTGAATACAGACCAACACTCAGAACCATAAACAATCACTATAAAGTTCTATGAAAGTGTGATCCAGAACTGTGAGTATATATGGTTCAGCAATAGAACATTTGCCACACATGAATCAGGTCCTGGGCTGGATCCCTGGCTAAATAAAAGTGTCAAGTACTGTTTAGCCTTTAAAACACACACACACACACACACACACACACACACACACACACACAATACAGACTAGTTTAGGAGAGGTTAAAAACAGTGACCAGATTATTCATCTGATGTAAATCAAATCCTACCCCAAATGGATGGAATTTATTAAATTGAGTATCTTCTAAAAACCAAATAATAAACTGCTCTACAAAGGCAAGAAAGAATTTTAAAGACCTGAGCTTTTGCATTTTTGTTTTAAACAAAGTTCTAAATCAATTATAATTTTTGTATTCAGTTTTAGTATTAATCGTATCCTAAGCAAAAACACAAAATAAAACCTTCATGACCCAGTGTGAGAGACAGGTATACAGAAAAAAGTCCTTATACTGTATAGGCAAATAATATATCTGAAAAAAAAAAAAAAATACAGAACGCTATGGAGCCAGAGGGCTGGTATTCAAAGACCAAATGACATCAGTTCACTCTTGCAAGTGAAGAGGGCATTCTGACTGTCACACTTAAACCTTTACACAGGCTAACTTCTAGCATGTGAACAACTATAAAGACATGTAAAAGTGTGGGGAGAGAGGAGCTGAAAAGGGAATGACAGGAGATAAAGACATAACTGGGGAATCAGGTGAGATGATCCTCGAAGATGAAGAGGGTGTCAATTTTGGCCCTTGTTTCCGTAAATATTAAAAAATAGAACGGGTTTATCTCTGTATCGGCCCTGAGGTCTCACTCTTCAGGCCAGGTTGTAGTTCGCCAGCTCCTCTGGTGCCCATTCTGAGCTGCCACCACGGCTCAATTCGTCCTTGTAAATCCCTTCCCTTGGCAGTTTTCTACAGCCTGTTCTGCGCCTGTCCCGGGTATTTCTGTAACCCCAAATCCCACACAAATACAAATCTACAGCCCAATAGCTTTTCATACAGGTTTATATATTCAACTCTCAATCTACAAACTCTACACAACAAGAATGCATCAAATAGACAAAACTGCACTTCTATATGGGATATTAGACCTGTAAAATCCTTAATGTTCATAGCTTTTTAATGCCAATAAATTCCACCTGGGTCCAGCTGGTCCCTGGGAAGCTCCATGTTGCCTTGACCTCTAATCTCTGTCTTCTCACTTCTTCCGCCTCCTGACCTCTGACCTCTAGTCCTTTAACCTCTTAGACCTCCCTTCTCTCCACCCCCTTCGTCCCACCCAGTCATTAGCTTTCCTTTATTTTACTAATTAAAATGGGAAGGTTCAGTAGGAGTCTCGAGCCTAGGCAGCCCTTCTGGTGGAGGTAGAATTAACATTAAAATACAAACAGCTACAGAACAATCTACAGGCCCTTATTCTATAAAATTAAAAGATAGTCCAGACACAACACTTATTAAATACTCACAAGTGTTAGTCCCCAAAGTGGCAGTGTAGATGTGTACCTTTCAGAGGTGGGGTGTTATGGAAGGTCCTCACGTCACTGGAAGCATATACTCAAAGGAGACTCTTGGGCCCTGGTCCAGTCCTCTGCCTCTTTTCCTAACCTCCATTGGGAACAGTTTACTCCTCAGTGACCTGCCATGATGGGCCACACACATTTACCCTTGCTAGAGGCTTGTAACTTCTACTAACACTGTTACCCAGAGGCTTTCCTTTTCTTCACAAGTAGTCCCTTCATAGTTATTTCAAACCAGCTACACAAACCAATTCATACACTCACCAATGAACTACTTGGCACCATGCTGCTTGGAAACATCCATCACAACCTTCATGGGTACACTACGAGGTATAAAATCTTATTAAACCTGGGCCATACATGTAGCCAGGTGAGATTAGAGTGCAGCAGAGGCTGTTTGAATTTAAAACCAGAATTGGTAATATTTTCCCCTCACAATGAACTTTTCTTTAGAAAAACCTTTTTACAAGTATGACCTTAGAAAATGAGTAGGTAGCTCACATCTGTAAGCACAGCACTTGAAAGTCTGAGGTAGGACTGCCACCAGTTCAAGGCTGCCTGGGCTATATAGTGAATTCCCAGCAGCCTTGGGCTAGCTACAGTATAAAACCCTATGATAAAATGTATTTACAAAACCAGCCAGCTGGCTTTGAAGTTTGATTTTTCTGGATAAGTGGTACTATATTTAAATAGATCAAGCTAATCATAGCATGTAACATTTAAGAAACTCATTCATAACTACTCATACATAGAACCTACAGTCACTGGAAATTATTGCATTGCTGCTGAAACTCAGTGGGAGAGCATTTTCTAGCATGTAGAAGGCTCTGGGTTGAATCTCTACCAATATAAAAGAGAACCCTACTACCCCTACAAAAAATTAACTAAAAGACTCATTTTTTCTTTTGATGTTTTGAATAATCCCCAGCAAGGACTGGTAATAATTCAAAATTTAACCAATGTAAACATATTCTACAAAGACAAGCCTAAGTGGGTCCCTCTGTAAAAATAATTTTAAAAGTGATAGAATTTCTTTATCTCCAGCTAGCTTCTAAATGATTGAGATGCAGACTGTTAGATTTATTTAATCAAGCTTTACTGCACAATACCCAGACAGTCATTAATCTGTTCTAATTCTCTAACCTACTCTGGCTACCTCCCTACCCAAAATCCCAGGACTACTTGCTTTAATATTGGTCTGTCTCTCTGGGCTTCAGGTTTGTTCTCCCATGGTATCTCCAGGACACCTTCCTCTCTCTCCTTTCTCCCCTGGATGGCTGAAGTCCTGACTATTCTCTCTTCTGCTCAGCCACTGGCTGATTAGCTTTTATTGACAAGTCAGAAAATAAACAGGGAGCAATGCTCATACAAACTTGAAACAGGAGATATTTAAAATAAACACTACAGTGTCTTGACTGGATTGCAACTAGATATGGGGACAGAGAAATCAGCACCTGAAAAATATAAGGGTCATCTTTGTACACTGCACAAAACCATGTCTACACCTCTCAGCTCTAAAGGCAGTAATGAAGTAGTAATGTATTCCAGAGAATGCTATGAACAAGTTTAGTTTTTTCAAGAGCAGGAAGATGGTGGAAACAGTCTAACCTAGTGTTTGACAAAGCAGAGACTACTGCCTAGACTTACTTGCCATCCTGTTAATAATATTATGTGATTTTAACATAGATCCCTATAAATTAGAATATCTGGGATGAAAACTTCAAACTGCACTTTACAATAAACATCCCAGGTATGTTGAATCCTATTCTTATTTGAGAGCTATTATTGAGATGCAAAAGAACTAAAGAGTATTACATGATTTATAGAATTAAAATTATAACTAGTGCTCTTGACTATCTACAGGCAAGGTTAGTTTTATGTTGTCAACTGGTGACCACCTACCTTTTGCATAAAAATGTAATAGTTCAGGAAGTATTTCAACTTCATCATTTTATCATGACAATACTTGAGAGTAAGGTGTAATGCATTTAAATGTCACAAAAATAGCTGTATGTGAAAGCATTTCAGGTTTTACAATATCATACCTTAAAATATAGATTAAACATATATTAACAGTATAAATTAAATATAAAGTAAAACAAATAGAAAGGACTGAGGTAAATAATGCTGCCAATTACTGCTGAGAGCAGTAAAATGCCAGGCACAATAGTGGAGCAAAGTTTGTCAGATAAGGTGGGTAGTGTCTATGACTAATGGAAACATATGTAGAAAAAAAAGGTTCAACTTTTATTAATCAAAGTTATTTATAATTTCCATCTTTACTGAAATCAATACTGAGATGGCCTCTTCCAGTCTATATATGATGGGATTTAATAAACTAGAAAACAGAAATATTTCCTGACACAAGATTTATCTTGTTTACTAGGAATTAATGATTATCCTGCCATTTTCAATTCCTGCCACTTAGATCATTTGTCAAGTGCCAACCACTAATGCTTGTACATATGTGTTTCTAGTTTTTAGGTGGATACTATTAACCCAATTTACAAAGCTTAAAAAAACAACAAATCTGAGATCAACTTGGGATATGAACCTAGATAATCTATCTTCCAAATCTTGGGTTTCTTTTTAAATACATACACAAATACTATGACGTGTGATCTGACTCTACCCATATTCCTGGAATGCCCACCCATCATGATTTTTTTTTATTTTGGTAACCCACCAGGTGCAGTTGTGCTGCCCGTTATGTGCCATGCATGTGGACCATCAACTGGAACACTGGCCATCTCTACCACCTCCTCCTGTCATGATTCACCATCAGTAACCCCTGAGTATGGGGTAAAGCCTGAAGACTATATACCCCATCCACATTGGGATTTTGTGTTAAGTACTGTAAGGTAACAACAGCTGCTATGAGATCATGACTGTGATGACCATCTTGTATTAGAAGGCAGCTTTTCCCAGTTCTTCTCTCCTTCCTTTGGCTCTTATATTCTTTTCACTCTGCCATGTTCTCTGCACCTTGTTGGTGCAGCAGAGAGTAATATAATATAGACATCCCATTCAGGGCTGAACATTCAGTCTCTTAATTTTCCTCACTGTGACCCAGCATGCATCTCTCCAGTGACTGCTGACCAATTCAAAAGGAAGTTTTTCTGATCAAGTCTTGACCCAGTACAGATCTGCCCATGACAGCGGCAGGGTTTACAGAAGAATTTGGGGTTGAGTAGTCTGGGCCTGGGGAGGATTGGGAAGCCCTTACCTGGGAGCTTTGCAGATGGGGGTGCAAGTTGGACCTATGATCAGGTCAAATCTAGGTTCTTTACAAAATACTCTGAATGCTGTGATTGTAATTGCTGCCTGTAAGATTCTAGACAAGGCACAAGTCTGTGGTACAATGGCCTAGGATTCAGAAGCTCCAATCCTAGTCTGTGATCTGTCACCTTGATTATACACAACTTCACTTAGCTCTTAGGATCTTAAGATTCATACCTATGTGCATTAGTCAGGGTTCTCTAGAGTCACAGAGCTTATGAATAGCCTCTATGTAACGAGGTATTTATTGGTGACTTATAGTCTGTAGTCCAATCCCTTAAACAATGGCCGGCAGCAACTGTGAAGTCCAAGGATCTAGCAGATGCTCAGTTCCACAGGGTAAGCAGGCAGAGCCCCACAAGGCAAGGAGGCAAAGTCCCAGAAGGCAGGAGGGCCAAGAGAGAGCCTTCCTTGTCCCAGTGTCCTTATGTAGGTCTCCAACTGAAGGTGTGTCCCAGATTAAAGGTGTGAGCCACCACACCTGGATCTGGGACTTGCTTGTCCCAGATGACCTTGAGCTCAGTGATCTCCTTGCCTTAGTTTCCTAAAATTCTTAACCTCTATGCCTCAAGATCAAAGGTGAGCTTCCCAATTCTGGATTGTGGTTCCAGATATGGTCAGTTGACAACCAGAAATAGCCACTATAATCCACCCCTGGTCAACTTGACAAAAATATCTGAGGTTCACATGAAACAATGACAAGGTCATGAATATGCCTAACACAACTATTCCTCAAACATTTGTAAATTACAATGGGGCAAAGTCCCTTGGGAACATTCTTTTAGTGTCTCAATTTAAATACCAATTGATGGGGGCAGTCTGAGCTTCCAGTTCAATGGAATGTTTGTTGTGGCTCCAGGTAGGAGCACTCTCCCCTCGGGAACCAAAACTTCTAGGCCAGCAGGACCTAGAGTTGAGGGGCCAGGAAGCAAAAATTTTCCTAAAGGGTCACTAGGAGTGATAGTGAGTGGAACTATTCCCTTTTCCACCCCTTGATTCCTGGACCCATGAATCCTGGCTATGGGAGAAACTGTACCATATATCGGACGCTGATTCAAAGCATATACTGCCTTCTGAAGAACTCTGCCCCAGCCCTCCATGCTGCTGCCACCTAATTGGCACTGTAACTGTGTCTTTAAAAGGCCATTCCATCTTTCTATCAGACCAGCTGCTTTGGGATGATGGGGAACATGGTAAGACCAGTGGATTCCGTGATCGTGGGCCCACTGTCGCTCTTCTCTGGCTGTGAAATGAGTTCCTTGGTCAGAAGCAATACTGTGTGTAATACCACGACGATGGATAAGACATTCTGTAAGTCCACAGATGGTGGTTTTGGCAGAAGCACTGCGTGCAGGAAAGGCAAATCCATAACCAGAATAAGTATCTACTCCAGTAAGGACAAATCGTTGTCCTTTCCATGGAGGAAGTGGTCCAATGTAGTGAACCTGCCACCAGGTTGCTGGCTGGTCACCTCTAGGAATGGTGCCATATCTGGGGCTCAGTGTTGGTCTCTGCTGTTGAGAGATCTGACATTCAGCAGCAGCTGTAGCCAGGTCAGCCTTGGCGAGTGGAAGTCCATGTTGTTGAGCCCAAGTATAACCTCCATCTTGGCCACCATGGCCACTTTGTTCATGTGCCCATGGAGCAATGACAGGAATGGCTGGGGAAAGAGGCTGGCTTTCCACAGAACGGGTCATCTTATCCACTTGATTATTAAACTCTTCCTCAGCTGAAGTCACCTTTTGGTGAGCATTTACATGGGACACAAATATCTTCACATCCTGTTAATTTGCTCAAGTAAAGAAACTACATCTGGTAGGGCAGCTGCAATTGGAGTTACTACCAGATTTGGTTTTCGATAGTCAACTGTCATTCTCCATGATCCATCTGTCTTCTGTAGTGGCCAAAGAGGAGAGTTAAAGGGAGATGTGGTGGGAACCACCACCCCTGCATCTTTCAAGTCCTCGATAGTGGCAGTAATTTCTGCAATTCCTCCAGGAATCCGATACTGTTTTTGATTCACTATTTTCTTTGGCAGAGGCAACTCTAAAGGCTTCCATTTACCCTTTCCAGCCATAACAGCCCTCACTCCACAGGTTAGGGAGCCAATGTGAGAATTCTGCCAACTTCTAAGTATATCTATCCCAATTATACATTCTGGACCTGGGGAAATGACCACAGGATGTGTTTGGGGACCTACTGTGAATCGGACATCAGTCAAAACTCCATTAATCACCTATCTTCCATAAGCCCTTACTTTGACCGGAGGGACGTGATGTTTCTTGGGATCTCCTGTGATCAGTGTCAATTCAGAACCAGTATCCAAAAGACCCCGGAAAGTCTGATTATTTCCTTTCCCCCAGTGCACAGTTACCCTTATAAAAGGCTGTATGTCCCTCTGGGGAAGAACTGGAGAAAGACTAACAGCAAAACTTTTAGATGTCTTACCAAGATCCTTCCTCAGGGGAACCTGGCCACTCTTTCATTCAAGGGGTTCTGGGTCTGCAAACTGGCTCAAGTCAGGAAATTGGTTCACTGGCCAAGATTGCCTTTTGCCACCATCCAATGTAGCCTTTCTTTCATTTGTTTGAGAATTTTTCTGCTTATACAGATTAAACAGATATTCAGTAGGCTTTCTATGTATTTCATGCCTGGGAACACCATGTACCAAAGGTCTGAACAAGTCATGCCATTATAAATTTCACCTGTCCTGTGCTGGCCACTACGAGCTATATCATTATAAACACTGTTTTTTCTACGCTGCCCATTATAACTACCATCACCTTGCCTCTGGGATTCAATGCTGCCACCTGGCCCTTGTTACCTCAGGACCTGATTAAACCCATTGTGTTTAATTCATCCAGTTGAGCAGCAGCATCTCCAACCCTAAGATCTGGCACAAGGAAAAGGGCAAGAACAAAACCCATCAAATGTGCTGGTGCCCCTCTCACCAGTGTCTTATAGGATTTGTGAAGGGCATATCTTCTGGGCCTTCCCATTGTGGAGGATTAGATACACAATGTATCCACTCTAGCACTGCAATTTCCCTGAGCCTTAAAATCCCTTCATCAACACTAAGCCAAGGGATATCAGGCATCTCCAACTCCTTCTCAGTAGGCCATCTTTTGAAAAATGCTTCAGCCAACCATTCAAACAAACTTCTGACGCCCTTTTTAACTATTCGAGCTCCCATATTAAACCTAGAATCTCCACTCAGAGGGCCCATGTCAATAAACTCAGCCTGATCTAGTTTTATGTTCCTTCCTCCATTATCCCACACCCTTAAAATCCATTCTCACACATATTCCCCAGACTTCTGCTTGAATGAATTAGCCAAGTCATTAAGCTCCTTAGTAGTGTATCGAATTTCCTCATGGATTACACTTTCTACCTCCCCTTTAGGTGCCTGTTTTGCTTTGAGTCTGGTTATGGGTCTAGAAGAAACCATTGGTGGAGCTTGAGAAACACCAGTATTGTCTTGTCTGGCATTTTCTTCAGCAAAAGTCTGCTGGTTTATCAGACTCTGATGAATCAATTTCCTCATGTGAAAGAGGCATTGATTCAAGGGGTGGGACTGAGGGTACTATTTCCTCAGGTGGGGTAAACCCTTGAGGATCTGAAGACTCAAAATTCTCAGCTTCAACAGGGTCTTCCCACACATCTCCATTCCAATTAATGCCCTTACTTTAACTGTTGACACCCTCTGAGGCTAAGACTTGAATTTTCCCTGTAATTCAGTCAACCTTATAATGAGGGCTTCAGTTTGGCTTCTGCAGCTCGAGCTCTACGGCTGCTGGAGAGAAGATTCTCTTCAAGGACACACCTAGCGGCCTTTTGTTTACTTGAATCTGGAGCCTTTGATTTTACCATACAGTTCATTCTTTTCCTTCATCAATTTTTCCAGAGATACTAAGAGTGACATGCCAACAAAATAATTTTCCATGTTTTTCCCCATCTTGTAGAAAGTTTTGTAAAGCGAGTCACCTAATTTATCAAGGTAATCACAGGCTTTAGCTTCTTTAAGTCTGAAATATATTTTCAACCACGGATCTTCAATATTCTCCGAGCTCCCAGGAGGGAGAGTATCTGGAGAGGTTTCAGTAGTTGAAGGTGCCAGTGAACTAATAAGCCAATTCCAGATTCTTAGAAGATCCATCCTTATACTTCTGCTCCTCTAGAACCACTCCCGGTATAAACTTCTGTATTAGTCAGGGTTCTCTAGAGTCACAGAGCTTATGAATAGTCTCTATATAGCAAGGAATTTATTGGTGACTTACAGTCTGAAGTCCAATCCCTTAAACAATGGCCGGCAGCAGCTGTGAAGTCCAAGGATCTAGCAGATGCTCAGTCCCACAGGGCAAGCAGGCAGAGCCCCACAAGGCAAGGAGGCAAAGTCCCAGAAGGCAGGCAGGCCAAGAGAACCTTCCTTGTTCCAATGTCCTTATGTAGGTCTCCAACTGAAGGTGTGTCCCTTGAGCTCAGTGATCTCCTTGCCTTAGTTTCCTAAGATTCTTAGCTTCTATGCCTCAAGATTAAGATCAAAGGTAGGCTTCCCAATTCTGGATTGTGGTTCATTCCAGATATGGTCAAGTTGATAACCAGGAATAGCCACTACACTATGTATGACAGAGTTGGAATGTACCAGTAAGCTATCATCTCTTTGTATTTTGAAGGCAAAATTTTAGTCTAAATACAGAATGAGAACCTGAATAAATAAAAAGAAACTCAAAGGTTGTGCCAGAAATGGGTAAGTTAAATACCTTATTTTGACAATAAAAAGCTGAGTACACTCGTCTATGATCACACCTGTTCAGAGGAGAGAACTGGGCTTTAATTAAGGCCTACTGTGTATTGCATAAAGTGAGTTTTGTTTACAATTTCCATTGTAAACAATTTCTATCTCTAAAAAGCCAGGATATCCAAGAACCTACTTCATACAGGTCAGTTAAACAGTGGGGGGGGGGGGGGGGGGGAGAATACATCCTACAGAGAACCAGAAAATAACAAGGTCTTTTTTCTTTTCTTACTTTAAATAATTAGGGGCATGAATGGCTTCTGCTTTTCTTTAAAGGGATTGTGAAGTGCCCTTTTTAATGCTGCCAGTATTTAAATCTATGTGCCTTAGTAACTAAATGCTCTGTAACTCATAAGTGTCCAAAACCAGTATCAGAGTCATGATATGGAAACTCTCAACTTTCATTTTTATGATCCTGACTCACTGACTGCTGTAAGCCTAGGGGTCAGTTTTTATGGCCTAGCATTCTTAAGACTCCAGTACAGTACAGTACAGAACTAAGAGCAGCCTTCCTTCACTCCTTGTCTAAATTAATGTATCTCAATGCAACCAAACACCTACATTAAATGTTGTTAATAATTATTTCCTGACAATAGAAAACAACTTCAATTCAGCATGTAGGTGCCATTAAAGTTATGTTGATCTACTCAGCTTTTTAAAATCCTACCATTTCACTCAGCAAGCATGGCGTGCCCTGGCACCACCAATGTGGCAGTTATGGCAGAGACACTTATATGCTAGAGACAGTGCCTCCTCACCTTAGGTTTTTCTCAAAGACACCTCACTGTATTGCAGTGACTAGATGGCACTCAGAAACCTGTCTCCCCAGTGCTGGATTAAAGGCATATGCCACCGCCCGACTTGATCTTAAGAAGTCATTAAATCAACATAAAAAACCCACTAAGATGGGTAAGCACGCTTCAATTTACAGGTGAAGTAATTAAACATACTAATAAGTTACCAACTTCGGAGCCAGCTGAAACTGTATCTGGGTGCCTTGGGCAGTAAGCAAGCCCTGTACTTCCGAAAAGTGGGGAAGGAAGGAGAAAGCCAGAGTAAGAAGCTTAACCTTTTCCTCCCCTTAAATGAGGAAGTGGAAAACTCAATGCTTAAAAGTCAGGGCTTTCCAACGATTCCACTGCCCCTTCCAAGACAGCACGATGCCTTTTAGATA
Organism: Micromys minutus; assembly: GCF_963924665.1. Lineage (NCBI taxonomy): Eukaryota > Metazoa > Chordata > Mammalia > Rodentia > Muridae > Micromys > Micromys minutus. Next base: position 47,070,832 of record NC_137956.1, on the reverse strand, counting down.
CGAAATTCTTGCATTTATATGAAAATGCCCATTTACAAACCAAGGACATTCAGTGAGTAATTCCAATTATTCCCCATTTAAGACGGTGGACGGTGGAGAGATCACTACGGTCAAGGTATCCAGAACTTTTTTTTTTTTTGAGAACTAGAAACGAAACTGCTTTAAGATTTGTTCATTCCAACTTAAAAATCAAACGGCTGGGGAGTTTTCTGTATTTAAAGAGTAGGGGTCGATTTCAACCCCAGTATGTCAACGTTTTTTAATCATCACATGGTATTCTGTTCTGATTTCTAGTAGCTTCCATGGGTATTTTATCTCACTTTTGATTATTCCGAGTTCCTTGCGGGGAGGACCACAATGTTAGCCTACCTTGCAATCCAGCCGGAAAACAGGACTGAAACACACAAATTAGACTGACGGTCATTCCCAGACGCCACCGACACTACCCACGTCCCTCTTTCCCTCTCCGATATAAATGCCACCTCAGTGCAGGAAATAAAACTGAAAGCATTCCCCGTGACTCAGAGAGCACGGACAGAACTTGAGCAATCCCCGGGCAGCGAAGGCTAAGGAAGAGCCTGTGGCAGCGGGGCAGTGGGGACAGAGTGGGCCGCACTGTTCAGGAGAGGGGCGCCGGGGACGGAAAACGACGTGCGTCTGGCCAGGCGACAGCCACCAGGCCCCTCCTGGCTGTCTGCACCGTCTAGGCGAGCGCGAGCGATCCACTCACCCTGAACCCTGGCTACGTAGGGCGGTCACCAAGGCCACCGGGTTTCGCTTCCCCCAGTGTTTAGAAGCCGGCTGAAAACAAACCGGGTCGCCAGGGGTCACCACGGGCTTCCGGTTTCCTCGAAGGCGCCGCCGCTTCCCCCGGCAAGGTGGCCGTCACAGGTGCACCGAGGGAGTCCCATGTCTTCCGCCGCGGCTCCCGCAGTCAGGGGCCTCGGAGGTCAAAGACAAGCGAAGCAGGGGCTGCCCAACAGGCCTGTTACCCAGCAGCACGCGCGCCAGCTCCGGGGCCGCCGGCGCCGCTGCCCCCTTCAGGGGCGGCGAGGCCGAGAGGGTTCTAGAAGGGTCTAGGAACGCCCCGCAGCTCACAAAGGTGTCTCCGCCGCGCACAGGCTGTGTGCCAGCGTAGCGCAACGAAACCGGAAGCCGGACCTGAAGACTACCAGGGCGCCGCGTACTACAGGTCCCATGAGCCTCCGCGATAGGCTGATGCGCACTACGGATCCCGTGAGCCTCCGCGGCGGGGCGTACGTACTACCAGTCCCAGTGGTCTCCGCGGCGGGTGAGGCGTCGCGCCCAGCCGCGGGGAGGCGGAGTGGAGCTGAGAAAGCGTCGCAGGCGGCAGGCTGTTGGGCTGAGGCTCGCGCTCAGGGCGCCCTCTAGCGCGTCCTTTCCACTCAGCGGCCACTCGGATTCCGTGAGGTGGGTCGGTGCAGCTCAGCTTGGAGGCGCTGGTCGTCGCTGTGGTGCTGGCGGTCTCCTTGGGCATCTTTTGAAGCAAGGTCATTGTGTATTGCCCAAGCCCCCTCGCTGACTCTGTTGGGGTGCCGGCATGCTCTTCTGTGTAGCAGGAGTAAAAGGGGACCGTGACTAACTTTTGACGGGCTACTTTAGAGTTGTCCCCTCTCTTGGTTATTTCTAGGTGATAATCCTTCCTTTTTTGAGGCAAGGTCTTATGCATCCCAGAATGGCCACAAACACACTTGTTTCCATAACCGGGTGAAGTATTTTAGTCATCTGTAATTCTCGCTGTCTCTAGTTTGCTAAGTCTTTATTATTATTTTATTTATTTTGGTTTTTTTTTTTTTTAATTTTATATTTGGGATAAGGCCTCAAGTAGCCCAAGCTACCCACAAATTCTTGAATTATTTTGTCCTCCTGTTCTGTCTCCAGGGTGCTGGATTTATATGAGGTGCTGGAGATTGAACCCGAGACCTTGCACATGCTAGGCAAGCATTCTATGTCTTGAAGACATTGAACTGTATAGTTAGTCATAGATCAATTAATTGCAATTTTAGGGGGTCACAGACAGAAAAAAATCCCACAAGTTCCAGATTATTTCTGGTTAAATGTGAGATTCATAGTTATAGAAAGTTAATATTAATTTACTGACAACTAGGAAAGCTCATGTTTCTTGGCACAATATTATTTTGTCAACTGAAACCTTAAATTCTGTGTTCTGTGGAAGGTCTTTGAGTATGTAGTACTGCTTATGAGCAGATACTATTTTTCACTGGAGTGGATTTGGGTTTGAACAAACAAAAAATATGGACCCGGGTATAACTTACAGTTGTGGCTCAGCTCTCTTTGTGGCAAATACTTACTTTTAGGGTTAGTACAAGTATTACTTTGATGATAGCTTGTTTGAGCAATGAAAACCTTTTTGATTTTCATTGTTTTTAATGTGTGTCGTGTTTTGCTGGCATGTGCGTGTGTGTGTGTGCACTCTCGCTCATGACGGCCAGAAGTGTTTTATTCCCTGGATCAGGAGTTGACAGAAGTTGTGAGCCTCCACGTAGGGGCTAAGAATTGAACCCAGGTGCTCCAGAAGAGCAGGCAGTGCCCCGAACCACTGAGCCTCTCTCTAGCCCCACTTTCCTTGTTTTTTTGTTTTTTTTTTTTTTTTTTTTTTGTTGTTGTTGTTTGTTTTAAGTGCTGCATCTGTGAAAAATACTGTAGTGATACAGTAACAGCATATCTTTGGAAAAGTGAGTTCCTAGATTTAAATTGTAGACTGGAATCTCATCATACCCTCTGTAACTCATTTTCCTGTGGTTTGTTCTATGTCCTGATGACTGTGCCCTTAACAGAGCTAAGGTGTCAGAGCTGCTACGCTGTAGTGGCAGAGTGTTTTCATGTTAATACCATCTTCAGTGTTATTTTATCAGTGTGGTTTTAGAAGCATCCTTTCTACATGTCATGTGTACATGCTCTTTAGGGAGAGAATGGTTTGAATAGGAAATACAAAATACAAAAAAAACAAAGTCCTTGCCAAAAGTAATTTAATTAAGGAATGATAAGTTTATTTTGGCTCACAGTTTAAGGGTACGATTCATCATGGTAGGGAAGGCATGGAGACAGGTGTCTGATCACAGGTGTCTGATTGCAGGTGTCTGATCACAGGTGTCCACAGTCTGGAATCAGTTGGAGGAGTACTGATTTTTGCTCCCTTTGCTGTTGTTTTTTCAGTCTGCTACCCCACCGAATCGATGGTGCTACCCAGATTTAGGATGGTCTTCCCTTATTGTTTAACCCAGTCTAGAAACTCACTCACGGGTATGCCCAGAGGTTTGTTTTCAGGGTGATTTTAAAACCTATTAAACTGACGATCAAGATTCGCCAACATATTTGACAATCATATCGCTTTAAAATCATAGCATCCCATCCCTGCACCCTACTGTTTCATTTCCATCTCACAATGAAAAAATACTTATTTTACCTTTTAAGGTCATCATAGTCACTGACAGTTCCAACATCATTCAAACTGTAAGTGGTACCTATCCCCATTTACATAAAACACCACATTACATCCAAACACAGTGGCACAGAATAAAGAGTCCTATTTCAAAAGAGGGAAGTAGGGCATAATAAGGACAGGTCACACCAAGTGAGAACACGTGTCCCTCTCAATCTTGCACCTTTTATGCCTTTCAAGCCACCACCACATAGGAAAACACTGTCAAGTTCTGCTACCAGCTTGGGATGCATCTGACCTCTTGGACTAGAGTTACCATGGCCCCCGTCTGCAGTGCTGTGACAAATGCCTGAATAATCAGTTTAAGAAGAAGTTGATTTTAGATTTTAGTGCATGGTTTGAGGTTATCATGTGAAGAACATCATGGAAGGATGCAAATGTTCATATCTCATCCCTAGTCAGTCAGCAGAGAAAGAGATTGGAAATCTGGTGCTTAGCTCTCTTTTAAAGTTTATTGTGGTCAAGGACTCTCACCCATGCAGTGACAGCAAGCGTGTCTTCCCTCCTCAGATAACCCAGTCTGAAAGCTCCCTGGACAGAGTTCCACTGAGTTTCTAAGTCCCATCAGGTTGATGTGAAGTTAAGCAGCATGAGGCTTGAAGGCTAGTCTGGGGCTCGACAGTGAGTTCCAGCCCACCCTCATTGTACCACACAGCTCAATAAAACAAAATAAAACAAGCAAGCAAGCAAGCAAAAACCCACAACCAGCCAACCAAACAAACAAAAACAAAAATTCTAATAACAAAACATAAAATTAAAAAAATAGAAACAGAAGTAACACAGATCAAGTAATTCTGCTGCACCGTGTTTTCTCCCAGAAAGACTGAAAGTGTGACCTTTGGAGGTCCGTCCATCTCACGATGTTCTGATAGCTAAGGTGTGGAAGAAGCCAAAGCTCTGCCATAGTGAGTGAATGATGAAAACGGTGCCGTGCAGGCATCACACGTGGTCTGGGCTTACAACGGGAAACCCTGTCATTGGCAACAGCATAGGTGAAAATGGAGAACGTTAGGTTATGTAAAGTAATTCAGGTTCTCAAAGACAAAGCTTCCATGCTTGGGTTTATGAGATCAAAGCAGTTCCTCACTGGCAGGTGTCCCATGTACATCTGTAGCCTATGATGGATTACTAAGATTGAAATTGGCTTTTAGTATGGTTTATGAAATTTCAGTGATTGCGCTTTTCATTTTATTAGTTTTTACTTTTTCTTGAAAAAATGTCAAAGATTTATTTTCTAGTTGTATGGATGTGTGTGCGTATGGGCATGCACATGAATGTGGGTGCTTTCAGAGGCCAAACGAGGGCTTCTGACCATGTGAAGCTGGAGGTATATGTGCTTGTGAGCCACCCAGTGTGGGTGCTGGGGACCGAATTCCAGTCCTCTGCAAAGGCAGTACATGCCCTTAACTACTGAGCATCTCCCTAGCCCCACCTTGAAAATTTCTAAAGGAGAGAATATAGTTGCTGTAGTGGACCCTAGCCTTTAATCATGCCAAGAAACTATTTTCCTGCTACTTTGATTTCTCAAACAGAATGAAATTAGCTAGTGATCTTCACTGTTGAACAGATGAAAAATTATTAAGCATCTTAGAGTTATGCTAGAAGCTACCCAGTAGTATCTGCATAAACTATCCTCTAAATGATAGTCTCACCCAGATAATAGGCTGTTAATAAGCCTTTGTTGAATCATTAAGTGTAATCTACAGTTGACTTATAGGCACAAATTTGTTAATTAGGTAAATGAATGAACAGTGAATGTTAAATTTGCATCATAGAGGAGATTAAGGATAAATGCACTTTAAAGATTAGATGCAAACTAAATATTTAAGTTCATCATTTGAGAAAAAAATTATGAAAGACAAGATAATTAAAGTGCTCTCATTCTGCATTTGTTCTAGCATATTTCAATTTTCTTATCTAACTACATTTAAAAGGAATTTAAAAAGGAAATCTTGAATTTGTTGTATCTTCAGTATACCAAGCACTAAGTGGGTTTTCCTCATAGACTATATTTTTGCATGTGTATCCGTGTTTATGCATGCTCTCCTGTAGGAATGTGAATGTCTGGGTAGTGTATGTGTGTGCACATTTGTGTGTGGAGACTCAAGGTTGATGTCAGATGTCTTCCGTGATTTTTATCTATGTTTTTATTAATAAAATAATTAAAAGTTTTTGTTTTGATTGATGTATATTATTCGTATAATAGACTTCAGCCTGACATTCATACTAACTGTGTACTTTGAGCACACTGTCTTGGCCCCATCTCCCCTCCTTCTGGGTTCCCCATTATCAATAAATACTTCTTTCTACTTTCCTGTTTTCTTTTCAGAAATGTAGGGTCTGCATGTAAGAGAAAACATTTGTCTTTTTGAGCATTAATTATTTTGCTCTGTAACATACCTCTAGTTCCAAACATTTTCCTGCAAATGACATAATTTTATTCTTCTCTATTGGGCTGTGCATAAATAGCTAATTGTCTTTATCCACAATTCATTGCTGGGCACTTAGGCCAACTGTAATGTAGCCATGTGAGTTGTGCTGCAGTGAGCGTGGGAGTACCGGTATCTGTGTTATGGACTGACTTAGATTCCGTCAGCCATATACCTAGGTGTGGCGTAGCCAGATTGAAGTTGAAGGTTTAGCTTAGCCTAGGGGAGCCAGTGTAGGAGTAGTGTAATTTGAAGGCCAGTTAGCCAATGTTATAGGTTTCATTCTAGGTTCTGAAAGCTCCAAAATTAGGAGAGATGGGAACAGGATGTGAATATCCTTGCAAAAACATTAAGAGAGCAAAGTCAGTTCTCCTTTGCCATTTTGTTCTGTTGGTGCAACTGAGATTGGCTGTCTGCTTTACTCCATGCCTCCAGCTGAAGTGATGATGTCTTCCGGGAAGATTTACACAGATATACTAAATAATAATAATAATAATGATAATAATAATAATAATAATAATAATATCATTTAACTAATTCAGTCCCTGCCCCAGTCAAGTTGTCATGTAAAGTAGCTGTTGACACGAAAAGTCTGAGATGAAGGTGTCAGGGAGGTTAGGATGGATTCTGGCCCTTTCCGGGCTTGAATGGAGACCTTTGCCCCTTTTCTTCACACCATGCTCTGTGTGTATGTTTGTGTTCTGATTTCCTCTTACACAATAACAGCAATCAGATATGGTCACCCTGCTGACCCACATTTAATTAGCAGTTTAAAAACACTGTCTCCAAATACAGTGTGCTCTGAGTTACTGGAGAACTAGTGCCTCTCATATGAATGTGATGGTTGAGGATGGGAATAGGGGTATCGTTCAGGCCATAGACCTGTCTTCCCTGCTCTTGGCTTGTTACTCTGATAAAGACCAGTCCTGCAATGCTTTTGGTTCCCCACTCCTTTTCACAATCAATCAAGCTAGTTCTAGCTTCATAAAAAGGAGGGAAAGTCTTTTCACCACTTAAGATACTGAATATCTTAAAGAAATTTCTGCTAGTGCTATAGGACTCTCTTAAGTATTTTCCAATTGAAAGACCCCCGGAGGGTATCTTCCGCCTGAGGAGACCCCTCCCAAGGAGCAGCGAGACCACGCAGTTCGGATGCAAACAGCAAGAGGTTTATTTCAGATACACAGGTACCTGGGGCAGCAAAGTCTCTCGGAGGACTTGCATGCGCCGGACAAAGGGGCAGTCCCCTTTTTATAGGGCTTGAGGGGCAGAAGCAAGGTACAGAGGCAGAAGCATAGTTACAGGGAGGTGATTGGTTGATTTAAGTGAAGCCAGGGTGAACTGGGGACAAGCCTCAAGTTTTCGAAAAGAGCGGCCTTGGCCCCTCTTCTGGGACAGGGGTATTGTTTTTCGTCCTTGCCTTAACATGTGTGGCAAAATATTTTGTCTTCACTCTGGCCCAGGTGGTCAACCGCAGATATCTTGTTTTGACAGGGACTGGGCTGTCCTCTGGCTCACTTCTGTTTCAGTATTTTTCTATCCCTGCCTGTTCTGGGCCTAGCACAAAATGGCGTTACTGTGGCTAAAGCAGGAGGGGGTCTTTCACAATTAATTTCTAGTGAATGAAAGTAGGTGAAATTCAGGCAACAGAGACATTATTCACTGATTGACAAACCATATGCAGTTCTCTATAATGAGAAGTTGTGGTTGCAGCATTTTTCAAGATGTCTGTTTCTTTCCTAATAGCAACGTTTTACTAAGGCAAACATACAGGCCCTCCACTGAGGCTGCTAGCAACTCTGAGTGAGGGACTGGGGCTGCACTCTCTCACTCTTCCAACTACCAAAATATGTGTCATGGTAGATGGGGCTGCCAGTGCCAACACCGCAAAGCAGAGAGTTAATACCCAAATACTCAAGCAAGTCACTTGACTGTGTAGTATTGTGTATCACCTTCCCATGTATTAATATTCTATAGTGTTTAATTCATATGTGGCATCAAACAAACAAACAAACCAGATAGAACTTATCTTGGGAATGTGGCAAATCCTAATTCTAGGTTTTGAGTGTCATGGGATCTTGTACATAGAACCCAGCACTAACTGCGCTGCATCTGTATACACTAGTAGAACGTCATAGCCCTGGGAAAGGAAAGTGGGCAGTGTCCTGTGTCTAGATAACTTTCAGTGTGTGTGTAATCCACTTAAAAGTTATAGACTTATAGAAGGTGATTTGGCTGTAAACTGCATGATTTGGGTTCATCTATGGATTTGGTTGGTCTTTGTGAGGATTTGACTCCCTTAAGGTGATCCTTTGGTTTGTTTTAAAGGATTGTTTTCTCCCTCGATTTATGTTTAAAGAAAACTGCTAGAAGCAGAGGTGTGTACTGACACTCAGCGTTGTCATTGGCGTTGCTCTGGTGTCGCTTCTGTTAGTCACTCATGGTCTATGACTGTGGAGTCAAGAATGTTGGAGTTCTTTACTAAAACCGTCTCCTATGTAAAGTTTACTGAAGAACCATCATTTCTACTTGTCTAAAGTTTCAGGGAGAAAAAATCATTGCCAACTTAGAGATTGCCAATGAGAGGAAAAATATTTTGTCTACAGCTAAAATTTTGACTTGTTGATTTTTTTCAAAATGGGGCTTTTAAAATAGATAATGCCATTACTAAGCAGCCATTCTTTGTACTCTGTTTTGTTTTCCTCTTCTAGTTTTAAGAGACAGGATTCCATGCTGTGGTCCGGGCTGTCCTGAAATGTATTATGTAGACTAATTTAACTTCATACATCCATAGCAAACCCTTCTTCCTCTAAGTGCTGGGATTATAGGTATGACCTACCACACCCACCTTGAAACCTCCAATTTTATAGTTACTTATCCAAATTTAAAATCATATCCACTTTAAAAAAAAAACAGGTTATACACCAGTATGTGTACACATTGCCTAGTAAAGGAAATGAAAACTCCCACAACCTGTGAAATATTGGATCAGTGTCTCATAAGAATAAACACCAAAGATTTCATTCTGGCTTCTCCTGCACACAGCAAGGAAATGCCATAGTGAGAAGTTAGCTAGTCTTGGTCTCCTAGCCAAGAGAATCTTTACCAGAAAACCAGACAGAACCTGTGTCTTAGACTAGTCTCCAATACTGACAAAACATTCTGTGACGAATTGTTATGGTGGCCATCATAAACTAACACACTGATTAAACTTACTGGATCTCTTCTTCAGATTAGTTGTCTATTTCTCTTATACATCTATTTTTAAATTTGGGATATATCTTGTGAAAAAATTTTAACTTTATTTTGTAGATTTCATCTAAAACTTTGTGTGCATATGCATGCATGTGTGTATATGACTCTGGGGACATGTATGTCATGGGATATGTGTAGCAGTCAGAGGTCAATTTGCAGAAATCAGTTCTCTCCTTCTACCATGTTGTCTCTGAGGGTAGGGCAGATCTCGGGCTCTGGCACGTGCCCTTACCCACTTAGCTCTTTTTGCTGTCCTATAACTGAAATCCAAGCTCCTTAATAAGACTCCAGTTTTTCTATCTTAATAACATGAGAATTGATTTACAGTTTTAATGTTCTGATTTAAAATTTCTATGATATTCTATTTTTTAAAATTGAGGCTATATAATTATGAATATCTTCCAATATTCCTCTTAAAATCATGTCTTATGGGCTGGGAGTTCTTCCTTTATGTTCTCTTTCTTTATTTTTTCCTTCTGATTATTATTACCAGATGGTCATCTGCATATTTAAGATTGGCTGTGAGCCTGTTTATGAGTTCTTTGTTTACTTTGTGTGACAACTCCTACATAGAGTAAGGCAGTTGCCTCTGAGTGTAAAAGCTCTCTAGCAGCTGCAACTGTTGTTTTTTCTGAAGACCTTGGTTAATCTCACTACAACATCAACCATCTCCCTGCTTCACTTGACTAAAGTCATCATCTCCGTTTCCTGTTCAACCCAACAAGGGTGCAGCCCTTGAATCCGTCACTGCTAACCTCCAACCACTCAACTCTCCGTGTTCTAGACCTCTCCTGTGTGCGCTTTGCCGTGCCCACAGACCTAGCAAACCCCGGGCACTTCCCATGTTTATGAGTTTGCATATTTTAGGCATTTTACCCTTTTCCCGGTGTCAGACTTATGCTTTGGCCAAGTCCTGATATTTTCCTGGTGTACTATGAAATCTGTTGCAAAACATTAAATATCTTATTCATCATATTAATTTTTCTTTGGAGGTAGGCAGGGCACAAATGAGCAACCTGTAATATTGCCTATGATTTCTAAATGACACTATACACATGTTTTATTTTTAAAATAAATGATTGACTTAAGATATATGCTCAAAATTATGCTTTTTATTATAAGTGAGATATTATCCAGAATATACAAAAGGGCTGTGTGTTTTGGGGAGTAGCAAGCCTGCAATCTCAGTAAGCTGGGGAGTCGGGGGCATCTTGAGTTCTACAGCAGCACCAGTTACATAGGGAGCCCCTACTTAAAGACACAGCCCCACTCTGAGGAAGGGGAATGAATGTATTGTTTTCCTCCAGTCCAGAAGAGTTGCCTCATCTGTGAGAACCTGACCTAAAAATACTAAAAATCTTTCTTTAACCAAGGTGCTGGGACAGTGTGGTATCTTTCTTCTTCCTCCTCTTCCTCCTCCTCTTCCTCCTCCTCCTGCTCTTGCTCCTACTCCTCCTCAGTTTGAAAGAACAATCATTATTTTTCTCATTCACACACAAATAATACAAAGTATTTCTATTATAAGCAGTCATTTATCTTCATTCCTACTCTGTATGTATTTATTCATACTGTCTTATTAAATTCTGATGCTTTCAGAACTCCTTGGGTATGTTATAATTTTGCCATCTGGGATACATCAGTCACAAAATACATATACATTGTAATAAAAATTGATGCTTCACCAGATTTTCTATTGTCCCTGTTCCATTCAACAATAGGACTATATAATATTTCAACTCAAATACTGCATTTTCTGATTTTTTTCTAAAGCTGCTGCAATATAACACTCTAATGTTCACAAAATGCAAAAATCTTTGGAATATATTCACACAGACAGTTTTGGCACACAGATTTTATTTGTAAGCTATAAATATCTATAATATGCGGGATTAAGTTGCTTAGAGTTGCTTAGTGACTCTGTGAGTTTTGGTGGTCTCTAATAAATTCAGCTTAACTAATGATACTTGTTACAAATAAAACATAGCTCCCGACCCCTTACCCATGTCTTGGAATATTTAGCCAATTCCGGATGCTGTGCTGAAATGTGGGAGAACAAAATTAGTGAATTCCAGGGTTTTCAATCCGGTTGAAGGGTCAGTGCATAGAGACCAGCACGTCTACCAAGTCAACTCGCTCATTTCCAGAGCTAGGAAAACAGTGCCTTTGTTCCCTAAGAGCCTGTGGTCAGTGGTGTTGGATAGGTGTGTGCGCGAGTGTAACAGAGAGTAGAACGAGGTGGGCAGAAGGATCACATGGGGGAAGAACACAACTGCCGGGGGCTGGCTGACGCCTTCACACCAGCCATGCTTATCAGTGGGTTGCCATTACTCTTGGAAAGTTCATCGCCTCACATGTATGCAGCATCATCTCCTGCATCCCAGGGGGTCCGTGTCACTCCTTACGTGTGCTTGGTGGTTGTGTCACCAGCTGGTGAGCTTGCTTCTAATTTCTCTGGACTTGACAGTCTTCTCATCTGGAGCTGCATTTCTACGACACTGAATTGGACATAGGCCTGCTACAGAAGATTACCGAAGATGGGGTAGTTAAAACAGCCAGTGTTTCTTCCATATGGTGTTAGAGAGGAGGAAGTGTGTGAGGAAGGTGACAAGCGGGCTCCACACCTGGCAAGGACTCGTTTCCTCATTTTGAGGTGCCTGATATTTGATGCTTTTGTATGATGGCAAACCAGTTGGAAAGAAGCTACATACTCCCTGTCATTTCTATCTTTAAGCCCACTAATTCTGTTATGAGGGCTATACCCTATTCATGACAAGTTCCCAAACACCCCACCCTCCTAAACATATGTTGTTAGCACCTGCCAGGCCATAGCAGATAGCAGTATTTAAATATTAAAATAGCAGTATTTTGTGTCATTGTTTTCTCTGTCCTTAGCAAACAAGAAAAGCTGCTGAGTTGAACTATATTATACTATATTAATTTCTAAAAATATTTTAGAGTTATTTAAAAGTCCATTTGAATGGACACCAACTTGTGGTCTTATATCTTGTTGTATGTGTAATAGGGAAATTAGAAATGAAGTAAGCTGGCTAAGGACTTTTTCACTTGATTTTAGCTGAAAGGCTAAGAAAAGCACTCACTAGTGAAGGACTTTTAAAAACATCTTCCTATACAGAAGTAACCTGGGGATGGGAGGATGGCTCCATTGGTAAAGCACCTACTGCGCAAGCACAAGAACCTGAGCTCGACTGACCAGAACCCACATGACACGCTGGACGTGAAAGCTGCCCACCTGGGACTGCAGGCTAGGAGAGGCAGAGACATGGGGTCCCTGGGGCTTGCTGACCAGACAGTTGAGCCAGTCAGTGAGAGCTCCGGTTCAGAGAGATAGGATAGAGTGAGGAACTTATGGGGGGGGGCATCTGAAGAGAGAAACATGAGCAGGAACCCCAATCTCGGAGCTGAACTTCCATAGCCACTATTTACAATGTTTTAACTGTAAGTTAGAAAAATTATCTAGGTCAGTATGTTAAACTGAAAAATGAAACTCTAAAATGGGTTTAGTAAAGCCAAAGGTGATTAGGGCAGCTTTGCATTTGTCAAGGTCTCAAGTGTGGATTATTTAGGTATGACTTTAGACTCCAAAGTGTCTAGCATTCTTGGGATGACTATCTTTACTGTCATTGTGTATTCTGTATGTGGCAGTATGTGAACAAGCAAAGTGTGTGAGAAAAAAGTAACAGAAATAATGAGAATCTGTTGTGAAGAGAATGGAAGATTTTATAATCTGCATTTTGAATTCTATTAGGCTGCATGAAAATGTATCAAATCCACATTACCAAGAGGTTTAAGTTAGATGCAATTGAAACTATCACCAAGTAATAATGACATTTTCTTAGTGTTAATTTATCTTCTTGGTATTATCCACTATGGGACTGAAGTTCCTAAAAAAATCTAGAAACTTTATCTACCATTTAAAAGTAATCTTTTAATCCTCTTCTGTTTTGTAATAGGCACTGTAGAGGATTTTCACACACTCTCCAGTGATGTCGCGCTGCAGACGGAGAGTGCTCTCTGGCAGTGTGGGGTGGGCAGCTGATGGGCTCCAATGGTCCTCATGGCTCCCCACTCTACCTGCATTATTACTATTACCTAGCTTCATACGGCATTGCTGTTTCTTTGTAAATATTTTAAGTGACTACATGTGAGGAATGGCATAATGTAATGATCTATAATCCTGCTGAACTCACTGGTGAAGTACTCCATTATCCTTCAGTGTGGGAAATGTGAGTGACCGAAGAGACATCTGTAAACACTTTTAGTTATGTTGCTCGCATCCTAGATGGCAGGTGACATCATGACTCATTCAAGACATATGATTCAAGTATTGACTTGTGTTAAGTATTAATAAAAGCCCAACCTTTTTAATAAAATTTCCCTTAAGACTTAGTTATTTTTCATGTATGTTTATGGGCATTTTGCCTGCGTATATATCTATGCAACAAATTCATGCAGTGCCTACAGAGGGCAAAAAAGGGTCATGACTCCTCTAGAACTGATGTTACAGAGGTTGAGCCACATGTCGGTGCTGGGAGCTGAATCCAGCTATTCTGTGAGAGCAACCAGTGTTCAGCCACCGAGCAATCTCTCCACATGCTCTTACTGAGTACTGGGGTCTGGCTCCCAGCACCACATGATTGCTTACAAGCATCTATAACTCCACTTCCAGGGAATCTGGTACCTTATACCTATGAGAGGTGTCAGACATGTACATGGTACACATGCTTGCATACATTCATACATACATACATACATACATACATACATACATACATACATACATACAAAACACCCATGCAGTGAAATAAGTAGAAATCTCTTGAAACAACTCGATATCCTCATTCCTTCTAGAATTGTGTCCTAGTGCTTTCCCATCAGTCCAGTTGCACACAGTGTCTCCTCAGATCTGCTTTAGACGTACAGTCTTCTGTTTCTACCTTTACACTAGATTTCTAGGTCAGCACCTCTTTCCTTGTGCACAGCATTGTAGCCTCCTACTGCTTTGCTCCAGCATGGGAGGACTTATGGAGGATGGATGATAACATTCGGGACTTAAAACTAGAAGAAAATCTTGGCAAAAATAATAGTTAATATCTTCAAGCTTTGGTGGTCAGATTTATGCCTCGGTAGTTCCAAAATCACAAGATTAAAACATGTAATATTGATATTATTTACCTTCTTCATAGAGCCAACATAAAAGCTGTAAAATACACTTTTAGTGTTAAACACACTGTCATAGCATTGCCAATGTTTGGAGGAATGTTGCTTGAAATCTTGGAGACTTGTAAAAACAACTCAGCTAGATATATTAAAAACCTAAAATAAAATAAAATAAACTTCGTTTATATTGGATGGAATAAAAACTTGTTTTCAAAATGAGTCACTGTTGAAGGAGGGAATTATTTTGAAAATAAGAAGCTTATAATAGTTTATATTATGAATTATATAAGCCATGATAAAATATATTAGTTTAAAATTCCAAGAGATTTAAGATAGACTAAGCAAGAAGGAATGATTGTATCAGATATTGGAACAACCCAAAAGTTAGTCTTTATTAGTGCAAGGAAAAATGTGGATAAAGGAAGTAAAATACAGTGTATAGAAATTGATTCATATATATATAAAATCGATTTCAAATTAATGATAAAATAATGCACTAATAAATGAAGATGGTTGGATAATTCTCTAGCTATATAAGTAAAAGTATTTTATTTCAGCATTTGTGAGCAAACAAAACATTCCAGTTGGATTAAATACCTAAATGTAAGAAACAGAGCAATGGAGAAAAATATATGGAAAATTTTATTTAAAATCCCAGGGACAGATAAGCAGTATTTAATAAGCATGACCTCAAGTTCTATAAAATTTTAACTTTCTGTATGATAAAAGTATAAAATTAAAAAATGGCAAACTATATGAAGATGTTTCCAACATGTGAAACAAAGAGTTAATATTACTAATACATCATGAGCTCTACCAAATCTCTGTAAAGAAAACAACAAAACCCAAGTATAGAATAGAAACAAGGTTTTCCAATAAAAGAAAACACAAATCATCAATAAAACCTAATTAGTGGTCAGGGAAGTGTAAATAAATACTACGGTGAGATAATTCTGTCAATTAGATTTGAAAAGCCACTGTTGATACCCATTGTTGGAACACTAAGAGGAAATTGGTACTTATAAACTGTTAGTAGAAATCGAAAATTAGAAGCTATTTCCAGAGGTCCATTCAGAACTGTCTCCTTAAAAAATCTGCATACCTTTCAATGTAGCATCCCTACTGTAGAAGTATGCACATCCAAACACATAGGTTAACAGATATGCTGTGGCATTTGCTATAGTATTGCTTCTAATAGCCCCCATGTGAAAAAAACCAACAAAACGAAGCAAGGAAAACAGAGTCCTTTTGTGTAGATTCATCAGTCATACTACGCATGCTGCATTGATCTCATGGTATGCTGTGTAAAGCTCACAGGAGTGAAGTGATATGATATTCTTCCCTCAGGAAAGAGCTATAAGACAAAGAGAATCTATGTCTATATTAGAAACATGAGTATGTAGATAATGTAGTATGTGTGGTTAACCTATGGGATAGATGTAGGCAAAGATACATATTTTATCAGTAATTAGGAAAATTAAATGTTTGATCATATTTGGAAGATGCAGTTATTAATAAAAGCCTTTAAATAATTAAAGCCACGAAGGACAGAAAAATGCCAAGTCAGTCTTGAAACTGTGTTACCTTTTCAGGAAGCATAATTGGCAAACTTGATTACATCACAAAGGGAGGTTTTCTTTATAAGCAGTATTCCTTCCAGTGCGTATTTGTTCAGTTCTGACCCATTGTTATGAACACGGCAGTCAGTAAACTATCATATTCAGTAAACCAGAATAAATTAAGGAGAACAAGCAGAAGTGTAGCATTAAGGCTAAGTTAATAAAGCTGGAGACAATTTAGATGCAACTTGAAGGGTATTAAAGCCTTTTTTTTTTTTTTTTTGCTGCATCAGCCAGTTAATTATAGCTGAATCAGTTTAATAGAACCAAGTTTGAATGGCTCTAATATTCTCTTTCAATATATACACATATATTCTTAATATAAATATATTAAGAATAATTTAAAAACAAAGTGGAGAATTCAGTGTTTATAAAACTTTTAAGTTGTGATGATGTAATTAATGTTCTATTTATTGTACAAATGTGGTGTCACTTTTTTGATTACTTTGCATTTTGTCAAACTACATTGCCAGAAACTACAGGAATAAAAGGGATGATTTGGGGTTTTTAGGAATTTCGGTGTGGTACACATGGTTTTTAGTAGCCCAGAGTCTGTGTTCTAAGGAAGGCAGGGAAAGTGAGCTGTTCAGTGGTCAATATAAGATGAAGAAAAGAGTTACTAAATAAATAACAACAAATATTGACAATAGTTTCTTGTACCTTATTGGATCATAATTTGGTTAGTAGAAGCAAGAGAAAATATGCAAACACCTATAAATCAAGCAGTATTCCTTTGAATAATTGGTGAGTCACTAAAGAAACCATAGGAAAAATGAAAACTCCTATAATCAAATGAAAACGAAACTCCCAGATCTTCGGGTTAAAAAAAACATAGTTCTAAAAGGGAACTGTATAGATAAGAATATCTACATGGAGAAGAATGAGAGATATTAGAAAAACTATCTGTGCATCTGAAGAGCTGAAAATCAATAAAAACTAGGCAGATATAAACTGATGACAAAGCAAAGAACACAAAGGTTTGCTGAAGTGAAGAATTACTTCTTTGGAAAGATAAGCCTGATATACAAGTTCTTGTCCAAGCTAGCCAAAGGAAAGAGTATTCAAACCAATACAATTAGAGATAGAGAGCATATTATAGTGGATACCTCTGAAACCAAGAGGGTAATCAGGAGATATTTTGAGACCTTGTACTAAAAAATCTGGAACTCTAGAAGGAATGAATAAAATTCTAAACACAGGTAACTTGCCAAAATGGAACCAAGATTTTATTAGACCCCCAAACAGATTTAAGCAATAATAGTGAAGTGGTAATATGGCCCACGAAAGGCTGACCCAGGGCTGAGGGGAGCCACTGTTGAATCCTTTCACACCTTTAATGAAGTGGCATCAGTGCTCCTCAGCAAGCCCCAGAGACAGTATGTGAAGGAAAACCTTCATGTGTATTCAACAAAGATAAAAGACACCACACAAAAGAAAACTACAGTTGATTTTTCTTTATGGGCTTAAACAAGAAAAATCCTCCAAATATTTACAAGGCAAATTCAATGACATATTTACAAACACTTCATAATAAAGTGGGTTTATTGCCAGAAGTGCAAGACTGGTTTAACATATGCAAAGTGGGAAGTACAATAGGATACATTTTATTTCAACAGATGCATCAGAAAAAGCCTGCAAAAAATCTTAACATCTCTTCATTATAAAGAATAAAACCAAGGAAGTGATTAATAGGACTAGAAGGATTATATCTAAATATAAGACAAGTCATTTGTAATAAATATATAACCATTATTATACTGAATGTGGATAAACAAAATATTTCCTTTAAAGTTAGAAATAAGAGCCTCCATTCTCACCATTCAACATAGTTTTTAAATCTTAGCCATAGCAATGACACATTAGAAAGAAATAAGAGTGGTACAAGAGGAAAGAAAGAAGTCAAATTATATTTGAAGGCAACCTAATCTTATATGTAAAAGACCGTAAAACACTATGAAAACCTTTAAATCAAATATACATTTTCATCAGATTAGCAGGATGCAAACTCAATACACAAAATCAAGAACTTTTCTACATATAAAATTTTTTCTGAAAGAAAAACACCACCATTAACAATAATCCCAATAAACAGTAAATTTCTGAAGAAGTAAATTGAAGATCATAGAAGATGGAAAAGGTATCCCATGTTCATAGATTAGCAAAGTTAGTCTAGAGATAATGGCCCTATTACTGAAAGTGATCTACAGATTCAAATTTTAAAACTCCAGTGACACTCTTTACAGAACCAGGGAAGCATTGATGTGGAAAGACTAAAGGTCCTGAATAGCTAAAGCTAGCTTGAAGCAGTACAGTGCCTAAGAGGAAGCTGCAATAAAGTGAAACAGTATGAGATGAAGGCCTGTGCAGTGGAACAGAGGACACAGAGACACGACGGTGCAGCCATCTCCATCTCGTCTTCTATCTAGTGGTCAGAAATTTAGGTTGGAAAAGAAGCTGGTGCTGGGAAAACTGGATATCCATGAGTAAAAGGCAAATAGATCATTGTGACTCACCTTTACAAAAATCAATTCAGTTGACCAATGAATTAAACTAAAGACTTGGAACTTTGAAACTTCTAGAGGAGAGAGTGTGTGTGGGTGCATTTTAAGATCTAGGCATAGGGAATGACTTTCTAAATAAGACTCCTAATAGTCCAGGAAAAAAATGACAGGAATTTAAAGTTGGATTGCCTCAGGCAAATACAAATTAGAAATCTACTGAGAGCCCGTCTCACCCTGCCAGAATGGATATTATCAAGAAAAGTAGACCACATATGCTGGTGGGAAAGGAACAGCACTTGCACTCCCTCAGTGGCACTGTAGACTGCAGCATGCTGAAACGCACAGCGGACAGTTGAGCATGCAGATTCCTCTAAAACCTAAGGCTAGAGCTATAACTTGATCCAGTTTTACAGTTTTGGATATACATCCAAAAGAATGCTGCCAAGTGTCTATAGAAATACTGTACACCCGTGTCTGTCAGTCTGCTAGTCATAACAGCCAAGTTACAGGATAGACCTGAGCATCTGTGGGGCAGAGATAGCCTGCTGAACTGACATCAGTTGCTAAGTAAAGAGTCATAAATGTGAAATGAAGAAGGGAGGATGAGGTATAGAGTTTGTGTTCCAATAACCAACATTCTGAGGAGGAAATTGGGGAAATAAAATCATTACTCTGTTTACTTTTACCTCAAGCCATTTTTTTTTAAATAAATCTAACCAAGAAATTGAAAAACCTCTACAATGGAAACTTAGAGCTGAGGAAAACAACTGTAGTAGATACTGGACTGAAAAGACTTCTCATGCTCAGTAGGGAAGAATCACTACTGTGAAATGGCTGTTTTTCCCAACATGATCTAGGCAGTATCTATCAAATGCTTAAGCCGGTCTTCATAGCAATAGAAAATACAAATTTATTTCATGCAGAAGCACAGAGGACCCCAGATACTCCAAGAAATCATGAACAAGAAGGTTAGTGCAGGAGGTGCCATCAATTTCATGATATATTAGAGGGCTGTCTTAACAAAAGCGTCATGGTGCAGACACAAAACAAATGGCAGTCAATGGGCTAGAAGACCCAATACAATTCCACAAGTATAAATCTATAGTCACCTGGTATAATAATGATACACACACACACACACATGAACAGAGGACAGTATCCTTACGGCAAATTGTGTGGAAAAAGTAAATATTCACATGTGGAGAGACATGTTTGTTACCTTGTACAGAAAAAAAAAAAAAAAAAAAAAAACAATTTCAGATGGATGAAAGATCTTGACGTAAAACTTGAGACTGAAACTGTTAGAAGAAAAAAAAAAGCAAAGGAATTATTTAAGATATAAGCAATGGCAGTAGCTTCCTGAATAGAAGACCATTCACTTAGGATATAATGCCAACAGTTGACCAATGGGACCTCATACAATCAAAGAGCTACACAGCTATGGGAACAACAGTTTCCCAATAGTTTACAGAATGGGAGAAAACACGTGACAACTGTACCTGTTACTATCCAGAAGATGCAAAGAACTAAAAACCTAAGAATTCAAACAACCAAGTCCAGACATGGGTTAGCTAAATGAACAGGTGGTGCTCAAATAATAAAACACAAATTTGTTCAATAAATACATATAAAGATGTTCAACCTTAACTACCAGAGAAATGCAACATAAAATAGTGTTAAGATTCTATCATACTCCAGCCAAGAACATCAGTCATTAAGAAAACAGCATATTCTGGTGAGGGTGTGAACCGAAGTGAACACTTGCACACTGAGGCGGGACTGTGAGCTAGTACAGCCGCTGTGGAAATCAGTATGCCGGTTCTAAAAAACCTGTAGTTACTCCACGTGATCTACTTATGCCACTTCTTGGTGTTTGCCCAGAGGACTCCAAGACAACAGAACACGGAGACCCATGCACAGCAAATATAGCAGTGGCTACATCTTTCAGTTACAGAGCCAGCCTACTTTTCCAATAACAAATGGACAATAGGGAAATGGAGAAGAAAATCTAATATGTATATACAAAGGGATTTTTTTCATCCATAAAATATGGAGTTATGTTATTCTAGGAAAATGTATGTAACTGGAGATAATAATGTAGATGAATTAAGTCAATCTCAGGAAGGTAAATGTGTTTTGTGGTTCATGGTTCCTAGGTTTAATGTAAAATTTTAAGCGTATGTATAATTTAAACATAAAAACGAAACTGAACTCTCAGGAAATAGACAGGACTAAAGGGAAGGAGGGTGGGTGAAAAGGAAGAGCGTGGGAGCAGCTTCCGAGCGGGAACATGCTCAACACAAAATATCTGCCTGTATGAAAATGAGCTCATGTGTCAGATGTGACGTCATACACGATGAACATATGTCATGGAAGATTTAAAGCATACATAGGAAATAAAAATCAATGTAAATTCAGTTAATAAAAAGTTGAAGTTTAAGCCATTGCAATCACTGGCTAATGCACATATTGTTTCAAATGTAAGCTGTAGGAGCTCGAGTAAGGAGCAGGATGAAGAAATGTGGGTGAGTAGGACAGGTGTCTGATTATCGTGGGGTTATAGGTCGGTTGTTTAGATAGTAGGGCTGTGCTGATCCATCACTGTTGGAAACCAAAATCTTTTTTACACTCGTTTATTTAGTTACTAGCGTTCATGTGTGTGCATGCGTATGTTATGGCATGCCTGTGGAGATCAGAGGAAAACTTAGGGGAGTCAGTTCTTTCCTTTCGCCATGTGGGTCCTGAGGTCAGTTTTCACAGCAGGTGTCTTTACCAACTGGTATTTTCCTAGCCCCCACATCTCTTTTTGTTTAAAAAAATAGGTTATTGTGAAATACATAGTCATCAATTAATTTTGTCTGTATTTTAGTTATATTCTTAGTACATATTTCATTGTCTTTGCTGATGCTGAATTTGGGGAGCTTTAATATGGCAGCTCTAGTCATATATGTAGACGCCTCATACAGAGCCTGAAAAGAGACTGTTGGTGAGCTGGCAGCAGACCTTCCTGAAGAAGAGGCTGCTCCTCTGCCTCTTAGGTCATTGCAGCTCTCATGACGTGAAGTGTTTGCTCCATTTGGTCTTCCTGATCTTTAGAAGAACAGGATTATGCACGATGCTGTCTGTGTGCTCTAAAGCAGTGTGTCTGCAGACAAGACCTCAGAGCTAGGACTCGGCTGCCTGCATTTGAACTTCAGCTCTACAGGGCAAGCCACGGGTGAGGCCCCACCAGGAGGCCTGGGCAAAGGGATGGAGTTTCAGGTCAGCCTGGGCTATAGCATAGGGTTGTCTAAAAAAAAATAAAAAAAAAAAAAAGAGAAAGCACTACCTTGTATATAGTGAGTGTCAATAGTAGACACTGCTCACTGGGGAGAGTTGTCTGGTTCATAATTTCAGAGTACTTGCTGTTAGGATCATTCACAGATCTGCCATGTTATTGTTGCTAGTAAGGAGAACACATTGTGTCAGACACATCTTTGCCAGAAGCATAGGATTGGCTGGGAAAATATAAAAGAAATTCTTCTTGTGATTGGAGTTATATCTTGTACCCTTGAATCTGTACTTCTTTTATTTTCCAGATTTTATTCACTTTTTAGAAACAACACAAAAACAAAATGAAGCCAAAATAAACTAAAGCAACAAGGCAGCTGAATGATCAGTACCAGCTCAATGGACCCGGCCCTGGGGAGCAGCGAGTTTGAGAACAGAATTTGGGTGCAGTGTGAGAACGAAAGCTGCTTGAAATGGAGGCTGCTGTCTCCTGCAGCTGCAGCCAGGGTGGACCACAGCGAGCCCTGGTACTGCTTCATGAACGCCGACTCCAGCTACAACAGCTGCTCCGTTTCTGAGGAGGATTTTCCTGAGGAATCTCAGTTCCTTGAAAGCGGGTATAAGATTGTCTACTCACAGCTTCCTCTCGGAAGCTTGGTTTTGGTAAAATTACAGAATTGGCCAAGGTAAGACATTGATTTATTGTTCGTTACTTATTAATTAAAGTTATTAATTACTGATTTTTTTAATTTTTTATATTACATTTACTTATGTGTGTGCATGCTTGAGAGCCTGTGTGCATGTGTGTGTGTGTGTGTCTGTGTGTGTGTGTCTGTTTCTGTTTATCTTTGTGTTCCAGTAGATAACATACCAGAGCCCCTACTGGCTAGGCAAACACATGCTCAGCCCTTTGCTTTATATTTGGAGTAGCTTTGTCTGTTTATATGTATATTCTACCTGTATTTCTGAGGAAATTCTACAGTGTTCTGAGTGTACCAATGCTACCATCACAGAACCTCTAACAGGCTTTGTAAGATGTTACACTACAGAACTCTTGTTTTCCACGGGGACCATAAGGAGTCAGTCATAAAACAGAGGCTATTACTTGCCTGTTCTGATATGCACATGTGTGCAACAGGCGATCCAGTCATTACCTAGGTTCAGGTTCTCGCTTCCTCACTATTTTGCACTGAATTATACTGAATGCTGCCACAACTCCTAACACCTTAGAAAGACCATATTGGGATACAGGGCCTTTAAAGAAGTGATTCATTACAAATGAGACACAGTAGAGCAGACCTTAATCCAGTCTAGCTGGTGTTCTTGTAAGACAGGGACTTAGGGATGCACATGCAGAATGGAAAGTCTGTGAAAATGCAGTAGAAATGTGGTGTCTGCATTTGCCAGTTAACATCCACAATCGGTTACTACATACGCCAAAATAGGATCAATAATTACAGCTCCCTAGGGGACCTAGACATGTTAGTATCTGTGAGAGAAGAAAGGCAAATGGGAACAGTACAGAGATCATCTGATACATTTGAGAAATGGGAACTTCAAAAAAGTGGCAAGCTTTTCTGGGGATCCCAGCAGGTTGAACTTAGAGCAACAGATTCAACTACAACGGGGCAAAGAGCAGTTCTGAAGATGTTGGAGCACTGAACCCTAGAAAAATTAAAACTCAATACAGACCATTTCCAAGAAAAAGTTAACTCTGGTTTCAAAAAACAAAACAAAACAACAACACCCTCCACTGCAAAACCTACAGGGGGTAAAATAAAGAGGGTGGGGTCAGTAAGAGTAAAGGAACATGTTTGGTTGCTAGATTAGAGTTTTCCCTATAGGATTCCAGGACTTCGCAAAGCCGAGAGCAGGGCTAACAGAGAGAAAGGAAGTTGGTAGTTCTGAAAGAGACATCAGAACAGCTATAAAGCATGGAAAACAAAAGTGTACATGAAACAGTAAGGACCAGCCCAGTACCTCCATTGCTTCTTACTGCACATCCTGGAGTCTAACAGCTAGGTGCCCCTGGAGAAGAGATCTGGAGTAGTAGGTAGTTACTAAAACCAAGGAGCAGACACATGTTTGGGACCTTAGGGACACGCTGCCACAGGGTGGGAGACATCCACAAGAAGTTCTCCAGGAGATGAGGAGGCTGGACCCAAATAGCCAAGGAGTTTTGGAGCAAGCAGATGCAACAGTGAAGAGAAGCATTTGCTGACCTCTTCCTCTGTGCTGAGGCACAAGAACCAGCTGCAGGACTGAGAGCTCTGAGACCAGGTCAGGCTGACCACACAGCAAATAACTTACTTCTCCAGCCTCCTCCATCCCCCACACGATCACAAGAGAAGCTAATACTAACCTAGTATGGTAAAAACAGTATGAGGCAGAAATACAAAAGATTTTGAAAGGTTGCCACAGAGGAATGATTTTGAGAGTATTCTCAAAAATCTTAAGGTTGTACTCAAGATTTCAAGTTGAGCTTACAAATAAAGAAAACAGTTTAGATAGAGCACGTGCGTGTGTAGATTTATGTTAAGTCAATACATGATTGGACAGGGAGAGGAGGTGGGAAAAAGGAGAGGAAATGGAAGAAGAGGAGTCAGAGGAGGAGATGAAGGAACGGGAACAGCAGGACGGTTAACAGCAAATGATAAGGGATCTCCTAGGAGGGGAATAGAGAGTGCGGTGGGAAATCTGCCCAGTACAGACACGCAGCTTGTGTTCCTAACTACTGAGTTGTGTTTCCATTGAATGGGTTTGTTTGGGTTGAAGAGGATATTGCAACTGTTTCAGGGAGAGAGAGAGAGGGAGGGAGGAAGGGAGGGTGGGAAAGGGAGGGAGGGAGACAGAACATGATAAGAATTAAATCAGTGATTAAAGATGATTTGGGGAAAAATTAATGAAAACCTTTTTAAAACTTCAAAACTAAATGCTAAATTGGAAAGAATTAAAAACAATAATCGGTATTTTCTGAAAAATAACATATGTAGAGAAAAAAATTAAAAATGTAAAGGCCCGAAAGATGAAAAAAGTTCCAGAAAAAGAAATAGCAAAGATAGAAAAGGTCATCTAGGTAATATAGAGTCCTGAAGTATGAGCTAAAGCCATATGATGAGACAGTACAAGTGTCTTTAAGTCAGGAAAGTTTAACAGAAATCTAAGATGTATCTGCTGTAGTATATATTTAGAAAAACTCAAACAAGAATGCCAGGCTCTGAAATATAATAAATCTACATAAATTAAATGAAAAATATTTTAAGCATATATGAAATAATTAAGATCCTCAAATGTTTGTTATTTGCAAACATACTTGTAAATAATTTATTTCAATGAAGAATTAGCAACTATTTCAAGATGAACAATAAAATACAGTGTGTCTGTTAATCACAGTTCTTAAAAAATTCTAGCCTTGTTTAAATTAAGGGGAAAAAATAAGAAAGAGACCAGAAGAAACAAATTCCTGTCTTGCATTACTAGCCCACAGAAGCTGCAGAAAGTAAAATTCTCTTGCTTCATTCTTCAAGTCTATAATATTTTGTTATAACAGCCCCAAGAATCTCATACACTCACTGTCTTAACAAATGTGTGACCTCTGTGCCCTTTTTTGTGGGAATCAAATGTGACAATATTGTAAAAATTATTATTCTCACCCATATTAACATCTCCCCACATTGATAATTAACAAAAAGATTAATAGATTATGTGTACTGGACCTGCTGGCATGAAGTTGAACTGCCTCTGAGTGGGGAGTGAGGATGATTATAGGACAGACAGAGCGAAGACTCAGACAGGAGTTAGAAACAGGAGGGTTGTCCAGTGACTACTGCAACGTTTTTATGCCTCACCGTGCCGTGGAGAGCACAAACTTGCAGAAACAATGGCTGACACACATAGGATATCTATTTCCACCGAAGCCTCCTTGTTCCTTCCTCCAAGGTTAATAGAACATTCAATCACTTGCCTTGAGCCTCAAGAGTATCTCCTCGTATCATTCCATGCATCAACAGGCCAGGAAATCTGCCTGCCTAGTAGGCAAAATGGTCCCAATAGCTACGTAAGACCCAGTATTTTAAGGGGCATGTATTATGAACATTTCCTGAAGTTGTCACAAACGGATTTATAGTTCTCCATCAGTTTTCATCTCTAAAACAAACATTTTGAAAGTACTTTCTAAATGAGAAATTTGACGTTTCAGTAACTGTAATTCAAGATATGGATTTGCTTTCATCAATCAATATATCTGAAAAACAGAAAGTTTTATTAGGAATTAATAACTGAGGCAAAGAACTTAAAATTTCATATGAAATGTGTTTTAAACCAGTCCCTAAATTGTTTCTGGTTTGTGATTATGGCCGTCACCATGCCTGACAAACAGCTGCACCCTCCCTCCTTCAGATGCTGGGGTGCATCTGACTGCGGATCACTTCTCTTCCCCTTCATGATCTGAACCGAGCACAGATTTAAATTTTAAATTAAGAAACTGAAATCTACTTGCATTGTTTCTTCAGTAACACAAATGTATAGAATGACAATAACAAGATAAATTACCATAGTACAACGTAGAGACAGCATTAACCCAAAAGAAGCAGTCAAATATTGGATCTTAATTAAGCAGAGAGACAGCTGCTGGCTGCAGATACTTAGCGGCATAACTTAGCCTCCCAGCACTGGCCCAGCCCTGACTGTGTGGGTTTTCTTTACCCTGTGGCTTTACAGGCAGCTCGAGAGCAGCTCCATCTTGCCAGCGTTTAAAGTTACTGCTGCTCAAAAGACTCAAGAAGGTTAAGGAGACATTTATGTTGAGTCTAGAAATGCTTATTTAATTTTTTTGTATAATAAAAACAAAGAGTTCTCAGGAGAGTAGTTCTTTGTTGGTATAATTAATTTTCTTTCACATTGTGGCATGCCACATACTTAAGAACCTGTAAAAATCACACACATAGCCTCTTGCTAAACAGAGGAGATATTTCTAAATCATTCTTTTCATCTTACCTGTTATTCTACATATACAGTCATTAGTTTCCTAGGGTTACCATAACACACTAACACACATGAGCTGGCTTACATAATGCACACGTGCTTTCCCACCGGCTCAAGTCCTGAGAGCAAGGTATCACATGGCTAATTTCATTCAAGGCTCTCTTCTTGATTTACAGATGGTCACCTTCTTGCCATGTCTTCACACGCTCTTTCCTCCTCGTGGTTGTGTCCTGATCTCTTCCCATGAGACAGGTTATCTGGGATATAGAGCCTGTCCCAGTGAGCTCGGTTTTAACTGAGTTACTCGTTGTTGCTGTTTTGAGATAGGCTCTCAAGTCATTCGGCTGGCTCCTGCTCCTCCTGCCTCAACCTCCTGACTGCAGGGAGTGCGTCCACACAGCTCTGTGTCCAGCTCTCTCAGTTGTTTTCTTAAACATCTAAACTCGGCAGGAGACAGTTAAGTCTTCTGATGATGACAGACTTTTAATTTCTCAAAATAAAAATGTATAAGCCACACATTTATTTGAACTTTACAACACATGAGGAATCAGCAGGAACTAGATGCCTTCAGAAAGGCTGCGTCCTGCAGGCTCAGGTGAGAGCACGGGCTTCTTCACTTGAGGGCCATTAACTCCCACTTCACCCTGCTGGGCAGCAGTGCAGTGCTCACGGTGTGCACAGTCCAGAGCGTGAGCTGTGAACTAGTGTCCGAGCCCCCCGAGGGTTCCTTCTCCTGACATCCTCTCTTGATTTCCGAGTTTCCTTCCTGCTTTATTCCCAGAGTGGTGGGCCAGGTGTTGGGATGTTGGTAAACTTATTTAGAACTTAATTCAAATTGGACACACCTATACACCTGTAGTTCTAGCACTCTAGGGGATGAGGCAGGAGGATCATGTGAGGCTAGATGGGGTAATTAATCGAATTTTTGCTCTGGATAAAATATGAATTGAATCCCAACACAGCATTTCAAGTCAACAGTTTACATTTTGCCACTCAAATACAAAATAATAATTTTAATTTCAGATGTGCAGTTTTGTAAAATAGTCAATAGTCAATTTATATAAGGTAACATGAATTCGAAATGTTGACTTAGTAATGGGATAAATAGGATGCATGACTAGCATGTTTCATCTGAAAGACAAAGTAGCCTTTCTGAGACAAACTTCCCTACTTTCTGATCAGCGTTCGGACCTGGAGGCAGGCTCTTGTTCTGTGCTTCAGTTAAGGCAGCCGTGTTTTTCACTGACTGAATAGATAACAGAGAAAGGCTTTTTGATATTTTAGTAACTCTACCTTTGACTGTGTTGCAACCTCATATTTATCACAGAGCAGGCGGTCTGGAGAAGCCAAGTGGTTGCCTTACTCCTGCATGGTGAGTGATCACATTTGACTTTCGCACACCTAACATCACAACTACACACCTTATACACCCTACACCACAGTGCACATTCTTCCGAGGCCATTCAAGATGGGAAGCAGTGAGGAATGCAGGCTCTGAGGCTAAGTTCCCATCTCTGATATAACCATGTTGCAGGCATCCTCTCAAAGTTGAGTATGGACTCTGGCTCTGTTCCTGTATTCGTGGGCCTGTTTGTGACCCGTGCCCTTCGACTAAGAAGACCTCTTTTGAATTATGTCTTACCAAGTGTCTGCTTGAAAAACTAAAACTACACTAAAACAAAACAGCAGCAGCAGCAGCAACAACAAATCTTCTTGAAAGTTCTGTCTGCAAAACCCTGTTTTCTTGCTTTAACAGAAAAGATAACAGTTTTCCACCTCATCAGATTGGTGAGAGGTTACTGGTGACTGTGGGTGCCAGAATCCTCTGGGAACTCTTGCCGGTTAATTTGCCCCGTGCTGGTTTTACTGCAGAGCCCAAGTCAGAGCTAAGGAGTTTGCAGTTGCCCAGCATACCCTGCTTCATTTTCTACTGTCACATTAAATAAAAATTTGAAGTTATCTTAAAAAAGTTGAGCAAATGCATTGTTTGACATGTTCAGTTTTCTTAGTGCTACAGTTGTTTGAGTGAGGCCGGATCTCACTGTGCAGCTAGGCTGGCTCGGAACTGGGTGTAGACAGGCTGGCCTCACCCTCACAGAGCCTGCCTGCCTGCCTGCCTGCCTCCGCCTTGAGTGCTGGGATTAAAGGCCTGTGCCTCCCAATCTAGATTTGTTTTCACTTACATCCATAGTCAGGATATTTTAAGATGATTGTGGCCTGTATGTCTTTTAGTTTTCAGCTTTTCTTTTATTATAGAATCTAATAAACTAAGTAAATAGAGCAGATATGGACTTTCTTACATCAGCGACTCCCAGGACTTGCACTCTAAGTTCTGATTGGACTCCATATATGATGTTGTTTTCAGTTTTTGCTTAGCAATATTTTCATGGATCTGAGCTTTCAGCTGATAGTGTGGAAAAGAAACATTAGAGGCTGGAGAGATATCTTAGCAATTAGGAGTTTCTTTTATTTGATATTTTCTTTCCTTACATTTCAAATGTTATCCCCTTTCCTGGTTTCCCCGCTGGAATCCTCCTATCCCCCCCACCCTCGCCCTGCCTCTGTGAGAGTGTCCCCCATCCATCCATCCATCCATCCACCCACTCCCTCCCATCTCCCTGCCCTGACATTCCCATTCACAGGGCTGAGGACCTCTCCTCTTCTGCTACATATGTGGCTCAGCCATGGGTTCCTCTATGTGTGCTCTTTGGTTGGTGGTTTAGTCTCTGGGAGCTCTGGGGATGGAGTGGGGTTGGTTGATATTGTTCTTCCTACGGAGTTGCCAATCCTACATCTGATAGAGGGCTAATATCCAATATATACAGAGAACTCAAGAAGTTATACTTCAGAGAATCAAATAACCCTATTAAAATGGGGCAGGGCAGAGCTAAACAAAGAATTCTCAACTGAAGATTATCAAATGGCCAACAAGCACCTAAAGAAATGTTCAACATCATTAGTCACCAGGGATATGCAATTCAAAACAACTCAGACCAACTCACACCAGTCAGAATGGCTAAGATAAAAAAACTCAGGTGATAGTATATGGAGAAAGAGGAACACTTTTCCATTGTTGGTGGGATTGCAAGCTGGTACAACCTTTCTGAAAATTAGTCTGCGGTTCCTAAGAAAATTGGACATAGACATAGTACTACCTGAGGATCCAGCTATACCACTCCTGGGCATATATCCAAAAGATGCTTCAACATATAACAAGCACACATGCTCCACTAATGTTCATAGCAGCCTTATTTATAACAGCCAGATGCTGGAAAGAACCCAGATGTGCTTTAACAGAGGAATGGATACAGAAAATGTGGTACATTTACACAGTGGAGTACTACTCTGCTATTAAAAACAACAACTTCATGAAATTCTTAGGCAAATGAATGGAACTAGAAAATATCATCCAGAGTGAGGTAACCCAATCACAAAACAAACAAACAAACAAACAAACAAACAAACCCCAAAAACCGCACATGTGCACTCACTGATAAGTGGATGTTAACTTCAAAGCAAGGAACACCCAAGATACAATCCACAGACCACATGAAGTTCAAGAAATTGGAATACCAAAGAGTAAATGCTTCAGTCCTTCTTAGAAGGGAAACAAAATATTCATAGGAGGAAATACAAAGGGTGGAGCAGAGATTGAAGGAAAGGTCATCCAGACATGGCCCAACCCATACACAGACATCAAACCCAGACAATATTGTGCATGCCAAAAAGTGTGTGCTGACAGGAGCCTGATATAGCTGACTCCTGAGAGGCTCTGCCAGAGCCCGAGAAATACAGAATCAGATACTCTCAACAAATCATTGGACTGAAAATGGGGTCCCGAATGGAAGAGTTAGAGAAAAGACTGAAGGGGCTGCTCTTATATTCCTGGTACACACATATCTATAATTAAGAAGGAATAATTAAAAGAAAATCTAAATTAGACAGAAAGTTGAAAAATAGAAAGCTACCTAAGTAGGAACTAAATGTCCAAAGCAGAAAATGAAGTTTATAGAGGTTTCTGTCACAAAAACATCTTTTTAAAATTTAAATTTTACTTTATGTGTATGGATGTCTTTGTCTATGCACCACATGTGTGACTGGTGTCCGTGGAAGCCAGAAGAGGGCACCAGATTCTCTGGAACTGTAGTTACAGGGAGTTGTGAGCTATTATATGGGTACTGGGAACTGAATCCATCACCCCTCTAGCCTCTAGTCATATTTCAAAATATTTTTAAATAAAAATTTACTTAGAATTCTGAATTTTTAATCAAATTAATGACTTCTCGATGGAGTAATAGGAAGAAACAGTTGAGAATGGTGGACCTGACGTCCTGCTTTTCTGTAGTTAACAAAGGTCTTACTGTTTGAGCTATAGGCCTTCTGCCTGTTACCTAGCAATCTATCTGTCATCTATTTGCCTACAACTCCAGCTGTGTTTTTCTCATCTACCTTATCACTTGTTGTTCAGCTATCATTGCTTTATAGCTGTCATTTATTATCTAAACATCTATCATTTATCTATAAGCTGACAAGTATGTCTATCTAGCACATCATCTGTCTCTCACCTGTCCTCTGTGAGTCATTTCTCTATTGTTTAGTATGTATGTATGTATGTACGTATGTATGTATCATCTACCTACTATCTATCTATCTATCTATCTATCTATCTATCTATCTATCTATCTATCTATTTATCTGTCTGTCTATCATCTACCTACCTACTATCTATCTATAATCTATCTGTCTGTCTGTCTATTTATCTATCATCTACCCACCTGTGTATCCCTCCATCCATACATCCACCCACACAGCTTTCTCTCACTTTGGCAGAAGCCGTGTCATTGGTTAATACTTTTTTTGGCTAGAGTTAACTCTGCAGAGAATTCAATGTATCTTTTTCCTGTCTTTGCCTGTCAGTGGTGTTTCTCATGAATTCTGGATACCACTTCTTTTAGATTTTTTTCATCTTGTCTGTGACAATGTCAAAACATTTTATTGTTATAAAGATACAATTTATTACTTGCTTATTATCTTTGAAAGATGTAAGTAGGACTAAATGTTTGTATAAGTCACTAAAGTTCAAAGGAGTAAGTCCAATATTTGATTGTGATAGATATGTCAATAGCTTCATTTTTTTAATATAATGAAATTTATTTTAACCTTTTTTAAAGCTGGCCAGGAGTACTTTGTCCTGATCCTTTCAAGGGGAAATATGTAACCTATGACAGGAATGGAAATGTTGAAAAGTATTACATAGAATTTCTGGGGGACCCCCACTCAACAGCATGGATAAGTGCAGCGTTCGTTGGACATTTTAGTCTCATGGTACAGGTAGGTAAAGCACCATTGGAGCTCTATGTTTTCTCTAGTTTCTCTTTTATTTACGGTCGATATTTATCTCAGATTTTAAAACATATTTACACCTATATTTATATTACATTCACATGTAGTCTGCTTTAAATTAAAAAATGATTATTTTCAAGAAAATTGTGGGTATGAAATAACTGTGGATTTTAACAGCTTTTCTCTTCCAATGGCAATGTAGTAAAAATCAACCAAAGAGTGCACCTTTGAATGGTGTTAAGGTTGTCATTTTTTAAATTCTCCTGAGACTGTAAGTTTCAGCATCAGTCACAGGAAATTAATTGTGGAGCACAACAAGCTGTCCACATTTCAGACAGTGTTTCATTACACTGACTCCTGTCGTGTCCTTTTCCTCTTCTTAAACTTTAACTCACACATTACAATTAATTAGTTACTGGATTCCCAGGCCAGGGATGTACAAGATGAGCGGGACCTGTACCCAACGAGCAACCATTGTGAGCATGGGCTGTCTGTGCTGAAAGCCACCCAGAAGCCTTTTGTCTGCACACCGTGCTGTGTTTAAAACCTGTGACAAACACAATGGGCATCATAAACACTGGTACCTTTCACTTAGCTCTGATATATTTTATTGTTTAATAGTGAGAGAATATATTCAGGTTCATAAGTATATGCATAGATAAAGCATTAATCCAGTCTCATTGGTAATTAGAAATTATGTAAATGAATTTTTTTATTTTGGGGATATGTAGCTTTTTAAAAAATTTAGTTCAAAAGCTGTTAAAATGAAACACTGTGACAGACCACCACTTCATATTAGCTAACCCGGCCACCTCAGGATGAAGCCCCCTTTTCTGCTTCTCTTCTGGATGTGGTCTGCTTCCCTTCTGGACAGGTCTGCTGGCAAACCATAGACCAAAGTGTTGGACTGTTTCTTTTTTGTTCTCTCCTTCCTCCTGAGCAGTGGGGAAACCTAGCTGCTCATGAATCTAGGGAAGATTAAGGTGTTTCTAAACAAAATATATTGATAAAAGCCAAAATGTATTATGAGTTATCTGAATATATATTATCAGGATTATTTTATCATCAATCTCTGGGTCTGATAAAGAAAAAGTATGATAGAGAAGACAGACAAACTTGGGAATCAAGAGACATGTTTTTGTTTTTAACTTACTAAAGGCTTCAGCAGAAACTTTGCACAAAGACCAGGAGTTCAGGGCTGATTTATGCACATGGATGATGCAAAGATTAGAATGATTGTTTAGGGCTTGGCTGCTGCCCCTAGTTCCCCCATTCCTAGCCTGTTCTTGTACTTTTGCAGCAGACAGAACAAGGACGCCTTCAGTGGTCTCATTACTCAATTAAGTTCCTCAGGTTCAGATACTGTGTGCCGCACTCCCCCTGTGCCCACCTTCCCTCCACTCGTGGTTATCTAGGGTTATACTCACCAGGACAGGGAAGCTGAGGGATGACAAAAGCCTGTTGTTTTAGTTGCCCAGAAAATAATGGAAGGAGATAGATTTAGGCAACGCCGACAGGCAAAGGAGAAAAAGGCTCAAGTCATGCATACGAGGAATTGGTTGAACGAGATTAACTTCAGAGTAGGAATGACTGACATGTCCCAGTGTTTTGGAGACAGAGATGATATTGACTACAGTCTACAGTTTTATTGCCCACATTTCCCAGGGAATTAATGCTGTGTGATTCTCTATGCCCTGGAGTTCCTGTGTTGTGCTACCTCGGTTCTGAAATAATGGATGTTAGACAGTATAGCTTTCTCACAATTCCTTCTAGGGCAGGGGAAGAAGAACGTAAGTTCTACAAGGCATATGATCAGTTTTTCTAACACCAGGTGAAGAATTCCAGCAGTAGATCATCTGTCTATAGTTGACAGAGTCTCACCTCATAGCTCAGCTTTAGGGTAAATAAGTATTTTTAGAATTTCCATTAACTATGGACTATACACTTTGTACTACCCATATATGGGATAGAAACGCAGACCTTCTAGAAATACAGTCTTCTATGCATTTGTGAGGGTATTGATTTATCTAGTTTATGTAATGAAAAGTATTTCTCCTTCTCATTTCAGTCATGATTGTCTGGTTTTACGTTTTTGGAATAGTCATTTTTACCCGACTTACTTGTTTATGAGTCTGCTGATTTAATTTAATTGCTCAGCTCACAAAAATACTTAGTCACTGTCTCCACAAAAGGTAGCAGGTTTTCCTTACCAATAATTATTACACTTAGTGATACATTGAGATATACTTTGAAGAGAGTCAAAGGCATTGTAGAGTTAGCATCTTAAGATATAGGCACTCCAGGGCACAGAGGACCAAAAAATCCTTAATCTGGGGAATCTGGGCACTAAAACTGTAACTTGGAGACACTATCATCTCTATCTCCAAAATACAGGGAAATGTCAGTCATTCCTAGTTCAGACTGTAGACTTGTAATATAGACTAGTGTGTCCATATATCTATCCTTCATCACTAGCTGTTAAGACAGTGAAGATCAGCCCCTCCCATGTTAAAGAACACTTTTCTCTTAGGTGTTTAGGGAGAAGAGTCTGAGATGGCGGACTAGGAGACATTAAGGATCTGTTTTTACCTCAACACTGCCCACAGTGGCAGGCCTGTCCAGTGTTACTAGGGTTGAGCTCTTGTGTATAGTAAAGACTTAGAACTTTCAGGGAAAACCTGGGCTATGAATAGTTAACTTTAGTCAGCTTGAAGCTTTAGTGCAGGAGCAGCTTCCAGACGCTACCTGTCCCTGTGTCAGGCAGCAGCTCCGGTTCCTGGAGAATCGCACACAGCTCTCAAGATAAGCCGAACAAATAGGCCCCTGTTCCCCAAGCGCTGGAGATATTTACTCTGAAGAGTTGCCTATGATCACAAGGTTCCCAGAAAAGAAAGATGGTGGCAATTGAGTTGCCTAATTCCCTTCCATTTTGCAAGCTTCTTTCCCCTCATCTGAAGTGGCTGTCAGTGTGGTAAGGGACTGAGACACTTTCTTCCTCACCTTTGATCGCCCCTTTTTTTGTTGCGCATATGCATGTATACATGGCAGTGCTGTCTGAACCCATACCAGTGAATTAAGCTCCATGCTCACAAAAGGAAATCCAGAAACAGACAAATTCAGTAACTAAATGGAATTTTTTCTTTTTGGGAGCTAGAAGCAGATTTCAGAAAATGGTAAAACAAAACGAAATGACAAAACAAAACCAAAAACCAACAAGTAGGCATTTCAGAAGGACAGAGAGATGGGGCCAAGGAGCATCTAAAACAGTGATGTCCACAACTATGTAAATGTGATGGAAGACATACATATCACTATGCAGAAAACTCAGCTAGAAAAACCCACGGTGGCTAGGAGACCGTCAAACTTGTCAACGGCAAGGAGAGGCTCAGTGTAGCAGGGAAGACGGAACACCTTACATATGCACAGTATCAGCAAGAGAATCAGCAGCTCCCTGTCAGAAACTCTCCTGGCCCAACACAGTATGCTGTGATGTATTCAAATTACTGAAAGAAAAAACTGTCAATAAAGAAGCCAGATCTGACGAAACTGTCCTTCAAAATTGACAGACACTAAGACATTCCCAGATAGTGAGGCCGAGAGAGCTCATTGCCATGAAGCCTGTCCTGCATGACGTACAGGAACCTGTGGGTGAATTGGAAGGACCGTAGACAATACCTTAGAGCCTACTGAAGAAATAATAAAAATCTCAATTAAACATGTGAGAAAATATAGAAGGCCATATTGTAGCAGTATCTTCTAATTACTTTTTATACACTAGATGACTTGAGATTATTACTTCAAAATATTTTTGAGTCAGGTATTATAATACATTTACATTTTATGTGCATGTAAGACTAATTGACTTAAAATTGGCTTACATTGTAGACTGAAATTAAAAAAATTATACCCTCAAGAAGTGAAACTTTGTGTATCACCAAAGATAGGCTGTTATAAATTAAAGCCTTAGGTTACAAACTCAGGTTTAAAAAGTACTTCTTTATTTTTATTTTAGTTTCTGAGTATTTTGTCTGCATGTACATAAGGGTCCAGTGTGGGTGCCTGTGGCCTTGGAGGCCAGAAGCGGGTCCTAGAAACCCTGGAACTGGAGTTAAGGAAGGCTGTGAGCTGTGATATGGGTACTGGAGCTGAACCCAGGTTCTCTGGAAAAGCAACAAGTAACCTTAATACCTGAGACATTTCTTCAGA
Source organism: Micromys minutus (assembly GCF_963924665.1). NCBI lineage: Eukaryota > Metazoa > Chordata > Mammalia > Rodentia > Muridae > Micromys > Micromys minutus. The sequence continues at coordinate 47,034,564 of NC_137956.1, read as the reverse complement.
TCACACGATTCAAGATTTTAAATACAACTTTTCTGTTTCTCGCAGAGGAAACAGCTAAAAAGATCAATACAGCAGTGGACAGGGTATATGGCATAGCAGTGTGCATCTGTATCCTGTGTAATATGGTTTGTTACTAGCTTGCTGAGATTTGTTTCATCAGTGTTAGTAGGGAACATTTGCCAGACTTATCCATTATAGACAAATAGGATTTATCCCAGAATGCAAAGACCTATTCACACATAAGAATCAATCAGGATGTAGGAAAAACATAATTTCAATCAATGCAGAAAAAGTAGTTGGCAAGGTTCCACACCCTTCATGGTAAAAACCAATTCAGGAGACTGCCTCCACATAGTAAAGTCATGTATGAAATTCTGTAGTAAGCATCATGCTCCCTGACAACAGACTGAAGACTTTCTGCATGCTCAGGAACAAGATGCAGGCGTCTTCTGCTAGTTCTAGTTAACCTACTCTTCCATAGCAAAGAAAGCACAACATCAAAACTGCGAAGAAGCAAGAAAAATCATTTCTGTTCACGCACAGACAGTATGGAACTCATATGTAATCCCCAGGAACATGCACGCACACACTCACATTTAGAAATAACAAAATTATGAATTAAGCTAAGCACAGGACATGCAGTCAACATCCAAATGTCAGTTAAATTGCTCTACACTGACCATAAACCTGAGAGGGCAATGTTAAGATGGCGTCAGAAGATAGTAGTCATTACTGCTGTTCAGGAGCACTTTCCAGTTCTCTGCCTTTCATTTGTAACCTTTAAAGACATTTTCATACACTTAATTTTAAATTGTGTGTGTGTGTGTGTGTGTGTGTGTGTGTGTGTGTGTGTGTGTGTCTATGTGTCTGTATGTGCAAGTGATTCCAGTATCCAAAAGGCCAGAAGAGGGCCTAGGATTCCCTGAAGTTGAAGTTATAGGAAGTTGTGAGCCACTTTGCAAGGATTTTGAAAACAAAACTCAAGTATTTGCAAGAGTATCAAATGCTTTCAACATCTGAGTCATCTCTCCGGCCCCTGGAATTGTTTAAAAGATCATCCTTATTACTTTTATTTGTGTATGTGTGTGAGTACCCACAGAACCTAGAAGAGCACACTAGAGCCCTTGGATTCGGAAAGAAAACTCACAGTTATTTCTTTTCCTGTGGTAGTGAGCGTCCTAAAAATCTCTTCCGAAGTCGGCTCTATGACTCATCACTTTCTTCTGATTTCCCTGCCTGTAAACATAACTTGTTAGTCCACAGTAATGTATCAAGTAAGAATTCTGTAAATGAGCAGAAACTACCAAGAGATGAACATGGCTTGTTCTGAGACATGTTCCACCACAGTTCCAGGCAAGGATTGGTGCATCCATTTTCCATATGCAGTCTTCAGCAGCCTCACAAGGGTAGACCCCTTTCCTGCTTCATGCATCTGATCTGTAGAACTGAAGTGCAGACTGTGTCCAAGGTCAGCCAGTCACTGAGTGACCGTGAGAGTTGTCTGAATCAAAGCTCCTGTTCTTTGTGTGCACACTGCCAACTCACATGTCTGTAAGCAGTGCTTGGTTTTATTTGTTGAATATTTGCCCCTAATGAGGACAGTGTTCACCTTTTAATTCCATTGTACATGTTGAATGATGGCTGTGTTTGGCCAACTCACCCTTCTTGATTTGCAATTCAGTGTTCTCCAAAGGAGTCATGAAGAACAATCAGAATTCTTGACAGAGAATTATAGTAGACTGTCAATAAATGTTAGCTATTTCTTTAATATCAAGTTAGATTACATATAGTCTTTCCTTAGGACCCATGTGTATGGGAGAACAATTGGGTGGAGAATATTCCTTATCAGGATGGAGAGAAATACAGCGAATGATCTTCTTTAAGGTCATAGCTGCAGCATATTTCTACTGTGGTGTAGACAGTAGTGCTAGGATCCATTGAAACCAGGAGGCAAGCTAGAGCCTCTGCAATCTGACTTCCTGTTGAGTGATGGGAGCCACCATCTGCAGCCTCGCTCAAGCACATTGGGCTTGTTTGATGGACTTTGTAAGGGGACAGGAATCACCATCTCTCATGTTCTTTGTGCCCGAGAGAAGCTAGTTTCTTTTTCTATATCTGTTCAGCTTTTCTGATTAACTCATGTTTTTATGTGCTGAGTCTGCTGTGTACACAAGTTCTCTATTTGATCTCTTATGAATTTAGATAGCTGTGAACTTGTGCCGCATTAAAAGCCCAAACCAAAACAATATGAGCAATGTCTTTCAGTTCATAAGAAGGATGGAAGTGTGTCCACCTTCCTGATGTAAGACTCACTAAATTGTCCTCAGAGCTGTGACCCCGCATGAGCAAAGTGGGGATGGCTTTTAGTGATCCTGCCACGTCAACCTTTTAAGTTAGGGAAGAGTTGTAAACTCACTCATTGATACATTCTTCCAGAAGCGAGTGCTGAATTCCCACGCTCATATAACCCTAAGTTTACACTTGGATAGATTAATGTCTTTTTCATTTTCTTTTAAAAATTCCCTTCTATGTTTTATTTTTTGAAGTATAGTCTAGCAAAGGACTGGAATCTATTTATGAATTCAGCAAAACCTGTGATCCTTAAACCCTAAATAATTCCCATTAGATAAATGTGAATGCGCTTCTGTGTTTAGAGCAGAACATGCCGTTTGGGCCTCGCATATTAACTATCCTCTTCAACAAATCCTCACCCCTCCTTTCACTGTCATTATGTGCAGTCTGAGCATTTGTCAGTAGCAACTGTAACCAGTGTTTGCCCACAGATACTACTGATTAATAGTCGTAGAAACATTTCTCCCTAGTAATATTACAAAGTGTCCTTTCTGATTTGGAGAGAATTACACAACACTTATGATGTATCTTATTATTTTCAACACCAGTTATTGTTCACAATCCTTGCTAGGAGCTCTTCAGAATTCTTTAAGGCAACAGAGCTGCACCATCACCTCGGAGTCTGAGCCAGGCTGCCTGCATGCTAATTCCAGCTCTGCCTTTAATAGCTATACAGGCACAGCAAGTTGTAAACTCAGCCTCCTTATCTCTGAAGTGTAATAATGCATCCCTCACAAGCTTATGAGGGACTCATTAAATGAGTCATTTGTGAAGTGTTTAGGATGGTGCTTGGCAAAACAACATAAGCTTTAGATAGGTTAGTAAATTTAGAAAAATAGTAATAGGCTCTTTAAATAATAGAACTCTTTTATAAATGAAATATGCACTCTGTCAACTTCTTGATGTGAATGGTGTTCTTGTTTTGTTTTCTGGGCCTGCAGAGGCTAAATGTCTTGTCTGTGATCTCAGCTCACTGTTACGATGGCTGAGGCTCAAGTTCATGCATTGCTTGAAGTCACTCAGCAGTGCAGCCAGGCCTCAGCCCAGGCGTGTGGCCACAAACTCCCAAATTTTCAGATTGTGTGTCAGTCTGCTTGTAGTTTGTATTGAGTTATCTGTTGACCTCCACAAGCATATGGGATTCATAATTAACTATTCTCTGCCAACTGGAAAACCCCAAAAGGCCTTCTTGTTAATTTTGTCAGCTTGATTTAGAACTCTACAAACAGATTTTCAAGGTAGTTAGAGCTACAAGTGGCTTCTCTTCCCTATAGCACACTGGTTCCTCACCCGGAGAGTGGGGCTGCTCTTCTGCGATTGGAAACCTGGGATTCACTTAACTTCCATGTGGTATAAGCAGGAAGTTGCCGTTAGTGATGCAGATGCTGCAGCTCTCACACTGCAGTTTGTCTTCTTTCTTCATAGCTGCTTTCCAAACCTTCTCCACGCCCCTCCACAGTAAAGCTCTGACACCGACTTCACAGTCTTGAACCTGCTTCAAATCTCTGCTTTTCACCAGTTAGCTATCCCCTTCTCAAAAACCATTTTGTAGAAAATAATCTCTAGGTTGATTATGTTTTCTTTCTGTGTAATGGAATCAGACAGACAGGATTTATGAATGTGTGTTATGTTTACCGTGCTTACTTTGTGGAACAGTGGATGGGTTTATGAGGCTGTGGTGCTGAAGAAGCCATGCAGCTTAGGCAAAATGAAACAGGAGACTCCCTTGCTCTTCTGAACGTGGGTGTCCTTAGGTGGCATCTGGTTCTCCCCGGCTGGGGCCTGTCCCTTAGCCTCTCATGACACTCTGCTTTCAAGCCTCCTACACCAGTGGCAGTCCCACACTAGTGAAGAGTTGTCCTTTGGAACACGGTGCTCTGGATGATGGGCCAGCCTGAGTGTTGGGGGTTTCTAAGAACAGAGTCATAGCCTGCAGCATTTATTTTCATCTTTCTGTGGAAAACTAAAGGCATAAGAACAGTGTGTAAGAGGAACAGCAGAGATCCAGGGACACAGGGCTGGTGAGACTGAGCTTCGAGTAGCCGGGGAGCAGAGAGGTCTGGGTTGAGCACTCAGAAAGCGCCCCCCCCACACCCCGTTGGTTCAAGCAAGCAGGAACTCTGGCTTAGGGTCTTGGTTTCCAACCAGAGGGCCCGGGCCCGTGTATGCAGAACAGGCGCCCAGGCCATCTGCCACCAGGATCAGTGGAGATCTAGGGACACAGGCCAGGTACAAGGGAGAGACGGGAACCAATCACTGACAACAAGACCATGTATAATCATAGAAAAACATGATGGCAAGATGAAAGCGAAAGAACTTACCTCAGGGAAACCAGAACCCAGCTCTCCCATCCCAGCAAACAGCAGAATGCCAAACACTCCAGAAAAAGAAGACTTAGACCCAAAATCATACCTCAAGATGATGATAGAGATCCTTAAACAAGAACAGGAGGAAAAGCATAAAGAATTAGAAGCTTTTAAAAAGGAAACAAGAAAAACACTCAAAGAAATAAAAAAAAAAACTAGAGGAAAACAGAACTAAAGAGATGAAGGAATTGAAGAAGGAATTTAAAATGGAAATAGAAACAATAAAAAAAAAAACACCCTAGAGGTAGAAAACATAAAAAAGAAATCAGGAGTCACAGATGCAAGCATCTCCCAACAGATTACAAGAGATGGAAGAGAGAATCTCGGGGGCTAAAGACAACATTGAAAACAGACAAAACAGTCAGAGAAGATGCAAAAGCCAAAAAGCTCCTAACACAAAATGTCCAGGAGATCCAGGACACAATGAGAAGACCAAACCTAAGGATAATAGGAATAGAAGAGGGCAAAGAATATCAACTAAGAGGCACAGTAAATATTTTCAACAAAATCGTAGAAGAAAATTTCCCTACCCTTAAGAATGAGATGACCATGAGCATAAAAGAAGCCTACAGAACTCCAAATAGAGTGGACCAGAAAAGAAATTCCTCCCGATACATAATAGCCAAAATGCCAAGTGACCAAAGCAAAGAGAGAATACTAAAGGCAGTAAGGGAAAAAGGTCATGTAACATATAAAGGCAGACCAACCAGAATCACACCAGACTTCTCAACAGAGACTATGAAAGCTAGAAGATCCTGGACAGACATCATGCAGACCCTTAGAGAATACAAGCATCAGCCCAAGCTGCTATACCCAGCAAAACTATCAATCACCATAGATGGAGAGACCAAGATATTCCAAGACAAAACTAAATTTACACAATATCTGACCACAAACCCAGCACTATAATGAATTATAGGTGGAAAACCCAATACAAGGAGGGAAACTACATCCTAGTAAAAAGCAAGGAAACCAAAAGAAGAAAGACACACAGGCACAATTCTACCTCTAAAAGCAAAAATAGCAGGAAACAGCAACCACTATTCTTTAATATTTGTTAACATAAATGGACTCAATTCCCCAATAAAAAGATATAGGCTATTAGACTGGATACATAAACAGAATCCAGCATTTTTCTGCATGCAGGAAACTCATCTCAGAGACAAAGACAGACACTGTCTCAGAGTAAAAGGTTGGGAAAAAACCTTCCAAGCAAACGGCCCCAAGAAACAAGCTGGAGTGGCCATTCTAATATCGAATAAAGTAGATTTTCAACCAAAGGTTATCAAAAAAGATAAGGAAGGACACTTTTTACTCATTACAGGGAAAATTTGTCAGGAGGAACTCTCAATCCTTACCATAAATGCTCCAAATACAAGAGAACCCATATTCATAAACGAAACCCTACTAAAGCTCAAAAATTACATTGCACCCCACACAATAATAGTGGGAGACCTCAACACCCCACTCTTATCAATGGACAGATCATGGAAACAGAAACTGAACAAGGACACAGTAAAACTAACAGAAGGTATACACCTACAGACATCTACAGAACATATCATCCTAAAACAAAAGAATACACCTTCTTTTCAGCACTTCCCAGCATCTTCTCCAAAACTGACCATATAATCACTCACAAAACAAGTCTCAATAGATATAAGAAGATTGAAATATTCTCATGCATCCTATCAGATCACCATGGTCTAAGGCTGGTCTTTAATAACAACAAAGACAATAAAAAACCCATATACACATGGAAACTAAACAATGCTCTATTAAATGATAACATGGTCAAAGAAGAAATAAAGAAAGAAATTAAGGATTTTCTAGAATTCAATGAAAAAGAAAACACAGCATACCCAAACATATGGGATGCAATGAAAGCAGTACTGAGAAGAAAACTCATAGCTCTGAGTGCTTCCAAAAAGAAACTGGAGAGAGCATACCCTAGCAACTTGACAGCACAGTTAAAAGCTCTAGAACAAAAGGAAGCAGATACACCCAAGAGGAGTAGATAGCAATAAATAATCATACTCAGAGCAGAAGTTGACCAAATAGAAACAAAAAGAACCATTCAAAGAATCAACAAAACCAAGAGCTGGTTCTTTGAGAAAATTGACAAGATTTATAAACCCTTAGCCAGACTAAGTAGAGGGCAAAGAGAGAATATCCAAATTAACAAAATCAGAAAGGAAAGTGGAGCCATAACAACTGAAACTGAGGAAATTCAAGAAATCATCAGATCCTACTACAAAAGCCTATATTCAACAAAGCTGGAAAATCTGGAGGAAATGGATGAGTTCCTAGACAGATACCAGATACTAAAGTTAAACCAGGACCAGGTAAACCATCTAAATAATCCCATAACACCTAAAGAAATAGAAGCAGTCATCAAAAGCCTCCCAACCAAAAAAAGCCCAGGTCCAGATGGGTTCAGTGCAGAATTTTATCAGACATTTATTGATGACATAATACCAGTACTCTCCAAAAGAGGAACATTCCTCCACTGTTGGTGGGGTTGTAAACTGGTACAACCACTCTGGAAATCAGTCTGGCGATCCCTCAGAAAATTGGACATAGTACTACATGAAGATCCAGTTATTTCACTTCTGGGAATATACCCCAGAGAAGCTCCAACATACAATAAAGACACATGTACCACAATGTTCATAGCAGCCCTATTTATAATATCCAGAAGCTGGAAAGAACCCAGATGTCCTTCAGTAGATGAATGGGTACAAAAATTGTGGTATATTTACACAATGAAGTACTACTCAGCTATCAGAAACAATGAAATTCCTAAGAAAATGGATGTATCTAGAGAATATCATCTGGAGTGAGATAACCCAGTCACAAAAGAACAGACATAATATGCAGTCACTGATAATTGGATACTAACTCCAGAAAGCTCTGAACACCCCAGAAACAACTCACAGACTATATGAAGTTCAAGAAAAAAAGGAAGGCCAAAAAAAAGAAAATGAAAAACCATTATGCTTAATGTTTACACACCAAGAAAACTGACTAATTCTAGGTTACATCTTGTTTTACATGTACTTTATGCTTGTTGTAACTAGTAAGATTTTAATGCATAATATCAAACCTTAAAAAAATCAAGTACTGACAAAAATGTATTCGTATACTTTTATGCAAAAATGCTTAAAATCTGTACATTTATTTTTGTTTTTTAAAATGAAGTTCTTCAATTAAAAAAAAGAACAGTGTGTAAATATATGTTGAAGTCTTGTCATGGAAAGCATATCCAGGACCCAGAGGTTTTTCTGATCTCTTAAGGTCACTTCATCTTACTACTTACTTTCTTATTCCCGCACCCCTACTTATAATGTTGCAGGGAGCACCCAACAAAGAGCTTTGTCTCCCTACCCACATCTAACACTTTCGGGAGCACTCCAGAAAGGAACTGAAGTAATTCTCCTGGTGGTGTAGTTTTCAGTATTTCAAGCCATGTAATAAAAAGACACTATTGATACTTTATTCTCAAATTTTTATATTTTGTTTCCATATTTCTTTTGGTGGTCTTATTATTTCTTAATCTCATAAAATACCACAGTAAACGAGGCTGGGTGTTTCCATTAATTGACTCATGCTTACCAGTGATACGGAATGTGAAAAACATAAATTGGTTTGATTTTTAAAGCCCACTTAGAATTAGTAAGACTTCTGTTTACGTTTACACCAAGAAACAGGTAAACTAGATTTTATGAGAAGCAGTTGTTTGAGTATTCACTAAGTTAAGTAAGCTTCCTAAGTAGTGAAGCCTCAGTTATATGAAATGCCTGCTAAAGATGGCAAATTGCAAAAGAAGGTATCACATCACTAGGCAGCTGGGGAGCCTGGCAGTGTGGCTTCCGTGCACATGAGGTGAGATGCTGTTCTCTGTTCTCTTTGCATCAGAGGAACAAGAGCCCTCTAATTGTCCAGAGGCTCCTCCTCTGTGAGAGAAACCCGTTAAGGAAGACAAGGCACCCTTGGGACTAATTTCCTACTGAAGTGCTTTATGTGTGAGCAGTCTGTCTGGCAGAAGAAAAGGGTGGGAGTTTGGTAAAATAGAACAGTGCCTCAAGACAGCATGTCGTCGGCTTAGTGAGCCATCTGTAGTTTGAGGATGTGAGTAGCAGGACTGCCACTAATTCCTGCCTGCCAAGCCAGACAGCATTATTTATTTATTTATTTATTTATTTATTTATTTATTTATTTATTTATTTATTGTATACGAGTGCACTATAGCTGACTTCAGACACACCAGAAGAGGGTATCGGATCCCATTACAGATGGTGTGGGCCAACATGTAGTTACTGGGAATTGAACTTTGGACTCCTCTTCAGTCCCATGTAGCATCTTAATACTAGTGAGAATGTTCTCAACTATTTATTGGCAATGCCTTCTGAAAAGCCACTTGTATTTCTTTACATTATGATTTCTAAGGATGTTAGCTGTATGTTTCTAAAGCTGTAATACATATGAAATAATATAAAGTCATGTTCAAGGCTAGGTGAGTTAATTAATATACCTGTAATCTCGGCAGCTGCAGAGGCAAAGACAGGAAGATAGGCATTCAGACTGAACCTGGACTGCACAGTAAATTTGAGGCTAGCCCAGTGCACTTGATGAGACCTTGTCTCAAAACAACAAAAGAAAACGAAAATAAAGGTGTTAGGAGATAGCTCAATGGTAGAGCACTTTGCCTAGCATTCCTAAGGCCTGGGGTTTAATCCCAACATTTCAGTGAACAAATGAATGAATGAATGAATGAATGAATGAATGAACATATCATGGTCAATATTTGAAGTTGTTTTGGTAAATTTGGGATGATAAATAAAACACCTAATATGCTTTCAGTTTTTCAGATTTTTGATCTGTGGAGGTTGCTCCTGCAGAGAACCTAGGTTTAATTTTTAGCACCCATATGTCGACTCACAAGCATACACATCTCCAGTTCCAGGAGATCCAACACCCTGTTCTGACCACAGTATACAGACATTCATGCAGAAAAAACACACATACACATTTTTTAAGATCTTTAAAATAAATGCCACCAAGGTCATAGACCCTGAGATAAATTAGTGCTTCATAAAATACTTTATAGGTCTGCAGAGCATGTGAGATGAGATTCTGGGTTATCTAGAAGTAATGTTATCGTCCTGCCAGATGGTCGTTCTGTTAGACTGTTTCACTTTACTTTTATAGAGGACAAAATGTAACTAGATTTTGTTGGTACTATTTGGTTTTGTCTTTCACATTTAGAGTCTGGTCTGGGTTTACCAATGCCACATTTAACAAAATCTGTCTTTACAAGATTCAGTATTTACTGAGCTCTCACACTTAAGACTCCTAAACATGTGGGATTGAATAAAACATGAATTTGGTGCCCTTGTGAGACATAAATTAGCAGACATGACACAAGGCAGACAAATAAAGGATTCCCACTACTTGTTTGTAAGTGCAATAGGAAAGAATTGGGGCAGCCAAGGAAGGGGAGTGGGAGCTTTGTAGGGGACCAAGGCGGGGAAGGATGTAAGAATACACAAATCCCAGAAGCCAGTGCTCTTCCCTGCAGTAGCCAGCACACTGGCTGCTCAGCCACACTCCTTGTTTGCATTCTATTTTTTCTCTTCTTCCACTCTCAAAAGTAACTAGGTTTTGGTCTTCCAATACAGAAGCATTTTCTGTGTCCCCATCAGACTTCGGGCTTTCCTGTTTTTCTCACCCGAGTTTCTTACTGGTGGGCAGGTTAAACTGTTACTAGAGAGGTGAGACTGGGAAGTAACAGAGGAAAGATTCTCTATTTGAAGGAGGGTGGCAGTCTGTTCTGCCAGTACCATGGGCAAGTAGCAGAACCTTGGAGAATGGCACAGTGACTTGGGAGCTGAGGCTCTGTCACAAGGGCACTTGACCTGTGCAGAGATACTTACATACAGGGTGGCAGAAAATAATTTGGACTGTATTCATGTTGCCATTGTGGGATGAGATAATTACCTGCTGTGACTTTACAAATCTCTATATATCCTTACAATTCATATATATCTAGCATGGACTCACAATGACTGAGGTCAAATTTCCCATCTTGGTTAGGTGAAACATGTCACAAATTGATTTGATTTAGCAAAAATAAGGTAGTGTAACAGTGCCGTTGCTTTCTAAGGTGTAACATTTATCCTCTTTAAACTCCAGGTCGTCACAGCTTGATTAATTCTTGGGTGAACAAAAGATCTTTAAGGTATAAAGCAACAGAAACTTGAATTTGTGCCAAACTGAAGGATTCTCTACATCCACTGTCCTGGACACACACACACACACACACACACACACACACACACACACACACAGGTGGTTCTGTGGCTAAGCACACGTGCCACACAAGAATGGTGACTTGAGTTTAGAAGTCAGCACCTATGAACAGTCCAAGCCTGATTGGGATTATCTGTTACCCCGGGAACAGAAGGATCTAAGATAGGACAATGGCTGGAGCCTGTTGGCCAGTTACCCAGTCCATAAAGCAAGTGCAGGTCCAGTAAGAGACTCTGTCTCTAGGGGATAATGTGGAGAGTGGCAGAGCAGGAAACTCCCTTTTCTCTCTGGCTCTGTGCTTGGCACAGGTACATGCATATTGCCAAGGGCATGCACATGCACCATGTAAACATCTACCACTTCTCCTCCCCTCCTTCCCTCCTTCTCCCTCTCCAGGCAAAGGGAATTGCCAAAAGCTTAATTTACATAGGTCTATAACATTGACATTTAGCATACAAATGTTTCTTAAGAGAAAACATCAGAATTCTGTGGAAGTTTCCCTGCATCTTTACCCATGTAGGGAAAAAGAAAGATGGGTGTTTTCCCTTACCTTATGCAAAGTGCAAGAGTTGTCTGTGTGACCGAGTGATGTATGTGCCCCATGCAGAGTGCGGGTTTTAGGTCATCCCAGCTGAAGACAGATGAAGCTCCTGAGAATGGCCAGCACTCTGGACTGTGCTCAGAGGTAATGATGCGGAAGTTAAAAACAAGTCCACACGCCATCCAAACAGAACGCTGTGGAACAGTTACATGTTTACAGAAACTGCTAAAAGAAAGACACTGCCCGTCAAGGGAGCTGCTTTCAGATAGAATAGTCACAAAATAAGTTTGCAAAATAAACAAAATCCCAAACAACAACAAACCAACAAACAAAATGCCAAGCAAACAAAAAAACCAATATGCCACAGAACACTCACAATAAAAAATTCTTTCAAACAATACTTACTTGTGTTCAGACCCAGAAGACATGCTATGCCTAACTAGATGCTTTACCTCTACTGACTATCATTCATGGTGCCAGAAGGTCCTCTGCACACTACTGGAGGACAAAGGTAATCATCAGTATCACCTGGCCATAAACTCTGACCCATAACAGTAGCCTGCCTACAAGATATTAGTCCAATATGGCTGCTAGTGCAATAGCAGCACAGGTATTATGGGAGCAACAACTGTTTGGTGGCCTAATTCATCAGATGGACAGATGGAACCCATGCCTGACACTGCTAAAGTGGTCAAGGACCTGAGACTAGGCCATGGGTGAGGGGAAACTCTAATACTATTATACTGTTAATAGAGGAGAGCAGTAAAATGACTTCTATTCTCTCTATCAACTCTCATCAAAGCAGCTTCTCATAGTACATGAGAATTAACACAGAGACCCACAAACTTCACAGTGTGCAAAGAGTGAAATACTTTGGAATTCTCAATCCTACATGAGATGCTTCTATCAAACCTTCCTACTTCCCATCCAAGGCTCAGGAGCCTATGTGGAGGAGAGGCATAAGGATTCTAAAAGCCAGAGGCGATGACCCAGCGATAGTGTCTTTCAGACTCAACAAGACCGATGAATATTTGAACTCACAGAGACTGTGGCAACACTCCTGAGACCACATGTTTAAGCCAATGTGTCCCAGCACTGAGAGGGGCAAATGGACATCGGATCTTACTCCTAACCAGAAAGCTATTTGTTATTGATTACTCTGTCAAAGGGAAAAGTGCCTTTTCTCCAGTGGAGTTTCATTGGGTGTATCAGCCACACTTCTTCCTCTTATTCTCTTCTTTCACCTCCTCTTCCTCCTCCTTCTCCTCCACCCCCTATTTTTCTTCTGTCTTATTGATCTTTTGCTTTGATTGTGTGTGTGTGTGTGTGTGTGTGTGTGTGTGTGTGTGTGTGTGTTTGGAGAGAGAGAGAGAGAGAGAGAGAGAGAGAGAGAACATAAAGATATCTGGGTAGATTCTAGGAAGAATTGGGGAGGGGAAATATGATCAAATGTATTTATGAAAACAATTTTGATTAAAAAATAAATTCCTTTAAGGTAAGTCCCTATTGCAGAAAAACACAATGCACTTTGGACCCAGGGCCCAGAGACCTGAGCTGGATCTGACCTGAAAGCCTCCTACACGAGGATGATCTTTTATGTTACCAGAACGCACCATGCAAACTTCCAAAGGAGGGAAGCAACCAACAGTCTTACCTAGTATGTTGCATAAACTGCTACAATGACCAGTGTGGCCCCGTAGTGGTATAGAGTACTTTGGTCGTAACCAACCTCTATCATTGGACTTAAGGCTTGCTCAATGAGAGGGAAATCATGCCTGGTCCTAGAAACCTAACCAACTACCTGGAGCTACTGAAGTCATGGACCTTGGAGGAGAAACTACAACCACCCCTTTACTAAACCAGCACAATATCTAACTACGCTCTAAACTTTATCGTTGTATTTACAGATAAGTATAGTTTTCACCCTTTGTCAAGAAAACACTTTGCAATAAATGAGGATCATTATAGAAAACCACAACTAATCAAAATGAAGATTGTGCTCTCAGTGCCAATGGATACATCTACAGTGCAGCTTCTGCATCATTATGTTAAAGGGGGAGAAAGATGAAAAGAATCAGAGGAGCAGGAAGTTCCCTGTGAAATGTGTCACCTAGAAATGTTGCTTCTCTGAAGTCTCAAATGCATGGCTAAGCAATATGCCCTAAGAAAGGACAGCACTAATGGACATGTTACACACAAGGAGGAATTTTATGGGGCCTCAACTCTAGACAAACAACCAACACAGCCGAGGAATACTGGGAAAAAAATAGTCTTTCCAATGAAGAGCACACCAATTGGTTTTTCAATACCAAGTAGTCAGCCTTTAAGATAAAGATATACAAGCAAGACAATATTTACTAAGCAGTTGTACATCCATATGTGGGAACACACAGATATCACGGTCATCATCATCATCATCATCATCATCATCTTCCATTCACAACAATTAAAGACAAAAAGACCATGAATTTGAAAGAGAGCAAGGGAGGGTACATGAGAGGATTTGGAGAGAGGAAAGGGAAAGTGGGAATAATGTAATTATTTTAATTAATCTCAAAATTAATTTTAAAAAACACCATGAGAAATGTACCTTATTTAAGCCTACAAGGTGTCAACTATAACACTGTATGATAGCAAACCAACAAAACCATTCTCTTTGGCTTTTCTTCTATTTCATTTTAACACCAGAGGATATAGTAAATTTAGGGAGAAGAGCAGTCTAAGGATCATGGGGACTACTGGCAGCTTCTTGTACGTGGAGTGCAGGAGCTGGCACGAAGAGAAATTTAAACATATTAGTGGAAATGTGTTTAATTTTGTGAGGGGTGCAGCAATTGGATGACATTTTAAAAGTTACAGACAAGCAGAAGAGTCATATGACCTACTCTAGGTATTCATCTTTTGAAAAATGTTTCGTTTTGGACAGGGTTTTTTTGTATAGCCCTTGCTGGCTGGAACTTGCTGTGTAGATCTGGCTAACCTGGAACTGGCAGATAACCACCTGTCTGCCTCCTGAATGCTGAAACCAAAGGCTTATGCCACCATATGACTGTTATTAGTATTTTGAAGTAAAATGAATCACAGTGTTACCATTGCAATACAGTGGAGCTTGGTGTTTATTCATTCTTGATACACATTAACCTGGTAACAAGGATGTGGAATGAATTTGTCTAGTGAGATACTGGGCCTCTCTCCACAACCCAGAAGCCTTTGCCTGGGAGATTCCGAGTGAGTGACTGTACCAGTGTCTAGGAAAGCTGTTTTCAAGGATGGTTACAAGCACACTTTTGATGAAGTCCTCTACAGAATGATTTGATTCAGCTCATGTTTTAGAAAGCACTGGAACTCATCAGACTGAGTATTTTAACTAGAGGAGAAACTGATCATTTGTGTAGGAAATTAGAATCTTTTCATAAAAAGTATGTTAAATTGCTGCATTCTGATATTGCTGTGTTTTAGTTGTTCATATAATTAGCTAAAAGAAAGCAAAATTGTACAGACAGGAAAGGAAAAAGCAAAATGATAGTTTTCAATTTGTATTTTATGCTATTAGGGTCTGGAGTCAAAACAGTTGTGAGTGGCCATATGCGTACTGGACACTAAGCCTGGGTCATCTTGAAGAGTATCCAGTGCTCCAAACCACTGAATCATCCCTAGTTCCAAAATAACATGTTTGACATGATCATATATGCCCGAGGAAGCAATAGAACTCAAAGAGAAAACCTAATATAAAT
Organism: Micromys minutus; assembly: GCF_963924665.1. Lineage (NCBI taxonomy): Eukaryota > Metazoa > Chordata > Mammalia > Rodentia > Muridae > Micromys > Micromys minutus. The sequence continues at coordinate 47,019,259 of NC_137956.1, read as the reverse complement.
AAAGCCTTACTAAATAATACAAAACTATGTAAAATGAGAAAATTAGATGTATCTCAAGTGATCTGATTGCTATACACAATGGACTAGTTTGAGAATGAAATTGTGATACTCATTTTTGATGACACTACATTGTATAAAATGCCCTGACAGACGTGTGTGAAATAAAGCATCAAGCCTACTATGTAAGACTTCAAAATTTACTGCAAAGATAGGAAATAAGCCCAAGATGGAAAGATCCACTGTCTGGTGTGGAAGATGTAACTCAGAAGATGTCAATTTAAGTTACTGTTAAGGAAACCTTAATTTAAAAGGGAGCAGAGTCTTAGTATTTGTAGGAAGTGGAACTCAGAGTGTTGGTATTGGCCTGTAAAACTCACAATGTGTTAATGATGGAGACTCTCAGGGCAGTTTGTTACTAATGTTACTAAAATAATGAAAGCTGTAATGGAGTGACAGAGTTACACTCAGAAGTGTTTCCCTGGTCCACAGCACTGTGACTTCCTGCCTGGGCTGTTACTGTAGCCTGCTAAGCAGCTGTTCCACAGCTACACTTACTTCTGCAGAACCTGACCTATCAAAGTAGCAAGAGTGATTGTTCCAGGGCATTAAACACTGGAACATGTAATCCCAGTGTTCGGAGTGAGACAGGCATGGCAAGTGCTGGCCAGCCTGAGGTATGTTAGACCATGTCTCAAATGGGGAAGGGAGGCATGCAAAGAGCATGTCCATCAGAGCTCTGCAGTGTCACCTCTGCTGGCTTCATGGCCCTCCTTTGCTGGCCCTTAGAAATTTCCTGGCCCTCTTTATCATTGTCTGTCACCCTGTTTTTTTTTTTTTTTTTTTTTTTTTTTTTTTTTTTTTTGATGTATCCTGAATATGTATCCATATCTGACTGTGGGGATGTCTTCTCCAGAAACATTCTTTCCCTGAAGAGCTGAATGGCTGACTCCCCAGCCCTCCTTAAGTCTTTACTCAAAAGAAACCTTTTCAGTGGGTTCCTCTGACCACCTGCTGCTCCCACTCTCTGCACACCGGCGATTGCCCTGCCTCCTGCATGTAGGCTTGTCTTACCCACACAGAGTAGCTAGAGCGCTTCTTTTCACACCATAGACCAGAGCTAAGCATTATCTGCTCACCAACAGATCCCCAATAGGGAGCTATGTCATGTTGAATCAATCAATAAATTGCATAATCAAAAAGAAAGTTGAAAAATAAAACATATATCTATTAATATCAATGTAAAATAAATGCCTATACCTTTTCAAATAAATACATACTGTATTTGTAGAATAGAAAAATCATTAATAGTGGTTGACTTAGTGACAAAGAGTTCAGAGAATGCCCCCCTCCAAAAAAAACCCTGAAAATTTGGAACCCCTAGAGCTTGAACCTGCCACCTCTTGATTAAAACAAAACAAACCCACAGTGTACAGCTGAGCCTAATTCTGGAACTAAAAATTCTTTATAGAGTCGAGGCTCAACTATTGAGCACCTTCAAACAGTGTTAATTTGTTCAGCCACTAGGTGTCCTATATCTACCATAAGTTCTACAAGAAGCCCTTGGCAGAGAGTCACAGCTTCTCGGCTCCCTCAACTCTCTGTAGTTCAGTGTTGCTAACAGTCCAGAGCCGGCTCTTTAAAGGTAATCGAAGAGCATCTGTTCAGGTTTAGGAAGAGATTTCCACTGTACAGCTTCTTATCACCATGATAACATTAGTGCTGCAGAGATACATTAACTAAAAAATTAACACACATATCCGAGACAAGATTGCTCTCTATAGCCATGGCTGGCCTAGAGCTCACTATGTAGACCAGGCTGACTTTGAACTCACAGAGATCCACCTGCCTCTGCCTTCTGGGTGCTGGGGTTAAAGCTATGTGTTGCCATGCCCATCCTGACAGCCTTAATTTACATTTACAGCGTGAAAGCCAGCAAGATGGCTCAGTGGGCAAAGATGCTTGTCCCCACGCCTGATAACCTGAGTTTGGTCCCTAGAGGCCACCTTGTAGGAGAAGAGAACTAAGCTTCTCCAGTTGTCTTCAGCTTCCAAATGCGCTGTGGCAATGCACAGAACACATAAATCGTGAACATTAAAGATTACAGTTAACAAATTGAATTGCTTACATTTTCATTTTTTAAAACTGGGAAATAACTTAGCAAATGAATGAAATTTACATTATGTATATATGAAAGTATTTTTTGATTATACTCCTTTTACTGCTTTAATTACCAGCGATTGTCTAGAAGCACAGTTAAGAGGCATTTTCTGAATGTTTACAGCACTTAGTGAGGTGTCAGACCTGTGGCACCATGAAAAGATAGATAAACATCCACTGAGTCCTGGACCTTTGTTTGTGGGCGGTGATCTTCATGGCCATTTGTAACTATGACATGTGTCAGAATGTAGCAAATCACCAAATGACAGTGTTGGGCGTAGTTAGAGCACATAGATGATATTAATTTGGGAACTATAAGAATCATGTGGCATTCGAAAGGGCTTTGTACACAGTTTCATTGTAAGTTGAGAGGGAATGTTGTAGAGGTTGAAGATGTGTGCACATACTGAATTATTCCTTTCATCAGTGGGAGAAATATCCACATCCCTGCCATGGCATTTCCAAAAAGAAAATTTTGTCACGAATTTCATAAATTGTAATATTTAAAGACATAAAACATTTTATAGCAATTAAAATTTTTAGAAAAATTGCTGTAATAGATGATTGATATTTTAAATTCGGATTCTTTTGTTGAGTTTTTTAAACATCTAGGAAATGTGTAGTGTCTTATTAGAATGATACACACACACACACACACACACACACACACACACACACACTGAGTTCTTATTATCATAGCAACTACCATCCATTGTCTCCTATAACACTCATGAAAAGTCAGTGGTGGGCTGTTCAGGCTCACATGCTATATACACGGAGAGAGGCAGGGCTCTGCAGGCAAAGCACATGCGTCCACAGTGCGTATGTGCATGCGTGTGTGTGTGTGTGTGTGTGTGTGTGTGTGTGTGTAGGTCTGGCATAATGCCAAACTACATGCAACATTAGAATTAACGTTCTTACACTGAGAGCATTGCTTTGCCATTCCCTACCACTGTAGTCTCATTCTCTGTCACATAAAGTGAGGTCAGTGTAACCCCATGAGGTGTATTCTGCTGACTGCTTACCCTGGGAACATGGGAGACACTTCAGATCATATTAATGAATGGGTTATTAACTTGCAAGATTCTCATAACACTGCTAAGTTTTAAAACAATAAATTAATAACCAGATACCAAGCCTAAGTAATATTTACACGGTGCTCAAACTAGACTTAGCTCCAACAAGTGTTATATCAAGATAGGTTCTAAAACAAAATTAACAGTATTCCCCGTGTGAACGTCTGCATCTCCATAGACGGCCGAGTGCAAGAAGAAGAAGAGGTGGTACAGAAGCGCCGTGGAGGAAGCCAGCCGACTCTACAGGTATTCCCCAGAGCAAAGACTGGAAGTGTGCAGCTTATCAAAGCGGGGTATGCAAAGTTCCCTCTTCTTTTCATCCAAACCAGAACTCCTAGATGTGTGCCTCCCAAAATATGTCAGCACATTTAAAATTTTATAACTTTTCTTTATGTGGTTTCTGTTCATTATAAAAGAATTTTCAACTGAATTAATAGCACCTATCTTGTTCTCTGAGATTATTCTTAATGACTAAACTCAGTTTAAACACAAGCACTGTAATTAGTGCTTCTGCTATTTTATTTACCCTTAGATTGCATAAACCACCACTTCAAAACATATAATTAAAAATTAGAAACCACAGACTTTAAAATGTATTTCTTGTATGACAGTTTTACAGGAATATTCTGGGTTTTGTATTATTTTGTTTTGTTTTTGAAAATACAGTGTTTTCAAAATGCTTGATTTTAAAATAATTTCAAAGCAGGGGTGAATTTAATATTCACAATTTTGAAACTGTTTTATTTTATTTTCCTTATCTATTGTGGACATATCATGGTGTTCTAGTGGAGGTCAGAGAAAAACTTTAGGGGGATCAATTATCTCATTCTATGAGGTGGATCCTGGGGGAATCAGTCAAACTGAGTCAAAAGGCAGGCATCTTTGCTGCATCTCACAAGGTACCAACAATTTCTGAGAACAGTTTTTCTTATCTGTAAGTGCAGGAGCCAGACTCTCTTTTGGTGTGATGGTGACCAGAACCACAATGCTTGTCATTTGTGTTCTCCTCACTTTCAGACCAACTAAATGACTTTTAAAGATTTTTCTCAAATAGAAAGTTTCCTATGCACATTTACTGAGAATGTACCTGAAACTTTTCCAAAGGAGAAGACTTCACCATTGCTGCAGGGTTCAGTTGAAGGCCAGATCTTTTCATAAAGTGCTGTGCTTTCCTATGTAAGGTAACAGATAGAAGGCTAGATGGGATGTGAGATTACTGTGATCACTGTACAAAATATTTTCAAGTATATTAGAGTTTATTATAATTATTTCATAGGACAGTCACAATCTTTTAAAGTTAAGTATGACATGCCTACTAACTTTCAGGTGAGTGAATTTAAAAGCTGTGCTTGATAAAACAGCATTCACGAGCCTCACACCTGCTAGGCACACACCACCCCGAACTGCCTGCTCAGATGCTTTGCATTTGTAATGGATTTTCCCATTCCTCTCCCCTCAAATTTTATTCATGCTTTTACAAAATAGTCTTTCATGTTTAGAACTGTCTTGGGTTCATGAAAAACTGGATGTAGGTAGAGTTTCTATTATATTCCTCTGTCCACCGAGAACTCGCCCTGCCCTCTCACCAAAGCCCACACCATGTGATAGTTATAATCAGTGGGCCCACACCGACACTTCTCATGACCCCCCGAGTCCCTGCACACGAGGCTAAGCTCTAGTTTTACAGTCTGTGCTGTCATTGTCACACTGCACACAATGATCTCAGGGCCTCAAAAGTCCCGAGCCCTCCTTCCTCATCTTTTCTGACTAACACTGGGAAACTACTTGCTATTCCCATCTCCAAGGTTTTGCTTTTTCCAGAATGTCTCACAGACATCCTTCCATATTGGCTTCTTCCTATAGTAGCACACACTTAAGTCACTTAAGTTTTGTCCACATCCTTGTATCGTCCTATAGCTCATTCCTTTTTGGTTCAGAGTAATATTCCAGTCCTATACACACCACACCTCCCATTGCTCATCTACCTCGGAGCATCCGACTGTTTCACGTTTGGATGGTTACTGATTGATGTAGCTTCCCTGTGGCCATAAATTCCAGCTACCTGTAGTAAGCAGTAACCATGATTGCAGATGCTGTGCTGAAGACATGAGATTCTAACATTGCGTCAGCAGTGACTGAGAACCCTCGTGGCTCTGCAAGCTCTCAGCGTTGTGTTACAGTCCACTTTCTCCAAAAGTGTTCTTGGAGGATGATTATTTTAAGCATTAGGGGTATACAGAAAGAGGACAATACACACATGGAAGCCAGTGGTAAATATATAAACACAGCACACTTCCCTGGGTATTTGTTTTCTGTCGCTTGTTAATATTCTTTGATCACTTCATACACGTGTAGAATGATATGACACATACATCCCCCTGTATGTTCCAACATCTCCCTCTTCAACTATACATTGTCCAGTCAGTACCACCCATAGGCGTATAGGTGTGAGCCATCCACTGGGAAAAGGAAACCTTCCAGTGGCTTCCCCATCAAAGGAAATGATTCTTTGTTGATTTTTGCTAACATACGTATAGTGTATATGCCAAAATAACATATCGGAATAATTTTCCAGTGAACTAGTTGGTTTTTAGTTTTCTGATTTCAGTGGTAGTCTAAGAAATGGTACCCGAATCCATATTCTTGTGGAGTCACAGTCAAGGCAGTATTGGTACCTCAGTGGAAGCCACAGACATCATGGGCAGACTAGGGGCTTGTAATGAAATAAATGGATCTACTCTGCCAGCACAACCACAGGCAGGGTGCTAGAGCATCTCCCCAGCTATACAGGGAAGATGGCCTGTGTACCTTACGATGTTATGTAGATTAAATGAAGTCCAGTTTATATATTTCTATCCAGTGTCCAGTATGTAGCAGGTGTGCAAGTACACACAGCATGGGCTTAATCTAAATCTTATGTCCTCCACAGACCAACCAGAAACCACAGGTTAGGCAGGCTAATAATATTTCAGAAGCATCCATCAGACAAGAGTTCCTTCTTGACATTATGGCTTTTGGATAACTTAGCTCTATTCATTTCTGAGGAGGTGAATTTATTAGTGTTTTAGTTGAAAGGGCCACTGGAAACATTCTTTTTACTAAAGTGAGAAAAAGCAGAGAATTCTAATTTTGTACTATTTCAACAGGAAGGTGGATTTTTTTTTGAAGTAGATGTATTGTATTATCTTACAGACAGATCCAAAACAGGCACCAAAGCGGCAGTGGTGGCCAAGAAGAGGGTAAGACTGTGTTTTAAATTTAAATTCAAATTCTGTTTTTTTAAACAAAAATTAATTACTAAAAAATTATATAATCTGACTTTTTATTCTGAAGTTCACTTGAATATATAGTTGCTTTCTTAGGCAACTGATGGGCAAGGGAACAATTGTGACTTTATTTAAGTCACACTTCCCATCAACACTCAGAACAACATTTTCATACATATCACATTACTGTAACACATGAGAAATTAATTTTTCCTAGAAGATTAAACAATAAGTTCATAGTTTAATATGGCTATTAAACCTAACTAGAGAATAACATTGAACAACTAAATAAAATTCTGGGTAGTCTATTTTAATGGAAACTTATAAAACCAAGAACATTTAAAATATATTTTAAAAAAATCAATACACTATTTTGAATTTTATGTATAGAATAGTGCTGAACTCTGTCTGTGTAAGCCCTGCTGTGGCTTCTGTTTAGAACGTCTGTTCTCAGTGTGCACGGGTCCTCAGGCTGTATAGATTTTAGGTGTGGTTAACCGTAGTGTGTGATGTGTCTGCTTATTAGTAAGTTTCTATTGACAAAATCTTATAAAATTAAAACATTATTAATAAAAACAAATGACAAAAGCAAACCAAGAGAAAATCCAATCAGGGCAAGGTGGCACGTACCTGTAGCCTCAGGAGGCAGGGCAGGAGGGGCAGGAGTTTAAGGTTATCCTTGGCTACCAGGGCTGTACCAGATATCATCTTTAGAAACTGTTCTAGTCCTTATTACTAATAAAAAAAGTTCCTTTAGAAAATCACCTTCAAGTTCTAAGAGTAATTTTCTTTTACTTTTGTGTTTCTATGCATAATACTCACTTAAAGATTTAGTTGAGATTAATTCACTTGAAATTTGAGTTATTAAGAGAATTTACCCTGTGTATGTATGGGTTTTGCATCTGTGGCTTGAACTAGCTGAAGGTAGAAAAATATTTTTTTAATTTGTCTGTTGGGGGTACTATTTACCACCCCCTTCTTCAGTTTCATCCCATCAAAACCAAAATCAATAATGGTTATTAGCATAACATAAAGTAGAAATTTGAGTAATTACTTTATGTTTCATAGATTGCAGATATGTCCCTAGATATTAGATGATCTTTCTCTGCTCAATTTCAGCAACTGCTGTTCAATGTCAGTGAGAATTAATGGAGCTGACTTATTACAGAATTCACATTTATAATAGACTCTGGTGTATAAACGTTTGGCTTCTGTATGATCTACTGATGACTTTGAGGTGCTATTTATCTTTTTGTTTATATGTTTAATGTCTTCAAATGTTTCAAAAATAACCTTCCCGTATAAGGTGCATACCAGAAATCCCCACGCCAGTGTACACTGGAGCACACACTCACGCAGACCACAGGGAACTATGCCCTGCCTTTTCTCCCATGAGCCCGTGTGCAGGGCGTCTTCTCTGGATTTATCACAGGGTTGGACTGAAGTGTTTGAACCTCACGAAAATGATGAAGACTATGTCTTCTTATTGTGTGATTTTGGGGGAGATTCTGTCTATTGTGTCAGAAAACCGTTCTTAGGTGTTATTCTAGGGTTTAGGCTTACAAGACGACAGAATCCCCACAGGCAGAGAAGTCACTGAGCATTCTTATTTTTTAATATTTATTTATTTATTTAGATGGGCACTTTACATGTATGTTTGCATACCAGGAGCAGGCATCAAATCCCATTACAGATGGTTGTGACCCATCATGTGGTTGCTGGGAATTGAACTCAGGACCTCTGGAAGAGGAATCAGTGCTCTCAACCTCTGAGCCATCTCTCCAGCCCTCACTGAGTATTCTTAATGTTGAGGTTAATAGGAGAAAAAAATGGTTAAACACATAACATTCTGAACATCCATTTCTTTGTCTGCAAAACATAATGCTGGATTTTAACCATTAAATGTTCTCTATATCAGCTCTTAACAATTTAGTTTAAGCATGTTTCAGAAGTCTCCCTAGAAACAGGGTCCCCTGCCAACATTCTTTCTCTCCCAGCATCTCCCTAGCTGAAATGACCAATGCCTTGAAAAAAAAAAACTGCACAGGAACAGGAAATGTTTGCAGCTGACTTGGATTTGCACAGAACCTCCAGCCAGAGGTCAGATAATCTGATCCTGGCTCCCTTGTCAGCTGTACTGCAAACCCAGCTTCCACTTTTATAGAAGCAAGTGAACGAGGGAATGACAAACCACCCTGAATTTTTGTGTTCAGTTCCTGAGAAAGCCTTTTAGAAAATTTCAATAGCAAGCCTTTAAAATCTCCGAGTAAAACCCCAAATCATAGAGCCCCTTGAAGCTTCATGCCAGTCTCATCCTTAGCCACAGTTGGAGGTGCTAATAGGAAATCCTTCATGGCTTTTGTTCAAGGTGGCACCGGGAGCCAGCTTCTATTTTTAGAGACAATTCCCTCTGTGCCTCTGTTCACCGCTTGAAGGCACACTCTAGTTGTTCTCTCTGGCAAGACCCTCAACCAAAGAAACCTACAGAGCTTAACTATAGCTGCAGAGAGCGGGAGGCAAGGAGACACCCGTGAGTCACACTGACAGGCACCGGCTCTGGTGCTGTCCAGAGGTCATGGGAACACCAGACTCTACTGAAAACTCACCTGGCTAGCATATGATAATTGACATGTAATGTTTACGTAAGAAACAATAGAATTAGATACCTTAAAAATAACATCCAAAATAGGGAGGGCAAAGGATCATTTCAGTCCTCACCCCTCTCGAGGGAATGCTGCGGCTGTCTGTTTAGGCACAACTGTATTTGCTGAGCCCTGCATTTGCTTGGGTTCAGCAGGCACCATCAATTATACCTGCTACAGGAAGCTGGTTTGCATCCTTCCTTCATGCCCACAACCCTGGCATCCTTTCCAGAGAAATGGGCATGCTGGCCTTGCAGATTTTTATAGCATATCTTTGAACAAAGTTTTCTATATTATTCAAAGAATGCAGATTCACCTTAGGAAACTCTGTCAAGGCAGGTAGCTCTTTAGTACTGACTGACAGTTCCCCTCAAGGGAAGGCTGTAATACATACATACGCCTGCTCTAAGAACAAAATGCTAGGTCTATGCTTTACACCTTCAGACTTTAGGCAGCTTGTTTCCTTTGTTTAAATCACAGCACATTTTCATTTACAAATTAGTCTTTTAAAAGAATCTCTCTCAGTGCTAGAAATCAAACTCAGGTCTTCTGTCTGCTCTATGAAAACTATAAAAGCTCTAGTTTTGAGCTCTATTCCCAGCCCCAGTTAGGCTTCCATGGTTCATTTAGTTTATCCTTTATCGTTGGTACTTCAAGCATCCTGTAAGATGTATTTTGATCAGACTCACTCTTCCGCCAACTCCTCCCAGATGCATCACTACACCCCAGCCTGTGCAGGAGTTTTGGCTTCTATTTTGTCATTGTTAGATTTTGTTAAACCACTCAGGTTGGCACTGTTCATGATGCGTGGAGGTGTGACCTTCTATTCATTGCCCATCATGTGGACGTGGGACTTGTCACCCGCATCCCCTCTCCATGCTAACTGAGGTTCTATCTGGCCTGCATTTGCACAGGTCTTGAGTTCACATGGATGTACACAATGCTTAATAACTTGTTTATCTCTACTTACCCTTGGTTTTTCTTTTAGGTTAAATCTCTGTGGCATGTCCTTTTGTAGCCCTTTCAGAAGAATTGCATTTTTAAAGTTCACTTTTACTTTGAAAGCTTGAATGAGTTTCTGAAAAATCAGACACAAACACCTGAAACAGGTGAAGAGTTCCGAAGTTCCTCTGCCGTGTTATTCAAATAGCCCCAGCCAGCACGACACTCAGCTTCCCACTTGAACTACACTTTATTATTAATTAATAGTCTAACTAATAATACTTTTCTACACTGTTGTTGATGAGGCACCAGAGCTGTCTGATCCTCAGTGCTCCAAGAGCAACCACTGTCGTGACTTCTGGGACCATTCATTAGTTTTGCTTGCTTTTGAACTTTATATAAACTAAACTATACATTGAAAACATTATTTTATGGGCTTTGCTTTTCTTGTATGTTCTAAATGCCTTTAATTTCAGCTATTCTTAACTAGTGAAGGTGGCATATGAGTTCCTGTGTGAGGTTTTTATGTTGTTTTTGTATGTCACCCTCTCTTAGTTTAGGAATCCTAGAGAACTAGAGAGGGATAGGGAGAGGGGGAGGGAGAGGGAGAGGGAGAGGGAGGAGAGGGAGAGGGGAGTTTAAATTTGGAAACCTTAATAGTCTTAGGAGACATAACTTTATATTTTTTACTTCAATTGTCTAGGCTGAGTTTTTTCTTTATGTCAGAAACACTGTTTTTCCATCTAACCTGGCAGGCCAGATTTATAAAACCTGCTCTGTGCTCTAGAGAGTGAAGTTCTGCCTGTTCTTTTTATAGTCAGAGAATCCCTGTTGTCTCCAGGACTTATATGACCACATCATTTTATTTTTGATCTTTATTTATAGATGCAAGTTTCAAAAAATAATACTGAAAAGAAAAGGCCCAAGGTTAGAAGGAGGAAAAGGTATGTTTTGTAAAATTAAAAGTATTTGGATAAAATTGAAATGTATAAATTGTATTTAACTATTGTATGACATTTTCCCTGTTTTTTTCTTCACTGGGTGAACATTGTGCTTAAGCCTTTTTGAGGGAATTAGTAAATTATCAGTAGGAAGCACAGAGAAACTTATGCTCTGTTGTGTTTGCTTTGGCTTTCCAGCAGGGTTTCACTATGTGGCCTAGGCTACTCTCAAACTACGCCCCCTCCTGCCTCAGCCTCGTGGATGCTCAGATCATAGGCACAAGTCAAAGTACTTGGCAGAGGAAGTTTTATATTCTTATAAGTATGTTGATCCAGAACGTTTTTACATATCTCTGCATATTCAGAGTATGCACATCTATCAGCTATTTTGTTTTTAAATTTTATTCATTTATAATCCATACACACACACACACACACACACACACACACATATATATATAGTAGAGGACTCAGACCAGCTTGTGTATGCTGCCTGGTTGGTGGCTAATTGTCTGGGAGTTCCCAGGTTAGTTGAGACTGCTGGTGTTCCTGTGGGTTGCTTTTCCCCTTCAGCTTCTTCAAGCCTTCCTTTAATTCAATCATAGGGGCCCCTGACTTCAGTCCAATGGTTGGGTGTAAGTATCTGTATCTGTCTCAGTCAGCTGCTTGTTGGGCCTCTCAGGGGACAGCCATGTTAGCTCCTGTCTGTAAGCACACCATAGCATCAGTAGTAGTGTCAATCTTTGGTGCCTCCCCATGAGACGGATCCCAAGTTGGGCTGAACAGTGGACTACCTTTCCTTCAGTCTCTTTTCCATTCTTGTCACTGAAGTTCTTTTAGACAAAAACAATTCTGGGTCAGAAATTTTAACGGGGTTGGTAATTCTGTCCCTCCTCTTGAGGCCCTGTCTATCTACTGGAGGTGGATTCTCCAAGGTCCCTTTCCCCACTGTTGGGCATTTTGGCTGAGGTCACTCTGGTTGAGTCCTGAGAGTCTCTCACCTTTCAGGTTGAACCAGAACTTTTAAAGATGATTATCATTTGAACATCCAAGATGTCTTTAGCTTAAAATAAGTAAGAGAAGCCAGGGTTAAATCTCCATAATAAAATAGTATGACACTGATGATATGTTCTAGTGCCTCTCACTGAACCACACTTAACATGTATTTTTCTGTTTGGGAACAGGGATGTACTAGGATTCCCACTCACAAATAAAGACTGCCATGCCTTTGCAAAAGAAAGCTAGTTATTAAATTACTTCTGTATTTATTTTATTTTATTTTGTTTTTTTATGTTAGAAATGTGTGGGACATGTACTTCCAAGCTACACATGGGGAGGGAAGAGGGCAAGTCTTAGGAATTGACTCTCCTCTCCCACCGTAGAGGGTCTTGGTAGCTCAGGTTGTCAGTCCTGTGCAAGGCTATCTCTACCCACTAGATAACTCATTCGTAAAAATGGACTTTGGTTGCCTTAGTTACACACCACAGTAATCCCATTACATGTAGTGAGCAGCATTTTACAGATACCTCCATTTAAAGGGTAAGACTCATGACTTGCAGAACTGACTCCTAGGAACTTCTGATGGCAACAGTGCATTGGCACAGACCTTTTCTTGTCAGAGTGCAGCATGATGGGAAGCTCGGCTTTGGCTTCCGACAGACGGGTTCTGTCATGGCACTGATTTACCTGTGCTACCAGACATCTCATTGTCTCTTTGGTTTTGGTGCCTCAGCTTCATTACATAATGAGGACAGTACTTACTTATAGACATGTTTGAAAGATGACTCTGTGAAGAATGACCGTGTGAGTGCTTGTCCTGTTAGCCGCTTGGGAGCTACTGAGAGCACAGGTCATACTTGTTCCCTGTGAGACAACCACGAAAACACACCCAAAGATTGAGATGTATACAGTCACAATATACAGTAACCAAATACACATTTGCATATATGCAGTAAATTGTGTATGTGCACATGTGCATGCATGCATTTGTATGTGTGTATATATGTGTATGCATGTCTGTATATGGGGGTTGCTCTTTTGAAACTAAATCTGTCAAAATCTTTTTTAGGGATGCTGCTTTAAAGTGCTCTGTTGAAATTTTTTGTTCCGATGAAGCCCTATCAAAGGAAAACATGGGTATGTGATGCTTGTCATGGTTTTAGTTACTTTTCCTGGATATAATTCAAAACTTGTAGTTGTTCTAAGAGAGCTTAGGGAGGCTCACAGAGACTGAAGTAGCAATCACAGAACTTACATGGGTGTGCTCTTGGACCTCTGCATATATATTATGGTTGTGGCTTGCTGCTTTTGTGGCACTCCTGACAGTGGCAGTGGGGGTGTCTAACTCTTTTTCCTGATCTTGAGACTCCTTCTTTTCCGGTTGGGTTCCCTGGCTCAGCTGTGAGATCGGGTTTTTGTCTGCTATTGTATCTTGTTCTGTCATGTTTGGTTGATGTCTCTGGGAGACTGGTCTGTTCTAGGAGGAGATGGGGGTAGGGTGGGTTAGGGGTAGGGGAGAGGTGACTGGCAGGAGGAGAGAGAGAGAAACTGCAGTCAGTATGTCTTGCATAAGAGAATAAAACTGTAGTTGTTTGTTTTTATGGGATACAAGGCTAATGTGAATATAAATCTACATATGTCTATGTCTATCTATATCTATCTACCTATATCTATCTATCTATATCTATATCTATATCTATATCTATCTATCTATCTATATATATATATATATATATATATATATATATATATATATGGGTAAAAGGTTAATGGGTCATTTTGTGTCAAATGGATGTCTTCAGTTTTCTTTGAGTGTCTGTCTTAATTAGAATGTCTCTGAAATTGCCATATATTCAGTGTCTTAAATAAAGTACTGACAGCTGTAGAAGAAAATGCTATCAACTGCTTCAGCCCAGACCTTTTCATCCCAAATCTATTGGAATTCAAAGAAAAAGGAAAATGGTACTAAAAGTAGCCTATAGCTTAGGCTGAATTAATTGCCACTGGGAATTGTCTTCTATTATTTTTCTATTGCTGTCATAAAGTAGCGTGGCCTAGGCAAAATGTTTAATTTGGCTTATGGCTCCAGAGGGTTAGAGTCCATGATGGTGTAGCCAAGGAACTGCTGAGATCTCACATCTTGATCCACAACCAGGAGGCAAAAAAAAAAAAAAAAAAAAAAAGAGCATTGAGAATCATAGCTGTCTTTTGATACCTCAAAGCCCAGTGACACTCCTTTTCCAGCAAAGTTACCCCTAATCTCAAACACGTCCACCAGCTGGGAACCAAGTATTGAAATACAGGAGGCTATGGAGTCGCTCTCATCCAAGCCACCACAGTGTCAGACTCAATAGAAGGGTGTGAATTCGAGCAGGAGGGTTGGCTCTCATGCTATTGATTGACTCTGCCACCATTTTCATGAATTTTCAAAAGTAAGCTGATGCTTTATTTACAAGGTGGGGTTGTAGTAGTCCTGCTTAAAGCACATCAGACTGGACATTCTGTTAATAGTGCTCCTCTTGAAGCCACCACATAACCGTGTATACTTCAAGTGACTAAATGAGCCACTTGCCTGTAGTCTCATGTATAAAAGAGTAAAGCCGGCAGAGGAAAGATGGAATATTTATTTTTACAGTCCTTTTTTTCCCCCCAAGTGTGGTAAAGTCCTGTTGTTCCTGTCTCTGTTTAAGGCTTCTGCTGTTGCTTTCACACTCCTGACTTCTGTTCTTGGCTACTTTTTCCTTTTGACTTCCATGATTAATTCAGCAGCAGGGCAACAGTATGTGTGTCCCCTAAATGGACACACAGAGGAGGGCTAGCCACCTTACCCAAAGGCTGTCTTAGGGTTTTATTGCTGTGAGCAGACACCATGGCCAAGGCAACTCTTATAAGGACAACATTTCATTGAGTCTGGCTTAAAGTTCAGAGGTTCATTCCATTATTATCAAGGTGGGAGCATGGTAGCATCGAGGCAGGCATGGTGCATGCAGAACTGAGAGTTCTACATCTTCATCTGAAGGCTACTAGCAGAAAAAAAGGCTTCCAGGAAACTACAATGAGTGTCCTAAATTCCATACCCACAGTGACTACTACAACTGGGCCACAACTTCTATAGTGCCACTCCCTGGGCTGTGCATATACAAACCATTACTGGATAGTCTCAACAATGTTAAAATTCCAAAGTCCAAAGTCTCTTCTGAGAGTCATCCAATCACTTTATTGTAATCCCCAAAGCAAGACAAGAAACCAGCTGGGCAAACTCCAAATTCTGCATGTCCATGGCTGATGTCAAAGCAGTTTTCAGATCTCCAACTCTTTTTTTTTTTTTTCATCTTTGTAGACTTCAACAAACTTCCTTCTCCTGGGCTGGTTCCACTCCCTATTAGCAACTTTATTCGGTAGATAGTTCATGGCTCTGGCATGTTGGACAACTTGGGGTCTCCAAGACAACTTCAGTGTTACAGATACTTGTTTCAATGTCTGGGATCCACACATGATCTTCTTCGTTCCTCCAAACGTCTGGTTTCATCAGCTCTGTCCTCTGTAGCACTCTAAGCTCAGGTTGATCCACTCCATTGCCACTGCTGTTCTTGATGATCATCGTATGGTACTGGCATCTCCAATATGCTGGGGTCTTCACTACAACTAGGCTTTACCAATAACATAGTTGACCTGGACTATCAACTACAACTGAGGCTGTACCTTCATCAATAGCCATCCATGGCCTCTAACAGTGCCAAGCCTCAGATGCTCTTCATGACCACTTCATACCTTCCAAACCAGTACCACCTGAGAGACTATTACAAAATACCAAGTACAGCTGCAGCATGAAGTACAGCCTTGGCTATTTCTAGAACACAGTTCCTTTGTGCTCTCAGAAAACACTTCCCAGAAGATTTGACCTTAGTGATTAATAACTAATTTCCTAGCTCCAGCTAGAGTCTATTCTGGACTCTAAAGCCAGAGTCACGTGGCCAAAGCTGCTACGTTCTGCTGCTTGCTGGAGCTGAAACATGGCCCCCTTGTTCTATTACATTATCACCAGCTTTGTTTTCCAACTCCTTAACTGCCTAAGCTTGGCTGTCCTAGAACATGCTTTGTAGACTGTAGAACTCAGGGATCTTATACTGTGGGATTAAAGGCATATGCCACCATGCCTAGATTTAAACTTTTCTTCACCTAGAACCTGCTTCGTCCTAGGCTGGCCTTGAACTCAGAGATCTGTTTGGCTTTGTCTTCTGGGATTAAAGGTATGTACCACCATGCCTAAATCTAAACTTAGCTGGAAAGGATCTTGCCCCCAATTTCTTTAATCTGTCATCTCCTAGAACACACTTCCTGGTGCTCCTTTAATATTTGAACTATATACTTTATATTTTCTTTTCTAAGCTTTGCTATGCTTGTTCAAAATGCTCTTCATGAGACTTAACCAGAGAACAAAGTCTCTACTGGGGTTTTTTTGAGACTTCCTTTGTCAGTGCAGTTAATATAAATCTCTTTAGTTTAGATTCAGGTAGACTCTTCAGACAAGGGCAAAAAGCAGCCACATTCTTCATCAAAATACCACAAAACAGTCTCTAGGCCACGTTCTGAAATTATTCTCCTCTGAAACCTGTTGGGCCAGGTCTGGACAGTTAAAATCATACTCTGCAACAAAGTCTTCCATATTCCTACTAGAATAACCTATTTAAACCCAACTTACAGTATTCCACTGCATTCCAGAATCCCCAAATGCACATTCCTCCAAACAAAAGCATGGTTAGGCCTATCTCAGCAATGTCCCACCCCAGGCCCTGGTACCAACTTCTGTCTTACTTAGAGCTTTATTGCTGTGGACAGACACTATGACCAAGGCAACTTCTATAAGGGCAACATTGCATTGGGTCTGGCTTACAGGTTCAGAGGTTTAGTTCATTATCATCAAGGTGGGAGCATGGTGCAAGCAGAGCTAAGAGTTCTCCATTTTCAGCTGAAGGCAGCTTAGCAGAGACTAGCTTCCACACAGCTAGGATGAGGGTCTTAAAGCCCACTCCCCACCATGACACACCTACTCCAACAAGGCCACACCTATTCCAACAAGGTCACACCTTCTAGTAGTGCTACTCCTTGGCTTGAACATATATACAAACAGTTACAGGTTCCTATACCAGCCCCTTTTCCTTCTAAGGTGGGTACATTTGGAGCTGCCCTTCCTTCCCTTCTGTTATATTTGTTTTCTCTCTGTACTTGATCCTTTTTTTCTGAAGGGGAGCCCTTTCCTACATTTTACCTAACTAGTTTCAGTGGTCAAAGGCCACCGTAAAGATCGTCCCATCACATGAAGACCTTCCATTCCAAATCCCCAGTGTCATCTTTACCCTTCACTGAGCAGCTCAAACAGAGATTGAATGAAGAATTGACAGTGAGGACTGTAACAGGATAAGTCCAAGCAGAATGTATACTATAAATGTCTGTGAAGGTGAACTTTGATGTTGGAGGCAAATTGAGATCTGAATTAAAGAAGGCTTAGAGAAACCCAGCCCTTCCTACGGCCATTTGTCAGGTATATAAGAATAGTTAACTTGTGTAAGAAGAAACTTCAGCAAGCCCTGTAAAGAATGGCAATTTTATGATAAATCCTTCACACACACACACACACACACACACACACACACACACAAGTTTTCCTAAGTTCTCTGAGTAACTTAAACTTTTGAGAATAAGTCATTCAGTCACTTGAGCAATGTTGTGGATTGCGTGTAGAATCACGCAAACATGGAGGCTTTCTGAGGAGGGCACCTCTGAGGGAAGTAGAGCCAGAGGATGTGCCTTTGAGGGTTGTGCTAGCTTCCCAGTCCTAGTCCCACTCTGGTCCCTGCTCAGCCTTGAAGCCGGCGGCTCTGCTCTGCCGCACACTCCAGTTGCAGTGATGTTTTACTCAAGCACCAGGCCAAGCAAACAGAAGTGGAAACCCTCTAAGTCTTGAAAAAATATTGCTCCATAAATTGTCTGTTAGGTATTTTGTCACAACAATGAGAAAATTAATCCAAAGAACCTTTGTCAGAATCCTTCCCAAGTGGGAATTGACAGCCAGAAAACCCACTGGTAGTCAGCCGGATGGCCCCCCAGACAGCCTCGTTATTTCAGATCTACCACCAGCAGCACTAGGAGTAACATTTCACTGCATTCCACGGCTGCATTTCATGGCTGCAGAAGCCAAGACTCTTGCTCCAGAAGGCTTCGCTCCAGTCATGACCACCTAGACACTTCATATGGTTCTTGGAGGACATCGCTTTTAGGATAAGACTCAGTCTGTGTAAAAAGAGGCTTTTTTGATGACAAGTGAGATATACACTTACCTTTGGACATAAGTTTTAGAACGCAGTTAGGAATTGCATTGGTTGAAGAAAGTAGCAATAGTAGGTACTCCTTCCGATCCGTGATCTTCTTATGTATGGTAGTTGGCTAGGCTAACATAGGTATGATTTCCCTGTAAAGATGTAAAAACACTGAGCTAATCCATCGTGTTCTGTCTTACCACCAAAGATTAAAGAGTAGGAGTCATTAAACCACTTCACTGTTTTCTTTCCCAGAGGAAATATCAGGAGACAGTGGTTCCTTTTCGTTCCTGACACTTCTGGAGACTGTGAATGAGGCTCCATAGGTGGAGTGCTCACCTAGCCAGCACACAGCTCAGGATTTCATGCTCAGCACCGCAGAAGCTTGGTGTGGTGGCACATGCCTCTAAGGTCATTCTCAGGCAAGCCAAGGATGCATGAGAGTGACCCTGTGCAAAAGCTAAACAATCACCATCGATTGTAAAAGAACCTTAAGGAACTGTGGAATGCTCAGCCTAAATCATATAAATCTACACCCACCCACGCAAGGCCCAGGGATCATGGTGGAAGACAGAGAAAAGGAAGAGCCAGAGGCATGGGTGACTACAAGGACAGAGCAGGGCAGTTTACATTTGAGAGCTCACAGCAACTCGAGACATCCTGCACAAGACATGTGTAGGCTTACGGCGGACAGTTCCAGAATGGAGATGGCAGGTGGGCACTACATCAGACTAGCTAAGGAGCACTCACAAGTAGTAGCTGCTGGGAGAGAGACCGTTTCCTTCACAGATGTAGCTGGGGCCAGTAGATGTCACCCTGCAATGATTGCCACACAAACCAGAGCACACAGACATCAGTTGATAAGAAAAAGAGAGAAGGTAAAGTTGGGTGGATAGAAAGGTGGGAAGGATCTGGAAGGAGTGGGGATCAGTGACTTTCATTAAAACACAAGGTACAGAATTTTCGAAGAACGGATAAAAATGAGAATAAAAGCAAATAAATAAAAAAAAAAAAAACACCAGGCATGTAAGGAACAACAAAACTCTTTCCAAACTTGTAAATTTCTATCAGTGTCTCTGTGGATCCCTATCATTAAAATGCCTTCCTTGAGCGCACTGGGTCGTGTGGACAGTGCTGCCCTTCTTCCAGAGGCCTTAACAACAAATGAATGGATGAGTTACCACAGGGGACCAAGTAGTTTACTGAGCTAACTGATAGAGCTTGACAGGAGTGTGGGTGACCCCAGAGCAGCCACACTGGACAGTCTTTACCAAGTATGCTTGACGGCTTTTCCATCGCTGCAGAGATGGTATCCAGGATTCTCGAGTACTTCCCTAACCTACACACTCTAACCTGAGACTCCAAGGCCATGTGCAGCTAGGGCAGCATTGCATACAAATGCCTAGGTGGAATGGCCTGATGCTCAGTGAGGGTCCAGTGACCCACCCATGCCTTCTAGGAAGGAGCGCAGGCACCAACAGGCTTCACAGTGATAGACTCTCACGAGAAGGCATAGGTGATCTCATGGAGGGTGCAGCAGTTTGGTTCAGAGGATAGCACTTAGAGCAATCTCTTTCCCAGCATCCATATCCAATTTCTTTATAGCATTGTGAGCCTCAGGTCCAGTGCTTGTTGCTTGTCTGCCAATTCTTCAGAACAGAGAGGTGAGGGGAAAAAAATCTCATTAATTCAGAGTACAATACATGGTTATAAAGGGTACGCCAGCATCAAAGCACCTTCTGTGAGAACCCAGATATACAGAGATCTTTTATTAGAGAAGGAAGGGAAATCAGGGGACAGTGTGCTCCTGTGAGGACCACCTGCTGATGCCCAGTGGCTTCTGTAGTTCAGGACGCATGTCTCCTCTTTTCTTTTCGGCTGGTGCATCACTGGCCTCTGGGGCTACCTCCTGTTGCTCTCTAGACAATCATTCTTTCTGTATAAAGCTGCATGGCAAGTGACATGCTTTGTGTTAGGTGACTTCTGGAACTGAAGGACAAGGGGCATCATTTCATGGTGTGGTTGTATCTGAAGGAACTAGGCCTTCTCGGCTTATGAATGTAGAGAGAGATTATTTAACAGCTCACACCTTAACCATGGACATAGTCTTTATATTTTCTTCAGAGTCAATACAATTTGGCCCATTTAAGCCTTTTGATGTGACTTCACTTTAGAAATTTGAATGCCAAGCAAAGGGAAGAGAAACAACCTTGCAAAGGACAAAACACAGGAAACCACTGTTGCAGTGGCTCCCACAAGGGTGGGGTCAGTCCTGTTCTGTGACAGAAGGTGACCTATGTCCAAGTTCTCAGCCTCAATTTCCTAGCGTACTCACACGATAGTTTCTTATTTCCCTGCCTTAGATTTGCTGTTTGGAGATGGAATTTCCCCCTCTCCTCCTCTTCCCTCACCCTGTCTCTACTTTCCTTCTTCCCTCTCCTTTTCAACTTGTCAACAGTGAGTTGAATCAAGTCAGGAAACTAAGGATAATCACCACAGATAGGAGATGATTGGTTATACAGTCGGCAGAGGCATTCCTTCTGTCCCCAGCTTTGGAGGATATCATTGACCAATTCTGATAACTGAGTCTGTAGATTACAGTAACTGCCATTTCTTAAGAGTTATTTTTGAATTTCCGTGTACAATATAGGACTGCTTATAGAAAAGCAAGATTCCTGTTGCTCTGGAAGCAGAAATCAACATCAGTCAAGTTGTTAAGAGCCCTGGCCAACTGATGAAGTTCTCCATTACTCTGTCTACCCTTTGAATAAAAGGCAGAGCAAACACTTTCCCAGATTACAGTGAACTTGGCAATGACATACCTCATTGTAACCTGAGTGTACTTTAGCCTAGTGTCAGAAGTATAGAGATGTTTGCTTGCCATTTTCTTTTATAGTATAGCTTATAAAATTCATCTTTTCAACAGGATATTAAATTTCAGTGTCAGTTTTTATAAACTCAGAATGTAAAGTAGGAAAAACATTGTGAGGGGAACCAGAGAGTCAGCCCGAGGATAAGCACAAACAGTGCCTGTGAATTAACAGGTGCAGTTACTGAAACGGAGCCTACCACAGAGAAGCAGTGGAGATGGCTCCATGTGTCTGAGCCCTTGTGTCTCGAGCCTGACACCATGAGCTGAGTCCCCAGAACGCCTGTGAAGGCTGGATGTGGCAGCACACAGCAGTGATTGCAGCAGTCCCACTAAGAGACAGGAGACACAGGAGAATGAAGCCAGCCTAGAGTGTGCTGCATGCAGAAACAGTGGAGATCCTGAGAACAGAGCCTCTTCCTCAAAGTTGTCCTCAGACCTCCACATGCATGCTGTGGTACACACACACACACACACACACACACACACACACACACACACACGTAAATAAGTAGACATTTTAAATCTAGTAAAATGGGGTGTTAATTTCATCCACTGTGCTTCAGTACAGCATGCATTCCTCTAGCAAGTTTGATTCAGTAGACACAGTAAATCCATGTTTAAAATGAATTAAAATAAGGTGGTTCTTAGGCCCAGCAAACTCTGAGTACTCCTGATCCAGAATGGAATCCTCTGTTGACTTCAGCCATAAGGAAAGAAAACAGATGCTTTGGAAGGTAACCCGCATGTCAACTGCAAGCCTTGTTTGTCTTGCTTTTAAACACAAGAGTTTACTCCCAAGCTTCTTTTGGGTTATTTCAAAAACAAATTTTGCAAATAGCCTATTGTTGGCTGGGAAGAGATCACCACGAGGAAGGCTTCTTAGTCCATGCTTACTTTCTTGAGTTCCTGGCCCACAGTAGAGGCACCATAAATATGTATCGATTGAATAGAATGCTTAGGCAGAGAGATGCTGGTCAGCATATTTATGCAGATTATAATGTGTGTAATATGCAAAATGGATACAAGGAAAATTGGTTTTCCTGTGCCATAGCAACAACCACAGGGAGATTTTGTTTCCTAACTGCCTGATTTTGGTCAATACTGCTATTAATAGTGCTTTATTGGATTTGAAATTCTCCTCCTTATGTCCTGCCTGGGTACATTTAGATGTTCCTTGAACTTCCAGCTGTGCCAAGTGACAGGACTTGTGATGATCTGCCCTGGCACAGAGGAGGAAGTGTGTCAGACTGTTGTGTCAGACTGCAGGGATCAGAGTGGAAGGCGAGGGTGTGACTTTCCCTCCAGGTTACTCTGGCTTTGGGCAGGCTTCTGTCTCTGGTGCCATACAGCAAGCTGAGTGTGTGCTTTTTCTCTGACCTTTGCTTCAGCAAGACTTTGTGTCAAGTAAAACTGCTGTTAGATGTAGGTAGAGAATTCAAATGCATATTGTTAATCAGAACACAATTCTGTCATTATCATAGGCTCTTTCTTAGGTGGTGGTGGGGTCATTATTGTATCTCAGCATATTAAATGAAGTAGTAAACACCCTTTACTTAAAAGCTCTGAAAAAAAGACATTTGTCAGCATAGTGTTTTCTTTTTAAAATCATGCTGGGCAATTAACATATGTTGTCACTTGGGTTGGAAATGGATGAACCCACGGAGCCTTGGAGATGGCCCAGTAGTTAAACGGCTAGCCGTACAAGTGTGAGGACCAAAGTCAGAATCCCCAGCTGCAAGCTGACCAGTCATCATGGAACTCCGGGCTCCTTCCTTAGTAAATAAGGTAACAGAGCAATGGAAGGTCACCCCTGACACCAACCTCAGGCCTCTAAAAGCACCCACAAAAGTGCATGTGCACCCTGCAGAGGCACCTCTCACACAGGGTCCCAAACATGAAAGTCGAAAGAGGGGGAAAAGAAAGGTTGAGCGCAGTCAGCCCAGCTGTGTTCCCTCACTAACAGCAGGCACCGGGCATTCCAGCTCCTCCCACGCACGTTCCCAACTACCTGGCTCTCTTAACTTTGTGTTCTTCCCAAAGAAAAATGATCTAGTCTCAATACTTATGGTCATTTATAGGAGCATTGTGGACATACCAGGGGACACGGCCTGTAAAGAAGACTGACTTCCCCACATCAGCTGCCTATGGCTCCTGGTCCTCATATGAGCTCTACAACCTTGATTGAGTGTGGGACCCTGGGACCACAGTTAAGAAGACATGCAGCAGCTTCTAATGAGCTTTTTATATTTCAAAAGCATTTTGCATTATATACATACCAAAAAAATTAACTATTCATTTCAAAGAATTATAAAATTTTAGCCTGGAAATTCATAATAGAATTTGTAACAAGCAGAGGTCCTATATAAAAACCATACAATAACAAAAATTAAGCAGGTAAGAAAAAGCTATAACAAAATGTCTTAATTTTTAAAGCTAAGTAAAGATTTTTTTTAATATTAAAGTTAATTTTTACTTTTTATTTCTGTATTACTTAGAAGAATTCCCTCTTGGTGATTAAGATTATGAATTGGATGGAATTAACTAAAGATGCAGCTGTGACTGTGTTCATGATTTCCTTTAGTTGTCTCTGAGACAGAAGGTTTACTGAAAGAACTGGAGAAAATGCTGCAGCAAGTGCAAGAACCCACAGCCAAAGAGGACGAGTCAGGGGAAGAGCAGGTCAGTATCCAGAGGTACCAGACTTCACATCTTAATCAGATACAGTGCCTTTCTCCATGTGTGAAACTGGAGCCACCGATCAGCATGATGCTAATAAACTAGAGGCTGACAGGAAAAATAAGTGTTTACACAAAGGTAGTCCTTTAATTCTACATCTTTGGGGTTGGGATGAAGGAAGATGCAGAGGCTCCTTGTAGCTGAGGGACTGTTGTGAGAGACCTTGTATCAGCCATCATGAAACAGCACCTGACAGAATGACTAAAAGAAATGTCAGTTCATTTCAGAGGTCATATTGGTACAGAGTACTTCATATCTGGGTGAGACAGGAAGCAGAGGAAAGAGAAGACAGGAAGGGGCCAGGGCAAGAGAGTACCCATGGGCATGCTCCCAGTGACCTACTTCTACCAGCCCGACAAAATCAAAACTCCAGAAACTTGCAATTTAACCATCAGATTTATCTTAGTAAATTCTCACTCCACAAAATGTTCAGTCAATAAACTGATATGATATAATTAGCCCACCCAGATAAGACAAACTGTCCTATAATAATCTATCCCTTATAAGATAATCATAGCTACCGGTGGCTAATTAAAACCACACAGAGATTGAGCCTCCTTGTCCTCCTCCATCTCCCCTTCTCCTCTCTTGGCTTCTCTCCCCCTTCCAAAACTCTGTCCGCACCTTTCTTTTTCACTGCCCAATCACAGGCCTTGCCTTATCTTGTGCCTCCCCTCACCTGTATATCAACATTGTTCTACTTAGAGAGCCATCTTAGGAGGTAGATAAGACAAATGGGGACAATGTCAGAGGTGACAGTGGCAGTGCTAGTTCCAAGAGAAAATGGATTCTTAAGTTCCTCTCTTCTTTCCCACATGCTCACCCAGGGACACTGCATCTCTGCCAGTCCCCCTCAGTGACATATGAATTTAGAAGTGGGTGGATTATTGATACATGTTGTCAGACTGCCGGCTTCGTGTAGATCCTTAGCCAGTATGAAGACATGGATCTTTCATCTTTTTTCTAGCTCTCTTGTGATGGGGTCTTCTTTGGTGGTGTAGGTTCTCTGTGTAGTAGAAGCTGTCCTCAAACATTAATCTGCCTGTCTAACTCCCAAGTGCTGGAATCATAGGTGTTCAGCTCAAAATAAGTCTGTAACGCCCTTCTTACCGAGTTAAAGGTTAAGGAAAGCACACAGAATCTAGCATCGTAGAGATGAATGTGTTAGAGGGAGTAAACATCAGCTCTTGCTGGGCTGGAAAACACAGAAAGCTCCCAGTCAGTGCCAGCAGCACAGCCACCCTGAGCCTTAGTGCATTTCTCCACCACACTTCCTGTACACTGGCTTCTTCCCATGTGTGGAGACTGGCGACAAGGGTTATAATACAAATAGTGTGTGTGTGTGTGTGTGTGTGTGTGTGTGTGTGTGTGTGTGTGTGTCTGAATTATATATGTAATATACAGGTAAATATATGATAACACAAATCACAATACAAATATAAATATGCAAATTATCCCTTCTTAGCAATCATGTGCTCATTCAACACTGCATGGTTTTATGCGATATGTTTTGTGGTTTGTGGTTTTTGTTTTACCCTTTTTTTTTCTTTTCAGCCCCAGCAGTTTGTCTTTTCAAAAACATAGCCTGGCTGGTTTTTATAGTGACATTCTGGAGTTTTTACAGCTATAGGCTGGCTTCTGTTTTGCCATTAGAACTAGTAGCTTGATGGAACAGAAATCACTTTTGATTTTTATTTCTAATGCTAAGATACAGTTTTAATACAGCCCCAGGTAGGCCTTCTTTTTGGTTTAGATTCTTGTATTCTGTGCTTTCAAAAGGCATTTAGGAACTATGAAAGTTACTTGTTTTAACTTCCTGCTAGGTGAGTACCTCCTACCGGCTCTCACTAGCAGCTTCTGATGTGCTCTGGATGCTTAGGGCCTCCTCACTGGTAATGAGGAGAGCAGCCATGAAACCAACCGTTAAAGCTGTAGCAATTCCCACCTTAAAAGTAAAGAAATAGTCACACCTCGAGACTTGTTCCTTTATTTTTTCTTTATTTTCGTTGTTTCTGCAAAGAATTAATGTGGCTTCTACTTAAAATTGGAGATGTGCTTTATGTAGGTTTTTTTTTTTTTTTTGAAGATGCTTTCTGATACACTAAACACATTAAAGGGAGTCAGGAGATAATTTCAAATCTGGACTACGTTGATTGTGAGCAGATACCATGTGAACCCCTTTCAGAGGTTCGGATTTGCTGTTTTCTTCATTGCTGCTCTGTCAGATTTCCTATGATTCCTGAATACATGTGCCAGTCATGAAGGTAGAAAGAGCACACACCCACCAACACTCTTTCCTCTGTGCTCTGGCACATGAGCTTCCTCACCTGAGTCTCTTCCCAAGGACACTCTTCTTTAGCTAAAGTGTCAACACAGCCTACAGTGTCTGACAAGACAGCAATGAAGAATTAACCAGACTTTGATAAACCCACCTCATTTTAAAATAGATAATCACTGTGTAAATACCCATGTTTGCTGAATAATCATTTGGATTAAAAGGTACATATTATATCGTGAACTACATGCATATCCTTGTCTTTCAATTGCATGAGAAGCTGCTCTTTCTATAGTAAGACTTGAAACTAAACTGACGTTTGTGTGTGTGTGTGTGTGTGTGTGTGTGTGTGTGTGTGTACAGTGTACTACTACTGTCTTTCCCATCTAAGCTATAGTAAGGGCATTTTGTGGATAATGTAAATATTTATTGAAGAATGGTCACAGAATATGTAACTGAAAGCATTTTAATATGTATTTTATATAATATTTTTTAAAAGCAATATAGAAAAATGAGATGGAAGATTATACTATCCCAAGGTAGAAACTTAAAAATGTAAGTAGATGACATTGGAGAAAAGAGGCAGAACCTCAGCAACAACTTAAACACATACACACGTGCACGCACATGAATACACACACACACACATACACATGTCTTTAATAGACGGCATGTTATATACAGAGATTATCATCTGATCGCCTGCACAGAAAACCCTGTGCATTGATGTGCTGGAGAAATACTAATATCGGAAACCAAGGGGTCTTCTATAACTGTGATGACTGTGCAGGAGCTGCTGTAGCTGTGATGACTGTGCAGGAGCTGCTGTAGCTGTGATGACTGTGCAGGAGCTGCTGTAGGTGTGATGACTGTGCAGGAGCTGCTGTAGGTGTGATGATTGTGCAGGAGCTGCTGTAGGTGTGATGACTGTGCAGGAGCTGCTGTAGGTGTGATGACTGTGCAGGAGCTGCTGTAGGTGTGATCACTGTGCAGGAGCTGCTGTCTGTAGCTGTGATGACTGTGCAGGAGCTGCTGTAGGTGTGATGACTGTGCAGGAGCTGCTGTAGGTGTGATGATTGTGCAGGAGCTGCTGTAGCTGTGATGACTGTGCAGGAGCTGCTGTAGCTGTGATGACTGTGCAGGAGCTGCTGTAGGTGTGATGATTGTGCAGGAGCTGCTGTAGGTGTGATGACTGTGCAGGAGCTGCTGTAGGTGTGATGACTGTGCAGGAGCTGCTGTAGGTGTGATCACTGTGCAGGAGCTGCTGTCTGTAGCTGTGATGACTGTGCAGGAGCTGCTGTAGGTGTGATGACTGTGCAGGAGCTGCTGTAGGTGTGATGACTGTGCAGGAGCTGCTGTAGGTGTGATGACTGTGCAGGAGCTGCTGTAGGTGTGATGACTGTGCAGGAGCTGCTGTAGGTGTGATGACTGTGCAGGAGCTGCTGTAGGTGTGATGACTGTGCAGGAGCTGCTGTAGGTGTGATGACTGTGCAGGAGCTGCTGTAGGTGTGATGACTGTGCAGGAGCTGCTGTAGGTGTGATGACTGTGCAGGAGCTGCTGTAGGTGTGATGACTGTGCAGGAGCTGCTGTAGGTGTGATGACTGTGCAAGAGCTGCTGTAGGTGTGATGACTGTGCAGGAGCTGCTGTAGGTGTGATGACTGTGCAAGAGCTGCTGTAGGTGTGATGACTGTGCAGGAGCTGCTGTAGGTGTGATGACTGTGCAGGAGCTGCATCTGTAGGTGTGATGACTGTGCAGGAGCTGCTGTAGCTGTGATCATCTGTATGGCTCTTTTGCAGTTGTCTCAGTTCAGCTCAGATGCTTCCATGGGCTTCGTTCAGCACTACCATGAAGAAGACTGTATGGGGACTGACGGGACAGGACTAAAAGTTGGAGAATGGATTGAGACTGTAACTAACAATCTACAAAAGATAGATGCCCTAATATCTGAATTCTAGGGTGTTACCCAAAAGTTAATTATAAAAGCACAGCAGTCTTTATATTTTCCTGTCAAAAATTTAAAAATGTTTAGTGAATTAAGCATAAAAATTTGTATTTGTTATAAATTTATGCGTTGTTACTGTCCATGGCTTTGAGAGTCTATCAAGTTGCATTTAAGTTAGGGTGTTAAAATTTTATGATTCTAAACAATCTTTGTTTGTATTTGTAAACTGTTTTGCTTGTTTTAATTTTATAGTTGTTTATGAAACCTAATCATAAACATGTGCCTTACACGAGTTTTTAGGCTTTCTTCAAATATGACTATTAAAATGGCCACCTGTTCTGTTCACAAGTTTTAGTGAGAACTCAAATGTAACACATGTACAAAGTGGTTCTATAGTTGGATGGAACTAGCTTAAGCTATAAGGAAATATAGTCCTATAATAAAGTTTGAGAATTCTCAAAAGACAAAAATGTCGATTGTTTTCTTGCATTGGAAACAGTTATTCTTCAACATGGCTCTTCAACAGAGCAGACTCTGGAACTTTGAAATATCAGAGTCCTGGACCCTTCCCTGCTGAATCAGCATCTGTACAGGGGAGGCTGGGACGTGTAACTGAAAGCACATCAAGGCAAGTTAATGTTCTTCAGTGTGAAATACCCAGTGCTATAGGGAATGAAAATGTGTGTCATCCCTCAAGGATGCCATGAGCAGTTTCAGTGCATGTCTGCATTTGAAGATAAAATAGTGAGCCACCTAAAGAAGACAAAAGCCACAGACCAACACAGAGGTATTTCCAATGTGATGTGGGCTCATAGAAAAGAGCTGGCACAAAACTACCCTCAGAATGAGCTTCATTAGGACAGAGCCTCAAAGCATGGAGAACCAGGATCAGGCCTTGAAGGACAGCGTTGTGAGAGCAGCTGCCTAGTGTCACATAATAAGCTCTGAGATGACAGACAGACCCTTCAGGACTGGAGTTCAAAGGCTTCTGACTCATAGATACTGAGGCAGGTGGCAAGCTCCATCCCCATGACTAAGTCTGACCTATCATCCTGTGTGGTTCCAATCAGGAAGGCACTGATTAAGACTATCCGGAACGTAAGGTTGGTCCTGGTCTAGAAAGTGGGAGCCGAGCCTGCTCTCAGCTGTAGTGGGAGAGAGACTGCAAGGACACAGCACAGCCTGCTTTCTTAGCCACTCTTCTCACTAGAGAGAACTGCACGAAAGGGTGTGGCCTGATTCTGAGAGAGAAAAGGAAGCAACTGAAGGGTCTGTAGCCCACCAGTGACAGAAACCGGAGCAAGTAACCCTAGGAAGAGGCAGGCAGGTTGGTGACTACAACGGGCGTTAAGGCTGCATCTGGTTAAGGAAGACCTTGACATCCCAGCCAAGGGCAGCACTCTGTGCACAGTAGAGCCATATGTCTAGAATTAAACACCCAAGCTGACTATGGGACTGACTTGCAATCAGACCATTGTGAGACTGGCATGCATGAGAGGGCAGCAGACAGACATTACTGTGCCAGCCTCTGCCCTGTGTCTGAGGGAATCCATTGCCCTGATGTTAGCTCAGATTGTCAGCTTCCACATCAAGAGCCTTAGGGTTGCCAGCAGGCAGCCAGTGACGAGCAGGCTAGGTGTCTGCAGAGTCTTATTAAACCCTCAGCTGCCTGGGAAAAATGCACCACAGCAGCAGGGTTTTCAATGGCGAGGGTCTCTGCCTGACAGGGATGTTACAGCTAGATACTTTCATTTGTCCTCCATGAAAGCTTAATATCATTTTTGTCTGTTCAAGTCAAACTTACAGACCTCATTACTTCAAGTTCATCGGGTGCTTAGAACAGCCTTCTTTGTTCTATCTGTTCTCAGAATCACGTTGGTGAGGAGCTAATGCATTTTTAACCAACTCAAGCAACCAAAAGGTCTGGTTTGTAGTGCATCAGACAGCTGCTGCTAATTCTCTGAGAGCAGTGACTGTGGCAGGAGGTTCCCATTTGTGTGTTTGTGCATGTGTGTGTGTGTGTGTGTGTGTGTGTGTGTGTGTGTATAAGTTCCTAGAGGTGAGGGATATATGAGTTTTATGGCCTGCCTGCCTAGTACATAACTTATATGTTGACAGTTACCACTTTGATATTGATTTGACATTTCCAGGCAGTCTATCTGGAATATTGTCACTTTGTATTCTCAGACACCTTTAGGATCTGTTTGTTTTTTCTCCTTAACTCCTCCCAGAATCTTCATACCAGGCAAACACTACAATTCCGTAAGGTATCCAGCAACCTCCAAATGCTA
Organism: Micromys minutus; assembly: GCF_963924665.1. NCBI lineage: Eukaryota > Metazoa > Chordata > Mammalia > Rodentia > Muridae > Micromys > Micromys minutus. The sequence goes on along the minus strand of NC_137956.1, from coordinate 46,988,800 downwards.
TGGTCAGAAAATTAAAACCTCTCCTTTGAGTTGGAAAGTCTACAAGGCTCTGCCTGCTTGGCTGGTTTCTGTGAATTTCACTTATGTCTGTGGTCAGCTTCAAGTCTGCTTGCTTGGCCATGGCTCCATTGACCTTTGTAGGCTCCCCCTCATATGTCTGGGAAGCAGACAGCTGCTTTCTGACCTAGAGCATCCCTAGGTGGGGATGTCAGGGCAGTGTGACGCTGCTTCATATTTCACTTTTCCTCTTGTCCCGGGCCAGCCACTTGTCCTCACGAAGATAGCAAACCAACTAGAGCAAGAAAGAGCCTCACTGTTAGGTAGCTGGTTAGTTATTCACAGGCTTGGAGGACAGCGGTCTAGACCCCTCTCCTTCATGATTAGAAGAATATAAAGCCAAGGACTAGAGCAGCAGAGCTCTCATTACCTTCTTTCTCTCTGGAGGAGGCGTGACATCCTCATCTGCCTAGAGGTCATTTATAGATAATGGAATTGGATTCTCGAGCCCCAAGTCTTCCATGCTTTCCATCTAGATGCGGGCTTTCTGAGTAAAGGACAAGGACATATGGTGATTCTTCCTCCCATCAGAAGCAATCCAAACAGGCCAGTCAATCACCAGGACAAAGCAATGTCCCCAAGAGCTGCTTGTTGTAGAGAAGTGATCTAGGGCCTGCTTGGGATATAGATCAGTACAATAGCCCTTTGGACATTGTCCACTCTTACTTCTCGGGAATGTGTTCCACATAACTCCCATCTATCTCCTACCTATACTCTACATAGCGCCGAGCCCTATCTGAGCAATGATCTGGGAGGTGAGGCAAGCCCAGAGAAAGACCCCGGTGACAACACCAGGCAAGGAAGGATGCTTCTGTCTGCATCCTCTTTATTGACATCTCTGTTCAAGTCACAGAGCTCATGCCAGTCAAATGGAGACATGCCACCAAAGAGCAGGGCACCTGCCACTTGCTCATTAAAGAAGAGAATGTTTCACTTGCAGTCTTAAGAAATCAAATTGTTGTTGATAGCTGAAACGCTCACAAACTTGTTTTCAGGTAAATATGTACTTTAAAAAGCATTTATGAATTCATAGCCAAATAAAGGTCTCCATTTTTTCTTTTACTTTTAAACAGTTAATGTAAATATTCACATAGTATATAATTGTCCTACAACATGGTTTTACTAATCACCTGGTATTTTATTGCACTTATATTGACACAGTGAATTACCCTCTTATACTGAACATTTAAATTATTTTTATTTTCATAATTATAAGCCACTTTTGCACAAAAGAATCCATCATTCAATTCTTGCATGCATGTACATATTTTCTCCAGTCTTTCTTGGGAGACAAGTTGATGGGCTGGTATCAGAGTAATATTTCAAGGCTACCTGTGTCCACTGAGTTTTATCAGCCAAGTCAGATGTACATAGGTTCATCCTTTTCTGAACAAGGAGATTTCATATAACTGTGTTGGGCTAAGGTTTGTTTATGATCACGGGCTATGAGATGGACAGGTTTTGTTTTTCTTGTGCTAATTCCTTAAAAAGTGGTCAAAATGAGCATCAGAGTAGCTCATAGAAGAACAACTGATATGAGTAATAAATTGGATGGTCAGTAGGGACAGGATGATATGTTAGAAGATATGACTGGCCTCTTGCCTTAGTTGTGACATGTAGTTTTAATAAATCTTTTTGAAGAAATATCAGTGGAGAGTCATTTCTCTGTGAAACAGTTTGGTGGAGCGATAGAATTTTGGGATAGTTCCATGTGGGTCCAGGTAGGGAAGTAGCTAGCACTTAGTGATGTCACTCTTGAAGCTTGAGTTGGTTATGAAACTTGTCTCTTGCATCATGACCCTGATCAGTGAGTGTTTTATATTAGATTCCATCTTCCTCTTGCTCACATCACTAGTGTTTGTAATAAAAGCCTGACATCTGTTCTTCCACCCACGTGCATGGTTGGTTTGTAGTTTCTATTTCTAAGGCCCGACTTTGGGTCCTGTTGGTGATGGAAGGTATGATCTGTCTCCTAACTATGAGCATCATGACCAACCCCAATAGCAAAGGCAAGCTGACAGAACCCTAACACAAACAATGTAATTAGTCACAGTTTTCTGTGACCAAGAGGCTTTTAGAATGAAAAATCAAAAGTCCTGGAGAAACTCTCTACTTTTTATACTTAGATCTAGTGATGAATGAATCTTATAGAAACATATTAAACAGGTGTGTGATCTAATGGCAATAAACCTGGTGGGGAGGGGGAGGCAAGCCTCTGTTCAGACTTCTTTGAGAAGTCAGCTGCGTTTAAAGTAGGGGTTTTTCTAGAGTAGGAGCCTCATGACCTACTCCAGAATGAAGGTCAGAGAAGGTTTTTATGACATACTCTTCCACAGGGAACAGAGGTGGTTAGGATAATAGTTTTAATGCTTGTAGCTGGCCTTGAGGAGAAGGCATTGACGTCCACTCTGGTAAGAGGGATTCTGGTTTCTCCTGCTTACCTGGAGGGAGATTAAGACATGGAAGATGGGTTCAGGAGAAGGTGATAGGAAAACTACTTTTAGGGCTGCTTCACAAGCTGTCTTAGTCACTGTTCTATTGCTGGGATGAGACACCTTTACCAAGTCAACTCTTCTAAGAGATCATTTAACTGGGGCCTGCTGATACTTTCAGAGGCCCAGTCTATTACGGCAGGAAGCATGCTACTGCAGCAGTAGCTGGGAGCTACATCCGGACCTATAGTCAGAGAGATTGGAGTGAGAGACAGACAATCAGACAGACTTACTGACCTGGCTTGAGATTTTGAAAATTTAAAGTCCACTCCCAATGACACACTTCCTCCAACAGTGCCACCACACCTTCTCTGACAAGGCCACTTCTCCTAATCCTTCTAATCCCTTCAAACAGTTTCACTTCTTGATGACTAACTATTCAAATATATGAGTCTATGCAGGCATTCTTATTCAGACCACAATTAAGAAGCATGAGCCACAGTCCCACCCCTTGTGTTTCTCAAAACCATTGTTATTGCCAAATTTTACACCATGGAGTATAGATCTCTCCAGGTCTAGTGGTTTACTTTATGTTTTTTGCAATTTTAGAATCATTGAATAACTAAACAAAAGCTCAACTTTCCAGCAGTGCTTAAACCTTGAGCTGTCTGAGTTCTAACTTGCATATGATCCAGTGTAATCCATTCCTTAGTTAAAGGAAGGGTAGCCAGTATTCTGAGAATTCCTGACTTTTTGTACTTGTATTTTTGCTAAATTGAATCTCCTTCCACATTGACTTTCATCAACCATTAAGATACTGAAGACATGACTGTGTAACCTCCAAGAATTAGTCATAAAGGGCATGTGGCTGGCTTCCATTGTATTTGCCTTTGGGAACATCACCCACCACATAGTGAGCACACTTGAGCCATTCTCTATAAAGAGATGTTCATATGGGGAGGAAACAGGCCTTCTGCCCTTACCCAGCACCAATTTGAGAGCCATGTGGGTCTGCTTTTCAGGAAGGGTGCCAGCCTGCCTCAGTCAAGCCTCCATGTGAGAAGAAGTCATGTTGAAACTGTGGAGTAAGCAGCCACGAGAGGCTGGACTAGACTCCCTTAGTGCCTGCTCTCAGATTTCTGGCACACAGGAGCCCCGCTAGATAATAAAAGTCTCTTAAGCCATGTTTTGAGTGGTTGATGATGTCAACGGTACATCAATAGGTAACTAGTACATACTGTGATGAGCTTGTCTCACCAAATAGATGATACACAATCAACAGGAAAAAACAACTTTTGCTTCAGACAATGGCCTGCTATATAATACTGAAGTAATATTAGTCTCAATAAATGATGCTAAAGTTGCATAATTAACTCCTAAGAAAGTCAAGAAGTATTTATGGGATGCGGGCCAGATGCTCCTCCTCCTCCTCCTCTTTTTTTGGAAAGTTTGTTATGTATTTACATTTCAAATGTTATTCCCTTTCCCAGTTCCTTCCTCTCTCATATCCCTTCCCCTGCTTCTATGAGGATGCTCCCCTTGCTACCCACCTGCTTCCCCTATCACCCACCCACTTCCACCTCAACACTCTGGCATTCCCCTACACTGGGAAATCTAGTCTTCACAGGACCAAGGTCTTCTCTTCCTACTGATGCCAGACCATGCCAATCTCTGCTACATATGCAGCTGGAGCCAGGGTACCCCCATGTGTACTCTTTGGTTGGTATTTTAATTTATGGGAGCTCTGGGGGCATCTGATTGGTTGATATCATTTTTCTTCCTATGAGGTTACAAACCCCTTCAGCTCCTTCAGTCTTTTCTCTAACTCCTCCATTGGGGATTAGCTCAGTCGAGTGGTTAGCTGCACCAAGCATCTTGATCTGTATCAGTAAGGCTCTGGCAGAGCCTCTCAGGAGACATCTATGTCAGTAAGCAGTTCTTGGCATCAGCAATAGTGACTGGGTTTTGTGACTGCATATGGAATGGATCCTCAGGTGGGGCAGTCTCTGGATGGCCCTTCCTTCAGTCTCTGCTCCACTCTTTGTCCCTGTATTTTCTTATCAATCCTACATCTAATAGAGGGCTAATATCTAATACACGTATAAAGGACACAAGAAGTTCGACTCCAGAGAACCAAATAACCATATTTTAAAAATGGGGTACAGAACTAAACAGAGAATTCTCAACTGAGGAATATCAAATTGCTGTGAAGCACCTAAAGAAATGTTTAACATCCTTAGTCATCAGGGAAATGCAAATCAAAACAACCCGAGATTCCACCTCACACCAGTCAGAATGGCTAAGATCAAAAACTCAGGTGACAGCAGATCCTGGCAAGAATGTGTAAAAAGAGGAACACCCCTCCATTGTTGGTGGGATTGCAAGCTGGTACAACCACTCTGGAAATCTGTCTGGCAGTTCCTCAGAAAATCGGACATAGTACTACTTGAGTACCCAGCAATATAACTCCTGGGCATATACTCAAAAAATACTCCAACATATATCAAGAACACATGCTCCACTATGTTCATAATGGCCTTATTTATAATAGCCAGAAGCTGGAAAGAACCCAGATGTCCTTCAACAGAGAAATGGATACAGAAATTGTGGCACATTTACAGACACTCTTCTTGAGCTATGGAACTCTGTTGTGTGTAATTTTAGTGCTATGCCATCTCCTGATTCCCTAGGCTCCAACTTGATTGTGTTCATCCCCCAATTCTGGAAATTTGGGAACTGCTGTCTGCACTGCAACAGCCCTACACAGAAGCTTCTTTAAGCTGTCAATAACCACCTCGGCTTTTTCCTCCTGCCCACCTCATCTCTTCAGATGGAAAACACTAGACAGTTTCATTATTTTAAAACTAGCCAGATAACCCAATGGCTGAGCGAAGAATTTCCTGCCCTAATCTTAGAAACTTGCTCCCTCTATCCCCATTGTACTCTGTCCACTGCGAAGGCTCTACACTAGGTGCCCTGAGACCTACATGTCTGCAGCCTCCTAATGGCTTCACAGTCTGGTCCAAGTTCCCTTTCTCTAGTCTTCTTTTTTAGCTTTCACCTATTTATGGACACAATCACAGACCAATTAGGGGAACACTTACAGGGTTTAGTAAAACTGGTCAGTAGTAGAATGTTGCTTTGGAAGCAGGACAACCTGAGTTTGATCCCCAGGACCCAGACTAAGAAGCCTGGAATGGTGGTACAGTCTTGCAATCTCATCGGCAGAGAGGCAGAGGCAAGAATGCCTAGAGCTAGCTAGCTAGATGGCTTAGGCTGTTTGCTAAGCTCCAGGCTCAGGACAGTGAGAGACCCAGTCTCAGAAAACAAGGTGAATAACTCCTGAGTAAAGCCACTTAGGATTGGCCTGTGGACCCCAATCACACATGAGCACACACAAAGATGAACAGACATATATGTACACAAAGGCAACAAGTTGCTCCTTGTGGAGAAAGCAGCTAGAAAAAAAATAGACATGGGGCACACTGGGAATGTGCAGAAAGAATGGAAGAAACAAAGATGCTGTTTTATGTGTTTTAGTTTGAGTGACTTCTGTAGAGACGCCTGAGCAAAGAGCTATGCATTTACCTTCGAAACAGCATCCAAAGCAGAAGGAACCATATGTGTACAGCCCAGGGGCCTGGAAAGGCCTGGTACAGGCAGAAAGGTGGTGCCTGGGGCTAAGTTCATTCTGTTCTAGATATTACAGTGTAGGAAATTTAGTCTCTCACAATTGCATTTTTGTTATTAGGATCTCTTCTGACAGAATGCTAGACATCAGTCCACATTAAACGGACCTGTTCATGCACATTTATCATTGTATAAGGATAAACACAGCTAATGAGTCAATGCAGGCTAATATTTTTTGCAGGAAAAGAATTAGGAGGACTGGTGATTGTAATATTTTGTAATTTCTGCTTCTCGCAGATTTCTGCCTTCATTAAGACCATTATTATCTATTTAGAAACTGCACAGCTCCGTGATAACACAGATATGTTTGAGGTGACTGACATGGCGTGAAAGAATCAAGCTCAGTTACGTTTACTAAGATGTAAGATGTCACACCAAATAATTAGCTCTCCCTAAAAAAGAACTAACAAAATTCTGTTTTCTCAGTGTTCTGCCATCCCATGTGATGGGACTGACTATTTTTTCCCTCATTACATGTGAGTTTGGGGATTGAAGATCCTACCACAATTATATTATATTGGTGATCACAAATAAATGGCCACACACAGACATCTGAATATCTCCCTCTTGCATTGCACTCCAGGTAGACATCTGTTAGGCCCAGTGATATAGGCCTGTGATTCCAGCTATAGCAGAGACTGTGAGACCACTATTCAAGGCCAGCCATGGTAATTGGATAAGACCCTGCCTCAAAGCAGAGGATAGACAAAGGGCTTGGGAAATATCTTAGGAGAAGGGTTCTACACCCTGGGAAAAGCAAAAAAATAATCTTCTTGCAACAAACCCAAAAGAAGAAAACCACACAAACATAATTCTACCTCTAACAACAAAAAGAACAGGAGACAACAATCACTATTCCTTAATGTCTCTTAACAACAGTGGACTCAATTCCCCAGTAAAAAGACATAGGCCATCAACTGGATACCTAAACAGGACCCAGCATTTGCTGCACACAGGAAACTCATCTCAATGACAAAGACAGACACTACTTCAGAGTAAAAGGCTGGGGAAAAAATTTCCAAGCAAATGGTCCCAAGAAACAAGCTGGTGTAGCCATCCAAATATCGAATAAAATAGATTTTCAACCAAAAGTTATCAAAAAAAGATATGAAAGGACACTTTTTACTCATCAAAGGAAAAATCTATCAATATGAACTCTTAATCCTGAATATCTATGCTCCAAATACAAGGACACCCACATTTATAAAAGAAATTCTACTAAATCTCAAAGTATATATTGTACCACATACAATAATAGTGGGAGACTTCAACACCCCACTCTCATCAGTGGACAGATAATGGAAGCAGAAACTGAACAGAGACACAGTGAAACTTACAGAAGTTATGAATCAAATTGATTTCGGAGACATCTATAGAACATTTTATCATAAAATGAAATAATATACCTTCTTCTCAGCACCTCACGGTACCTTCTTCAAAATTAATCATATAGTTGGTCACAAAACAGGTCTCAGCAGTACAAGAAGATCAAAATAATCCTACACATCCTATCAGATCACCATGGACTAAGGTTGGTTTTCAATAACAACAAAAACCTCACATACACATGGAACAATGCTCTACTCAATGATAACTTGGTCAAGGAAAAAATAAAGAAATTAAAGCTTTTGTGAAATTTAATGAAAATCACCCAAACTTGTGAAATACAATGAAAAAAGTACAAAGAGGAAAATTTCCTGAACAGAACACCAGTAGCTTATGCTCTAAGTTCAAGAATTGACAAATGGGACCTCCTGAAATTGCGAAGTTTCTGTAAGGCAAAGGACACTGTCAAGAGGACAAAAAGGCAACCAACAGATTGGGAAAAAATTTTTACCAATCCTACATCCTATAGTAAGCTAATATCCAATATATACAAAGAACTCAAGAAGTTAGACTCCAGAGAATCAAATAATCCTATTAAAAATGGGGTACAGAGCTAAACAAAGAATTTTCAACTGAGAAATACAGAATGGCTGAGAAGCACCTAAAGAAATGCTCAACATCCCTCTTCCTCAGGGAAATGCAAATCAAAACAGCCCTGAGATGTCACCTCACACCAGTCAGAATGGCCAAGATCAAAAACCCAGCAGATGCTGGTGAGGATGTGGAGAATGAGGAACACCCCTCCATTGTTGGTGGGATTGCAAGCTGGTACAACCACTCTGGAAATCAGTCTGGAGGTTTCTCAGAAAATTGGACATATTATTACCTGAGGACCCAGCTATACAATTACTGGGCATATATCCCAAAGATGCTCCAACATATAACAAGGACACATGCTCCACCATGTTCATAGCAGCCTTATTTATAATAGCCAAAAGCTGTGAAGAACCCAGATGTCCTTCAACCGAGGAATGGATAAAAAAAATGTGGTACATTTACACAGCAGAGTGCTACTCAGCTATTAGAAACAATGACTTCATGAGATTCCTAGGAAAATGAATGGAACTGGAAGCTATCATCCTGAGTGAGGTAACTCAGTCACAAAAGAAAACACATGGTATGCACCTACTGATAATTGAATACTAGCTCAAAAATCTCAGAATAACCAAGAAACAATTCACAGACCTTATGAAGCTCAAAAAGAAGGCAGGCCACGCTGTGGATGCCTCAGTTTTTCTTAGAAGGGAGAACAAAACACTCACGGGAGAAAATACAGGGACAAATAGAGGAGCAGGGACTGAAGAAAAGATCATCCCGAGACTGCCTCACCTTTGGATCCACCCCATATATAGCCACCAAACCCACACAGTATTGCTGATGCCAAGAAGTGCTTACTGGCAGGAGCCAGATATGGATGCCCCTGCAGAGATGCCAGAGTCATACTGATACAGTTGAGGATGCTTGCAGCTAACCATTGGCCTGAACACAGGGACCCCAATGAAGGAGCTAGAAAGGACTGAAGGAGCAAAAAGGGTCTGCATCCCCATGGGAAGAACATTATCAATAAACCAATCATTCCAGAGTTTCCAGGGATTAAAACACTAACCACTGAGCACACATGGAGAGACCCATGGCTCCAGTTGCATATGTAGCAGAGGACAGCATTGTCTGGAAGAAGAGGCCTTTGGTCCACTGAAGGCATGGTTTCCCAGTATGGAAGTGTTTAGGCGCTGAGGTGGAGAGGGTGATTGGGAGAGGGAGCCCCTTCATGGAAGCAAGAGGAGGGGGAGGTATGGGAGTGTGGGGAAAGGAGATAACATTTGAAATGTAAATACGGAAAATATCCAATTTAAAACAAGGAGAAGGGTTCTTGCCTAACATGTGCAAGACTGTTGAGCCAGCACTGCTACCCTTGTAGATAGACACTTGCATGGTCCAGCTCAAGCTTCCATTCAGTGTCCCTCCATTCAGTGTCCCTCCATTCACTGTCCTTCCATTCAGTGTCCCTCTATTCACTGTTCTTCCATTCAGTGTCCCTCCATTCAGTGTCCCTCCATTCACTGTCCTTCCATTCAGTGTCCCTCTATTCACTGTTCTTCCATTCAGTGTCCATCCATTCAGTGTCCCTCCATTCAGTGTCCTTCCATTCAGTGTCCCTCCATTCAGTGTCTCTCCATTCGGTGTCCCTCCATTCGGTGTCCCTCCATTTAGTGTCCCTCCATTCGGTGTCCCTCCATTCACTGTCCTTCAATTCAGTGTCCCTCCATTCAGTGTCCGTCCATTCAGTGTCCCTCCATTTAGTATCCCTCCATTCACTGTCCTTTCATTCGCTGTCCCTCCATTCAGTGTCCCTCCATTCAGTGTCCCTCCATTCACTGTCCAGGTCACCATGTGAACAAACCCTCACACTGATCCGCTGGTACACTCGTTACTCTTTCTTTGTACATCTGAGCTCTTGGTTCCCTTTATTGCTTCTCCACTCTTACAAACAGTATCTTAACAAATTCATGAACTGTGTCATTTGTGCATTAACTCACAGAAAGGGACATGGGAAGAGTGGACTAAGGTACAATAGAATAAGAGAATTAAAGAGAGGAATCCAGAAAGAGACACAGATTGAAATCTGAACAGAATCTTACACACACACACACACACACACACACGCACTGACATACAAACACACACACACAGAAATACCACATACACATACACACACAGATATACCACACACAGAGACACACAAACACACCACACACACATACACATACCTACACCACATACATATACCACACAGGGACATATGCAGACATCACACACACACACACACACACACACACACACACACACACGTTTAGATTCTGAAGCCTTGTGTGCCTTTGTGTACCCAAACTGGTGTGTGTGTGTGTGTGTGTGTGTGTGTGTGTGTGTGCACGTGTGTAGAAACAGCCATGGAGATGTAACCAGAAAGGAGCAAGGACAACTGTTTGACTGGGATTTATCTGTAGGAAGAAGTGTTCATTATTATTTTTTAACATTTCTTGTGTAAAAAGCCAATTATAAATTGTTTTTCTTTTTTAGTAAAAGTGGGTCCATTCAGATTATAAGCAAAATATTAAAACTAACTGAAAAGACACATGCTTACCAAGTAGCTCACCTGGAAACTTCCTCTTGTGCGTTTTATCAAAGCAAACTAAAATGTATGGGACAGTGTGGTGTACACTCTTTCTCCGCTGTAAGTGCTACTATAGGTTATGGAAAGAATGACCTCTTCGTTCTGAATCCTGGTTTTTAAATTAGCCTAAAACGTATATGCAAAGTCACTTAAATGGTTTTCTTTGGTATATACTTAAATTTTGTTTGATTCGATGTTTTTTGTCGTTGTTGTTGTTGTTTTTTTGGCAAAAAATGTGTTGGTGTTGCAAAACAATGATTGGAAGGCCTTGTTACTCAGTTTAAACCAAACACAGTACATAGTTATGTTGCTACGTTTTCATTTTTATAAACAATAGTTAACATTTATTAAACCTTATTCTGTATGCCATTTCTTCCTTGAATGTTTCATCCTGGAATAAAACATCTACTTCACAGTACTAACTAGCGAGCTTGGCACTGTTATCTGCGCTTACAGACAGACACACTGACTTATGGAAATGTTTGTTTCCTTGAGGCCTAATGGCAGAGAAGGAATTAAAATTCATTCTCACTTCAGCAGCATGCACCTTGATCTGACAGTAAGTTTTGGACAAATGAAGCTGCCAGTGCCTAAGTTTGTCACACAGGACACTGATTCCATACATATGGGAAAGCCGAAAAATGGATGGAAGCCCAGGATTCATTGTGCAGGGCTCCTCAAGGATCAGGAAGTCTGGAGAGAGCAAAAGACTTTCTCTTTCATGATTATTTTACTTTTCATTTTGTCTATGTATCTCTCTTTTTGTCTCTCTCTCTCCCCCCACCACTGTGTGTGTGTGTGTGTGTGTGTGTGTGTGTGTGTGTGTAGTGTCTACAGTAGTGAGTGTCTGATCCCCCAGAGCCAGAGTTGGCAACAGTCAGTGCTGGGAACCAAACTCAGGTCCTCTGGAAGAGCAATGGATACCCTTAACTGCTTAGCCGTTTCTTCAGCATGGAGATGGGTAATATCATGTGTCAACTTGAATGTCAGTGTAGTGCCCAAATGTGTGGTCAAAGGTTATTTCTGGGTGTGTCACTAGTGAATTATTTTTATCTACAACTGTAACTTTTTAATCTATAACTGTAACTTGACTATTTTATAGGCTCTTTGAGTTAAGATCCACATTGTGATCCAAGAGGAAGTAACCATACTCTCAAAACAAAACAAAACAAAACTACTGCAACTTTCTAATTTACCCAGACAAGTCTGGACACGGTTTGGAACAGGGAAGGCGTCGGGTCAGGGCAGGAGGAACTCTTGGTGGATCAGGATGGATTATTGGATATGAGCTCTCTAGGCAGAAATCTCTCATTTAATATTGAAAGTGAAGCTAGAAAGGGCTCCAGTGGAACTTATCATTGGTTAAAACTGAACAGCAAGGTGGAACACCAAGAGAGAATTTTAAATGGCGCAATGTTCTGCTTGAGGCTAGAGGATCGGGTTCAGAGGCTGAGACAGGTAGGAACCCAAGAAATGGGCTCAGAGGCTGAGAGACAGAGGTCAGAGAGCACACTTGTCACCTAAGATGCACCTTCCTGAAGAAGTGTCTCAGAGATACTGCCCAAGGGTACTTCATGAGCTAAATTTGTAGGTGGCTCCTTAGTCAAGCTAAAAGACGTCCATGGTTACATCACTACAGGTCAGGTCTTTCAGTGAAGGTTTCAGTGATTGGATTGGGAAACCTGGACGCAGTTGGTTAATTGGATCCCAGATGTGTGGAAACCATGTAGCAATCAATACTCAAACACTAAAGGCCAGGAAGCCTTGTTTAATGGCTTTAATGGTCATCTTGACACAGCTTACAATCATCATAGAAAGTAATCTCAGTCAGGGATTTTTCCCAGATCAGATTGGCCTGTGGGCCTGTCTGTGAGGGGCGTGTCTTTATTATCAAGTGACAGAAAGAGATCCCAGCCTGCTGTGGGAGACACCATTCCAAGGGGAAATGGTCTTGGGCTGTATAAGAAACCTATCTATCTAAGCACGAGTCCACAAGTGAGCCACCAAGGAACATTTGCCCCATGAGTCCTGCCAATGCTTCCTTGGCTGTGTTGAGTTACCTGGTATGCGACGGCAGGTAGGCCTACACGTTCTCGCCTTGACTTCTTTCAGTAATGAGTTGAAACTGGAAGGAGGAAATATACCTTTTCCTTCCCAAAGTTGCTGTCAGCATGTTTACCACAGCCACAAAGGTGCAATTAGAACAGTATGTTCAGAAGCTAAATGGGAACCCCACTCAAATTTCACATGATCTGTCTAAGCACAGAACTTTTAAGTCATGTGAATTCAATTTTAAATTGGAAAAAATAAAGTTACAGCTCTGCCTTCAATTCTCAGCCTTTAGCAAGTATACAGAAGCAGACACCAGGTCCCTTTGAGAAAAGACTCGAAAACATCGCTCAAAATATTCACAAGTAATTTATCTCATATCCCAGAGGAGTTTCTGGGCTCCCACTAAGGCAAACTTGCATTTGGGGAAGGGGGAGGACGTCTTGGACACTGTGGACACTGGCTCTGAGCTGACCTGAATCCTGGAGAACCTGACCACCACCAACATGCCTCCGCAAGCCAGGTAACCAGTGGAGATCGCTCAGGCACACAGCCCGGGGCGTCCGTCCTCACAGTGATCTCATCGCACACCCACAATCCTTTAGTTGCACTCACCGTTGAGGAGGTTGGGAGATCCAAGATCGAGACCACCCTAGTTCTGAGATCAAGGCACCTATAGTCTGAGTTGTAGCATGAGAGCTATTCTCTGCTTCCAAGATGGCCTTCGTGGTCACATCCGCTGGAGCAGATGAACAGGCCATTCTCACATGGTAGGAGACAGATTGCTAAGTGGGTGCTGCATAAAGCTCTTCCGGGAGAGCCTTATCCTATTCCTGAGTCAGGGGCTCCCGTGACCTAACTGCCACTTACTGTCAGCTTGGCCCACCTGAGTGCGGGAGAGAATCCTCTCAAAGCTTCACCTTGCTACAGCCAGATGCGGCTCCATTGCTTCATCAAATGAACAGGGCCTCCACGAAACAACGTGGAGCTACTGATCTGCCAGACACCTTTCTTTCGATAAATCTATGTTTAGAGACAGAGCCTCGTGTAGAGTAGTTTGGCCTCAGCCTCATTATGCAGTCGAGGGTCTCCGATCCCCCACCTCGGTGTTTATTTATCATCCCCACCAACACAGCCCATCAGAATGGTTAGTTTTAATCTGGAAAGGGCAGCCGTATCCCTCCCACCTCAAGGGTGGTGTGTTAAGTGTCTAGTCCTGTATCTTACTAAGGCTTGAAGGTATCTCCATTACTTCTCCTTTCCAGAGATGGATCATCACAATGATGATTTCATGCTCTTTGGACCTTGTGAACCCAAAGCAGCAACTGTTTGCGTCTGTTCTAGAGGGTGAGATAAAAACTTCACAAGGATTGCAGAACCATGGACAGTAGGCACATTGCTGTCAGAAAAGCTACGTCTGGGTTTGTATTGTCTACAAAAGAACTGCTCCTTCCGTGATGGAACCGGTCCAGTGTGACCTCAGAAGCTAGGGAGTCATGCTGAGCAACGACCCCCACATTGGGGACTTGCCTTTGTTCTCCGCTGCTGCTAGCAGGATTGCACACCCAGCAGTCAGTGGGACCAGGTTCATCTTGGTGGGTAACCTTTCTGAGGTGCCGGAGGTGTGGGCAGTGTGGAAGTATCTCTTCCCGGGTGAAAGAGAAGTTGCTGTGTCCCCTGATGGCCAAGAGAGAATCACAATGTCTACCGGGCTTCTGTAGAGGTTGAGGAAATTCGTTCCTGAGTTAGGTCTGTTAGTGTGGCTCAATACACGCTAGTTTTGAGGTTTACCCAGGCAAGGGAAGGCTCCACACTGGTCAGGGCCTGAACTATGGCATGGCTCTTGGAGGACAGGTGTGGTACCAAATCCATGAAAATACCCTCCGGGGGAAGGCAAGGCTCTAAGAAGGGCAAGAATCAAAGGCTGGACACGGGACTGGCGGCTCCTATCCCGTCACCTCTCACACATGCTGTTGGCCATTTCTTCTGCCTTATGCTCTCTGACAGTTCATGTTTGCTGTCAACATGCCTAATCTGGCCACCACCTCTGGGAACATATTTAAGAGAGTTCTAGAAAAGTGTAACAGGAGAAGGAAGATGTACTCTGAATGTGGGTGGCACCAGCCCAGGATTGGAGTCCTTGGCCAAATAGATCAGAATGGAGAACAATATTCGTCTCTTCCTGCTTTTTGACTGTAGATGCGATACAGCCAATTGCTCTGCATGCCTACCTAACATCTTCCCGTCCACGGGGGACTCACACCTCAGACTCAAACCCCTCCGTCCTGTTGTTGCTTTCGCTGTACATTTTATTACAGCAAGAAAAGTAAGCAGTCCACGTTTCCTTTCCCAAATCTCTTAGTTTTAAACGGAGCCATGATTTTACATTCTATTGATCTAGGAGCTAAAGTTTCTGTATGGTGACCTTGGGCTTCTTATGCTTCTGAGTTGATAGGCAAAGAAGAGAGTTGTGTTCTTCTGGCTTGAGTGGCCAGTCCTGACGACCCAGCGGTGAATGGACGACATACCAGAGGCTACTCTTAGAAAAGTAGATAAAAGTTGCTAATTTTTCCACCACGTGGAGTACTATGTGTGCCTGGTTCCCAGTACACGGTGGGATTTGGTCTGGCTTGGGATGGCACAGGGTTTGTACATGCTATCACAAACACTGTGGATTCATGTGTAGCTTGGCTTGCTCTGCCTAGGAAGCACTGTTCCTTTAGAGTCTGATACTACCTCTGACTCATACACTCTTCCTGCCCCCACAATGACCCACAAGCCTTGGGGTAGGGGGTTTCAGTATATACGTTCCTGTTAGGGCTGAGTATTTTCCAGTCTCTTCTTGTCCTTGTCCACGGAAAGGAGAGCAGGGTTGACAAGACTGGGGGCTGGGGCCTGGGGGCTGACCTGAGGAGCTGTCTGCAGTCAAAATCATGTGGAAGACCCCATGGAAAACTCCACAGAGTACACACAGCTTGGCTCAATTACTTACTGGACAGTCAGGATCTAGGGGCACTCTTATGAAAGAAAGCATTTAATTGGGAGGTTGCTTACAGTTCCAGAGGCTTCATCCATTATCATCAGGGCAGGCAGCATAGAAGCATACACGGCACTAGAGTAGTCGCTGAGAGCCATATCTTGGTCCACATGCTGAGAGAGGCAGGAGGTAGAGAGACAGAGACTGTGCCTAGCTTGAGGCCTTTGTAACCATAAAGCCCATCTTCAGTAACAAACTCCCTCTAAGGCCATACCTACCCCAACAAGAACACACCTCTTCATCCTTCTAATCCTTTCAAACAGTGCTGCTCCCTGGTGAATAAGTCCATGGGCCTTTCTCATGCAAACCATTACACATATCTTCTGTACTTTGCAAGGTTGTGTGCCACCGTGTTAGTCACAATCTACTGGAAATAGAAGCTTCTCAGATAAGGGTTGAGAGATGCATTGACCTATGGGTAGATGTAACACTAAGACTTATGAATTGATTTACTCTTCTGTTCTGCTCTGTCCTATTTGGCTTCAGGGATTGGCCTAAGTGGGGGCAGTGAGGAAATGAAGAAAGGACAAGTAAATGAACACACTATAAAGCTGGGACTGGGAAAGCTCAAGGACCCCAGAAACTTAGTGTGTGTGTAGGGGGGTGGTGGTGAATATGCTTAGCCCAGGGAGTGGCACTATTAGGAGGTGTAGCCTTGTTGGAATAGGTGTGTCACTATGTGTGTGGACTTTAAGACCCTCATCCTAGCTGCCTGGAGTCAGTCTTCCACTAGCAGCCTTCAGATGAAGATGTAGAACTCTCGGGTCCTCATGCACCATGCCTACCTGGATGTTGCCATGCTCCCACCTTGATGATAATGGACTGAACCTCTGAACCTGTAAGCCAGTCCCCATCAAATGTTGTCCTTAGAAGAGTTGCTTTGGTCATGGTGTCTGTTAATAGCAGTGACACCCTAACTAAGACAGTGTGTTTGCTTTATCCAGTGTACAGGGTGGCAGGGTCATGGCACCCATGGTACATGTCTGTGTCCCGGCACTGTGAGATGAGACGTGGATAGAGAAGACTCTCCTGAAACTCATGGGCCAGTGCCACAGGGACACCAAGACAGATCCTGGTGGGATCCCACAAAGCCGGAGGCAAGGACTGTCACCCAAGCTTTGACTTTTACATGCGTGAAGTATGTACATACACCCTTATATACATATATGTTTACATACACACACATATACCCTCATATACCCACCCATATGTACACACATTTATATACATGTGTGCACACATACAATCTTAATAAGCATGTACATCCACACTTATATAAGTATGTACAGTACCACATACACCTATACAGAATAAATAAATACTTTTAATACCATCTTCTTAGGCATCCAAAAGGCCAAGGCGAATTCATCTTTGCAAACAAAAAACAACCCCCCCCCCACACAGACACAATGATGAACTGGTTAATTCTCACAGAGCACCATGAAAGCTGCTTTTTGGTGTTATTTCCAAGCCCCTAGGCAGCACTGAAAGCAAGGAAAAAACCAGCTCAGATCTTTCCTGGAGTGACATCATCCTAGTCACAGACTTCTTGGACAGAGGAAAGGAGAGTGGGGTTGACGGGGCTGGGGGCTGACCTGGGGGGCTGTCTGCAGTCAAAATCATGTGGAAGACCCCATGGAAAACTCCACACAGCTTGGCTCAATTACTTACTGGACAGTCAGGATCCAGGGGTACAGAACCCGTTTCCTAAGTAGAAACGGATCAAGCTCCAGCTTGCACAAAGAGGCAGACTTTTACGAGGACCTGCTATTCAGAGGTCACACATGGCCACTGACCACAATTGTGCTGAGGGGCAAGCATGTGACAGAGACGGAGGCAGACATGAGGACAGACGGAGTTCTGATTTATCTCCTTAATGTGTTTAATACCGAGCAGCACCAGGGGGAAGTCCGAGGCATGAGCAGATGGCCCAGTGGTGGCAGCCATCCTCACAGACCTTTTCTATCCCGAGCAGCCAAAGACTTAGGCCCCCCAAGGTTTTTCCCCATCCAGCCACTTGTTTCAAGGATTTGGAACTGGACGGAACTGCACCAATTTGGAGTTGTTGCAAGTTACAGGAGTCTGTCAACATGGTCCGCAAAACTGAATTCTTAACTCCCTTTGCTCCTGGTGTACAGCAAGTCACCCCAAACCTCAGCAGCTTAAACAAAGAAGGTTGCAATAATGTGATGTGTGAATTTGTGGACTGTCTGACCCTCCTTGGAATCACTCTGTGTCTTTGGCTTGGGTGTGTACTCAGTCTGATGTAGGCATATACCTGTTTCCCTGGGACAGAGGCTATGGACACGCATGTCATCGGGGCAAAGCCAGAGAACTACAGAAGAGCAGAAGCTTTTGTGTTCACCTGAAGCCTAGACACAGATGTGCACACCATCTTTTCTGTCACCTTTAGTTTGTCCTAAACAAATCACTGTACAAAAACGCTGTCAATAATTTGAAGATACAGCTGATGTGCTCACACACACGTGCACACACACCTTTTAAAAAATAGCTCATGCCAAAACTTTACTTCATTATAAACATCCATAAATTGAGAATGGAGTCTTCCCACATGAAATATCTGAATATATGATAATGAAACTTGGTTATTCCTTTTTATTAGATACTCTGTATTTACATTTGAGATGTTATCCCTTTTTCCCATCCCCCTCCATTTGCCTTCACAAAGGTGCACTCCCTTCTAATCACCCTCTCCACCCCACTGCCTTGTCATTCCCCTACACTGGGAAAACATGCCCTCCCTGGACCAAAAGCCTCTTCTCATATTGATGCCAGACACTGCTATCTTCAGCTACAAATGCAACTAGATCAATAGGTATCTCAATGTGTGCTTAAAGGTTGGTTCATGGGAGTTTTGGAGAGTTTGGTTGGTTGATAACATTCTTCCCATGAAGTTGCAATCCCTTTCAGCTCCTTAGGTCCAACATAGTCCCTGAGGAGGCATCTCTATCTGGTTCCTGCCAGTAAGTACTTCTTGGGATCAGCTCTAACACCTTTGTGCAGGCACTGTGAGCTCTTACATCAGTGCCTTAGGGATGACCTGGAGGTAGCAATCAGGAGGCTTATTGTCTTTTGACTCTCTCTACCCTGTGAAGACTTGGTGTTCATCCCCTTGGGGAATTCAACCACAACATGGGATGCCAGCCCCACCAGGACCCTGATCTTGTACTTTTTAATCCCCAGAGCTGTGGGTAAATGGACCTCTTTCTGTTCTGCACTCCCCAGTCTTAATCTTGTTACAGAAGTTCAAACAAATTATGATGTACTAGAGTCGGGTGCCAGAGAAAAGGACCAAACTCTTCTTCGGAGACTGGTCATGGGCAGAGGCTGATACAGTTACACTGGTCCTGTGGAGGCTGATACAGTTACAATGGTCATGGGCGGAGGCTGATACAGTTACACTGGTCCTGGGAGAGGGTTATACAGTTACACTGGTCCTGGGTGGAGGCTGATACACTTACACTGGTCAGGGGTGGAGGCTGATACAGTTACACTGGTCCTGTGGAGGCTGATACAGTTACACTGGGCTCAGTAGCACACCTTGTTGTGACAGTAGCAAATCCCAAGCCTTCCTTTACCAAACCTGGTACATTTCCACTTGTTTTGTAATCTTATCTGCTAGGACAGGTCTAAATTATCACGACTAGGACTGGAAGGAAGGCTCTGGTGGCAGCTGTGGGAAGCCATGTCACCCCTTAAGAGATTGTCTGAGTGCTTGTGAGCAGAACGCCAGACTGCCAGTTGGGGAAACAACTATGCTGTCCTGGTTCATAGTGAGGGGCACCCTAGGGGCCTGGAGGGAAGGCTGACTTGGTTGAATAGTGTCACCATCTTAATATTTTGTGGAAACAGAATTGAAAGGAAGTAGATAAGGGTATTTACAGACGAAATCTTCAAGTGTACAGGACACTACTTAGCTCTTCAAAGGAGAAGAAGAAAAGGAACCGAAGTTGGAATTCCAGTTAAAATGGAAGAGTGGCCAAAAGATTATGGCACAGGAAAGGATACGCTTGGAGAGACCAGCAGGAGCAGGGGAAGCCAAGTCCTATCCATCAAGACAAAGGAACAAAGATCCCAAGTCCAGTTAGAGGCGTCTCTGCATCCCCTGCTAGCTCCTGCCAGGGCTTGGGGGAAGCCATGTTAAAGCAGAAGCCATGGGCACATTGTGTTTTCTGTCTTGCATTACTTGTGCGCTGGTACAGTGAGCCTTGGTCGACCCAGCTTTGAGACCAGGTGGATGCAGGTGCAGCCTAGGCCACGGCTTTGGAAGATATGTCACAGCCCCCGATAAATATCTACACGGCACTAACTCTGCCTGGAAGAATAGCAGAGATTGGATACTCTCTGATGCAAAACTGGCTCTTGCTGCTTCAGTGTCCAGAAAGTTAAATTCTCACCCACCACTAGGAAAATAAAACAAAGCAAAAAGGCACGACAGAGCCGGAAGTAGGAGAGCATCCTCATTCGTGAGTCCCTTTGCCAACATTCAGTTCCCCTCCCTTGGTCTTCTTTCTAAGTTATGCTGTGCCTACACCTACCCTTGTGTACAAGCTGACGTATTTACGTCATAAGCCGAGAGCCATGAGGGTGAACGTGTGGGTTGGGTTTGGTTTCCTTTTCCCTTTGGGTCCTCCTCCCGAAACATTTATGTTTCCAGGCCCACTCATTTTCCTACACATAACATTTTCCCCTATACCTGAATAATATTGATCTCTATAGATTTTGTAATCGCCGCTTGTACTTTGCCTGACCTGGTTTTTTTCCTAATATCCCTTGTAGGTCTTTGAAAGTCTATGTTCCTTCAGCGTGTTAACCCCACTTCTTTCCGAGTTACTGTCAGGACTAAGGGCACTGATGTATGTGGTCCTGTCAGTTTTCCTGCCTCTGTCTTGCTGAGACTGGCTCTGAATGCTTACACACAGACAGGTTTTCACTAAAAGCACTGGCCAAAGAAATGGTGTAAGGAAGCAGGGGGGTGGCTTATTCAACATGGCAGTTGGATATTTAAAAGTTGAAGAGGAGGAGGAGGAGCCAGGGGAGCCTTGGTTGTATTTTGAAACATCAGGCAGCGGTGGGGATGTGCTGCAATGCACGGCCAAGGTTATGGCACCCATAAAGTTTAATTTGCATTTGGAATATTCCTACACATTCACGGAGAATGCAAAGCAGGCTCTGCAGGTCTGAGAACAGCTGAGACACACTGCACTCAGAATCTGGCTCATGCAGTGTGTGTGTGTGTGTGTGTGTGTGTGTGTGTGTGTGTGTGTGTGTGTGTGTGTGTGGTCGACCTCAGCTCTTGCCTCTCTGGGAAGGACATACAGTGCTTTAAAGCAGATGGTCTTCGTGGGCTACCCTTGGAGGAGACACAGTCACCAGATGGTCTGATGTGAACTGTGACTGGGCTACACCGTAGCCGACCAGATTATCTGGGTCATTCTGGGGACTGATGTAGGTGGTTAGAAGACGGATTGCCACAGTTGGAACCTTTGCTATGAGGACCAAAATGACTCAGGGGATGGTTCCAACTGTGCTCTCTACCAGCTCACTAAGTGTGAGCTGAGCAGGTCTTGTGTACAGAAACTGAAGTTAGATGAGAAGCTCGTTGTCCGAGAACCACGGTGCACAGAAAATTCCATTTCCAGATTAAGCCAATGCCCAGCAAACACAGCATGCATCGGTAGGGAAGGGAGGGAGGCCAGGCTCAAATCTTTGGGATTAATTTGCGTGTTGACCATCAATTTCTTCTCATTTCCGAGCACCTCACGTGTGAGTTTCTCACAGACCCAGGTAACAGCTACCTGCTAGCAACTGCTCGGTTCACACTGCTTAAGGGTACCCTTCCAAGATGTCTGCTGCTCAGTGTCTGCTCATGAATGAGTCAGCCACCAGACTGAGGTTCATCTTTAATGAAACAGGTGAAATTTTTGGAGGTGGGGTGGGGGAGGCAGAGAGAGATGGAGGGAGAGACAGACACAGACAGACACAGAGAAAGACACACCCATCCACCATCTACAGAGACAGACAGAGAGAGAGAGAGAGAGAGAGAGAGAGAGAGAGAGAGAGAGAGAGAGAGAAAGAGAGAGAGAGAGAGCAATGGTAGGAGAAAGCAGCCCTGTAAGTTGAGCTTCCCCAGTTTAACGTCTGTCCACTGACAATAGGGGCACTGGGATTTCAGACTCTGCTGACCGGTCAACAGTGGACCTCAGAGCACCAACAGAAGCTTGGGTCCTGACCCTCCAGCTGGCCACTCCTACTGTGCTCCATGAATTGACTTTGACGGCCAGTGCCCTTCCTGTGAACCTGTGTTCTCTTCAGTGCATCAGGTCTCTGAGCCACAGCAGGATATCTGAGATGAAGTATTTACAGAGAAAAGAGGGTTGTGTGGCTCATGGATCTGAAGTCCACGAGGCCAGCACTGGCATTTCCTGGTCTCCGGGTAGGACCTCATGTGGCAGAAAGCAGATGAGCAACTGGGCACACACAAAGGAGAGAATCTTACTCAGGGTTTCTATGGCTGCCACGAAACACATGACCAAAAGGCAAGTTGGGGAGGATGGGGGAGGACAGGGGGAGGACAGGGAGGACGGGGGGAGGACGGGGGGATGGGGGGATGAGGGGGGATGGGGGAATGGGGAGGACGGGGGAGGACGGGGGAGGATGGGGGAGGACAGGGGGAGGATGGGGGGACGGGGGGATGAGTGGGGATGGGGAGATGGGGAGGTCGGGGGAGGACGGGGGAGGACGGGGGAGGACAGGGGGATGGGGGAGGACAGGGGGAGGATGGGGGAAGACGAGGGGACGAGGAGGACGAGGGAACAGGGGGGATGAGGGGGTATGGGGGTATGGGGAGGACGGGGGAGGACGGGGGAGGATGGAAGGGACGGGGAGAACAGGGGGAGGATGGGGGGTGGGGGGACGGGGAGGATGGGGGAGGGCAGGGGGAGGACAGGGGGAGGACGGGGGTTATGTGCTTTACACTTCCTCAGCTCTGTCCATTATCAAAGAAAGTCAGGACAGGAACCCAAACAGGGCAGTACCTGGAGGGGCTCATGCAGAGGCCATGGAGGGGTCCTGCTTATTGGCCTCCAAATGGTTTGCTTAGCCTGCTTTCTGAGAGAACCCGGGACCAGCCCAAGGATGGTATTGCCATAGTGGGCTGAGCCCTCACCCCCCAATCACTGATTAAGAAAATGCCCTACAGGCCTGCCTTCGGCCTGATCTTAATTTAGGTTCCCTCCTCTCAGGTGACTTGTGTCCAATTGGTATAACTCCAACCAGCTATACTACGATCTAAACTCCCACGAAACCAACGCCATGCCTATGATAGAGTCATTAAGTGTGGTTTGGGGACACCCCTCTGCCTCCATAACCTGACCTCATCCACTGGGCCTGCCTCCCAAACTACCAAAAGGATGCCAAGGTTTCCAGCTCCGGAACTCTTAGGGCCACACCTTAGCCCCAGGACCCGTGTAAAAACACTGTATCAGCGAAGTCAACTAAAGGGCAGGGAGAGGAGAAAAAGAAAGAAGCGAAGTGAATGAGGGCAGGAGATGGGCGGGGACCAGTGTCACAAAGAGGGAGGGGACAGAGCCGGGTATGTAAAGACATCTGACATCTCATTAAAAAGGCATAAAATTAACATTGGGAAAGGAATGAAAATCAAAACACAGCTTTTAAACCATAAGATAGATAACCTTTAGTGAAAAAGAAACAGGAAGTTAGGATGTGCAGGATCTGTTCCATCACAGTGACCTTCTCCAAACTGGAACCTGCCAGCCGGAGGCAGGGGTGAGGTCAGGAGAACTCGAGGAGCACTGAGGACTCTTGTCTTTTCTGTCACTGAGTTCTGCTGCTGAGTCTTAACTGGGCCAGTCCCAGATGTCTGACAGGAGCATTTTTACTCACTTCCTTTCTTTGTGTGCCAGGAGCCTCTGCTGGTCACACTGAGGTTTGCAGTTTCTGGGCCAATGCAGGTTTTCCCAGGCTTCCAAGACTCCAAATGTCATACTTTGGGAAGTGACTAGTTTTATAGCCGGGGTGGGGTCATTCTCCCGAGTGTGTCTAGCATGGAGGAGGAGTGCAAATGGAGTCCTGAGACCTATAAGAGGGGCTAATGGTTCCACTGTCTCAAAGCCCACTAAACACTAAGCACCTTCCTCAGAGGACAAGGCTGTGGCACCCTGACATAAGGGGCTGTTGGAGTCACATTTATCCTCAGATAATGGGGGTCCTTGCCACCAAGGTTGGAGTTCAGAGCAGGATGTCTATAAAGGCATGCCTGAGCTGGTGTCCTGTCACCTGCACTTTTCCAGTGTGACAGTGTCAGGTTCTTGCTCTCTCCCACTGTCCTGCAGCTGTCTCCCAGGATGGCTGCTCTCCTGGTTCCTCAGCTGAGAGCCCACAGGGTAGCTCTGTCTCAAACCATAGGTTCTCTCATGTCGGCGCTACCGGGAGTGACAAAGGGGACCTCCTCTCTGCTGCCAGCCCATTCCACTGAAGTCACTGTCATACCAAGATCCTCAAGTGGGTTCACTGTGAGAGAGCTGTGTCTCCTCTTGTTGGTTGAGCCGTCTGTATCCTTCACCAGTGCCACCTGCCTTACTGATTTTTTTGGATATGGCTTCTGGTTCTTCTCCCTCCACCGGAACTCCATACAATGTGCCCCTTTTTGCTCTGTCGGCTTTCTGCTCTTCCAGATTTTTATACTTCCTATCACTGGCTCTGTGAGTATCCAGTTTTCCAATCTCTACGCACACCCCTCCCCCTCCCCAGTAATACAGCTTCGTGATTCCGAAGCTTCTCATCATACTGTCTCACGATGGACGTCTTAAGCCTCGGCTTCCTTCTTCGTTCCAGCCTGACTTTGTTCAACAGAAACATTTGCACAACGGAGTTATTCCACTAGGTGGGTAAAGAAAACTGTTTTTACACCACAGATTTAAAATAAGTCTGAGGGAAAGAGCCAGCCCGCCTGGCTTTAACCTTTCCTTTGCTCCATGCCCAGGATTAGCGTTTGTTATTTACTCAGAACAGGCACACAGACCTCAGGGTCTGCTCCTGCTTTCTCTGCTTTCCACACCACTGCAGTTTCTTCTTGTTTCACCTCGGTTTGGGGTTGGAGTTTTGTTTGCTTTGCTTTTTTGTTTGTTTAGTTGTTTTATTTGGGACAGGGTCTCAAGTAGCCTAGAATGGCCTCAAACTTGACACATGGCTGAGGATGGCCTCGAACTCCCGATCCTCCTGCTTCTTTTTCTTTTCTTTTTTAATTTATCAGTCGGATTTATATCAGTAAGTTCTCACTCCACAAAACACCCACACAATAAACTCAGAACCAATTGATGATGATATAAACTACCCACCTAGATAAGACAAATTGTCTTGTAATAATCCCTAAGTTAAAAATCCTCCAGTAGCAGATCCCAACAGAGCAGACACCTGAACCGGGGTCCTCCCCTACCTACACAAGTCCTCCATCTTCCTTCCCATCCAAAAGGCGATCCTCCTGCTTCTACCTGCCGAGTGCTGGGATTGCAGGTGTTCTTTGAGGTGCCCTGCTCACACGAGTCTCTTTTCATGGTCCTAAAGTGGTGCCAAACCTGCGGCCATGAGTGGGAATTTAGTCACTAAAATGTCGGCAGTGCCTGGGTTCAGACACCCATTCCCAGAGGTCCCAATCTTTCTCTCACCGACTCACAAGGGTGGTCTTCCGGGAGGGACACCTCTGTTCTCAGTAGGAGCTGAAGTACTGGCTGCTTAGAAAATATATTTGCACCTCTGCACAGATAGAAGCCGCAGCTCACCCTGACCTCCCATACAGAGTGTGTTCCAGTTGCTTCTTTCTTTAATTACCTCGGAGACCCTCTGTGCTCAGTGTGAGAATCAGCCGGCCCATGTGGCTGTTAAGTTATTAAAATGGAAAGATGTGAAGCATGGTTCTTTGGGCACATATTTCAAACGGCAGATACACAGGTACCAAGTGGGACAGCGATAGAGGTTCCTCTGGACTGGACAGCCCTGTGGGACAAAGCTGCTGAGTTCTGTGGTTCACCCCAGGTCTCCTTACTCTCCTCTTTCATTGATTTCTTTAAATCACCTTATTCCTTTTGATCCACTTAACAGAACTCTAAGGCAGATAAAAAAATGTGGTTCTGGAGAATACATTTTGTTCTAGGTATGAAGGTAGTAAGCTTTTAAAAAGTAAAATTAAATCCTGAGCTCAGTAGGAAAAAAGCATTACCCAGCCACCCCATGATTGACTTATGCCAATAAAACTGATATTTTTGAGTGGGATGTCTAGCTCACAGTGGGTTGGATAACTGAGTTAGTTCAGCGATGTGGAGCCAGTGTGATGGAAAGAGAACAGTCCCACAGAGGAGAAAGACAGGAGCAGAGGGACTGGAGTGAAGTCAAGTCAGGGCCCAGTTTAGACTGTCCCTCAGCCTCCACAAGCCCCTTAAAATGAATGGCCTTTCCTTTTCTAAGGACATCTGCATGTGGCTTAGAGTCTGGTGCATGGTCAGCCCCAACTGTGTAATCAGTCATGAGTCAGTGGACTCTTACCCAGTTGGATACCAGACTGATTGTGTGTGGCTCAGATCTGCGTGGCACAGTGGAGTGACAGAATTGAGAGCTCGCCCTCCATTCCTGCCCCTTATCAGCCAAGTGGCCTTCGGTCGATCCCTTGATTTGGGTGCTCTCAGTCTCTTAGCTGTCGAAGAGTGGTTCTGGGTTCACCAAGTTCTAGGAGCTCCTCTGGGGTAACAGGATACACCACACCATAAAATGTAGATGTCAGTAGGTTTGTTTGTTTGTTTGTTTGTGTTTTTTGAACACAGTAGATTGTCCTGATTCAGGGACTATACCGGTTCCCGAGCTATAGAACAAACAGCGCAGTCCTGACTGTCGATAACACTTGTTTATCTCACGATATTCCTTTAGCTAATCCTTGATCCTTTCTTGATTTCTTCACTAAAAAGACATGATTAAAGTACACAGCGTTTTTCTCAGGAACAGCTAACCAATTAGGTGCTGTGAATGCCTAGCAATAAGAACATGCTGGCCTCAGGGGTTCAGTATCTGCCCTGTCGCTCTCTTTCCAGAGTGGCGTTTAACACCACACCTGATGACATCCCAGACTCACCTTCAGAGCATGCTGTCACCAAAGTTAACACATTTGTCATTAGCTATTGAGTAGATTCTGAGATTCCTCAAGAGTTTGAAACCACAATGGGCTGGCTCATCCTGGGGACAACAGGTATTCCAGGACAGCCCTCAGTGTGTGTCTGCATCCAAGCGAAGTCAAACCCACAGTCTGCGGCTGCGCTCTCACTAGGGTAGAGGCACCAGGCTACCCATGTGCAGAGAGGGGGAGTTACACATGGCAGGCTCTCCGTGTATCACAGGTTTCCATCCCCGCAAACGGGCTTTTATGTCACGGTTGTCAGTCTGTCCAAGACCTGTTTCTGTCTGTCTCCTCTTCTGCTGCTGCCACAGCTCCTGTGTGTACTCGGACATTTTTACTTCTCTGTAGGAAGAGAACATCAGAAAGTTAAGGTAGAAGGAGACCAAAGAGCCCCCTCCTTTCAAACACCCTACAGCACTTAAATATGTCTCCTTTAGCCACAGTTTTCACTGCTGTGGCAAAATCAACTTAAGGGATGAAGAATTCACTTTGTCTTGTGGTTTAAGGGTCCACCACGGCGGGAAAGACACAGTGCCTGGATTGGCTTCTAGTAAGGCTGGGTCTGCGATGGCCATTGTCACCGTGTGGCCCTCTATACACACCATCTTATAACGCAAAATGTGTTCATCTCGATTTCAAAAGTCCTAACAGTCTCAACAGTCTCCACAGAACTTGAAAGGCCAAAGTCTAAAAACCCTTCTGAGATTCAAGGCAGACTCTTAACGTGACCCCTAAAATTTTGGGGGGAAAGTGCATGCTTTCAGTATACAGTAGCACATAGCAAACATTCCTATCCCAAAGAGAGACACAGACCATCAGAGGGTTACATGGCTAAAGCCACATCAAAATCCACCAGGGCAAGTGCTGAGCTTGCTCCGTGTTCCAGCCCTGACCATCCCTACAGCCCTCACTGTCTAAGCCCCAGCGCCCACGCTAGTGTCACCCTACTGCACCATGCCCTCTCTCACGCCAGTTCTCCTCCACGCCTGCCTTGCTGTTCCGAGGAGGTCTTCTCTGCTTCTGTTTCGTGGTCCCCATTGCAACTCTGGGCTTGTTTAATCTTCACATGTTGGCTTCTGGGGCCTCTCTGCAGCCACTGTGTGGCTCAGGGTCTGTGTGGAACCTCGGTGCAAGCTGATAACTCTTATATCCACATGTCTGCCAAACCCACATTCCAAGGATGCTGCCGTCAAGTTCTGCTGCCGGCTGGAGAGTTGGCTGTTTTCCACCATAGCCACTCTTTGTTTTAACCTCTGAGTCTCTGTGTGACTGAACCTGAACCTGGAAAACCCTTCCCCACCCCGCCCCACCCCACCCCAGTGCCACTGATCAGAGGAGTCTTGTCCTCGAGTTGCCCAGTGCCCCCACACACAGAGCAATCTTTAAGTGATCAAATCTCTTTAACGGTTACAGGTGCTCCACCAACGCCTGCTTTGCCTGAAGCCCCTTCATGAGGTTCTTCACTAATTTACAGTTTTTTATGTCCATGCCCCACTTTAAAAAACCAACTCAGAATTATCTATATAAAAGACTATAAACACGCCACTGGCTGTGTGCTATGCTGTATCTAAGCTTCCCCTGCCAAACACGTTTAGTCTGGATTCAGTCTCGCTCATATGTTTAGGACACATACAGCCAAGAATATAGCCAGACTCTTTACTGTCGTGTGATGCTAATGGCCAGCCTTTAGTCTAGTCCTCAAAGCTGTCCTCATGTCTCTCTATGACTTCATGGAGCAGGCTTCTATTGTCCCCCTTCCCAGTGCACCCCAACCCACTGCCCCCTTCCCATTGCACCACGACCTTCCAAATTCTCACCAGAACGACCCATTAAGGTCTACATTCAGCATCCTTGGGCTTCGCCAGCTGGAAGGTCCACATTCTTACACATTCCCAATCATCTTTCTTTCTCACCTCTTCTTGGCAACAGCTTCTGGACAGGAGTGACCGGAGGGAACAACAACCTGTTTAGGCTGCTGGCTGTGGCAGCACAGACCACCATGACGGAGAAGGCACAGAAGGCACAGAAGCCTGGTGTAGTCGGCGGTGTTAGGAGCTTGTGCTGCGGCTTGTTTTATGGAACCGTTGAGGAAGCAGGACGAGCCGGGGCTGGGTCATACAGTTAGTTCCCAATATCCAGAAACTCACTTTCTACTGGTAGACCCTCCGTACAAGGGTTCCAGAACCTTCCCAGATAGCACCACTAGTTTGGGACCACATGTACAAATGTAGGAGACTACAGGGGACATTTTCCACTAAAGCCATAGTAATCTCTAGGTCATTATTCAACCTACGCTTGAATACATAATATCCATTTACTTAGAGTTAATAAAGTAACTCTAATTATTTTACAAATGAGCTTTCACTCCCTAGTGTAGCAGTCATGAGTTGTCCCTTTTAAACACAACCTCGTTCAGCCCTTACACAGTGCTAGGTGATGCACGTAACAAAGGAAGTTTGAACATATCTGACTTTAAAAAAATTGATTTATAAAACCTCCCATAACAAGCAGTAGCAGAGGTGGGCAGGCCATTGTTCTCCTTGGCTCAGTGGGTCAGCGGGTCAGTGGGTCAGTGGGTCAGTGGGTCAGCGGGTCAGTGGAACAATGATGTTGGCACTGCAGACCCTTTGCTGTGGCAGTCTTTGCCGATGTTCCAGGGCACCATGAGAATATACAAAGCAGAAGAACCATGGCAGCTTCTACAGCTCCTATGAGTGTGAAAACGACCCTTTCAGCAGCAGCCTTTGGTTTGTGTTTGAATGATGACAGTGACCGTGCCACACCACGTGACTGAAAGCATGACGGGAAAGGCGGGAAACAAGATGGCCATGTTGCTGTTTTAGGTGTATCCTAGGAACAATCCAGATCCAGGGACTAGGGTGGTGGCATGTGACGGTTGATTAGTGTTGATTGTCAGCTTGGCAGAGTCACCGGAGGGATAAGCTTCCGGACACACCCACCGGGAACTGTATTGGTTCGGTTAATCGAGACTGAAAGTTCCACACTAAAAACAGCAGCACCATTCCTTGGCTGGCGTCCTAGACTGTATAGAAAGCAGAAGTGGGCGGAGCACAAACATTCACCGCTCTGATTCCTGTATGTGGGTGCTGCGTGCCAGCTGATTCAGGCTCCTGTTGCCCTGACCTCTCTGCCCTGATGGACCGTATTCTTGCACTGTGAGCTGAAGTAGGTTCTCCTCTCCGAACCCGAACCTGTTGCTTTTGTTAGGTTGTTCCATCACGGTTACCAGAGTAACTATTTGCTTCCAAAATATTTGCAGTTTCTTAGCCAGGAAAGAAGGAAGGGAGAAAGCTACCAGGATGATGCTGCTCTCCTGAAGCTGGTCATGAGCTCATGAGGCAACCTTACAGTGTGAGGGAGTTGATCAGGAGGGACAACCGCTGCAGGAGAGTGAGAAAGAGAAGGAAGGGTTGGGGCTAATTCAGCAAATCAGTGAGTGTTGCAGGAAAACGAGCTTAACTCTGCGCAGGCTCTCTGTGAGACACCACGAAGCTTAGACCTGCTGTCTAGATACTTAATCAGCCATTGATCAAGACTTCACTGATTAGAAGGTGTCCGGGGGACATTAATGTTCCCGTGTTTCACGCCACCCCAGTTTTAGACTGACTTACCATCCTTGCAGTCTGGGATGCAATCTGTATTCTTGGGTTCAAAGAAAGCTGGGGAACCCGTACTGAGTCCCTGCTTGCCACACTGCATTTAAATTGTTCTCTAAATGCTCAAATCCACCGAGCACTTACTGAGCACAGCCAAGTACTATATTTACTAATTACAACTTCCAGGAGGATTTCCGTATACAGGCAACAACAAAACACGTGGTGCTTACGCTGTGGTCTTGATAAGTAATACAATGCGTTCTCTCAGTGGCTATGACCCTTGCCTCCCTCCCTATTCAACATCAGGGTGTAACTTCTTGTTCCTGTCAAAGGAATCAGTCAGTCCCAGAACATCTTGTCACTGTGCACACAGTTCTTGGGAAATGAGCTATTTCACTTAATGAAATGTTTGCTGTTCTGTGTGGTCCTTAAGAGCAGACATTTACCAAATAGTCCATTCATTGCTTGAAGTGGGGAAAAAGCACCTGAATGTCCCGTTGCTTTCCTAAAGTGGTGTTTGCTGTCACAAGCTCTCTCGTGTCATGCCCATCCCTGCATTTTCCTTAACAATTAAAACCAGGAGATGCCTGTCACAAAGTGTTCCTTAGGAGTTGTTCTAAGGTACCAGAAATACAGGAATAATAAAATCGCCCTGTCATCTAAGGCAAGCTCCACTCCAGTGAGAGGCTCTCTTGTACCAGAGGTCTGCGTCTCTGCTGGTACTGAAGCACTCCACTTCATCTGGGTGCAGGGCATGATCGGCTTGTGTCGATCAGACTGTAATATCCGTCCAGCCATGGTGATTAACTCATAGGAGCATGCATGATGAATTTAGTTCCTTGAGTGTGAGACCAGCCAGTCAAAAAAGTCACACAGCAGAGAAAGATAATAGGTCCAAAAGTATCGGGAGTGAGACAGCAGAGCCCACTTAATGCTTCTGCAGAAGCTATTACTTCTCCAAATCTTCATTCCACAGATCGATACATTGTTGTTGAAACAGTTTGAGTCACTTTATCACTTAAAGCCTAAAATATCTTTATTGGGAGGAACAAGAAGCTTGTACCTTTTTCTTCATCCAGCTTTGAATTGACCTTTCATTTCATTCTTAATTTTCCTTTCACCTCTTGGTGGTCCAACCCTGGATTCTATCCCCTTGTATCCATGGCTCAGCATCTCCCCAAAATGTGGTTCATCCTTGACCATGGAAAGATCTGATTGTCCAGCTTAGTAAGACCTCCTTAGACATGGGAATTCACAAGATATATAACCTGATACCAAAGAAGCACGTTTTGATTGTAAAATCCCAAGTGGATGTCACATTTATTTGTTTAATCCTTTAGAAATAGCAAGAGAGATGGACAAAGTGTTTGAGAGTGGGCTCAATTCTAGAGGTAACATTCAGGGTGGACAATCTTTCAAAAGACCATTGGTTTTTAACCATGTCTGTGGGTTGTGACCCCTTTAGGGGTCAAAAGACCCTTTCACAGGAATTGGACATCAGACCTCCTGCTTAGCGAGTATTTACATTATGATTCACAA
Organism: Micromys minutus; assembly: GCF_963924665.1. Lineage (NCBI taxonomy): Eukaryota > Metazoa > Chordata > Mammalia > Rodentia > Muridae > Micromys > Micromys minutus. Next base: position 46,956,618 of record NC_137956.1, on the reverse strand, counting down.
CTGCAGCAAAATTACAGCTATGAAGTAGCCATGAAAATAGCTTTATGGTTGAGGGTCACCCCAACATGCAGAGCTTTGTTAAGGTCACCTCATTAGGAGGGCCTGGAAGCATTGATATAACCACTCAGTGTTTAGGTGTTATGTTACTTACTTTAGGTCAATGTGACCAAATTCCTGACAGAAGCAACTTAACGGAGGAGAGGTCTGATGAAGAAGAGATCTATTTGACCGGTTGAGGGGACACAGTATATCATGGCGGCTGAGGCAACTCTGGAGGAAGAATATGAGGCAGCTTTGGGCCTACCAATCAGCCCATAGAAACAAGACATAAACAGGACTGAACTTCCACCCTGACAGTCCGTCTCTCTCTTGAGGACAGGTAACTCCCGTGTCCTGCATTTACAGAGGCTGCAGAACACTGCCATGAGCTAGAGACTAGACGTTCAAATACTTGAAGCTACGAAGGGCTTGCAGTAAGTCACATTACCGTCTTGGTCTGATAAGAGAACATCTGTATCCAGAAGAACCAGGTGAGCACAAGTGTGTGTCAGGCGTATACTATCAAGTCTTCATCTGAGTCCAGACAGCATCTTACATAAAACAAGAGCTGAACTGGAGGTGAGGAAGGGCTTCTTAGTGCAGTGGGAAAACCCAAAGGAAGGGAGTAACTGGGGGGGGGGCGTCAGAACCTTGTTTAACTGGAGACCCTTAAGAACAAGGTGGATTCTTACCGACGGGACAGGGTATAGTTGGAAATGTGCTGAAGAACTAGAAGCACCTTACCGTTAAGTTACACCCTCAGCCATTTTGATAAGTTTTATTTCCAGACAGGGGTTCACTTAGTCACCTGGGCTGTCCTTAAACCCACACTCCATCTCAAGCAGGCTTTGAACTTGGCATTCCTCCTGCCTCTGCTTCCTAAGTAGCTGGGATGACAGGTCTGTACCTCTGGAATGCAGCATCAGAGGGCTTCAGCGGATCCTTCCTAGTGGATCCATGAGCACCTTAGATTTGGGACTTAAAACTCAAATGCATTCTCTCTTGACCCGAGGCATACTTACGAATGGGACTCACAATGGCCCCACCTAGCTGTGCCCTGGGATCCCCCAACACCCCAAAGGTGTCAGACATCCCCACGCTGTTTCAATGGTGTGGATAGCAAGGATCAGAGGAAGTAAATCATGCAAGGGAACTTTCCAAAGTCACACATGTCCTGGTAGTGGAGTGAGGATTTTTTCTTTCTCTGGCAGACATCAGGGACTTGCCTTCTTAATTAACCACCCCTGAAGCTCAGCCACCAGGGAAAGCAACACATGTACATTTTCAGCTCTTTTTATTGATACTGTGTCAACAAACGCATATGAAGTTTTAACTATATAAACATGCTAGCAAGATGTGAAGCATCAAATATTTAAAAGGGAGAATCTGAAATATAAGTAAACACATACGGGAGGCATTTTTCTCCCAGCTGCCTCAAATAGAGGTTATTGCTTAGAGTGTTTGATGGACAGACAGAGAAGGAGAGCAGGATGGGAGGAAAAGCACCAATGATTCTCATCACGGGGGCCTGAGGTGGATTTGGACAAAGGCCTGTCTTCTCCAGAATCTCTCCTGGGGTCAGTAGTTGGGTACAGTGAGCCCTCTCAACACCCCGCCCATTGCTCTGGCTTCCTCTTGCTGGTATGGCAAGGCATTCTAAACAAAGGCCTCCTGGAGAGGAAACAGCCCATTTGGTTTAAGCTTTTTGGGTCACAGTCCCTCACTGAGGGGAGGAAAGAAGGAAGGTAAGGAAGGAACTCAAGGTTGGAATGTGGAGTCAGGTGGAAACCAGAGGACTCTCTGCTGGTGACTCATTTATTCATCTCGGCCCAGCCAGCTCTCCAGTACAGCCCAGGACCATCAGCCTATGGATGGCGATGCCCACAGTGGACTCCCTCTTCCATCAAGTGACTAGCAGGACACCCCCCAATAGACATGCCCACAGACCAGTCTGGTCTGGGCAGCCCATCATTTGAGACTTTCCTGTCTATGACTCTAAACTGTATCATGGTGACAGTCAGAGCTGACTGGGACACCTAGCTTGGAAATACAGCAAACAACAAATGACAGCCAGCGATCATGATAACCGCTTACCTCGTGACTAGAAGGCATGTGTCACCAAAGACCATCATCCCAGCACAGACAAGTGGAAAGCTAAGACACAGTAGCACTTCACACTCATTGGAATGCTGAGTAACAAAAAGATAGGAAGTAAGTGTTGACCAAAAGTGTGGAGCGATGGGAGCTCTGGTATACGCCTGTTGGGAGTGTACGGAAGCATAGGCCAGTTCCTCAGTCCACTCAGTATTTCCACGTCAGGTTATATACAATACAGAATTGGTCCCTGTCCCTGTCTGTCACTCTGCCTGGGTGGGTCTCAGTGGCAGAGGATGTGCTTAGTCCTGCTGGGACTGGATGACCCAGGGTGGGGTGGTGCCCAAGCGGGGCTTCCTCTTCTCTATGGAGAAGAGAAGGGAATAATGGTGGAAGTGATTTTAAGTGTGGGACTGTCAGGGTAGGAGGAAGGGGCACTGTGGTTGGGATGCTATCTTAGGTTCTTTCTGCTGTGTACAGACACTGTGACCAAGACAAGTCTTGTAAAGATAAATGTAATAGGGGCCCGGCTTACAGCTTCAGAGGTTCAGTCCGGTATTATCAAGGCTGGAGCATGGCAGTATTCAGGTAGGCATGGTACAAGAGGAGCTGAGAGTTTTCTGGTTTCCAGGGAGCTAGGATGAGGGTTTTAAAGCCCACACCCACAGTAATACACCTACTCCAACAGGGCCACACCTTCTAATAGTGTCACTCCCTTGGCTGAGCATATAAAACCTTAACAGATGTAAAGTGAATAAATAAATTAATGAAAAAAAAGTGTTGAAAGTAAGAAATCAAAGAGAGATTTGACCACCAGCCTGTACAGCAAGCAACATTAGTCTTTGTAACACAAATGTGGGAGGAGCCTAGGCGTTCCTTTGAAGGACCAGATGTAGGGAGTCTGTGTATACGGATGTATGTGACTATTATATTTAAAAAGCTTGTGTTATTTAAGTATGTGTATTATAAATAAACACACCACAACATATTTGATGTGTTTAAAAAGAATAAAATTCTGACACTATAAAACCATTATAGTATGTGTGTTAGAAAAACCCTAGGAACACTATGGAAAGTGAAGCCAACTATCCTACAAGGTTAACAACTATCCTACTTTGTGATCCTGTGGACACGAGGCATCTAAAGAAGGCAAGGTCACCGAGAGACAGGTTGGATGAAATTTACTGGGTTAAGATGAGGACACGAGGGAGCAGCTAATGGGTGTGGGGCTGGTGTTCAAAAGAGAGTCTTGGGTACAGCGAGTGGTAGTGGTAATTCACAGTATCAGACATTGTGAACTCACTGCTGCCTACCTGCACACCTAAAAGGATACAAACAATGCATCTTGGTTTTGCCTGTCGATTTTAGCAGGTTTTTAAAACATTAGGTGTATATCGGCCAAGGCCCAGTCAGGCAGCCACACAGCACTCCTGGTCTCATAGCAGATGGCCACCAGGGTGGAGAGACCACCCAGGATGAAGTCCACATACGGGAGCTTCCAGAATCTAGACACACAGTGATGGAGGGTTGCTGTTGAGTGGTACCTGCAGCCTGTTTGGGAAGAGGCACAGCCAAAGAGGATATGAGCCATGGAAGGCACAGGAATATCTTCCCACTACAGCCTCCCATGGACTAAAGCCATTGCACAGGAGTTAGCAAGAACCAACGGCAGCAGGACATGTGTCCGAGATCAAGCCGGCCTCACATAAGCCCAACGGGCGGTGAACTCTTGCTTTCCCTCTTATTAACAAGGCTTCTGCACGTTCCTGACTGCTGTGCCGTGCACCGTCACCATACATATAATGGTTTAGAAACCGGTTTAAACAACAGCCTCTCTCTGCCGCATTCCAGTCACTAGAAAGCTCAGTAATGCCGATTGCCATCAATTTGATTTACTTCTGTAGGTCGAACCAACAAGAACGGATAGAGAAAGCCACTCAAATAGAGGTTTAGCTTTAGGTATCAGTCAGTGCTCAGAACATGCCTCTTGGAAGGCCACCTGACGGTCATCTGGGAAACAGCAACGCTTGGTTTCATTTGCTTTCTGCTTGAAAAAGAGTAGCTCAGAAAACACTCTAAAGTCGAGAGAGCAGAATCCAATCCGCTCCTCAGATTTTTAAAACGTGGCTAATTTTTCCATTCTTTGCATGTGCTCATAAACCAAAGAAGACAGAATATAGTGTGTATGGTGTATAGTATGTACATATATTTTATAGTCAATACGCACGTATGTGTGGGCACACTTGTGTCTCCATCACTATAATGGGCATATACATGATTTAATGAACCGGAATGAAGAAGCTTCAGCATGTGCTTGGGAAGGAGGAGACAGAGGCAAGAAGAGCCAGAGCCCCACGTGAGCCGTTCAGCCTCAGTAATGGAGGAAATGCTGACAGTGCACACACCACAGGGAAGGGGGACACTTTAATCAGAAGTGCAGAAACGGCCTCCGAACAGACTCAAAGATTAGAGTTGAAGCATCGCAGGTTGAGCTGTGGAGGTGGCACAGTGAGAAAATGTTTGGTACACAGGCATGAGACACAAGTTCAGATTCCCAGTAGCTACATCAAAGCCAGCCATTATTAAAGGTATCCGTCCTACAGGAGCCGGGATACAGAGACAGGTGGAGCCCAGGCGTCCACATGCCATCCGGTCTAGCAGATCGGCAAGCTCCAGGTTCACTGAGAGACAGCGGCTCAAAAATTAAGGTGGAGACTGATAGAGAAGAATATCTCAAAAGCAGCTCCTGGCCTCTACCCATGCATGTAGGCCTGCGCACATAGACGTGCACATGTGCACACACAGAGGTGTGCACATCGACACACAAGGTCTGAACACAAAGGCATGCACACATGTACACAGAGGTATGCACATCTGCACGCAAGGCATGCACGCACAGGTATCACACTCACACACGCAGGCATGCACATTTGCACACAACAGGATGCATACCTGAACACACAGGCATGGAAAAGGCATACATACACCGGTACGCACACTTGCACACATAGGTATGCATTGCCCATGACAGTGTGAATTTCTGCACACAGTCATGCACAGCTGTATAAGTGCACATCCATAGCTGGAACACTTGCACATACCTGTGCCTAACACAAGCATACACAAAAGACTTGAAAGGTGCAGTTCTAGGTGTGACTTATACAGGAATCATTCTATGGTAACTTGCTGTTTTGTATATGGCTAGTGTTTCCTCCTACGATTACATGGTCTTTTTGTTTTGCTTCTAGCACTTTCTCAAATCTTGGCATTTGTGCCCCCTGACCTTGAACTCTGGTGGGTCTCCGTGCTTGACTAAGTTATAGACGGACCTTGCCCTTCTGCCTTGTTCTAGTAGGGTTCATGGAGCCCAGACACCATGCTCTGAGGCAACTCATGCAATGCAGTAAGGAACCGGGGCTCCGGTTTCCCAGCCTCTTAGCTCCCAGCCAGCAGCCCCCTCTCAGAAGTTATATGTGCTCTACATGTGTGCAGTGTTATATGTGTACCTACACAAGTACAGGAACACAAAGCAGGTATGTGTAATGGGTTATGTTAATGAAGGTGTCTATGACTAACATAGACTTCCCTTCCCCATTTGGTGGCTTGGTATTTTGGGTGTGCACTTAGCTGTCTGGGAAGCATGTGTGGTTGTTCTCTGAGATACTTTGAACTGAAAGGAATTAAGAGCTCCTCATTTAATAAACTGGGGAGCAGAGTCCTAGGAAATGTACTTGTGAAAGGTTTCTTATTGCAATAGCTTGGTGAGACTAGAGGTGTACAGGATCCCAAGGTTCTCAACATATTAAGGCCTGGTTTCTAAATAGCTAGGCTCTCCCTCCTCCCTCCCTCCCTCCCTCTCTCCCTCCCTCCCTCTCTTCTTCCCTTTCTTCCTTCCCTTCCTTTCCTCCCCCTCTCCCTCCCCCATCCCTTTCTCCCTCTCTTCTTTTCCTCTATTCCTCCCTCCCTTTTTCCTTCTTCCCTCCCTCCTTCCTTCCCTCGATCCCTCCCTTCTTCCCTTTCTTCCTTTCCTTACTTTCCTCTCTCCATTTTCCTTCTTTCCTTCTCTCTCTCTCTCTCTCTCTCTCTCTCTCTCTCTCTCTCTCTCTCTCTCCCCCTCCTTTATTGTGACAATGGAACCTGTGTGTTCAGGAGCCATAGCTTTCATGTGGAGGTCAGAGAACAACCTGTGGAAGTAGATGTCCCCTTCTGCCCCGTGGATCCCTGGGATGGAACTCAGGTCTGTCGGCTTGGTACCAAGCACCTCCACTCACTGAGTCATCTCACTCACTACCCCCAAAATAGCCTTAAACAAAGCAAAACAACAACAACAAAAAACCCCTTTCCCCCCACAAAGATGAAAATTGCCAAGACGAGATGCAAAGTCATTTTTTTCTGCCTTCACATAAAAGGTCTTTAATATTCATTCTCAAACATTTATTTAGTTCTCACAGCACAAGATACAGCATTAGGTAGGTCTTCTAAAATATGCTTATATGAGCAAATGAAAGATAATTTCTGGTTTAAAAGGCCATATTATGAAAATGTATGTTTATTCGGTACTTGTAATAAGAAGGGTACTCAATGAAGCACCTCCTTCTTCTGCAAGTCTGCTCAGGATAATGGAGGCTGACACTAGGGAGAGCCAGGGGAGCTGGGTCAGGGGCTCTAGGATCCAAGAAGTAGGTCCCAAAGCTGGAGATGCTCTCAGTGAATTTTCTGCCACATGGGGTCAGGAAGTAGATAAGAAGCAATTCAGGTTAACCAACCAATCCAAGGTGGGTGTCCTATTCACCGGGCACTCTTGCACGCCTCTTCTTGATTGACACAAGGAACTGTGTACCCCAGTGGAGGGCCCTGACAGATGGAAGAGCAGACTTCATTTAGGACCAGCGTTTAAACCAGTGAGTAACTGGGTTTCACTTGTAAGAAATTTCTTGTGTGTGACTCAATTCTCTGTGATTCCCCCACTCCATTGTTAACTGCTTACAATACCTCTAAAGAGGAGGGGCCCCCCTGAACCTCATGAGAATATATAACCCCCTCCCTCATGAAGAAGTGTTAATGGGTCCCATCTCATGAGAGTCTTGCAGACCTTCAAGATGGTGATATCCACTCACTGGATAGGAAATAACTCCCCCCATCGGTGCTCTATTGGAGCCTGGGGACATACTCTGGCTGTTGGAACACTAGAATACACTGTGTAGTCTTTGTTTTCCTGGTTCTCCGATGGTCATTTGTAGCGTACTCTGTGTCTCTGTTCCTGGTGGGTGAGCAAGTGCATGTGTACATATGTGTGCTTGTGCATGTGGAGGGCTCAGGACAACCTTGGTTGTAAAAAGGCACGGGGTGTGGGTGGGGAGATTGGTGGTGATTGTTTGTACGGGGGATTCCTGAATTGGTTCCGAGGCATGAAGAAGCAAGCTGCAGAGAAAGGGAAGCTAGCAGCCTTACACATTCGAGCTAGGAGACCGCTAAGTGTGGAAACCATTAAAACAACGCAGGCCTCTGGTGTTTTATTGTGGTCCTGTCTAGACACCTGCCCCATGCCTTTCCATCATTCCTCCTTCCAATGCCAGCTGGGAACAAGCAGCAGCCACCTCAGGAAGCCTGTTTCCAGTTTCCTCCTCTACCTGTATCCCTCTAGCAACCTGTATTCCTCTAGCTACACCCCAGCCATGTTGTTTCTTCCACTACAGACAGGGTCTATTCTGGCTCATTTTATGTCATAGTGGCACAAGCCAGAGTCACTTGGGAAGAGGAAACTTCAACTGAATCACGTCCCCACCAGATTGTGATTGCCTGTGGGAAAGTCTATGGTACGTATTCTCTCTCTTCTCTCTCTCTCTCTCTCTCTCTCTCTCTCTCTCTCTCTCTCTCTCTCCTTCCTTCTTCTTTCCTTCCTTTTATCCTTCTTTCTCTCTTTTTTAAAGAATTATTTATTTGTTATATATGAGTACACTGTCACTTTCTTCAGACCCACCAGAAGAGGGCATCAGATCCCATTACAGAGGGTTGTGAGCCACCATGTGGTTGCTGGGATTTGAACTCAGGACCTCTGGAAGAGCAGTCAGTGCCACTGAGCCATCTCTCCAGACCTGATACATTTTCTTGATGGATGTGGGAAGGCCCAGTTGACACTGAGTAGTGCTATCCCTGGGCTGGTGGTCCTGCAAACTATAAGAGAGCAGGCTGACCAGGCCATGAGGTGTAAGCCAGTAAGCAGTTCTCCCCCAAGGCTTCTATGTCAGTTTCTTCCCTGCTGGAGTTCCTGCCTCGACTTTCCTCAGCAGTGGAGTGTGACCTGAGAATTCTAAGGTGAAATAACGTTTTCCCTCCCCCAAGGTGTTTTATCATAGCAATAGAAACCTAAGGTAAGGTCTTTCGCTATGTTTGGAACCTTCTAAGTAAGCTAGGCATCCTGGCAAGCAAGCTCCAGGGACCCCCAAGTCAGTTTCACCAGCACAGGGATTAGCAGTGTGGGGGCCACCACACCAGGCTGTTCTAGTGGTCGAGCTCGCAAGGTGAGTTCTTTATTGACTGAGCCGCCTCCTAGCCCCATTGTGGTTGTTTTAGCGGTGAACTTGACCATCTGGTTCATCTCCATGTCCTGTAGGCTACAGAGAACCTAGAGAATAAAACCAACAGAGAGAAAGGTAGTCCATAAGTAACAGGGTCTCCAGCTGGGAGACCCAGACCAGCACTCGGGGAGCACACAGGGAGTGCCTGCTCCGTGTCCCTAGGTATCATGAAACTCCACCAAGTCCACTGGGACAGCATTGCTCAGCCAGACTGTGACTGCTCTCTGCTCTTCCGACTAAAACGTCCTGGAAAATCTGATGACATAGAAAATCAGCATGTAGAGTCTTTTGGGGGTGATGGTTTAATTTTTAAATTTAATACCATGTGCACATGCATGTGCACATGTGTGTCTCCCCCCCCCCGTGTGTGTGTGTGTGTGTGTGTGTGTCCCTGTGGAGGTCAGAGGACAACTGTGTGGATCTGGTACTACAGTATGATAAAGAGTGTTCACGTTAGCAGCGGAGCCATCTGCCCAGCTGTAAGTCTTTCCTTACTCACTTAGTCAATTAATTTCTGTGGGTTCATTTGTGGTGATCTGGGGACAACTTGCAGGAATGGGTTCTCCCCTCTCACCATGCAGAGCCCAGAGGTGGAATTCAGGTTGCCAGGTTTGGTGGCAGGTAACTTTAGTTACCTTGAGGGTCCTTTACATCTCCTCTTCTCTTCCATCTGTCTCCTTTTTCCTTTTAATGGTGGATTGGTGTGAATTATGAAGAAGCTCACAGTACTGGAGAATGAGAGAGAGATTAAGATTCCTGTATGCAAGTCCAGATGCTTGCGGTGGTGGCTGAGCTCCCAGCCTGTCCTCAGGTAATGCTGTCTGAAGTCCACGGAATTTTCTTTCCTGAGGACAACAACAGCAGCCAATTTATTGGCTTCAGTTGCTATGAAGTGACCGCCCCACAGAAGGGAGGCTGTTGCCCTTAGCTACGCCATTCTTTGTAGGAATCACTGTGAAATCTCCCGGTAGCAAATCTCAGCTGGGGATGCACAGACCCGGGTGAGACATTTTCCTTGTGTTTGTATCCCTTCCTAAGATGGTATGTGACTGCTCTGGGTTAGAAGCAGTATGTATCCTCTTAGTGACTGCGTGTGTGCGTGTGTGTGAGTGCGTGCATGCGTGCGTGCGTGCGTGTGTGTGTGTGTGTGCATGTGTGTATGTGTGTGTATGTGTGTATATATGTGTGTGTGCATGTGTGTATGTGTGTGTATATGTGTGTGTGCATGTGTGTATGTGTGTGTGTATGTGTGTGTGTGTATGTGTGTGTGTGTGCATGTGTGTATGTGTGTGTGTATGTGTGTGTGTGCGAGCACATTCGAGCACTGACTCTAACACTCTTATTTCTTAAATAGGGGTTGGTTAGTAGCCCTTCTGTCTGAATCTCCTTTCTCATCTTCTTTTTCCTCTTAGCCCATCTCATGGTGCCCTGTCCCATCAGCTCCACAGATCAGACACTTACAGTCAGACACATTGTTGAGTACAGTTCAGTTTCTGGCTTGGCATCTCTCTCATTTCATGTTTCACCCTCCATGTTGAGGGTAACACCCATGGCCCGGGTGTTTACTCTCAACACAGATAGCTTTTCCTGTTGTACCCTGAGATGCTGCGGCTTGCAGACGCCTTTATGTCTCCCCTACCCTGAATCCATCTGCGATCCTTTGTCCCTGAAGCAGTTAATATGCCCCATGTCTGCTGACGTTTGAAAGGCTGCAGAATCAAAGCCACGAAATTATGAATACTATGAAAGAGGTTTTGACAACTTTTTGGTGGCATTTAATTCAAGTTAAACTCTTCTCATTCAAAATAATAAGCATAATGTTACTTATTATGTAAATTAGGTGGCGAAGCAGATGTTTTTCATCTTGGGGAATTCAGTGGGGATTAATACATACAAAGGCAGGGTGGGGTGGGCAAGTGTTCAACCTGGGAACACGAATGGGGTTCGGCAAGAGGAAGGATGATTACTTTGGAACTTTGTTGTCCAACTGGAGCCACTAACCATATGAAGCTATTTAAGTTTAAATCAATTAAAAAGAAATACAATTAAAATCCAGTTTCTGAGTCACACTAGCCATAATTCATGTGCTCACAGCCACGTATGTGAGGGAGGCTCCCTACTGAAACACCCAAGAACGTCCCAGGGCTGGAGAGATGGCTCAGCGATTAAGAGCACTGACTGCTCTCTTCTTGAGCTCCTGAGTTCAATTCCCAGCAACCACATGGTGGTTCACAACCATCTGTAATGGGATCTGATGCCCTCTTCTGGTGTGTCTGAAGACAACTACTACAGTGTAGTCATATACATTAAAAGAATAATATTTTTTAAAAAAGAAAGTTCCAGTGGATGGTGATGCTAACCTCAGATGGAATGAGTAATGGCGAAAGGATTTGTCAACAAGAATAGCATTCACCCGAATTCTAGAAGGTTCTTATGGACTCCAAATCATTGGATTACAGAGATGCGTGCGCACCAATGCTTACTACAGCACTAGTCACTCTGGCTAAGATGGAACTGGCCTAGTGCCCAGCATCAGAGGACACATAAGGAAAATGCATAAACACTCAGTGGAAGTTTCTCACAGCCGTATCCTTTGTGGAAATGAACAAAACAGAGCCAGTCAAGATTACATGAATTAAACTAGTCTTAGACAGACAGAATTTGTATGTTTCCCCTCATTTCTGGTTCCTAGACTTTATACAGTCATACACAATCATGAATGTATAGATTACAAGCACAAGTGAAGTTAACTAAGGGGATAAATGGGATCGATGGGAGGAGGGGTGAAAAAAGGGGCCCTGGAGCATGACTGAATGCTCAGCGCACAATGGATACCAGTCAGAAACCAAAAACGGTATATATTATAAATAATATATGTAATATATATAAACTATACAGATTGTTTATACTTGTATATATTTAAAGCAATTTTCTATATTTACATTTGAAAACAATTTTATATATTGTTTATATATACTATAAACAATAAAAATTATATAAATAACATACCATATATATGTGTATAACAATATAATATATATAAACAATGTAGTACATATAATATATATAACTATAATATCTATTATATATAAGAATAGGTATTATTTATGTATATAATATATACATTAAAGCATTCTTTTACAGAGTCCTGAGGATGCCGGATGACGTAGAACCAGGTTGGTGAGTAGAGACCCTCTGTGTCTTACACATGTCTACTGTAGTTCAGCTTCGGAAGGCTTATGGGCTTGCTATCCACTAGGAAGCTTTAAAGTGCAGGTGTTGATCCAGAGGACCAGGCAGGGGCCCAGGAACACTGCAGCGCTGTGGATGCCCCAGGTCTGTGAACCCCAGGTCAGTTTGCACAGCAGGGCGGTCTCAAACCTCTCATCCACAGGGGCATCCTCTGCCCAGGCTCAGAAACCCAAGGAGAGAATCCTGAATCCACTCAGGTTGGTCCAAGTTGTCACCTCAAAGTCTTATTGCAGCAAAGAGAAAGTGCTGTCATGTCACCAGAGAGGAAAGGGGGTGGGAAAGAAAGGGCCAGTTTGTCAGAAAACACTGTAAGCAGCTAATTTGCACTGTGTTAATTGGCTGGCAGTCTCTCTCATTTACCTTCCCAGTCATCCCACCCCTTCAGATTAAGGAAGAATTAGAAAGAAAGGGGGGAAAAAACCAGGGAAGAAACGGCCGCTCCATGGAAACACAATTTGCATACATAAAAATTCAGACTGTGAGGATGCTGCTCATCTGTCTGCACAACCGGAATTACCATAGGGAACTTTTAACATCGCCAGGCTCCATTTTGCCCTGAGATTTTTATTTCACTGATTAATGGGAGAAATTAGTATTTTTTGGACACCTTCCCAATGACTCTAATGTACAGCGATGGAGAACCTTTAATCACAGCAATGGCCCTGAAGCCTCAAGTTGCGTCACCGTCACAAAGTTACCCTGTGACAAGGCACAGCGCAGCACTCTGTCCTCTTTAGTTTCTGACAGAGGGGAGGTTTGCATGGCCAGGAAGGTTCCAGCTGCTAATGCTTCTCCGTGAAGGCACAGCTCTCAGTTGTGGCCACACCTGGTTACCACCTGAAGGCTTAAAAGACCACACATGTGCTACATGTGACATTATGTACTTACAGTGCAGGCACTTGGGAGGCTGCGACAGGTGGACCCGGAGTTTGAGGCCAACTCCAGTCTGGAAACAAATTCCACAAACAAAACAGCTCCACTCCCCACCCTACCATTGCTTCCACTGCACCTCCAAACATCCTAGAGTTTTGGCTGTTCAGTCTCCAGGACCTGAAGCTTGGAAAACTTTCCCCTGTGATCATTCTATCCTTAAGGACAGAAGTCCTTAATGTCGGAAGGCTACCAGCACAGGATCACATAGGTGTTAGATGGCCTGCGGATGTTCAAGCCCAGCCCCAGGCCAGCAGAGGCATGGTATTCCCCGGGTGACTTTTATATACATGAGCCATGAGACCTGCTGTACCCAGAAGGCCCTACATCACCAGTTCAGAGGCTGAGGAAAGTACTTCTTACCCAAGAGTGAGGACCTGAATTTGGACCCTCCCCCCCCCCATAAAGACCAGGCATGGTGGCACAGTATGTAATTCCAGGGAGGGGGTGACTTAGAGCACAGAGATAGGCCCATCTGGGGTCTTGCTGTCCAGAGAATGTAGCCAGAATATCAAGTGACAAGTTCATTAATGGATGCTTTTAAAAAGAGTTATAGAGGAAAACACGTTTATCAACTTCTGACATATACACACCTGTGCATGGATTTGTGGGAGTCGGAGGCAGGAGGACTGCAAGTTTTGAAGCTAGCAAACCTCCACAGCAAGTTCTAAATGAGTCACGGAGAGACTCTGTCTTAAAAACAGAAAGAGGTCAGCTTTTTGATTTATGTGCTTATGCGCTTCAAAGAAATTCATTAATGACTTCTGATATTTCCTAAGCACATTGGGTTTTAGAATTTAGTGCAAATTTATTTCAAATTATTGAGGTTCTGCTGGATGTTTCTTTATATAAACACAGACTTGTCCTTGCTGGCCTGTGTCAGGTCTGAAGACTACGGTAGTTCCAGCAGGAACTCTGGAGTCCCCAGTCTCAAGGAGAAGGGCACAGATGACTGAACTTGTCACATTTTTGCTGAGGGATAGTTCTTCAAGATAAAATGCTCTTAGGCTAATGTCCTTTGACTTTGGAAGAATTCATGCTTCTCATTCAGTCACCAGAACTGTGAAACATGGCTCTGCTTCTTGTTCATGAAGATTTTAAGTTTGCCAGCGAGGCCCATGGGGAGGACGGGTAGTGTGAGGCAGAGAATGCCATGAGAGAAAGAGGAGTAACCCCGGGTTTCACATATTTTTATCATGTGTGTATGTGTGTGTCTGTGTGTGTCTTGGTGTTTCTCTCTCTCTCTCTCTGTGTTTGTATGTGTGAGTATATGTGTCTATGGATCTATGTGTTTCTGTGTTTCTCTCTGTGTGTATGTGTTTATGTGTGTCTGACTCTGTGTATGTGTGTATGTATCTGATTCTCCGTGTGTGTGTGTGTGTGTGTGTGTGTGTGTGAGTCAGTGTCTCTGTGCTTGTGCATAAATGGCTCAAAAGACCACTTTAGGCAGTGGGTATACTTCCATGACTGGAATCCTGACTCACCCTCAGTGACCAGGCTTTCGAAGCATGCGGTCTCACCCACGGAGAATCTCACAGTGCCACATGAGCCTCCCTAATGGGTGTTCTCTGGGTAGTCTGAGAGAATGACCCCTCGTGCCACAGATAAATGGGGAAGAACCACAGGACAGACATGTTGGACAGTCCTCCTTAAACCCACAGTGGGTAGGCATCACCTGCAGACCCACGGCCGGCCCAGGAACCCGTTTCTTTCAAACTCCCGGAGGCTTGGGTTGCTATTGGCTTACTGACTACTGTTTGAGGAACGGGAGTCTAGAGCTGTGTTCTAAGGACATTCTGTAGTCTCGGTGAGTCAAGAAACGATCAAATGTCCAGGTGTCAGCTGGAAGGAGGTACATTTTGCTAAAAGTGATCATCCATGAATCCTGGTCTTCGGAGAGAGACAGCAGAAGGTCAGAGTTACTCAGATCCCACCATTAAGGAGCAGTTAACAAGCCTGTAAGGTGTCATTTCAGGCAACACAAAGCACTGCACAAACACCCCAGACAACTAGTAGGGCAAAATTTCCTAAATGTTGCAAGCTGTTTGCAGGCTCGGAGTAGCAATTTACATGCATAATTAGGTGCAATCAACAGTTCTGAAATGTAATATATTTTCTGACTCCATATTTACTTATGACAGATGCTAAGAGATATACACGCCCCCTCCCAATAATTACAGGGGCAAGAGAAAGAAAATAGTATTTGCACTGGACAATGGGAACCTTTAAAAGCACAGGCCTAAATCTGGAACAAATTCAGTTGCGGTGTTTTATCTTTCTTTCTTATTTAATCTTCATCTGAGCCCTGAGAAAAGTTCACAAACACATTTTGGAAGTAACAAGCGTGGAGGAATATTAACAGCTCTCCCAGCTCCTGCCTGAACTGACATGAGATTTTTATTTCTGCAGTACGGAAGGAAAAAAAAAATCTGTCGAATTCAAAAGTTCCTCGAACAACACGGCCGAGTCCCTCCCTCTCCTCTGAAGACGCCCCCCATCTTGCCGAGAAATCAGGTGGTGCTAACTCTGTGTTTACTTCCTCCTGAACCGAGGTCTTCAGATCTGGGTCCAAGGAGAATTTCTATCATCTTCATCTTCCTGCTCCCAGCTCAGTAGACAGGGCCATGTGCTATGTAATTTTCTAAGCACATTACACAGATAATCTAATTTACCTTAATAAAACCCCTGTAAGAACTCTTGGTTTATTAGCGGGTGCTGGAGAGGAAATGGGGCAAGGAACATCCTCAAGGGAACACGGCTCTGCTTTCTTAATTTAAAAAAAATTTTTTTTTTGCAATAACTATTTTGGAAGTGGGCGTAGGTGTACCACAGAAATGTCAGGGGGTCAGGGGACAACTCTTTGGGGAGTCTGTTCTAGCACATTTTGGGGATTGGATTTGTATTATTGGGATTGGCAGTGGAGGTGTTTACTCACAGAACCTTTCACAGGCCCCAGCCTCACCATCTGGGTCCCTCCATAATCACACTCTGGGCAGGGGTCACAATGTCATCTAAAAGTTTAGTACATCCAGGATAAGTAAACTCATTGTGTCCTCTGATGCGTTCCCAATTTAGAAAATAAACTTGAGACGTAGCTTTTAGAAATGCCGAAAAATAAAAGCCCAGCAACGGAGATTTGGTAAGCCATCCTCCAAACTCTCTGCTCACTCAGAGCCAGTCCACACCGCCTCACCTGATCTGTCTATACCGACCCAAGCAGCCATCAAATGCTTGCATACTCATGCAGTAACCTGGAGAGCAAGAGAAGGCAGGAAAGGATAGATCCTACCGATAGACCCGCTGTAACGTAGCCACGGGACTTATGTGCAGTGTGTCAGAGCAGCTGGGCGGGCAGTGCGGCTCCTCGGTCCCCCCCAGGCACACCTCCTGTAGCCTACAGGGCTTGTGAGGGAAAGGCCTCTCTCCACTGGAAAACACGTGGCCATTTCATTTATCTTCAGATCAACGGGGCGGGGTGAGGGATTTTAGAACTGGAAACCGAAAACAAATGACATTTAATGTTAAGCAGGTTCCTTTTCCTCGGAAGTGCCATTCCGGGGTCTCTCTAAGACGCGCAGTTGCCGATGAAGTACCACAGCACATGCTCTACAAGTGGTAACTGCGGCAGGCAACCCTGCTCACTCCGAGACAGATCGGATTGAAGCAGCCCAACCTACGACCCCGCTTACCACTTAAATGCCCCTGGGAATGTAAACTTGGCGTGGGCCTTTGGTTAAGTCTGTATTGTAACCTACCTTTCGTGCCCAGAGATCACCACATCCCTGAAGTGGCAGCTGACCACTCTTCCCATAGTCTTGGTGGCCTTGAGTCGTTGACAGCTGGTTGGACAGATGGTTCCCACACTCCCTTTGACACTGTCCAGTCTCTGTAGGAACACTTGAGTCGCTGGGCTGTGCGTTGGCATTAACCATGGATGTAACAAAAGACACCTCCCTCCCTTTAGGAGGCAGAACCTACAATCTACTAATGACCTACAGGAGGGCAGGAAGACACCAACTTCAACACAAGCCTGGGTGAACTCCAGATGACCCTGCTCACCCGCAGGGGCAGGGAGAAGACTTCCTTGGGCATCTCTACAGAATGTTTGTGATTTGGAGGCTGTGGCTGGTACAAATTAACAGTGCCCGGTTTATATGCTACAGCCTTGCCACACCCCTTCCTGGTTTTGTAACAAGCGTGGAGCTCCCTTCTGCTAACATACTCTGGTATTACAGATCAGACCCCGTCAAAGGTTTCTGCCAATGGCCCCCTTTCCTACCCACCTGGGATCTTTATTGTGATTGGAGCGAGTCTTGCCGACAACTTCGAGAGGAGACAGCAGCAGGCAGTGGCAGCCCCTCATCAGTTAGAGGGCAGGTGATGAGTCTGGCCTGAGAGAAGCAGAGAGGATAGTGGGTAACAAAAGTGCAAAGACTTCCGGAGAGCCGAAGGCAGGGATGCAGCCATTTGCTGGAAGACCTCCGGGAGCTCCCAATCCCTGAAGGCAGGGGTCTGGGTCGGCTCTGGAGTCTTACCCCTAGCAGCAGATGCTCCCGGGCCCTCCCCACCCCCAAGGTGGCCGAGTTCCGACTCTGCATTCCAAGGGCCGCTGGGAATGAAAGCCCAGAGTAGTAGGCCTCCCACCTGAGCACCTCCAGTCACTCCTATGGCTGTGGCTCACAAAGCCTCCAGCCATGTGCCTCCAGGTCTTAGGACTTGGAAACAGGAGCTTTTGGCACTTCAGGGGCCGGAACTACTGAGATTGTCCGCGCACCTCTGAAGTTCAAGGTAAGTAGCACAGAGTCGGTAAACGTGACTGACAGGGAGTCCCGACTTCAGACTGCCCAGGTGCATTCTTGTCAACTCCGTATTGATTGGCACTCCACTGCCTACCCCTAACTCGCCTCCTATAGAATATACCCAGCTTGCTTGGGAGAGCAGGCGCCCAGCAGGCGCCCACCCCAGGGCACTTTGCAGTAAAAGCCTGGACCTGTGTTACACCCACATCCCTTCCTCCTCCACTGACCCTCCAGGCAGACCTTGGCGCCAAACTCAGCACTATGAAGCTGGTCAGGGTCTGTGCATCATTTTCATCCGAGGGACCCCACACCTCCCCAGTTTTAACCCGCGATGTGCCCAAGACAAGTATGGTCTTGGTAGGTCTGTTTCCTGCCTGGAATTTGATCCTGGCTGCTTCTGTGCCCTGGGTCTCTGGTAGAGGGCTGCACTCTCACACAGAGTCATCTGCCTCAGGGCAGACCTGGGGTGCTAGGCTCTGAGAGCTACATGCAGGCACACAGGGAGGGAATGGTGCTCCAGACACCTTTGGAGGCCAGAGGAGGGAAAATCAGGGTCAGGAGGTGGTAATCACCTGGGATTGGAATGGTCTCTCCAGCCACCAGGCCTTCCCTTAAACCTTTCCTAGTGTTTACCGACACTCTTATGCATAGGTTGAAACACCCTCCTTTCTTTGGTTCCTCTGCACTGGGAAGGGGGCGACAGATAGGGTTCCTGCCTGGTCAGCGGCTGGGGGTGCGAGATCTCACTCCACCTGACATTCCCTATCTCCGCGCTGCCAGGCAAACCCGGCCCATCTGGTTTGTTCTTCCAGTAACTTTGTTCAAAAGGTTGGAAGGGAGGTGAAGCACCCAGGGGGGTGGGGCGGGAGACGCCAGCCGATCGAGGATCTCCGATCTAGGATTGAAGATTGAGGAACAAGTCCCTGGGGCTGTCCCCAGGGCTGGTTGGGGCGCGCGGCTGGGAGGCGCCCTACCACCGCCAGGATGCGCTCGGTGTAGCGGGACTGCCGGGGGGGGGGGGGGGGGGCGCCTGAAGGCCAGCGCTCCAAGGACACGCGGCCACCAGCTCCTCGTGGGCTCCCGGGCCCAGACGCCCCGCAGCGCCGGAGCCGAGCCGCGGGTAGTGCGGGCGAAGGGTGGCAGGAGGGAGGGCGCGCGCGAGGCGGCCCCTCCTCGGCGAGCCATGCGTGCCACGGGCCGCTGAGGAGCCGCCGGGCGCCGCTGCCAAGTCTCCGCTCCGCTTTTGTCTTGCCCTCCAGTGAATGGGAAGATGGAGATGGATGTGGAGGGAGTTTCTCCGCGCCCGGAGCCCATCCCCCGCTCCCAGGGGGCTGGCGGAGCCTGCCAGGCGCCGCCACAGCAGCCCCAGCCCCAGCCGCAGCCCCAGCAGCAGCTGGCTCAGGATGAAGTGCCGGGCGAGAGTGCGGGCGCTGAGGACAGCGACGATCCGGAGGCGAGACCCAACGGCGAGAGGGGAGAGAGCAAGGTAAGGTCCGCGGTGTGGCCGCCTGACATCTTTTTGAACCACACGGAGGAGGACTAGTAGTAGTGGCCGTCTCTTTAACCCCTCCGTTCCCAACCCCCTTACCTCGTTTGTGTGGGGGGTGGGGAGGCAGATTGGAGAAGGCGTGGGATTTAAAGGAATCCACGCCGGTAGTGAGTTTCTCAACTGGAAGGCGTGTGCAGGAAGAAGTCTGTTCTGGTTTCGGTGTTCAGTGATGTGTGCAGGGGAAGTCGTGGTACACGCGATGCGAGGCTGAGGGCAGGGCTGAACCCGCGGGAGGGGCAGGGCTGAGACTTCGCCTTTAGATTGCTGTGAGTCTAAGGGAAGTGTGCCTTAAGACCTGGCAAGTGGCTTCCTAGACTCTTGGAGGGGAGGTGACATGCACCCAGTGATGGGAGCAAAGTTTGGCTTGTTTCAGATTGGACAGCCTTGCTTCCCGGAGCTCTAGGCTGGTCCTTCTCAGTGGGCGCCCTCCTCTCCAGGAGGGCAGGGACCCAGTGCCTGGCAGCAGATGAACCCTGGGAGTCCTTTGCAGCCCTGCTGTGTCATTGTAGACCAGGGGAGACCTGCGCCTGACTGTGTGGAGTTCTTTAGGTAATTGGATTCGAGTAAGAAATGGTTGAGATGTCATTCTTTGGTGCTGATGTTTCCTCTGCCGAGAAAATTGTACAGTCGGGGAAATGGCACCGAAGATGACGCTTCGGTGATATCCAGAGTGGTCTGTCTCTGAGGCTTCTGCCTCAACCCACGCTCAGAGTTGAGTGTGGTGGAAGCTAGTTGTTCAGTTCTATCGGTATCAAGTGCGCACGTGTGTTTGTTAAAGCATTGTGAAAGCGACTGCTAATATTGGGGGAAAGTTGGTTCAGCAAATCAGAATATTGGAACCCAAGAAGAGTCGATGTACTTTATTTCCACGTTGTCTCAAGGAAAGCGAACAGGCAGACAGGCACTTCTGTTAGATAGAAGCGACCCACATCTCCCGGAATGCTCCTCCTTGGGAATAGCTTATCCTTGGACCTTTGCTAAAACACCAGTAGATTAAACAGATAGCTGGTGCATGTTGGGAAAACATGGAGTGTTGCTGGTCTTCGTCAGCAGACGGGTCCTTAAGTTTGGATTTGCAAAGGCTTAAAATTGTTTCTGCACTTTGAAACCTGAGGTAAGAATCGGGGTTGTTTATCTACAAAAATCAATATTGTTATTAAAACGGCAAGCTACACTGGAGTTGGTATCTGAACACACTCCACACCAGACCAGATCGGGGCACCTTACGAGTGGATACAAGATTTACATTGTGAAAACTATATGAATTTTAATAGTCTGCTATCCCCAGCCTTCCAGTCGATGTTGATTTCATGAATATTTAATCCTGTGACAGCTGCATATTTACTACTTGAAAGCCTGTGCCCAGTTTTATGAAAACACCCTAACCGAGCATCATCTTACCTAATTGAACTTTCAGTCTCC
Organism: Micromys minutus; assembly: GCF_963924665.1. NCBI lineage: Eukaryota > Metazoa > Chordata > Mammalia > Rodentia > Muridae > Micromys > Micromys minutus. The sequence goes on along the minus strand of NC_137956.1, from coordinate 46,935,955 downwards.
TCTGCAAAATTGGTGAGGAGGGTAATTAAAATCTACAGCCGGTGCTGCCTTCACCATAGTATGGGTTCCTTTGCCCTGAGCGTGAGAAGAAACTCCTGTCGTCAGCAAAAAAAAAAAAAAAAAAAAAAAAAAAAAATCCGTGTGTGTTTGTTTCCCTCTGCTGCGCCTTGTAGATGGTCTAACGGTCTGCCCGCTTTGAGGAACGGAAAAAGCGGTGCTCTAGAAATATACAGCAGGCAAGGAGAGGACTGAAAGCCGGCTGATTGCATTTACTTAATTAGTGTGTTCAGATAATTGAGTATCCCAGTGATGTGATTTGCTGCATGTCTGCCTACAATTTTTCTTTCTTTCTTTTTAGGTAAAAACAAAATACTGCTCCCTACCCCCTTCTCCAGGTGTTTGTCTTAAATTATGTGGCTTCCTTCTCTGAACCTAAAAATGAGCCGTGCCAACCTTCGCTCGCCCACATGGTCCTTCTCACTAGCTGTTCGGAGAGTCGGAGGGCCACCGTGTGTTTCAAACCTTAATGACTTCTGCTTCTGATGAATGGGAAGGCAAATTACAAGTTTTTTTTTTTTTTTCCTTAGCAAATCCTGGTTCTGAGTAGAAAGACCTATTGGTGTCTGACTAAATTATTCTGCTTGAGTGTAAATAGAGGAAACTGTGAATGGTGTGGCCTTTAGCCTGTGAGGCTGTTGGGGTAAGATGGGCGGACCGCCACGTCTCAGAAGCGGTCATGTGCAACTCAGTGCGCTGGGCTATCATGTTTTCTTTGCATGCATCATGAGGATGACTGGAATTTAAAAAAAAAACAAAAATTCTTTACTTAATTCTTCCTTCATATGAGGACACCACTTGAAAAGACAGCTCTGAAGGAGCCATGGAAGTTGTTTCTGTTTGCTTGCTCTCGATTTCCTCTAAGATAGGGTCTTACGTAGCCCAGGCTGGCCTTAAATTCACTATGTAGTAGAGGGTGACCTTGGACTCAGGATCTCCTGCCTCCATCCATCAAATATCAGGACTACATGTGTGCGCCACCATGCTGGGCTCTTTGACTGTGTTTTGATTCTGCCCTGGGGCTATGCTTTGTTCTTGGGTAATTTACCTTCATTATCTTATTGAAAAAGTAAGGTGAGGGATGATTCCAAATTAGCCATGTAATGTTAGATGTCAAACTATATATCCCACGTCATCATAGTCTCTGAAATAAGAGGTGAGAATACTGGAGTGTGTGTGTGTGTGTGTGTGTGTGTGTCTGTGTCTGTGTGTGTTTGTGTGTGTGTGTGTTTGTTTGTGTGTGTGTGAGAGAGAGAGAGAGAGGGAGAGAGAGAGAGAGAGGGAGGGAGGGAGGGAGGGAGGGAGAGAGAGAGAGAGAGAGAGAGAGAGAGAGAGAGAGAGAGAGAGGTGTGGACTTAGAACACTCTTAGGTTTCTCCTACTGCCCTGTGGGTTCTGGGGAGTCAGCTTGGCAGGGATACTGTTACTCACTTCAGCCATCTTGCTGGCCTAAAAGAGACTTTGTTCTTGTTTCTTTAATCTAAGAGTTCCCTTGTGTTTCTAGTGTTCTCTCTCCTGTAGGAATGCTACCTAGTTCTTATCTTGTAGCTACTTTGGAAAGAAATATTGTAGCAGCTCCAGGAGTCTGAGCAGACCCGAAATCTCCCACCCACCTCCCTCTGCCTTCTCATTAAGCCTTTACTAAAGCAATCTCCTTTCTCTGCACCAATCAGAACCATGGCATTTCCTCATCTGGTATCCCAAAGCCGCCTTCCTCATGTCTGAAGAGGTTCCAAACTGGGCAGATCTCTTTTGTTCTAGTCTTAAGACCGAAGATTGAAGATTAAAAGGATTCTGCAAGTAAGAAACCTGCAAATCCTTGAAAGCTGTTCTTGCTGTAGAGCACCTGTGCCTCAAAATGTTCTCACCAAAACCTCCAAGGGCACTGAGTATCTTTTCCCTGGTCCCTAACCTTTAGAAATATCCTATTTGTACCAGATAACTCTCTAGTTGTTGGTGATAAAACTTTGAAAGGAAACATTATTTGTGTAAGGTTTTGTTTTTACCCCCATGTGTTAAAAAGTCACCCATACAAACCTGTAAGTCTCTTTCCTGAGCCCATAAGGGTAACGGGGCATTTCTTGTTTCCTCTTTACCCTCTTCACAGTATCCTTGCTCTTACTTTCTGCCTCCACCCCTTGGGGTAGCTCCTTGTTTTGCTCCATTCTAACCAAGGCCTTAGTGAGCAGGCCAAGTTGTCTTCTATTGTGTCCTTGGACTAGAGGGTCTCAGAACCAGGCAGGCAATTTTACTTGGCTGGCAAAAATCGAGTCCACTTCTCCCTTCAGCTACATCCTAGGAGCTGCACAGTCTGAACCACACCTTTCAGAATGCTGTTGTAGGGAATCTATTATCCTGTTGGCCACTGGGATTTTTTTCTTTTAAGTGTTTCAATTTGAAGTTATTTTAGACATGCGGGAAAACTTTTAAAAGTAGAGTTTTGTATGAATATTTTGCTCAGATCCCTCCAGTTTTAATATTTTAAAATATAGTGTTAGTATTCCATAAAATATGGGCCGTGCGTGCACATCACAGTGAAGAAAGCACCTGTTGAATAATTTGAGCTTGTCGCTAAACTCCAGGCAAGTGAGTGTGCACCCCTCCACCCCCGCATCCATGTTTCCAATCCTCTCCTCATAGACTTGGAGGCTTTCCTTACATCTGAAAGCCCAGAGAGGATTTCTAAGGGTCAAATTAACCTTAAACTGCCTGCCTGCTTCCTGCTTTCTCTGGGGAGCTGGAACAGTTTGTAAGTGCAAAGTCTGAGAACCCCCATGCACTACCTTAGGTGTGGTGAACCCCATGAGTGTTAAGACTTGGGCAACACTGGAGCGGTGTTGACCGTGGGGAGTGAAGTCTTTGCTTCTCACTATAATCCAAAAAGCACTTCTGCTCTGGTTAAGAGGACATTCTCCAGCACCCAGGGGACGATCAAGAGGCAGGTCAAGGAGAATGCTGGTAAATCGAGGCAGCCTCATAGGCACTTGACCCCTAAGTGACATTTTGGCACAAGAGACCACAGAGACCTCTAAATGTTTTACTATTAGCCGGATTCTGATTTCTGGCCCAGAAGTGGAAAGTTGCTTTTATGAGTGTTGTTTGAGAAGTCAGAGAGGCCTGAGCTGGCTCTCGGTAAACTCAGTAGACCGTAACCTCTATACCTGGATCTTTGCCTCTTTAAAGTAGGTACAGTTACAGTGTCAGCCACCAATGGTGATTGTATGGTTTGAATGACAGGAGTCACCAAAATTTTGATTCACAACTTTCCAGGCAATGATGGTCAGTGTTCTTAATAATAACTTGACCAATATAATTACAGGGTTCCAAAGTTTGAATAAGAAATATGAGCTGAGAATTTAAATTCCCTTCCTAGAGGACTCTGGGGAAGCTAACAACACAGACTGTTCAACAGTCAAACCAAGTTGGCACTCTCTGACCTGCTTCTGTCCTTTGGGCAGTGTGGGCATGGTAACTGAAACGTGTTAGCTTTAACTTGACACACCTAAACTTGCCTGGTAGAAAAGTCTTACTGAGTAAATTTCCTAGATCATGGTGGCTTTGTATGGATGCCCTGGGGAGGGCAGATTGCCTTGAATGGCAACTGATCTAGGAAGATGCAGCCACTGTGGGCAGTACCATTCCCTAGGCAGTACATCCTGAACAGTGTTAGAACAGAGCTAGCCAAGAGCAAGCAAGGTTGTACTCTGGGATGTTACGTGACTAACTGCTTTGAGTTCCTGCTTTGGTTGTCCCCAAATGATGGACATGAAATTGTCAGCCACATAGACCCTCCTCTCTGGATTGCTTGTGTCATGGTATCCATCACAGCTACAGAACAGAAACTAGTTCCAGTGTCCAGGTAGGTAAGTTAGTAAAGAGTTACCCTCACTCATCAATAGCTGCTTCCCTATCCTATTACCAGGGCCCAGCCAGGACGGAATTCCTTATACTGTTCCAGCTTTAGACTCAGGGCTGGGTGTCACATGCCAATATTTCTGGGGGATTTCCCTGCAAGTATACATCTTCGGAGGAATAGGTAGCAAATTTTTAGGCTTATAAATTAATAGCTTAATAATTTTTTAAAATGTTATAGTCTTTTGGTTGCAGACACAATAAATCTTCAATTGGAGCAGAAATGTTCTGGGCTGTAAAGTAATCAGAAAATCGGGGGAAAAATGATAAACTGTGTTTGGCTAAATTGAGTTGATCTTCTGTGTGAACTGGAGGATGATGAAAACCGTCCCAGGAGCACCGGGTGGAATAATTCTGCCTTTGCATTTGTGCCATTGCGTGCCATGACAAAGTGCCCAGGTGAAACCCAAGGGGCAGGGACTTATTTCATCTCACCGTTTCTGAGGTGTCGTTCACTCCAGCAGACAAAGGCATGACACAGCAGTTCAGCCATGGTGGACAGGAGTAGAGGAAAGGGAGAAATCAGGCTGGCACCAGGGAACATATGATCACTACAGTCACATCCCAGTGACCCCCCTTCCTTCAAAGGCGTCACCACTGCATCTCCCCCAGCCCCAATGTGCCATCATTACATTATGAGTCCCCCCATGAATCCACTGCCTGGGATGGGGACCCATGTTGTCTCTGCAAATGGCCTCACAGACACACACTGTTTCCTTTCAGTACTTGGTTCCTAGAAGATCCTGAGATGCTTTTATTAGTTCCAGGAAGTAGATATTAGTGGGGGAAAAAAACCACCCTCATTATTTTTCTCCTAGAGAGAGGATGAGGGAGAAAAGGAGAGAGGGTGTGATTTGGTCCGGAATATCAAACTTCTAGTAATATTGTACTCACTCTCACTTAAAAAGAAACAAAAATGCAGCTTCTTGCTTAGCTATACATGAGGAGAAGGTATTTGATCCTTTTAGTGAGTATGTCTGTATGTGTGTGCGCTTGGGTGTTTGTATGTGTGCACATATGTATGTGAGTGTGTGTGAGTGTGAGAGTGTGTGTGTGTGTGTGTGTGTGTGTGTGTGTGTGTGTGTGTGTGCCTGTCCAGAAGAAGGATTAGGAGTCTTTTGTACCTCTCATTTTCCACTGTATTCCAACATGACCGCATTTCACACTGGACCAGAAACACCTTTCTGTTGAAACTGTCTGGCAGTGGGCTCTCGGCCTTTGCCTATCTCGGCCTGCCAATGCTGGAGTTACAGGCATGTGCAGACAAGCCTGGCTTTTGTGTGTGCTGGGGATTTGAACCCAGGTCCTGATGCTCACATATATGCAAGGTAGATATGCGGCTAGTGCTCCTATCCAGTGAGCCAGCTCCCCAGCCAGCTCTTAGTTCGTACGTCACAGAATTAGGAAGCTGGGTTGAAAGTGTGGCTTTCTGGGCCTGCTCCTCTTCCTGTCCTGTGTTCTCAGCGGAAAAAATCGGCATCCCCTGACCAAAGCTTTAGCAAAAGATGGAGCCCCTAACCTACGACAGACTCTCAGATGGCCTGAGTTAAAAGTCCTTCTCAGAGAATTTTATTCCTGTGAGTTCTGAGTGGCTATATGAAATGCTTAGGGTCTGCTTCAGGTTTAGAATTATTAAGGTTTTTCATTTTTAAATTTATACTTGTAAACTGAGATTAGCCCATACATCTCTTGAGCAGACGATCTGAGAATGAATGTAGTTTCGACCTAATCAGTTCAAATATAGACCTTTAATGGTACACGTGTCCACTGAAATTTGGCTTGTTTTCGTCTGCTGGAAAATTAAAGCAAATTGATTTCTTGTTCCTGTTCCTAAAGTGTTTGCTGTAACGTGCAGCTTTATGTGTCAAGACGTTTGTGTCCTCACACTGACCTCAAACTGACTGGAACACTAGCACAAGCAATGCTAGGTCTAATGTTTGTTCTCAGGTGTGTGCTCACGTGTGTGCGAGCTCGTGAATGTGCGCACGTGTGTGTGTGTGTGTGTGTGTGTGTGTGTGTGTGTGTGCGAGCACACCCGAGTACCCTTGCACATTGATTTAGGTAGGGTTTGTCACTTTCTACTGCACAAGGCAGGCCACCTACCCACAGACTCCTACCACCCCCAGGGCCACAGGATTATGTGGACTTGGATGTTACACACCTAGTTTTTAAGTGGGTTCTAGAGATTTGAACTCAGGTCCTCATACTTGTGCCACAAGTGTGTTTACCCACCACCGAACCATCTCTGCAGCGCCCCCTGCTGCTTATTCCTGGACATGCAGTCATCATGGCCGGCTCACAGCAAGCGCTCTGTAGTAACTGGTGGTTATACTGACTTCTGCTCTGTCAGCAGATACAGTCATGTCGATGAGATACCAGGAATGAAGTCGCAGACGTGAGAGAGGTGATGTTCAGTGGAGGTCAGGGACAGTTCTAAGGTCGTGAGGGCCTATAAGACAGGAGGATACATCCTGCAGAGAAGGAAGGGGCACTGCTTCTCCGCACGGAGGCTGCAAGGGACGGACTCAGAGCAAGAAGGCCAAGGAAGAACTGTGCAGGGGCAGGGCGTGCTCATAGTCCAGCATGGCCCAGACAGGCTCAGCAGCTCAGCATAGGATCGAGTGGAGGGAATGAGGAGATGTAGACTGAGGACCGCGGGATGCCAGGATGGCGGTTCGCAGTGCCAGCTGGGAGGAGGGGCAGGACATGCTTCCCAGGAGAGCCTGGGGTGCCGAGATGGCAGCCGAGACCACATCTTGCAAGGGACCTTCTAGGCTGAAAGACAAATCGTAATGTCCAAATATGGTCAACCCCCCCCCCACCGCCTTGGGAAGTCCACACAAATAGTCAGAAAAGGCAACTCAGAAGTATCTCTGCTGCCCTCTTCTGGTCTCTGAGGGCACAGCACACACATGGTGAGCCATACACGCAGGCAAACACCTATACTCATAAAATAAAAAAATAAAACAAATCTTTAACAAATGTAGCCTACGACACAAGGCAGCGACACATGGCCAATGTGCATGCCTTCATTTCCTCCCCAAATGTTCCATGCAGCCCCGTCCCTCCCCCACATGTCCCATCCAAACCCCTCTCCTCCCCAGTGACACCTCTCTCTCTCTCTCTCTCTCTCTCTCTCTCTCTGTCTCTCTCTGTCTCTCTCTCAATTTTTTTCTGTCCTTCAGTTTATTGAGCCATAATTTATAAGCAGTGAAACTCTTTTAACAAGGATAGTTCAGTAACTTTTGGAATTCTGGGTGACCTTCGTACATAGTAGCAGGACAAGGGTGTCTCTGTCACCCCCAGCACGGTCCCAAGGACACTGCCCCTAGGTGTTGTCCCCAGACAGTCTCACTAAGTGGTGGAAGCGTGTGTAGTTAACCACTGTCCCTGTCCCAGTGTGGGGAGCTGGTGCGAAAATGGCCCCATTGCGTGGGGCTGTACTGGTTCTCTGTGGATGGCTGCTCACACTTCTGGGTGGAACCCCACTTCCCCGAAGAGATAACCATACTCACTTGAGGGGTGCTGTGTCCTGTAAGGCACTTTGAAGTTCCTGGGACCCTAGGAGACTGACTACAGGTTAAAAATAAATGAGTAAAAACCTTAGGCACCTTTTTGGGGGTGTGTGGGAGAGGATCCTTTAAAATCTGACCGTAAGCTCTCTGCATCTTTTTGTGTGCTTGCTCCATAACCGGAACATCTCTTTGGTGAAAGTTTATTCCAATCTGTGGCCTATTCTCAGGGCCAGGGCTGTATCTGCATCGATGCTTCTGTTATCTTCACTTAGGGTTGGATTTCAGAAACCCCGATGGAAGTCTGAGGCTCTTACAAAGCAACAGACACTCCCAGCTTCTTTTCCTGAGGCTTTGCTCACACTTATTGGGCATTTGCCATGCGGCGCTCACAAAGCGAGGTAGGCACACATCGGCTGATCTCATTGCAAGCTCTCCCATAATCCTGAGGAGTAACTGGTACCGCCCCAGGGGTCCTGTGGCTGATGTTTGGCAGAGGGAGGGTGACAGTGTAAATCTTCCTGTCTCCTTCACCCCTGAGGTGGGACTCACAGCTGGGTTAGCATCTTAGCCGCGTCACCCGCTACCACGGCCTTTATCTTCCTCGCCATCCTTGTTACTGTGTCCGCATTGCCTGCCCTGCTCTGGCTGTTCCTAAAGCAGGCTTCAGGTAAAATAGCCCAGAGAGCATGCGGGCAGAACACCGCCTTAAAGGACAGCAGGACAGTCCAGGCCTTGCTTTATCCACCTCAGAAGTTAGCACACTGAGAACCCTCCAGAGAACTAGGTCTGAGGTGTTTGTTCACACGCTGCTATCCAAGGACATCCATCTTTGCCAGCTAAGTTACGCTGCTGTGGTCTCCCAGGGGGCTGCACCAGGACAAGCCAACCCTTCCTGTTAGAGCTTAAATCTCCGTTTCCCTCCTGTGGGCTGTAAAAACCCTTGGCTGTAAAAACCACAGCAACACTTTCTTTTGGACACCTTCTCCCACCCGCTGCCAGGACTTTTAATTAATTAATGTAAGTGTGTATGCTTCAGACGTCTTACCGGTGTTTCCAGAACCTCAGACGTGAAAATATCAGATGTATCAATAAGAATGCAAACAGTTCACTTCTCCCCCAAAATTGGTCAAAGAGTTGGATAGACTCTCATCCCAGAAACAAAGAGACGAAACTCTTTCTGAGGCTTTGCTCAGAAGATGGATGAGGCACATCAACATGAGTGTGATTGCCCACGTTGACCAGAAGAGGGCGTGCGATATCCTGGAGCTCTCCTATGTGGAAGCGAGAAACGGAGCTCCCGTCCCCTGCGAGGGCAGCAAGTGATTTAAACTGCAGAGCCATCTCTCCGGTAGAGATATTAATGAAGAGGGCTCAGCTCAGCCAGCGAAATGTCTGCCCAAAAGCATGAGGACTTAAAAGTTATCAGAGAAAAAGGCCTCTGGATTTGAAGGGGATGAACAGGAGGGAGAGGCCATCAAGGATCCCAAGCTTCTTCTCCAAGCTCAACACTCTAGACATTGTGCGCTGGAATACTAGCTGAGTAGGTCTCCCTGGCCACCCAAGGGGAGGCTTCTGGAGAATTTCTTTCCTGGTAATACATAAATCACCTTGGTAGGAAATTGCTGGTAGGCTTGGGGTTATAAAGGACCACGGCAGCCTCAGTAGGGAGAGATCTTCTGGAAGGAGAGTGTGGACGTGGATTGTGTGACTTCCTTCCTTCTTTTCTCTCCTTCGTCCCTTCACGTTCCCCCTCCACCCCTCCCTCTCCCCCCTCTCTTTCCTTCTTTGAGAACTCTTGAATGAGCCCTTGGAATCCTAAACCATAATAAAAAAGCAAGTGGTATTTTTATGCTTCTAACTACCATCTGGGATAGGAGCTTAAATCCAACCATTACCTCCCAGCAAAGCCTTTCATCAGCCCTAAGGTAAGTTCTGTGTTGTGTCTGGGTGGCTATATTATATGTCTTCCTGGTTTTGTTGCATAAGTGAGTATACTCTTGCAGATTATTGTTCCCCCGAGATACCACTGAAGTCGCTGAGCAAAAACAACATCAGCACACAACCAGAGTCACTGTTGAACTCGGGAGGCTGGTGAAAGGGTGAACAGGGGCACGTGGCCGTGCCTGGGAATAGTGCCCTGGGGCAGTGTTGTCTGGACTGGGTCTGCAGCCGAGCTCCGGAACATTCTCACCGGTCTGTCCCTTACAGAGCCTCCACCTTGTGAGCCATCGCAGCAGTGGTAATTCTCCTGGTGCTTCTGGACGCACTGTGGCCCAGCAGCGTTCCTTTGCCTACACTGTCCTCTACTTCCATTTCCCTCGCCAGCCTTCAGAATTCACCTCAACATCTCAAGAAAGAATTTTCTAATTTTGACCTGTTTGTCCTAATGGAAGTCAAGACCCTGATGACATCATACGTTCTCAATTATGTGATCAATTTATTTCAGTCTTTTATTTCCTCAGATTTTTCTCTAATCATAATATATCATGTGTAGTTCTCTCTCTCTTTGTGTGTGTGTGTGTGTGTGTGTGTGTGTGTGTGTGTGTGTGTGTAAATAGTTTTTGAGATGGAACCCTTGTGTGTAGTCCATGCTGGTTCAAAATTGTTATACAGCTGGGGCTAGCCTTGAACTCCTGACCATCCTAGCTCTACCTTCCATTTGTTAGGATTACAGGTATGCACCACCATTTTGGATTTATGAACTGCTGGGAAATTGAGACCAGGGCTTTGTGTGCTGGGTAATGTGTAACTAATGATATAGCTGCTCAGTGGTGTGGGTGAGGGGAAGGTTCTTATGGTAGATTTGAGAGAACAGCCAGAGGCACCTCAAGTGTGTCGAGCAGAGAGTAGACTGAACGGGGTCAGCAGACTGGACCTGGCCGTGAGCAAAGCCAGCATAGAGTGAGGGTGAGGGAAGTGAGGGGAGGAGAACAGAGAGGGTGGGAGAGACAGACAGAGAAACAGAGAGAGGGAGACACACATACACAGGGGGAAGAGAAGGAGAGGGTGTGTGTGTGTGTGTGTGTGTGTGTGTGTGTGCATGTGTGTGTATAAAACCTAGAAGGCTGGGTGCAAATTATCATGTTGACTGATGAATTATATATGTAGTTCTACTTTCTGGTCTAGACTGGCCCGTGTCCTCAGTCCTCAGTCATCCCACAGTCTAACAGAGAATCGTAGTACACAAGTATAAATGTGTGAAGCAGATGCACACGTACTTGGCAGGTGGCAACCCTCGTGGTGACTCTGAACCCCGCCCACTGTATGCATGTGAAGGCATCAGGGCAGAGTAGGGGAGGAGCAGCAGAGGCGGCCTTCTACTTCCTGGACATCGTTCCATTTCTCTAGCGCTCTGTCTTCCTGCAGCGTTGGCATTGGGAAACACGTAGTGTCACCAGCCCCACTTCCGCCGTGAACATTAGACATCATAAATCAAGCACATTGTTCTTTCCCCGTGGCATCAGCTCAGTCTTGAAGCAAGCATTCACAGGCATCCATCGGAGGCAGCACACACTGAAGCTTTGAGCCCGGCCCACAGCTTTGGTAACCTTTTAACCAAACACTCGGTGCTTAAGACCCCCTTCCTCTTTCCTATCCTCCTCCACTGTGGTGGCCAAGAGACGCGTGCAGCCATGTAACAGTAAAGACACCTTCCCCTATCAAGAATGGAGAGACTTTTACAGCTCTCGGATTCTCCTGCTGCAGGCTCTTGCTGTATCACTTCCAAATGGCTTCGCCAGTCCGTACCGTGCAGAGAGGCCCGCTTAGAGCGAGATCTCATTCAAGAACTTTGGCCTACAGTGCTGCTGTTATTTTTGCCTAGCTGTCTCATCGAATGGCGACATTTGTCCTTGACCACTGGAAAACACTCTTGGTTGAAGCTGCTCGAGAGAGCTTTCCTCATATTCCAAGTTCAAAGCCTTTATTAGTGGGTGGTTGGGCCTCGGCCTGAAGCACCGTTGACATCCGCTCTTAGCCGTTTACTAATGACCGTCTTCACACTGGGGGATGGCTCTGATGGCACTTACGTCCAGAGTGCACAGGCAGGAAAAGTTAACATCATCGGAGCATCCACAGCAATGGGGAACGGGGTGGGGGAGCCACCATTGGACTACACAATAAACATGGCCCTGAAGTCACATACTTCTGTTCTTATGTCACCTCACACGATACAACTTCTCAGCGCACTCTGAGCACCAGCTGGCCTTGGCTATGGGTCAAAAAAGTGAGAGAGGATATGAAAAACAAGTCTTCTCATAACACCAAGTACTTTCCCCAGCCCCCTTTGTATTCGTTTCTTCCTCCTTCCCGCCCCCGTCTGTGAGGGAGAAGAGCAGTCTCCTTCACAGGAGGAGGAACTGGGAGGTTAGTTCTCGGGATCATCGCACAGGATCATCTCTCGGGACTTGCTGCGTCTTTGTCTAGTGTGTGGAATGACTGTCAGGAAGAGATGAGAAGGGGGCCCAGGGTTGAGTTGGTGGATTCCCTCCCTGTTAACTGGGATGAAAATGTGAACGACACCTCCAGGTGGCCCGAAACTCCATTACCCAGGAGCCCCCTCAGCACCACAGGCAGCGGCAGCCAGGCCTGGGAAACAGTGGAGATGTGAGCGCGTTTGTCCCTTACACCACTGGTGGAGGACACGGGCCAGGAGTGGGAATGGCTGCCAGAGAGAGAGAGAGTGAGCAAGGAAGGTTACCACTGACTAAAACTGTGTAGAGTGGGCTTGGGAGAGGAGAGGAGGGGAGGGAGGATGATGTGGTAAGGTAGGGGTGCTTACATGAGTAGTGTGCCACAGAGGAGCACCTTCTGGTGTTATTCCACAAGCTTTGTTCATAGGATGGATAGATCTCTCCCTTTCTCTCTCTGTCTCTCTCTCCATTTGTCTATCTCTGTCTGTCTCTGTCTCTCTCATTGTGTCTCTCTCTGTCTCTCTCTGTCTCTTTGTCTCTCTCTCTCTCTCTGTCTTTCTCTCTGTGTCTCTCCATCTCTCTCTGACCTGGCATCCTGGAACTCTCTGATTAACCTGGGTTGGCTGGCCCTTGTGCCCCAAGAACCCATGGATCTTCCTGTCTTGGCCTTTACCCTCTGGTGAGACTGCAAGCATGGCCACCATCCCTGGCTTTTTAAAATGGCGTTTGGAGATCAAAAGGCCCTTGTACTTGTAAGGCAAGCACTTGAACCCTTGACCTCCCTTGCCAGCCCCCATCCCCACACTTCTTTTTAGTACTTTTTATATACTACTAAATAAAATATTAAAAGTACAATGGCACCGAGAAGCTGGCAGGCAGGGATAAGAACACTACCACAACTCTTGAGCTAAATTTGGAACAAACTTTATTAAATGCTTCAAGGATGGTGGTCCCTGGCCAGGTCCATACCCGGGATTCCCAGTAATGGTCATGAATGTGTGTTAGCTCTTTCTACATCGCCTGAATCATTACATTGCACCTCAAATTGTACACCTTTGTTATTTTTTGATAAACAGAACTTTGTTGGTTCTTATTGTATCATAGGTAAGAAATCCTGCAGTGGGTCCCTTAGCAGAGGTGGGGTTTCGTTTTATTTTATTTTTCCTGATTAGTCAGAAGGGGCCGTCCAGCAGGGCTGTTAAAGCTGGCTGGAACATGGACATCCTTGAGTTAAAAAGCAAATCACTTTAAGTGTCTCTGGTGCTGGTGATGTATAGATTCTTGTAGGAGACCTGGGTCATCCAGAAAAGCTGACACTGCAGAGACTCCACAGCATGCTCTGGGGACACTTGCCTTTTCAGCACAGCAGCGACTAACCACTGACAGGACCCACGGCCACTTCATCTTGGAAGGCGCATGGCTTTTCTCCCGGCTGAGACAAGACAGCAGACAGAAGCAACTTAAGGAAGAAAGGCTTCACTTTGGCTCACAGCTTGAGGAGAGACCGGTCATGGCGGGGAAGACGTGGCAGCAGGAGTGTGGGTACAGCTGCTCACATCTTGTCCACGGTTGAGAGGAAACGAATGTGCTGCTCTGTCTCCATTCGTCCACCCCAGGGCCCAGTTCAGGAAGCAGTGCTGCTGTGCTCACACTCCATCGGCACACCTGACAATGGGTCTGAGTGATGCTAGACCCTGACGGCTTGAGATGAAAGTTCCATGTCACCGTGCCGAAGGCCCTTCCTTGTCTGTGGTAGCTGACTCCTAATCCTGACTCCTCCTAATTCCATTGTAATTTCTCGGATGAGACTGAGATTCATTGGATCTCTGGTTCTCCAATGATCAAGGATGGGAAATGTCTCTAAACCTGGAGCTCTGACTGGGGCTCTTAGTCTCTATCCCGAAGTGCATAGGCTTTGTGTTTCCAAACCAGAGATTTCCAATTCTGTAACTGTCACACATCCATTACATTTTGCTACAAGCATTTTCTTATCTTATACAGTTACGTACATCCATGTTTATGAATTTTCAAATCAGGGAAAACATTGTATCCCCAGTGGTTTACTGTTTTTGTTTTTGTTTTTAAAGAGGAAGAAAGAAACATGAGAGCTGGAGAGAAAGCTCAGCAGTCAAGAACCTGTAATGCTCTTGCAGACCTGATTTCCATTTCTAGCATCCAGATGAGTCACCTGCTGGTAATTCCAGGGAGGATGCTCTCTCCTGGCACCTGGTGTACACGCACACACATGGATACAATAGAATAAACATTAAAAACAAGGACACACTGTGAGGTTAAGAACACTTAGCCTTGTGATGTCTTGATGATTTGCCAAGCCCAGTTTTCAAGAAGGGCAAACCCTGAGGTTAAGGATTTCACTTCAGTTTGCTAAGCATGGGTCACAACATATTTGGTGTCAACTTTTTTGACCTCACCCTGAACCTTGAAAATTTCAATGTATCGAACTTGTTGCAATTTATAGAATAAATAACCACCAGTTCATGTGAATTAGCCAGGGCAGGCTCAGATCCTCAAAAGATACAAATTGTGGCCAGTGTGTTTGGTTGCTCCAGAACTGGATGGAAAGCTGCCAGAGCTCCGGTTACTCTCAACAGCCAATCACTCAGCTCCATGGGATGGTCAGGGGCATTGTGGCATTGGTCCCTTATAACCGCTGCTGGTTACAGTTGCCGGCTGATGTGTCTTGCAAGACAGTAGCTTCCAAACCAGAAGCGTATTCTCTCAAAGTGGGATCAGAGTGGATTTTACTGGAGGGAGAAACATCTACCCCAGAGTCTTCACTTCAGAATCGGCCTGTACAAAACACATTTAGCTAAGATTTTTAAATTTACATTTCTTTGTTTAGTGTGAATGAGTGTGAGTGTGTGAGTGTGTGTGTGTTGGTCAGAGAACTTGTGAGAACCAGTTTTCTCCTCCCAGCATACAAGTCTTAGAGACTGGACTCAGGTCATCAGGCATGGTGGCAAGGACCTTTAGCCACCATGTTGTCTCACTAGGTCCGAGGTCAACAGTTTGTGAGAACTACATCACATACACTTGAAGTTTCATATTGCTTCATTCGGGAGTAAACTTTAAAATAATCTTAGCACAGTAAAAATTGTAAGAATTTTATGGTTTCAAGGTCTGCAGCCAAGCACACATGTGTGTGTGTGTGTGTGGGTGCTCGAGCTTGTGTGTGTGTGTGTGGGGGGGCTGGTTCTCCACTCTGAACTGGTAAGTGCAAAAATAAACCATCTTTCCGGGCAGATTCTGGGGCTTTAGGGCACTAGCCCTGACCTAAGCCATGGATGTGTTTCCCTGTGTGTTGATGTACACCCATGTCAAGGCTTCCAGGGACACTGGAGTGACGTGTATTAAATGCTCCTTCCTCCTGGTCTTAATGGACCAATTATTGTTTATTTTTTTGTTTTGTGTTTGTTTTTGTTTTGTATCAGCAATACCTTCTATCCTGTGCCCACCAGGGCCAGTCATTGGCCTAAATATTTGGTGTATTTGTTAAATTCCTTAACCCTTTCTCATCGTTACCCGGGGAGCACATCATCTGATTTTGTCACAGATGGCGTTTCAGAGGCAGAAGCAGTGTGTATGCAAGGTTGTGTTAGCTCTGTTCTTCCTACTACACGGCCCTCGCCCTCCCACCTTTTGGTGGATATCAGTTTAGGGCAACACAGTGAGGACCTTTGAGTTTGTTGGTCTCATGTCTCCCAGGCAACTTCAATCATGTTTCATGATCTTTAAAATTGTTCTGTGGAGGTATCATATGGTTCACCAGCCTTCAGTCTGTTAATCTCACCTATGTTTGTGTGTATGTTGTGTGCTTGAGGAAGTTTATGTGCACCATTTATGTACAGTACCGGCATAGGATCCCGTGGAACTGGAGTTACAGGTGGTTGTGAAACGGCACGGGTGCCGGATCCTCTGCTGGAACAGGAAATGCTCTTAAAACTACTCCCAGCCTCTAGTTCTTTACAGTCTAAGGAAGTTTCCCAAAGTTAAAGAAAATGCATTTTTATAATGCACTAGTGGGTTCCCAATAACTAGTGCTTTATTAACTTATTCATAAGCAGGGTTAGGAATGCACCAAGTGAAAGGTTAGATAAACCAAAGTCGATTTCTCTCACCTCATAAGCCCGAAGACTGTGGGCTGAGGGTGCTGGTTCCCAGGTCTCATGATCTGAGGGCTGAAATCTTTGAGATCCTCTTGACTTCATTCTCATGGTGCCAAGATGGCTCCTGCAGCTCCAGACACACCCATGTGTCAAGAGAACAAGTTACCCACCATGTTTTTCTCTGGTGTCAGGAAAATGAGATTCTCAAGACACCCTCACCCCAACCCCAGCTTTAGACACAGTTTGTGTCACATCTCATCTCTAGGGGTAAAAGGTACTAAAGCAGTAAGAGACTGTAGTTTTCTCAGGCTGACCAGAAGAGACAAGCAAGGAGCCAGTGTGCAAGCCTGTTGTCGAGGGGCGTGTGTGAAAGGAATATATAGTGCCCGGAGAAATGGTTTAGTCAGAGAAGTGCTTGCAATAAAGCCAGGGTTCGAAACCCCAGAATCCATCTTTTTAAAATGCTCGCCACAGTAGCACTAAGGAGACAGTGCTACGTGGATTCTTGGGGCCTGCTAATCAGGTAGCCTAGCCTGCTAGGGAAGTTCAAGCCAGTGAGAGAAGTTGTTGCCAAAGTAAGTAAGAAAATAGTAATTTCTGAGCTGTTCCTTGACGTTTCACACATGCATCTGCTGTTTTTTAAGACTTTTCCTGAGCAGACATGGATCAACACACCTTACTCGTTATAGATAGAGATCCTATGAGACTCTGGCCCGATGAACCAATGGGAGTAGTTACAGAAGAACGGGGCAGGGCTCAAGATGAACCAATGGGAGTAGTTACAGAAGAATGGGGCGGGGCTCAAGATGAACCAACGAGAGTAGTTACAGAAGAACTGGGCGGGGCTCAGAGTTGTGTGAGCTCACACTTGGGTCTTGCTATACAGCAGAACACTGGTACAACAGCCTTCTCCTGACCTCAGTTTCTAAGTCTGAACATCCTTAAGATTAATGTGAG
Organism: Micromys minutus; assembly: GCF_963924665.1. Taxonomy (NCBI): domain Eukaryota; kingdom Metazoa; phylum Chordata; class Mammalia; order Rodentia; family Muridae; genus Micromys; species Micromys minutus. The sequence goes on along the minus strand of NC_137956.1, from coordinate 46,918,976 downwards.
GATTAAAGGCAGCACAAAGGAAGAAGTCAGCTGTGTGGAAACAGCTTGGAGAATGGAGGGAATTTTTTTTTGCCAGTTATCTGTCTGACAGGAGACTAACACCTAGAACATATAAACCAAAAAAGCAAACACTAATTGGAAAAATAATCCAATCCATAAATGAGCAAATGAACCAGACAGACAATTCAAAGGGAAGAAGTACAGGCCAATCAGTGCACGAGAAACATTTAAGCTACCAGGGAAATGTAAATAAAGATGACATCAAGATCCCATTTTACCCAGTCGGAATGTCTGTCATCCAAACAACAACAGCAACAAGACAACAGGAGTGTCCTGGACTCAGAGGCAAAGATGAACCCTTCCTTCGACACTCGCTGTTGGCAGGGATGTCAGTGAGTACAGTCACTAAAGGCAGGGCTACGGCACAAGCCAGCTCTACCACTGCCCAGTATAAACACCCAAAGCGATCTGAGTCAGCATAGAAAAAACACATTCACAACTGCATCAGTGTGACAGCCATGCTATGGGCTCAGCCTCCATCCTGTTAATAGTCCCTTTATATATATGTGTGTGTGTGTGTGTGTGTGTGTGTGTGTGTGTGTGTGAATTAGGCATTCTGTAGGAAGGGGGTGGAACTTGTGATTGTGACACTAAACACCATCAAATGAACTCAGACAAATAACAAATGTTTCCTTTAATAAGCATAACTTAGACTTGAAAAGACACACATGCAGAACCTGACAGCAGAGAAGGGGTTGTGGCTGCAGTGCTTTTACTGGGAAAATGACGTTGCTTTTCGAGACTCTTAGTCTCGGTCACAAAATGATTTCAAAATGGAACTGCAAAGGAAGCTGCAGGGCAATGTCATTAGAGTTTTAAAAAGCCAAAGGCATAGATTTGATGTTTTTAAAAATAAAGGAGAAAGGAAACCTCCCCAAACCAAAACAACAGCAGCATACATGACCTGGAAATCCTGGCAGCCCCCAGGAGGAGACGGAGAAGAGGTCATGCTTTTCAAGTTGGGTGTGAGCTAGAAGTGGCTTATGAAGAAAGGAAAGCAATAGGGATCCATTCCGTGTGCAGCCACCAAACCCAGTCACTATTGCTGATGCCAAAAAGTGCTTACTGACAGGAGCCAGATATGGATGCCTCCTAGGAGGCTCTGCCAGAACCTTACTGATGTAGATGGGGAATGCTTGCATCTAACCATTGGACGAAGCACAGAGACCCCAATGAAGGAGCTAGAAAAATGACTGAAAAGAGCTGAAAGGGTTTACAACCCCATGGGAAGAACAATATCAACCAACCAAATCCCCCAGAGCTCCCAGGGACTAAAACACTAACCACTGAGCACACATGGAGAGACCCATGGCTCCAGTTGCATATGTAGCAGAGGATAGCATTGTCTGGCATCAATGGGAGAAGAGGCCTTTGGTCCAGTGAAGAGGAAGATCGGGAGGGAGCAGCAGCCCCTCCCTCCTTTTGATTTGGTCCAGGACTTTGTTACAGGACCACAGGACTGGGCTCCCAGGTCTCTGCAAACTGGTTCTTGGTGAAGCTGTTTTAGTTTCTACTCTGGCACCAAATTGCT